>NC_084621.1:34271977-34941977 GCF_033978795.1 Nerophis ophidion | reverse complement strand
TCTAGAAGCCGTAAGTAAGAGGGTGGGATATAAGGCTTTAAATACATTGAAAAATTAGCACACTCTAGCCATCTGTGTACAAGTTGCACACATCCCTTTTAAGTCTCTTCTCCAATAATGCGGGGGTGAAGGGGAACATGCTTTATTAGTATCTTGCTTCAAACAGCTGTGCACTACAACATTATTTTTTCATTTAATTTTCATTAATCCTGACTTCCTCATTTGGATTAAAAAAATACAGCAAATGTTTTTAGTTATTTTTGTTATGTAGGTTAAAGTGTTATAGTGAGTTAATGTTGCTGAAAAATCTATACTAATTATTATTAGAGATGTCCAATAATGGCTTTTTTGCCGATATCCGGTATTGTCCAACTCTTAATTACCGTTTTTGATATCAACCGATAGGTAGGTAGGTAGGTAGGTCTTTATTGTTTTTGCAACAAGTACAATGAAACTTTGTTTTCAGCACAAACCTGTTCAAGATTAGACAAACAGTGTACAGGTTTACAGAACAAGAATGCTGATGGGTCGCCATAAGGCGCCCCGTAAAAGATGGGAAAAAGGTAAACGCTGGGGAAGGATGAGTAAAAAGATACAATCCAGACTGGGCTCCTAAGGGGGGCCAGTCTGGAGTGGGAAAAAACCTCCATAGCAAACTCACATATACATATTACAACATACATCTTGAGATATCTAGCAACAGAGGAAAGGTAGTTCAAGGTCATGGTGGTGGGTCGCAGCTCTCTGGCGCTGACCATCCATTCATCACCACTATGGGATTTGCGTCGAGGGCGTTGGATTGGGGGACAGGAGGGTGTATGTGTGGCGTATATTTTTTTGTGGATGTGTGTGTGTGTGTGTGTGTGTGTGTATAAGCCCATAGTGTGTCTCTGTTCGCAGCCTTGATGTATTTGCCGTCCCTAGTCTAAAGTTCACAACAACAGGTGTGTGTCTATGAGAGAAAAAAAAGGGAGTTTGTTGTGTCTTCCTGCAGTGATCTTCGAGAGAGTCTCGAAGCCAGGGAAAAAAATCCAAGTTAAAATGATTTGTATGCGAGTGAAAATAAAATTTGGTTTTCACTCTAAATTGTATATGACTGGTCCTCAAAAACTGCGGTGTAGACAGTCCGATGTAATCCACAGTTCTTCCCGCATCTTCCAATCATTTGTGGCAGCTTTGGGGTACTTTGAAGACTGCCATCAACTTCCAATTTGTCAACAAACCAGAGCAACGCTTACTCCAATCAGCAGATGTCCTGTTGTCATAATTCCGAATAGGTAGATATCTTCACGTCCTCGACAGAAAAGGGTCGCCAGGCACGCGGCCCTCCTTCTTCTCCCAAGAGTCTGTCGTGTGTCCAGCAACAATCGCTTCGTCACGACAGCAGGTTCCCCCAAACCCAAGATCTTGTCAATTTTGTTGAGGCCAGTTAAATAGTTCCAATGTTTAGATTTGGAGAGCAGTGCAAAATTGGCAACAAAAGAGTTAAGACAAAACAAAACAAAGAAGCAAGCAGGAGAGATAAGGGAAAGGAAAGGGGAGCGTCCACCTTCAAAGAGTGCCAGAGAGAAACAGATACCGATATATACAATCAAATATAATACCGATATATACAATCAAATATAATATCTCTGATAAAAATTTTACTTTTTCAAACCGATACAGTTAATTTCCGATATTACATTTTAAAGCATTTATCGTCCGATAATATCGGCAGCCCGGTATTATCGGACATCTCTGATAATTATTTATTTAGTTGATCTATTTTTCAGTATCAAATGGTTCAAGTCAGTCAAACATTTTTTTCGGATAAATATATATTTTTTTTAATTCAGAAAAATTGATGCCCTTTTTTTCTGTTAGACTAAAAAAACAATGCTAAAAGTTCTTCTTTATTGTAATCTATATTTAGATTTTTTCCCCCTTTATGTTAATAAGGGGGTGGGGGGGATTAACATTAAATAATTAAGAAGCACTAATTTAGGTCAATATAGTGCACAGTGTTGTGGGATAATATCTAATGACATGCAGGGTCTCCTTACCAATAGTCCACCCATATACAGTGTTGACTCCAATGCGATACAGCTCCGCCCTCCCATCCACCAAAGTGTGCAAAGCCTCTCTGAGGCTGCTCTGCAATGAGGAAGGGGAGGAGCTGCTGGCTGTATGAGGCACAGCGTTCATGATGGATGAGGTTCCTGCAGTCTCTGGTGATTCAGGATGTTCCAAGTGCAGCGTGGCAGCGAGGTGGAGGAGTTTTAGTCGGTAGTTCTCCGCTCGATGAAGACTGCCCTCTGCAGGGGGGTTATGAGAATTTGATTTAAGATTTACAGTAATAGACACCGCTCAAGTTTTAATGTGATTTTGACCTGAGAGTGTTGCAGCATGATCCCGCTGCAAGAGCGGGGTGAGATAGTGAGGCCTGACTTGCTGTAGCACACACAACGACCATGCGACATCTGTCCTAAGGAAAGGTTCCAGGCCTGAGAGGGAGCTCTCCAGTACAGGATGCACCTAAAAACAACATTATTTCAACCAAAATCCACATTCAGAATCATGATCTGTGGAAAACTACAACATGTAGAAGTTTCTGACCTACTTTAGTACCAGTTTTTCCCATTCATTCATTTACTTTACCACAAGGAATACATTTAATATTTTAAATATATATATATATATATATATATATATATATATATACACACACACACACACACACATAAACAAAGCCCGTTTCCATATGAGTTGGGAAATTGTGTTATATTCAATTGAATTGACTGCAAAGACAAGATATTTAAAGTTCGAACTGAGAAACTTATTTTTTTTTTTGCAAATAATCATTGCCAAAAATGTTGGCACAGGGGCATTTTTACCACTGTGTTACATGTCCTTTCCTTTTAACAACACTCAGTAAACGTTTGGGAACTAAGGAGACCAATTTTTGAAGCTTTTCAGGTGGAATTATTTCACATTCTTGCTTGATGTACAGCTTAAGTTGTTCCTAAGTCCAGGGTCTGCGTTTTGTATTTTACGCTTCATAATGCGACACACATTTTCAATGGGAGACCGGTCTGGGCTTAGGGCAGGCCAATGTAGTACCCACACTCTTTTACTATGAAGCCACGCTGTTGTAACACAAGGCTTGGCATTGTCTTGCTGAAATAAGCAGGGGCGTCCATGATAACGTTGCTCGGATGGCAACATATGTTGTTCCAAAACCTCTATGAGCCTTTCAGCATTAATGGTGACTTCACAGGTGTGTAAGTGACCCATGCCTTGGGCACTAATGCACCCCCATACCATCACAGATGCTGGCTTTTGAACTTTGCGCCTATAACAATCCGGATTGTTCTTTTCCTCTTTGTTCTGATGGACACAACGTCCACAGTTTCCAAAAACAATTTGAAATTTGGACTCGTCAGACCACAGAACACTTTTACACTTTGCATCAGTCCATCTAGATGAGCTCGGGCCCAGCGAAGCCGGCGGCGTTTCTGGGTGTTGATATGTGGCTTTTGCTTTGCACAGAAGAGTTTTAACTTGCACTTACAGACGTAGCAATGAACTGTAGAAACACACAGTGGTTTTTTGAAGTGTTCCTGACCCAATGTGGTAATATCCTTTACACACTGATGTTGGTTTTTGATGTACAGCTGCTTTCATCTTTCCTCTATCATAACTAGTCTCCTAGTCCCTCCCATTGAAAAACATCCCCACAGCATGGGGCTGCCACTACCATGCTTCACTGTTGGGATGGTATTGGCCTGGTAATGAGTGGTGCCTGGTTTTCTCCAAACATTATGCCTGGCATTCACACCAAAATGTTCAATCTTTGCTTCATCAAACCAGAAAATTTTGTTTCTCATGGTCTGAGAGTCTTTTAGGTGCATTTTAGCTCACTTTTATGAAGGAATGGCTTCTGTCTGGCTACTATACCATACAGGACTTATTGGTGGATTGCTGCAGAGATGGTCGTCTTATTGTAAGGTTCTTCTCTCTCCACAGAAGAATGATGTAGCTCTGACAGACTGACTATCGGGTTCTTGGTCACCTCCCTATCTAGAGCCTCTCTTCCCTGATCGTTCAGTTTTGCGTATATTTTTGTTTAGAGATTTGTGACTCGTGACAATCCTGTCTCGGAGGTGTATAGACAATTCATTTGAATTTATGCTTGGTTTGTGCTCTGCCATGCATTGTCAAGTGCGAGACCTTATATATAGACAGGTTTGTGCTGACTTTTGAACTTCATCGCAAAGGCTGTGAATACTTATGTACGTGTGATTTCTTGGTTGGTTTTTCTATTAATTTGCAAAAATCTCTAATAAAAAACAACAACTTTTTCACATTGCCATAATGGAGTATTAGGTGTAGAATTTTGAGAACATTTTGGAATTGGCTCTAACATAACAAAAGGTGCAAAACGTGAAGCGCTGTGAATATTTTCCGGATGCCCTGTATATGCACACCCTTCATGTTGGTACCTTGCCAAAGAACTGTTCTCCTTTGGAAGACTTGAAGTCCAGTCTGGCAAACGTCATGAGCAGGTTGCACAGCTGAGGAATGCTGTACTTCTTACTGTGCTCCATGTAGTGCTGGTAAGGTGAAAAGAAAAAAACCAATCTCAGTTTAGTTTCACTATCAAGCATGTCGACAACACTGACGATTTGTGTGTCTGTGTGGGACGTAGAAGCACTCACTCACCTCTACAAAGGCCTCAAAGAGCGGGACATGAAGCCATTTGAGGAAGCCCAAGGACTTTGCAAAGCGGGTGACATCACTTGAAGTTAGTTGAGAGACTTTGGGCATCAACTCGGCAGCCAATCGCTGAAGTACTTGAGGCTGGTGGAAACTCAACTTCCCTAGAGGTACACAAATCATGCTTAAAAACACACATACATGACTTGATGTCATTCCTATCATTTTAATGTGTAATGTGAACGTAATTTTATGCGTAACTTTGTTCCCTTTTGGCCAGGACTCCATTGATAAAGAGGTTTTTAATCTCAATGGGATTTTTTTTCCTGGTTAAACAAATGTAAAATAAAAAGTTGAAAAAACATTAATTGCGAGATAAACAGACATGCTTTAACAGTCTAAAATAGAAGATCCATAAAAAAATCAAAATAAAAAAATATTACAAACCGCTCAGTATGATGCAGTTCAGTGGTACACCAAACTACAACTTCAAAAATGAATAAGAATATTTATTTAATGAATGCAGAGTGTGAGTGTTATAGTACCGTATGAAAAGCCCATGTCCAGTATTAGTTGAGTGCTGAATTCAGATGGCGGCCTCTGTAGGAGGTGGAAGGACAAAGCCCGGAGAAGGGGCACAGATCTGCGGCCCATGGCAGCTAAAGACACGCACACCTTGCGAATTTCTTCCGCCGTAAAACTTTCAGCAAGCGCTAAAGCCTACCAGGACAAAAATTTGCAGAATAATTAGCATAAAGTGGGTGAAAGCATCTATTAAAATATGTATTTTTAATTCATTGCTATTATTGTGTTTTTGTTTTAGAGCATTGTATGTTTGGCATTTTTTCCCCATTAAAAAAAAAAATGCTGTATGAATTTTTACTATTGACTTAACAGCAGCGAGTACTAGACTTGTTTCATGGGTAAGAACTTTTGTTAAATAAGTAGAAAAATACAATTATTATTAAGCAATTTAATTAAAATAATGAATACGTAGAGGCGCACTCCAAATTATTTGTAATTTAAATTTTTCAAAATGGTGCAAAGAGCCCAATTTAAATGGAAAGTTTAATACTTTGGAGTGCAACTAATTATTGTTAATCAGTCATGATTCCTTAAGGGCTAGGTCTTTATTTGTACAAATGCAGGTTTGTAATATTTGTGACCTTTGTGTATATATATATATATATATATATATATATATATATATATATATATATACAAACCCCGTTTCCATATATGTTGGGAAATTGTGTTAGATGTAAATATAAACGGAATACAATGATTTGCAAATCATTTTCAACCCATATTCAGTTGAATATGCTACAAAGACAACATATTTGATGTTCAAACTGATAAAGGTTTTTTTTTTGCAAATAATCATTAACTTTAGAATTTGATGCCAGCAACACGTGACAAAGAATTTGGGAAAAGTGGCAATAAATACTGATAAAGTTGAGAAATGTTCATCAAACACTTATTTGGAACATCCCACAGGTGTGCAGGCTAATTGGGAACAGGTGGGTGCCATGATTGGGTATAAAAGCAGCTTCCATGAAATGCTAAGTAATTCACAAACAAGGATAGGGCGAGGGTCACCACTTTGTAAGCAAATTGTCGAACAGTTTTAGAACAACATTTCTCAACCAGCTATTGCAAGGAATTTAGGGATTTTACCATCTACGGTCCGTAAAATCATCAAAAGGTTCAGAGAATCTGGAGAAATCACTGCACGTAAGCGATGATATAACAGACCTTTGATCCCTTCAGGCAGTACTGTATCAAAAACCGACATCAGTGTGTAAAGGGTATCACCACATGGGCTCAGGAACACTTCACAAAACCACTGTCAGTAACAACAGTTGGTCGCCACATCTGTAAGTGCAAGTTAAAACTCTACTATGCAAAGCGAAAGCCATTTATCAAAAAAACCCAGGAATGCTGCCGGCTTCGCTGGGCCCAAGTTCATTTAAGATGGACTGATGCAAAGTGGAAAAGTGTTCTGTGGTCTAACGAGTCCACAGCTCAAATTATATTTGGAAACTGTGGACGTCGTGTCCTCCGGAACAAAGAGGAAAATAACCATCCGGATTGTTATAGGCGCAAAGTACAAAAGCTAGCACCTGTGATGGTATGGGGGTGTATTAGTGCCCAAGGCATGGGTAACTTACACATCTGTGAAGGCACCATTAATACTGAATGGTCCATACAGGTTTTGGAGCAACATATGTTGTCATCCAAGCAACGTTATCATGGATGCCTCTGCTTATTTCAGCAAAACAATGCCAGGCCACGTGTTACAACAGCGTGGCTTCGTAGTAAGAGTGTGGGTAGTTTCCTGGCCCGTCAACAGTCCAAACATGTCTCCCATCAAAAATGTATGGCGTGTTATGAAGCGTAAAATACGACGACAAGACCCCGGACTGTTGAACAACTTAAAGGCCTCCTGAAACCCACTACTACCGACCACGCAGTCTGATAGTTTATATATCAATGATGAAATCTTAACATTGCAACACATGCCAATACGGCCGGTTTAGTTTACTAAATTACAATTTTACATTTCCCGCGGAGTTTCCTGTTGAAAACGTCGTGGGATGATGATGCATATGATGACACGTATGATGACGCTTGTTTGTGACGTTATTGGTTGGAGGGGACATTTTAGCCCAGCACCACACACAGCTAAAAGTTGTCTCTTTTCATCGCAAAATTACACAGTATTTTGGACATCTGTGTTGCTGAATCTTTTGCAATGTGTTCAATTAATAATGGAGAAGTCAAAGTAGAAAGGTGGAGGTGGAAAGCTTTTAGCCTTTAGCCACACAAACACATGGTGTTTCCTTGTTTAAAATTCCCAGAGGTGAAACTTTAGTATGGATCAGAGCGGTCAACATGGATCCCGACTACATGTCGACCGGCAGTTTTCGGTGAGAAAATTGTGGAAATAAGTCGCCTCTTACCGGAGATCAGTGGAGCTTCTGTCGTGTTGCAGCTGCCGTGACTTCCCTCAGAGACTGGCGTCAACACACCCGTGGACACACCCCTCCGAAAATCAGGTACTATTTAACTCACTAAAACACTAGCAACACATTAGAAAGATAAGGGATTTCCCAGAATTATCCTAGTAAATGTGTCTAAAAACATCTGAATCGCTCCCAATGCAATCGCCTTTTTTTTTTTTTTTTACTTTTTTTTTCATTCTAGTCCGTCACTCTAAATTTCCTCATCCACGAATCTTTCATTCTGGCTCTAATTAATGGGGAAATTGTCGCTTTCTCGGTCCGAATAGCCCTTGCTGCTAGAGGCTCACATTATAAACAATGTGAGAATGTGAGGAGCCCTACAACCAGTGACGTCACGTGCACATCGTCTGCTACTTCTGGTAAAGGCAAGGCTTTTTTATTAGCGACCAAAAGTTGCGAACTTTATCGTCGATGTTCTCTACTAAATCCTTTCAGCAAAAATATGGCAATATCGCGAAATGATCAAGTATGACACATAGAATGTACCTGCTATCCCTGTTTGGATAAGAAAATCTCATTTCAGTAGGCATTTAACATTGCAACACATGCCAATACGGCCGGATTAGTTTACTAAATTACAATTTTAAATTTCCCTCTGGGTTTCTTGTTGAAAACGTTGCGGAATGATGACGCGTATGATGACGCGTGTTTGTGACGTCTCGGGTTGTAGCGGACATATTAGCCCGGCACCTCTTACGGTTAAAAGTCGTCTATTTTCATCGCATAATTACACAGTAATTTAGACATCTGTGTTGCTGAATCTTTTGCAATTTGTTCAATTAATAATGGAAACGTCAAATAAGAATGCTGTTGGTGGAAAGCGGTGGATTGCAGCTGCCTTTAGCACCGAAACACAGCCGGTGTTTCTTTGTTTGTTGTGAAGTTTTAACACAGAGCAGTCAAGCGAACATGTTTTTCTCCGTCAACCAGCAAGTTTTTGGATGGGAAAATTGAGATATAAGATCAGCTCTTACCGGAGACTTCAGTGGATTATGGGACCTCCTCCTGTAACTGTCAAAAAGGCAGCTGTGATCTTGGCTACTCGGCTTCTCTCAGAGACACTGGCGTTCACCGCAGCCATCCGACTTTCAGGTATGACTTTAAAATCTCACTGAAATACTATTAACACAATAAGCAGATAAGTGATTTTCCAGAATTATCCTAGTAAATGTGTCTTATTACATCTGAAACGCTCTCAATGCCGCCGTCCGGAGCCGTCGCTTTTTCTTTTTTTTTTGCTTCACTCGAACTTTCCTTATCCACAAATCTTTCATCCTAGCTAAAATTGATGGGGAAATTGTCGCTTTCTCGGTCCGAATAGCTCTTGCTGCTTGAGGCTATGATAATAAACAATGTGAGGAGCTCTACAACCCGTGACGTCACACGCACATCGTCTGCTGCTTCCGGTTAAGGCAAGGCTTTTAAAATTAGCGACCAAAAGTTGCGAACTTTATCGTCGATGTTCTCTACCAAATCCTTTCAGCAAAAATATGGCAATATCGCGAAATGATCAAGTATGACACATAGAATGGACCTGCTATCCCCGTTTCAGTAGGCCTTTAAGCTGTACATGAAGCAAGAATGGTAAAGAATTCCACTTTCAAAGCTTCAACGATTAGTTTCCTCAGTTCCCAAACGTTTATTGAGTGTTGTTAAAAGAAAAGGTGATGTAACACAGTGGTGAACACGCCCTTTACCAACTACTTTGGCACGTGTTGCAGCCATGAAATTCTAAGTTAATCATTATTTGCAAAAAAAAATCAGTTTAAGAGTTTGAACATCAAATATCTTGTCTATGTAGTACATTCAATTGAATATGGGTTGAAAAGGATTTGCAAATCATTGTATTCCGTTTATATTTACATCTAACACAATTTCCCAACTCATATGGAAACGGAGTTTGTATACCCATCCATCCATTTTCTACCGCTTATTCCCCTTTGGGGTCGCTGGCGCCTATCTCAGCTACAATCGGGCGGAAGGTGGGGTACACCCTGGACAAGTCGCCACCTCATCGCAGGGCCAACACAGATAGACAGACAACATTCACACTCACATTCTTATATATATATATATATATATATATATATATATATATATATATATATATATATATATATATATATATTAATTACTAATAAGTAGGGGTGTAACGGTACGTGTATTTGTATTGAACCGTTTCAGTACGGGGTTTCGGTTCGGCTCGCGGGCATACCGAACGAATTTGTAAGCTAAAGTCTTCACAAGCTGCTCTGCTTTTTGCCTCTGTCTCAGCAGCAGGTACTGTACCACCCACACAACCATCTGATTGGTTACATACAAAGCCAATCAGCAGTGCGTATTCAGAGCTTGTTTATGCTTCAGCGTCGAGCAGATATTCGTTTAGCATGGGAGCAGCGGACAGCGTACTCTCCCCAAATTATAAAAAACACCTCCCAGTCACAACTATTCTAAACATCACTATAAGCCCGTTGACCTTCTAGAAACTCAAACTGCAGCTCAGCTCGCTCGCAGTTCTGGCTTGAGGTGAAGGCTAATTAGCTTTTAGCATAATGTTAGCTAATTTTGCTGTGTGTGTGTGTGTGTGTGTGTGTGTGTGTGTGTGTGTGTGTGTGTGTGTGTGTGTGTGTGTGTGTGTGTGCGTGTTAGGGGCAGCAAAGCCCTGTCTGTATGTTATTTCATTGAAATCCATGGTGTTCAGGGATGAATAGTCTCTACTATTGCTATTTTACTATTTTTTCAGCTATAGTTACATTATTCATTAGTAATGTAGCAGCCTAGTTTTGAATGGCAGGGTCCCTGCTATCACATGTTAATAAAAATATAACGTTTACATAATAAAAGTCAACTACAGGCTTCCCAAATGCTGTAATAAATTAAGCATGATGAGTTGACTTGAAACTGTTCAATGTTGCATTTTTTATATGTAGAAGAAAGGTTTGTTAATTTTATTTAATCAAAGCAACAACTTGAGGCAGTTTAATGTGGATTAACGTGGGCAGAATTATTATAGTGTTCCCAATGTTAAAAGGATAAAGCCATTGTTTACAAATTTGGTAAATAAATAACCAAAAAATGTATATTTTGTTGTTTTCTTACTGTACCGAAAATGAACTGAACCATGACCTCTAAACCGAGGTACGTACCGAACCGAAATTTTTGTGTACCGTTACACCCCTACTAATAAGTAAAGAAGAGCAGGCACCGGCTCACATATTCTCATAATTTCTGTAACATCCAGGAAGAAATTATGTTAGCCAGCTTGAATAATATCTCCACTAAGAGCTAGGTGAAGGAGCCCAGAATTGTTTTATCTAAATGTTTGCAATATTTTAGGCATCCTTACAAGTAAACCTTACAATGTATTAAATCGATAAACTGCAATAAAATTGAGTAGACAGCGAGTTATTGAGATATTTCCCATATTTTTACCAATTTTCAGGAGATTTTCCATATTTTTAAATGCACAAAACACAAAATAAAGGTGTTTGTGAAATCCCCTGATAATGTTTGCTGCTAAACTAACAACTTTAGTGTCCCTTCCTGTCTGACGTTTCCTAAAAAATAATGTTGAACAAAACAACTTAAAGCCTTGTCCAGCTGTTCACTGATGTATACTATTTATGTTTAAATAACTTAAACTGCAAATGAATATCGGCTGCAAATATTAGTTTTCGGCCTCCTTGACTACTAATAATCGGTCAATGTATACGTATACAACATGTAATTGAATAAACAAGTTGTATTGTAGTGTTATTTACTGATGAGTATACTAAATCCACCTAAAAGCTTTTTGTCCAACACATGGCTGCTTTATTTTTCCTAATGCCTATTTAGTCTCCAATTAACCTAACAAGCATGCTTTGACCTGCTCGAGTATTTATCGTGAAAGTGATCACGTGACAAACAACACAACTTGTACCGTGTCTTCTAGTCTGTCCATCAACGTCGGCGACATGTGTTGTCCTTTGGCGATTAGCATGCTGACAGTTTTGGCATCAGAGATTTCCGTCCATCGCAGTTCCAGCTGTTTCAGCACAGCGTTCACTGTCGCCACATCCTGCCGCAATGTCTGGTTGGTGCCCCAGTACGCCAGGAAGGCTAGCTGCTTGGGGGTTAGCCGACGGAGTCGCCACATGACCTCGGTTTGGATAGATTTAAACACTGGATCCGTGTTGGGGAGGCCGATAACCCACATAGCTCGCAAGATGGACACCAAAGTGTTGTTCCACACTGCTGGTATCTGGAAGAAAAACAACTGTTTATGAGTAATTGCAACTTTGACAAGGGCTGCACGATGGATCAACATGGAGGTTTTAGTTAGTGCGATTATGTAACTGCAAAATAATGAGGGTTTTTTTTCTCCACCGTCACCGGCATCTGGGTGACGGACGTGTTCGCCAATCAAAATTGTTAAATAGGGATGTGCGAGTCATGAACAAATCGTTCAAAACCTGCAAGTTTTTTACTGAATCAGCACTCATGGGTTGTTGTCGCCAATAACTCGGTCAGTGACTCGTCCTTGCCATGCTAGATAAGGGAATAAACCATGTAATAACTAATGGATTATGCATCTGTTAAACTAACAGTTTTTACAAATGTATTAGCCCCATAGACACAGCAAGGAAGATGTTTCTTGCCTCAAATCAACTCTGCTTTCCACTTAGTTTCCAGGGTTTCCCGCAGCACTTTGTGTTTAAGGTGGCCGCCTTAACAACAAATTCACCGCCTAAACTAAAGTCTTAACAAGCTGATCTGCTTAGTTCTGCCTCTGTCAGTATGTCTCTGCAGCACCCAACATTGTCCCACCCACAGAACCATCTGATTGGTTACACGCAGAGCGGTAACAGCCAATCAACAGTGCGTATTCAGAGTGCATGTAGTCGGTGCTTCTTCGGTGGATTGAGCAGAAAAGTGAGCATAATGCAGCGGACTCTTCCCAAATTATAATAAGCACCTCCCAGTTAACTACAAGTAACATCACCATGAGCCTGTTGATTTTCTAGAAACATAAGCCACAGCTCAGCGCAATCGCGTTCTTTGAGGTGAAGGCTAATTAGCTTTTAGCGTAACGTTAGCTCACTGTATGGTGTTTGCGTGTGCGTGCATGCGACATGCGTGTGTTACAGACAGCAACGCCCTGTCTGTTAAATGAAGAGTTTCCTGAAGCTGTCTCTGATAGTTGATATAATAATGAAACTTTATCATAAAGCCGAATGAACTCCATGGTGTTCAGGGATGAATATTCTCTCCTCTTGCTATTGTACTATTTTTTCAGCTATAATTACATTTATCATAATGTAGCAGCTTAGTTTTGAATGACAGGGTCCCTGCTATCACATGTTGATAAAAACATAACATTTACATAATAAAAATCAACTACAGGCTTCCCAAATGCTGTAATTAATTAAGCATGATGAGTTGATCATATGTCAGCATGTAGCCCCACTTTTAACTCTTTTTTTTTTTTTCAAACACTTACTTACAGTAAGTCATTAATTTGACTTTGTAAGTCATTTTTTTAGTATCTCAGGTAACTAGGACTGTTTTGTTTTTACTTTACGGAAATATATCGAGATATATATCGTGTATCGCCATTCAGCAAATGGAGCGGAAAACACAACCAATAGTTGAAGGTTTCTTTACGCGACGAAGCCGGCCTATGTGACCACAGCTTGTATAGTCTATCGCCCCTCAGGCTGTGGTGGCAGCGACGAGGTGGAGACGTGGTGGCAACATGCCTAGTTACACTGATCCTCACACCCACCCACGCCCTTCCTAAGTCCCCTCCCCCTGGAGAGTCACCACCTTAAGTAACATATTTTCTGGGGGAAACACTGATTTCCAATAAGTTATTTTATATAATAATGCACAATTAAATCTTATTGTAATGTCGTACTATTATTTGGTTTTTTTTTTTCATTTCGTTTTTGTTTTGTCCAGAGTCCACTTGTGAGCATTCCCTGCGGTATACGCCACCTTTTCACGAGCAAGAGGCGCTGTTGCACCACTTCTGCCATCACATATAGACAAAATGGTATTTATCCCAATATGGCAGTATAGCGAGCTCATTCAATTTGCAAATTTGGCATTAATACTATTAGTGGATACATGAGGAGCCCACAGGCAAAGAGAGAGACATGAAGCGTGGTTGGCAAAAACTACAACACCTGTTGCGGTGGATATAATAAGTAATAAAGGTAGCAGTTTATCAAGATGAAGATAATTTATCTTTATTTTTTGTCCCAATTGTAGAATCAGTATTGTTGCCTCTAAAGTTGTGCAGCATTAACTTTAGCGGGTTTTATTAAATCCTGGTGCTTGTTACATTATGTGCAAGTCCCCTCATATAAATAAGCAATGGGACGGATGACAGCGAGACTTTTGCAGTGGCCAATCATGTGCAACGTTCAGCACACGTGCTCTGTGCTTAGTGAATCGAGTGGCGGCGAGCCTTCGCGTGCAGTAACCATGCGCAAGCTTTTGTGCATTTGCTTTGTGATGAGTGACTCAAGTGAATTGATTCACTTTTGTGAGTGAAATCCAGGTACCCGAGCCAGTAAAAAGAATCACATTTACCAGCGAGACCGCACAAGCAGGAAGAACGTACAGACTGACAGCCTGGCGACTCGCCTGGGGGAAGTTCCACAATGGAACAAAAATTAGGAGGATAAAATATGATTACAAAGCCCAATGTCCTCCTGTGGGAATATGTCAGCTTGACATCAAATGGGAAATGTGCGCCCATCAACACGGATGAACAAGTGAGACTGCAGTGATCACGTGATGGCAATAAACACGAAGACAACGTTCGACCTAGTTTTTACCATTGGAAAAAAATGCACTTTAAGATAGATGTTCAATATTTATCCATCCATCCATCCATTTTTCTACTGCTTGTCCCCTTTGGGGTCACGGAGGTGTATTTATTTTGGTAAAATGTTTGCTTACAGAAATGACAGTCTATTTAATTGTTTGTTTGTTTATAAATTTAGGATAACAAAGTTATTTATCTTCCAAATACAGTACAATGTAGGGCTGGGCGATATATCGATATACACAATATATCGCGGGTTTGTCTATGTGCAATATAGAAAATAACTATATTGTGATATTCGAGTTTACGTTCTCACGCAGTTGTTTTTGGCTGCGGGCATTACACTACAGGCTCTTCTCACTCCTTCTTGTGTCTCCTTCTCACAGAATGTAAGCGCACCTTCTTACATACGTCACATATGTCACGTTTACGCCACATACGTATACGCCCTCGCGGAGCAGAGAGGTAGCAGCATGGGTAACGTTAGCTAGTGGAGCCGTGCGAGTGGTAATACGAAAGAAAGAAGGTGCCAATCTGGTAACAAATGAAGGAATAATTAATTCCCAAGAAAAGCAGCAAGGGGTCCATCATCTGGCGGTGGTTCGGCTTAAAGCGGGAATATGTCGAATAGACAACTTTAATTTGTCAAGTGTGGGGCACAAGCGTTGCTACCAAAAGTAGCATTACTGCTGATATGAAGCATAATTTGAAAAGTAACCTCCTAACAACTGTTTAATAAATACAGTTTTCGGTCAATTGACTTAGTTGTGATTTCCTTATCTGCATGAAAGTTTAAAATGAGTATATATCAATGCAGTATGAAGAAGAATGTTTTAATGTTGACACATAGAATCATCATACTGCTGTGATTATATGCATCAAGTGTTAATTCAAGGCTAAGGCAAAATATCGAGATATATTTATCGTGTTTCGCGACATGGCCTAAAAATATCGAGATATTAAAAAAAGGCCATGGTTGACAATTTTACAGTAATGAGAAATAAAATGATGCCACCCGAACGCCTCCCTAGGGAGGTGTTTCAGGCACGTCTGAGGCCACGGGGAAGACCAAGGACACGTTGGGAAGACTATGTCTCCAGGCAATGCCTCAGGATCCCCCCAGAGGGAGCTGGACGAAATGGCTGGGGAGAGGGAAGTCTGGGTTTCCCTGCGTAGGCTGCTGCCCCCGCGACCCGGCCTCGGATAAGCGGAAGAAGATGGATGTATGGAGAAATAGAAGTCTATGTCCTTTTAAATGGTGACTTGCATTATTATTATAGATTATGATTACAATACATTATATACGCAGTTTAGATTTTATAAATCATTTCTTCACTTGAAGAGCATGATGTAGACAAAAGCTCTGAATCCGTCTGCATAAAGCCAGATATTTAAATTATAAGTAAGTTATTGCATATTGTTCTGTGTGACAACTTGAGACATGGATATGTTGACTGACAGTCTAAAAGTAACACTTGTAATTTTATGTATAAAATATAAAAATTGTAATTTTAATCCCAATCGCATTTTTGGAGGGAAAAATCGCGATTAGGTTTTTCTCCAAATCGTGCAGCCCCTTGCTTTGACCTTATATTACTGCACACATTGCATCATCCTCACGTGTTTGTTTATAGTATTCATCATGTCCTGCAGCCTCGAGTCCATCGCAGATGAAGTGTTTGGCTGAAACTTCTCATTTGTCTTCTGCTTCAACTTAGTCCACATCAACAGTGTCCTGGCAGCTTGATTGGCATCCCCTCGATGCTGTTTCCAGGCTTTCAGGATTTCCTCCGGCACAGTTGCATTGTCCACAGTCTCATCCAGCTTCGTGCGGAACGGCCCACCTGTAAAGCCCTCGTCTTTCTCCATCACACCGCCCTTGCAAAACGATCTCTCAGAGACCAAAGCACAGCACTGAGTCCCATACAGGCCGATCATCCTGTTTGCCGATGGAGGCTGGCGGGCAGCTGGAGCCTGAGTGGTGACCCTGAAGAGGAGGCGGGCATACCTGCCCAGGAAACGAGCGGCCATCAGGCTGAAGGTGGGAGGCAGCAGGTAGGAGAATGTTCTCACTATTCAGCAGCACCAGGTACCATTCCCCTTTAAACCTGAGGTGACAATACACAATCATTACGACAATGTAACATTACAGACTGCAGAACCATCCCTAAATGCAGAGCCGGCCCAAGGCATAAGCGAACTAAGCGCTTGCTTAGAGCCCCGCGGCCACCAGGGGGCCCCCAATAGCAATTTACAAAAAATTCTTATTTTTTATTTTTTGCATGTACGAGTCTGACTGAACTCTAGACCAGAACTCCCTAAAGCACAGATGACCCCCTTTGAATTGCTCACATACCTCTCTCAAAATGAGATCTGTGAGTTGTACCCAAATCTTTGGGTAGCTCTGCGGATAACCTGCACTCTTCCTGTGACAGTTGCATCTGCAGAGCGGAGCTTTTCTAAGCTCAAATTAATAAAAAACTACTTGAGATCTTCCATGGCTGAAGAAAGACTGAGTGGACTGGCAGTGATTAGTATTAATAACAAAGTCGGCCATCAGATTTTTTTACAGTGATGTCATGAATGACTTTGCCTCCAGAAAAGCCAGGAAGCACAGGTTTTAAGGAGTGGGTGGAGTGGTGTGGGTGGTGAAGAACAGAGGAACAAAACTGTGATGTGATGGTGAAATGTGTGAATTAAGGTAGTTTATTTTGATTTTTTTCCCCAAAAATGTTTTGCACATCGTTATGTACATTTACATAGTTTTAATATGTATTAACTTTATATTTGTTTATAAACCGTTATGTTACCTTGTTTCTGGTAACTCTGTTCATTAATATTATTTAAGTATTTGCTTGATATTTAATTTAATTATGTTGGTTTTTGTACAATTGAATTTGTTCCTTTTTATATATATTTAAGTGATTTTATTGTTGCACTTTATTGTTTTTCTTGCACTATGAAATATTTTTGCACATTGCTGTTTCAGGTTTTTGTTACCAAAAATAATAAAGTGATTCAGAATCAGCTTTATTGTCCAGTTATGTTTAACACACATGGAATTTAACTTCAGTAGACTGCGCTCTCTTTGTACAAAGTAAACATTAAAGGCCTACTGAAACCCACTACTACCCACCACGCAGTCTGATAGTTTATATATCAATGATGAAATATTAACATTGCAACACATCCCAATACGACTTTTTTAGTTTACTAAATTACAATTTTAAATTTCCCGGGAGTTTTGTATTAAAAACGTTGTGTAATGATGACTTGTACGCAAGACGTCACGCGTTTTTAGGAAGTATGAGCGTTACGCACACACAGCTAAATGTCGTCTGCTTTAACGGCATAATTACACAGTATTTTGGACATCTGTGTTGCTGAATCTTTTGCAATTTGTTCAATTAATATTGGAGAAGTCACAGTAGAAAGATGGAGTTGGGAAGCTTTAGCCTTTAGCCACACAAACACACGGTGATTCCTTGTTTAAAATCCCGGAGGTGAAAATTTACCATGGATCAGAGCGCCGTCAAGCGAACATGGACCCAGACCAAATGTCAACCAGCAGGTTTCGGTGAGAAAATTGTGGTTAAAAAGTCGCATCTTACGGAGAAAAGCTGAGCTTGTGCCGTCCATGAAACTGCCGTCGACCTCCCTGAGACATTTGCGTCAAGATACCCGTGGATGTACACCTCCGACGATCAGGTACTATTAAACTCACTAAAACACTAGCAACACAATAGAAAGATAAGGGATTTCCCAGAATTATCCTAGTAAATGTGTTTAAAAACATCGGAATCCGTCCCAATGCAATCGCGTTTTTGTTTTTTAACTCGTTTTTTTTTTTTTTTTCCTAGTCCGTCGCTATCAATATCCTCAAACACAAATCTTTCATCCTCGCTCAAATTAATGGGGAAATTGTCGTTTTCTCAGTCTGAATAGCACTTTTTGTTGGCGCCTCCCATTAAAATCAATGTGAATACGTGAGGAGCCCCCACACTTGCGACGTCATCGTCTACGACTTCCGGTAGAGGCAGGGCTTTTCTCTTAACACCGACAGTTGCGAACTTTATCATCAAAAATATGGCAATATAGCGAAATGATCAAGTATGACACATATAATGGACCTGCAATCCCCGTTTAAATAAGAAGATCTCATTTCAGTAGGCCTTTAAATATGAACAATTAACTAAAAATATAAACTAGTAATTAAAGACTAATATGTACAAGACTGATGAGACAAGATAACACTTTTACTGTAAATACAAAGCTTTATCACTTGGACTGTTCAACCCCAGAACACTCTTGTAGCTACATTTTAAGATTAGGGACCATATGTGGCACTCTGGACACCATCCGTTCATTCATTGGTATTATGTATGTTCTTAACTGGGCCACCCTCATATCTTTATAAATGACATGTCTTTTGTAAAGATATGCCAGGCTGACAATAGGATCATGTAAACAACACTGCCAGAGCCGCAACGAGTTTATAGTAGTTGTGTGAATGATCAACAATCAATATTATTGGCAGAAATAGAGGGCCCCAAAATCAAATTTTGCTTAGGGCCCCGTGGAGGCTTGGGCCGGCACTGCCTAAATGTCAACATTAACTCTTAGTTGGCTTGACAACCATTGTAATTATCAATACATTTAACGCGTCTTGTGTCATTTTGATGTGGTTTTCCCAAGTAGGCGCAGCTGCGGGGCGGCTGTCACGTTACTTGAAATGCTGACCTTGTCGCGGAGAGGAGGTGCTCTCAAATCCGCACTTTGGCCTTCTCTCAGGAATCTTTGCAAACAGCAGTCGCCGGCTATGAGTCGTCGGAATAACGCAGAAGTCATTCATAAAATGAATGACATAGTTTAAAAAAATCGCTTCGCATGGACAGTGTGGCTGGAGGAGGCTGTCGCACAGGAATGACGGTGAAGGGGAAGCGTTACGTCATCTTCATGCCTTCGTGTAGTTTCGGCGGACAAAAATAATCTTTCAATTTTTTTTTCGGTCAGATATTTTGACGTTTTTATTTTTAAAATAATATATGTTTATGTAACCTATTTTTATGGTTTTGCTTCTTTGTGATGTTAAGTTCCTGTTATACAGTATATGCCTTGAGGTCTTATTTTGAAGGTAAAAAGAACGGAAATTATGTCATCTTGGCGTGGAGGGGAGTTTTTGTGTGGGTGTTTGTAGCAGTTGAGTGACTTTGATTGATTGATACTTTTATTAGTAGATCGCACAGTACAGTACATATTCCGTACAATTGACCACTAAATGGTAACACCCGAATAAGTTTTTCAACTTGTTTAAGTGGGCTTCACGGTGGCAGAGGGGTTAGTGCGTCTGCCTCACAATACGAAGGTCCTGCAGTCCTGGGTTCAAATCCAGGCTCGGGATCTTTCTGTGTGGAGTTTGCATGTTCTCCCCGTGAATGCGTGGGTTCCCTCCGGGTACTCCGGCTTCCTCCCACTTCCTAAGACATGCACCTGGGGATAGGTTGATTGACAACACTAAATTGGCCCTAGTGTGTGAATGTGAGTGTGAATGTTGTCTGTCTATCTGTGTTGGCCCTGCGATGAGGTGGCGACTTGTCCAGGGTGTACCCCGCCTTCCGCCCGATTGTAGCTGAGATAGGCGCCAGCGCCCCCCGCGACCCCGAAAGGGAATAAGCGGTAGAAAATGGATGGATGGATGGAACTTGTTTAAGTCGGGGTCCACGTTAATCAATTCATGGTACAAATATATACTATCAACATAATACAGTCATCACACAAGTTAATCATCATAGTATGTACATTGAATTATTTACAATCCGGGGGGTGGGATGAGGAGCTTTGGTTGATATCAGAACTTCAGTCATCAACAATTGCATCAACAGAGAAATGTGGACATTGAAACAGTGTAGGTCTTATTTAGTAGGATATGTACAGCCAGCAGAGAACATAGTGAGTTCAGATAGCATAAGAACAAGTATATACATTAGAAGTACATTTGAGTTGTTTATAATCCGGGGAGATGGGATGTGAATGGAGGAGGGTATTAGTAAAGTGTTGAAGTTGCCTGGAGGTGTTGTTTTAGAGCGGTTTTGAAGGAATATAGGGATGCACTTACTTTTACACCTGTTGGGAGTGCATTCCACATTGATGTGGCATAGAAAGAGAATGAGTTAAGACCTTTGTTAGATCGAAATCTGGGTTTAACGTGGTTTGTGGAGCTCCCCCTGGTGTTGTGGTTATGGCGGTCATTTTACGTTAAGGAAGTAGTTGGACATGTACTTCGGTATCAGGGAGGTGTAGCAGATTTTATAGACTAGGCTCAGTGCAAGTTGTTTTACTCTGTCCTCCACCCTGAGCCAGCCCACTTTGGAGAAGTGGGTTGGATTGAGGTGTGATCTGGGGTGGAGGTCTAAAAGTAACCGGATTAGCTTATTCTGGGATGTTTGGAGTCTAGATTTGAGGGTTTTGGAGGTGCTGGGGTACCAGGAGGTGCAAGCGTAATCGAAGAAGGGTTGAATGAGAGTTCCCGCTAGAATCTTCAAGGTGCTTTTGTTGACCAGAGAGGAGATTCTGTAGAGGAATCTCGTTCTTTGGTTGACCTTTTTGATCACCTTGGTTGCCATTTTATCACAGGAAAGATTAGCCTCTAGAATGGAACCTAGGTAGGTGATCTCATCCTTCCTGGTGATAACAATGTCACCCACTTTTATAGTAAAGTCACTGACCTTCTTAAGTTTGATATGGGACCCAAATAGGATGGATTCCGTTTTACCTAAGTGTATGGATAGCTTGTTGTCAGCGAGCCAGGTGCAAATATTGAGGAGTTCAGCACTGAGGATTTGTTCCACCTGAGACTTGTCCTTGCCGGATACCAGCAGGGCCGAATCATCCGCATACAGGAACAATTCACAGTGGCATGCTGATGGCATGTCATTTACGTATATTAGGAACAGTAAAGGTCCTAGTATACTGCCTTGGGGGACTCCACAGCTTACTGAGAGGGGAGGGGACACGGTGCCGTTCACCTCTACCACCTGTTTCCTACCCTCCAAGTAAGATTGCATCCAGCTCGATGAGGTTTTATCGAATCCGATTGCTCTGAGCTTATCCAACAGTATAGCGTGGTTGACGGTGTCAAAGGCCTTCTGAATGTCCAGCATGACCATGCCGCAGTATTTGCCCGCGTCCACCTCAAGTTTGATGTGGTCGGTCAGATAGAGAAGGCATGTGTCAGTGGAGTGGTTAGTTCTGAAGCCGGATTGGAATTTGTACATTAGTTTATTAGTAGCAAGGTATCTATCAACCTGTTCATAAACTATTTTCTCCATTACTTTCGAAATGGAACTGAGAATAGAAACAGGTCGGTAGTTACCAGGTTCTAATTTGCTTCCTTTTTTATAAAGGGGGTTTACTCTTGCTATCTTGAAATCCTTGGGTACTTGGCCTTGTTTGATTGAGAGGTTTATTATATGAGTGATTATTGGGGCAATGGTGGTGGCAGAGTCCTTGAGGAATCTGGAGGTGATATTGTCAAGGCCGGTGGCCTTGTTTGGGTGGAGCGCGCTCAATTTATTAAGCACCTCGTTAGCTGAGACCATTTCTAATTTAAAATTGTTGTTGACTACTCCTTGCTTTCTGTAGAAGGCTTTAATGTGTTCTACACCAAAGCGACCAGAATGTTGGGATAGCTTGTTAACGAGAGTTGTGGCTATGTTGGTGAAAAAGATGTTAGACTGGTTGGGGGACGCTGGGCTCTATATCTGAGCCTATGACATTCACGTGTGTAGTTTTCTCTAAAAATAGGTTACATTTATAATATGCGTATATAAATAATATTAATACAATAGGCTGACCGTGACTGCTATTCTTCTTCTGCACATGGCTGGTTGACTGACTAGCATATGGTTCATACCACCACCTCCTGTTGGACTGGAGTATTGCAGTCGAGGGTTGGTGACTGGGGGAATTATCCATCCATCCATCCATCCATTTACTACCGCTTGTCCCTGAATTATATTTTGATAAAATACATTTGCTGTGCTATGTTTAACTTATATAATGTATTAATATAAATACTTCAATACATTTATTGTATGATGTTGTAAATAAATAACTATTCAAAACTAAAGAACGCTGTTTTTTACTTATAATTTCAAATATACTTTGGCAAAAGACAACAACAGTTAATGAACAATGTTTAGACCAAGACAATTTTATTGTAGAAAAGTGCACATTTCCGGCGCAACTTATGGAATTAAAAATAATTCTGGTATAAAACAAAGCTTTAATCTTTTTTTGCCCCCATCTTCTTTCTACATGTGTGATCTTTAAGGTTCATGGAAACCATTTTTATTTTTTTAACTTATACAGTGAAATAATTTAGCATTGTTAGTTTATGTATAAATACTT
Organism: Nerophis ophidion; assembly: GCF_033978795.1. Lineage (NCBI taxonomy): Eukaryota > Metazoa > Chordata > Actinopteri > Syngnathiformes > Syngnathidae > Nerophis > Nerophis ophidion. The sequence goes on along the minus strand of NC_084621.1, from coordinate 34,919,030 downwards.
TAATACATTAGCTACCAGCTTTAAGGCCTTTTTGTGTCAAATTATGATAGTTTATGTATGTTGTAAATAAATAACTATTCTGAACTAAAGAATGCTGTTTTTTTAACTATAAATGTAAAAACACTTTGGCAAAACATAATAAAAGTGAGTGAACAATATTTTGACCAAGACAATTTTATCGTAGAAAAGTGCACATTTCTGAGGCAATTATTGAACTAAAAATGTTTCTGGTATAAAAGTGAAGTTAATTCTATTTATATAGCGCTTTTCTCTAGTGACTCAAAGCGCTTTACATAGTGAAAAGCATTCATCTTTTTCTTTTCTCCGATCTTTCCGTTAGTGTGATATTCAAGGTTCATGGAAACCATATTAAATTCTGTTTTTAACTTATAAAGTGTAATAATTTAGCATTGTTAGCTTATGTATACATACTTTCATACATTAGCTACCAGCTTTAAGGCTTTTTTGTGTCAAATGATATTTTAGGTATAATGTTGTAAATAAATTGTGACGATTTGCTGGCATTGTGGCGTGGTTTGCGTTGTCCCGTGGGTGCAGCGAAGATGGACACAGCGTAAAGGTAGGAATAATAATTTATTATACAATAAAACAAACTATAAACAAAGGCACTTGCACAAAGGCACTGGACAAAACAAAGAGAAATTGCTAGTATGTAAACTAGGGGCATAAACTGAACAGGAACAGCGTGGAAGCTAACAAGTAACAAAAGTAGTCTTTACCACGATGCAGGACGAGCGACGTCAACTGTCGCGTTGGAGCAAACAAGAGTCCAAGAACGAATGTCAAACAAAGGCGGGCATATATAGGGCATATATAACATATTTTTTATATATGTGTGATCTTCAAGGTTCATAGAAACCCTATTTAAACAAATCAACTCCATCCCCTGCCTTCTCCTTTCTGTCTTCTATTCTACTTTCCAGACGGCGATCTTCCCGTCACGTCGCGCAGAGCCGCTGAGCACGTAGCGATTTTCGGCGGAGCAGAGCGTCTGGATGCTGTCGGAATGTGCCTGCAGCTCCTTGGACACCGTGTGACTCTGTGGGTCCACCACCACCAGCTGACCCCTCAGCTGGGAACTACACTGACCCCCAACGCCGCTTCTTCCACGGCAGCCTACCCAGATCTGAGGAGGACGGTCACGGTGAGGCGATTACATCCATTTGTGTCGTAGACAGCTCACCTGGTCCTTGACTCGGATCATGCAGGTGATCCCTGAGCAGCCTGTCAGGGAAATCTTCTCCAGAGAAGGCTCGTGGCCGTCTGTGTGCCACAAATAGAGATCACCTGAGTCGGCCAAGCCTGTCCAGAGCTGACCTTGCTGCAACACACACACAAAGTCCAATTACAGTCTCAGAACAAAAAGAACGTCCACATGAATGTAAGGAAGTCACCTCTGGGATGACAATAAAGCTGCTGAAGTGACTTGATGAATTTCTTAGGTGTTCAGGCAGCAACAACCTTCTTTGCGGTGTCCCGCTTTTTCTCAGCTCCACTATGCTGTCACCACAGCCTGCAAGAAAACACCACGGTGAGCACTTAGGTCCCAGAGGAAGAGTTTAGGTGGAATGTGTGAAGCGTGCACTTACAGCACCACAGTGCATCGCCGTGAATGCGAATGGAGGAGAGATGCTCACAGCTGAGCTGAAACTGTCGCTTAACTTTTAGGCTGGACGAGTCCCACTGTAGAATTGTTCCGTCGCGGCTGCACGAGTACGTCTGCAGACTGGAGAGAACGGAAGTGTGCTGTGCTGTAATAATTACAGGTGAAACTCACAACATTTTAATATGGTGCAAAAGTTCATTTAAGTCAGCAATTGTACTTCAAATGTGAAATTAATATGTGATATAAATGCGTTACATGCAAAGTGAAATATGTTAAGCCTTTATTTCGTATAATAGAATAGAATTGAAAGTACTTTATTAATCCCTGGGGGAAATTCAGCACAATAGACAATAATAATAATAAATAACATAATGTATATCATATACTGTATTATACATACAGTATATAATATATGAATAATATAAATATATTCTGCATATATTTTACATTTAAGTACAGTCAAGAAGGAACATATACATTATACAGTCTGAGGGCGGTCGGTATGAAGGACCTCCTGTGTCGTTCCGTGTTGTTAATTCAGATGATCATGGCCTACAGTTTTAAAAAATCCCACGTTTTCTGAAAATTTTCAATTTGAGAGTTTCATAAACTGTAAGCCTTGATCTTCAGCAACTTAGACTTAGACTTGAGACAAACTTTAAAGATCCACAGGGGGAATTGTTCCACACAGTATCTGAGTTATAAAGTATGGAAAGGGTAAGGATGGAAAAGATAATGCAGGTATAAAGTAGACTAAAAATGTACCATTGTAGCAATATAAAATGTAACATATATGTAATATTTACATATTATATACACAGTATATAGTATATACTGATATCCATCCATCCATTTCTACCCCTTATTCCCTTTGGGGTCGCTGGTGCCTATCTCAGCTACATTTGGGCGGAAGGCGGGGTACATCTTGGACAAGTCGCCACCTCATCGCAGGGCCAACACAGATAGACAGACAACATTCACACTCACATTCACACACTAGGGCCAATTTAGTGTTGCCAATCAACCTATCCCCAGGTGCATGTCTTTGGAAGTGGGAGGAAGCCGGAGTACCCGGAAGGGGGAACCCACGCAGTCACGGGGAGAACATACAAACTCCACACAGAAAGATCCCGAGCCCGGGATTGAACCCAGAATTACTCAGGACCTTTGTATTGTGAGGCAGACGCACTAACCCCTGTTGCACCGTGCTGCACATGATATCCATCCATATTGTATTATATTATATTTTTATATAATATATACAATATATAACAAATCCCAATTACCATGTACAATATTACAGTATATGTAACAGCTGCAGCAAAAAAAAAAGGGCAGCATAAGTATATACATATAGAGCATTAAATGGAGAGTAGGTCAGATATCATCTAATTCTGTATGACGAGTGATTATACAGCTGGATGGAGTGTGAAATGAAGGAGTGAAATGAAATATTAAAAGAAGACTTTAAATATTTTGAGTTGTATGTTAAGAGCATATGTTATATTAGTATCACCTTGTGAATCAAATTGCTGGAATAAACAAACATTTGCACAATATTCAAATTTTTGGAGTTTCACCTGTTTAAGACCATCAGGAAAGTACTAAATAACAATATTTAGTACAATATAGGCAGGTTTAAGTAAACTTTGTTTATTTGGCGTATAGTGACAGTGAAGTCCATTTGGTGTGCTTGTACAAATCCCGTATCCATATGAGTTGGGAAATTGTGTTAAATATAAATACAAATGGAATACTATGATTTGCAAATCATTTTCAAACCATATTTAGTTGAATATGTTACCAAGACAACATATTTGATGTTCAAACTGATAAACATTTTTTTTTTTTTTTTGCAAATAATCATTAACTTTAGAATTTGATGCCAGCAACACGTGACAAAGAAGTTGGGAAAGGTGGCAATAAATACTGATAAGGTTGAGAAATGCTCATCAAACACTTATTTGGAACATCCCACAGGTGTGCAGGCTAACTGGGAACAGGTGGGTGCCATGATTGGGTATAAAAGCAGCTTCCATGAAATGCTAAGTAATTCACAAACAAGGATGGGGCGAGGGTCACCAATTTGTAATCCATTTGTCGAACAGTTTTAGAACAACATTTCTCAACGAGCTATTGCAAGGAATTTAGGGATTTTACGATCTACGGTCCGTAAAACCATCAAAAGGTTCATAGAATCTGGAGAAATCACTGCATGTAAGCGATGATATTACGGACCTTTGATCCCTCAGGCGGTACTGCATCAAAAACCGACATCAGTGTGTAAATGATATCACCACATGGGCTCAGGAACACTTCAGCAAACCACTGTCAGTAACTACAGTTGGTTGCTACATCTGTAAGTTCAAGTTAAAACTCTCCTATGCAAAGCCAAACCCATTCATCAACAACACCAAGGAACGCCGCTGGCTTCGCTTGGCCCGAGCTCACCTAAGATGGACTGATGCAAAGTGGAAAAGTGTTCTGTGGTCTGACGAGTCCACATTTCAAATTATATTTGGAAACTGTGGACGTGGTGTCCTCCGGAACAAAGGAAAATAACCTTCCGGATTGTTATAGGCGCAAAGTTCAAAAGCCAGCATCTGTGATGGTATGGGGGTGTATTAGTGCCCAAGGCATGGGTAACTTACACATCTGTGAAGGCACCATTAATGCTGAATGGTCCATACAGGTTTTGGAGCAACATATGTTGTCATCCAAGCAACGTTATCATGGACGCCCCTGCTTATTTCAGCAAAACAATGCCAAGCCACAAGTTACAACAGCGTGGTTTCGTAGTAAAAGAGTGCGGATACTTTCCTGGCCCGCCTGCAGTCCAGACCTGTCTTCCATCGAGAATGTGTGGCGCATTATGAAGCGTAAAATACGACAGCGGAGACCCTGGACTGTTGAACGACTAAAGCTCTACATAAAACAAGAATGAGAAATAATTCCACTTTCAAAGCTTCAAAAATTAGTTTTGTCAGTTCCCAAACGTTTATCGAGTGTTGTTAAAAGAAAAGGTGATGTAACACAGTGGTGAACATGCCCTTTTCTCAACTACTTTGGCACATGTTGCAGCCATGAAATTCCAAGTTAATTATTATTTGCAAAAAAAAAATAAAGTTTATGAGTTTGAACATCAAATATCTTGTCTTTGTAGTGCATTCAACTGAATATGGGTTGAAAAGGATTTGCAAATCATTGTATTCCATTTATATTCATATCTAACACAATTTCTCAACTCATATGGAAACGGGGTTTGTACTCATTTGATGGAGTTTTCATGATTTTGATAGAACATTTTTAAATACAGTATGTTAAAAGTTTGTCAGCGTACAAAAATAATACTAACAAAAATATATTAATAAAGTACAATCATTACAAAACCCAATTTGGCATACTTTATTGCTCATAGTTACACTTTAACAGTGCTTTGAAAAAAGCTCTTGAAAATGCATCCGTTTTTCAATTTCTACTGTTTTATCTTAAATACAGAAATAAAACACAAGTAATTGTATCTATTTAAATAGAATACCTAAACATTTTACTGTTTACAAATTGAAAATGGAGCAAGTTGAATCTGTAAAAGTATGTATCTGTACCGTATTTTCCAAACTGTAGAGTGCAACCGGTATATAAGCCGCACCCACTATATTTTATACACCGCACCCACTATATTTTATCAGAAAAACATGTTTTTTCATATATTAGCGACACCGGACTATAAACCGCAGATACTGTATATACAAAACTCAAAACCAGTGAAATTAGCACATTGTGTAATTCGTAAATAAAAACAGAATACAATGATTTGCAAATCTTTTTCAACTTATATTCATTTGAATAAACTGCAAAGTCAAGATACTTAACATTCGAACTGGTAAACTTTGTTACGTTTTGCAATTATTAGCTCATTTGGAATTTGATGCCTGGAATATGTTTAAAAAAATCTGGCACAAGTGGCAAAAAAAACTGAGAAAGTTGAGGAATGCTCATCAAACACTTATTTGTAACGTCCCACAGGTGAACAGGCTAATTGGGAACAGGTGGGTGCCATGATTGGGTATAAAAGCAGCTTCCATGAAATGCTCAGTCATTCACAAACAAGGATGGGGCGAGGGTCACCACTTTGTGAACAAATGCGTGAGCAAATTGTCAAAAAGTTTAAGAACAACATTTCTCAACCAGCTATTGCAAGGAATTTAGGGATTTCACCATCTACGGTCCGTAATATCAAACGGTTTACAGAAATCACTGCACGTAAGTAATGATATTTCGGACTCTCAAAATAAAAGCACAATTGAATTGGACTACATTGACATCTGAAGGACTTTTAGAGGATACGCCTTTCAAAATAAAAGCACAACTTAATTGGACTACATTGACATTGGAAGGACTTGTATTCACACAAAGTGTTCCAAATGACATGAACTTGAACTCGTTTTTGAGTAAGACTCTAACCTGTTTTGTTGATCTCCGGCGTCCAGCGTGAGTCCCGTCACCTCATATCTGTGCTCGGTCCAGTTGCTTGTTGCAGGTAAGGCTGTGAGTGTCTATGATGTAGATGACAGAGTCCCGGGAGCCAATCCACACCTGTTCATGGACTAATCCCAGCATGCAGTTCTGTTGAGACAGTTTATTACAAGAGATAGATGTAAGCACAAGTTACCACTTGCAGGGCATTACTTCCTGACGCACCTCCGACAGTGCCATGTGGTGCTGGCTGCAGGGTCGTCAGCCGGGAGCCACCCTTCATGGATGTTTCGCTCCTTTAATCCCGGAACATCTCTGGGTGGTGGAGCAGCAACAGAGATGTCTCCCTGCTGCCCCCTGCAGCCAGCTGAAAGATCTATACTGTACCCACATTCTAACCCCGGTGTTATTGCTGTTGTGCATATGGAAAAAGTCCCACGGGACTATGCGTGGCAGGGATGTCCATCTCCCTGAGTCAATCGTGGGACTGACCGCATACCATAACATGGGTCTCAGGGTGCTGCTATTCCATCACCCTGAGACCCATGTTTCTTCCCCCTGTCTACGCGCCCTGCTTTCCCCAAGCCTTGTTGTTTCTTCTGAACCACAACCAGAAGTTCCCTTGTTCTGCCTCCTCTGCCAGAGCTTTGAGGGCCTTCTTTAAATTGGAGCCTTTGATACCAAGGGACTTTAGGAGCCGCTGGGTGGACGCTCCAGTGTAGCCTCTACAGCCAACATCTACTGGATAGGTGAAGGGCCTCCATCCTGCATGTGCGCACTCGCTTGCCAGCTCTGAATATTTGTCCCTCTTTCTTTCAAAGGCAGCCTCCATTCCCTCTTCCCATGATACTGTTAGTTCTACCATGAAGACAGTTTTAGTAGAGGTGGACCACAGGACAATATGTGGGCATAACGAGGTTGTTGTAATTTATTGAGGGAACTTCAACTAACGATCTAGATCAGCCCTCATTTTCCACTCGCCGCCAGCTGACAGGAGGGACTGGATGCTCTTGCTGCTGCTGTGAGGCTGGCCACCTTGCTTGACAAACTTAATCGACCACTGAGCTGTTCCCGGACTGGCCCCATTTGGTTCCACTCTGCGTGCCTCCAGGATTTCAGCTAGCTTCCGCAGAACGCGGCCGTGCCGCCATCCTGCGACAAAGCTACCGAGCAGCCAGAAAGAATGTGATGCAAGCTTGGGTTCTGGAAGTCACAGAGCTGGCAGATCACCTTTGCCCCGTACCACACATGCAAGTTCCGGTGACTGGGGAGGGTAGCGTACGTGGCCCTGATGAGGAAACTTAGCCTCGCCTGGGGCATCTTCCACATCTCGGCCCACGTAACAACTCTGTTGACAACGGCCTCCCAATTGGTCCATCTCCCTTGCTGCTGTTGGCCCACAGCCTTGATCATGTAGCTCTCCTCTTCCATCTTGACCACTTCTGAGATCCCCAGATCTTTTCTTTCCTTCCTTGAGGCTTTGGACCACATCCTGGATGCTATTCCCCATCCGAAGCTGGCTCTGCCAAACTGTATCCGTCCTACCATCTCCTGGTGTTTCAGTCGGACGATGGCCTGGTCTACTCTCTGTGTAGCATTCCACTTATGCCCTGTACAGACTTGGGTCTTGGTATTACGGACAGAAGGATCATGTGAGTCTCTGAGCTCGAACACGAGCCTCACCTTCTCCTGTTTGTAGCCCAAGCTGATGGATTTCAGTGGCAGCTTCAGAATGTTTCTTCCAAACAGTGCCGTGTTGAAAAGACATCTGGGAAGGCCCAGCCATTTGCGAATGTAGTTATTGGCTTTGAGTCCATCTTGAGGACTGTTGTGGAGGTGATGTCACACAACTTCAAGGGCCACATCAGGCGATTGTATAAGGTGAACTGGTGACACCAGACCTTGAATTTCCCTGGAAGATAGCTTTGATCAATTTTGTTCAGGCCATCCTTCAGCTGAGAAGTGACAGAGGCAGCCATGTGCTGATCAGACATGTCAGCAGTGTAAAGCCTTCCGAGGCTCCGCACAAGTTGGTCGACCACGCGTGGGATTAATTCACCATCCACTGAGAATGAGATGTCATTCCTGGCTCCTTTCCGGATGGAAAGGCTGCGGGACTTGGCAGGTTTTGTTTTCATCCGTGCCCACGCTAGTAGCTCCCCGAGTCTTTTCAGGAGTCTGGAGGTACATGCAGCCGTCTGGAGGAGGGTGGTAACATCATCCATGTAGCTCCGCAGCGCCGGGAGTCGCTGGCCTGACTCAGATCTCACTCCTCGGACCACCTGTCTTCCACCAATAAGGATGATCTCGAAGGCTGTTGTGAATAGTGTTGTAGAGATAGAGCAACCCATTGCTACTCCCTTCTCTAACTGGTGCCAACCAGTTGAGATCTCCTGAGTAGTATAGCAGACTTTGAAGTTGTTAAAGTAGTTTACTACCAGGCTTTGGATGCATGATGGAATGTGGAAAAAGTTGAGTGCAACGCTGATGAGTTGATGTGGAACCGATCCATAGGCATTTGCCAGATCCAACCAAACGACACGCAGGTCCGCTTTGTTGCGCTTGGCTGACTGGATTTGCTCCCAGATCATGGCCAAGTGCTCCACGCAGCGGGGGAAGCCTGGAACGCCTGCCTTCTGACAACTGGTGTTGATGTTCAAACCCCGTTTCCATATGAGTTGGGAAATTGTGTTGGATGTAAATATAAATGGAATACAATGATTTGCAAATCCTTTTCAACCTATATTCAATTGAATGCATTACAAACACAAGATATTTGATGTTCAAACTCATAAACTTTATTTATTTTTTTTTGCAAATAATAATTAACTCTGAGCTGCCACCTTACCGTGGTAGAGGAGTTTGCGTGTCCCAATGATCCTAGGAGCTATGTTGTCCGGGGGCTTTAAGCCCCCTGGTAGGGTCTCCCAAGGCAAACTGGTCCTAGGTGAGGGACCAGACAAAGAGCAGCTCGAAAACCTCTATGAAAAGTAAAAACAAAGGACCCAGATTTCCCTCGCCCGGACGCGGGTCACCGGGGCCCCCCTCTGGAGCCAGGCCCGGAGGTGGGGCACGATGGCGAGCGCCTGGTTGCCGGGCCTGTACCCATGGGGCCCGGCCGGGCACAGCCCGAAGAGGCAATGTGGGTCCCCCCTCCAATGGGCTCACCACCCATAGCAGGGGCCATAGAGGTCGGGTGCAATGTGAGCTGGGCGGAAGCCGAAGGCAGAGATCTTGGCGGTCCGATCCTCGGCTAAATAAGCTCGCTCTTGGGACGTGGAGCGTCACCTCACTGGGGGGAAAGAGCCTGAACTAGTGCGCGAAGTAGAGAAATTCCAGCTGGGCTCTGGAATCACTTCTCTTGAAAGGGGCTGGACTCTCTTTCACTCTGGCGTTGCCAGCAGTGAGAGGCGACGGGCTGGGGTGGCAATTCTCGTTGCCCCACGGCTCAAAGCCTGCACGTTGGAGTTCAACCCAGTGGACGAAAGGGTAGCCTCCCTCCGCCTTCGGGTGGGGGGACGGGTCCTGACTGTTGTTTGCGCTTAAGCACCAAACAACAGTTCAGAGTACCCACCCTTTTTGGGTACACTTGAGGGAGTACTGGAGAGTGCTCCCTCGGGTGAATCCCTTGTTCTGCTGGGGGACTTCAACACTCATGTTGGTAACGACAGTGAAACCTGGAGAGGCGTGATTGGGAAGAATGGCCACCCGGATCTGAACCCGAGTGGTGTTTTGTTATTGGACTTCTGTGCTCGTCACAGTTTGTCCATAACAAACACCATGTTCAAACATAAGGGTGTCCATATGTGCACTTGGCACCAGGACACCCTAGGCCGCAGTTCCATGATCGACTTTGTAGTTGTGTCATCGGATTTGCGGCCTCATGTTTTGGACACTCGGGTAAAGAGAGGGGCGGAGCTTTCTACCGATCACCACCTGGTGGTGAGTTGGCTGCGATGGTGGGGGAGGATGCCGGACAGACCTGGCAGGCCCAAACGCATTGTGAGGGTTTGCTGGGAACGTCTGGCAGAGTCTCCTGTCAGAGAAAGTTTCAATTCCCACCTCCGGAGGAACTTTGAACATGTCACGAGGGAGGTGCTGGACATTGAGTCCGAGTGGACCATGTTCCGCACCTCTATTGTCGAGGCGGCTGATCGGAGCTGTGGCTGCAAGGTAGTTGTTGCTTGTCGTGGCGGTAATCCTAGAACCCGGTGGTGGACACCAGCGGTGAGGGATGCCGTCAAGCTGAAGAAGGAGTCCTATTGGGTTCTTTTGGCTCATTGGACTCCAGAGGCAGTGGACAGGTACCGACAGGCCAAGCGGTGTGCAGCTTCAGCGGTCGCAGAGGCAAAAACTCGGACATGGGAAGAGTTTGGGGAAGCCATGGAAAATGACTTCGAAGCGATTCTGGACCACCATCCGCCGCCTCAGGAAGGGGAAGCAGTGCACTGTCAACACCGTGTATGGTGCGGATGGTGTTCTGCTGACCTCAACTGCAGATGTTGTGGATAGGTGGAAGGAATACTTCGAAGACCTCCTCAATCCCACCAACACGTCTTCCTATGAGGAAGCAGTGCCTGGGGAATCTGTGGTGGACTCTCCTATTTCTGGGGCTGAGGTTGCTGAGGTAGTTAAAAAGCTCCTCGGTGGCAAGGCCCCAGGGGTGGATGAGATCCGCCCGGAGTTCTTTGAGGCTCTGGATGCTGTGGGGCTGTCTTCGTTGACAAGACTCTACAGCATCGCGTGGACATCGGGGGCGGTACCTCTGGATTGTCAGACCGGGGTGGTGGTCCCTCTCTTTAAGAAGGGGGACCGGAGGGTGTGTTCAATCTATCGTGGGATCACACTCCTCAGCCTTCCCGGGAAGGTTTATTCATGTGTACTGGAGAGGAGGCTACGCCGGATAGTCGAACCTCGGATTCAGGAGGAGCAGTGTGGTTTTCGTCCTGGTCGTGGAACTGTGTACCAGCTCTATACTCTCGGCAGGGTTCTTGAGGGTGCATGGGAGTTTGCCCAATCAGTCTACATGTGCTTTGTGGACTTGGAGAAGGCATTCGACCGTGTCCCTCGGGAAGTCCTGTGGGGAGTGCTCAGAGAGTATGGGCTATCGGACTGTCTTATTGTGGCAGTCCGATCCCTGTACGATCAGTGTCAGAGCTTGGTCCGCATTGCTGGCAGTAAGTCGGACACGTTTCCATTGAGGGTTGGACTCCGCCAAGGCTGCCCTTTGTCGCCGATTCTGTTCATAACTTTTATGGACAGAATTTCTAGGCGCAGTCAAGGCATTGAGGGGTTCCGGTTTGGTGGCCGCGGGATTAGGTCTCTGCTTTTTGCAGACGATGTGGTCCTGTTGGCTTCATCTGGCCGGGATCTTCAGCTCTCACTGGATCGGTTCGCAGCCGAGTGTGAAGCGGCCGGAATGAGAATCAGCACCTCCAAATCCGAGCCCATGGTTCTCTCCCGGAAAAGGGTGGAGTGCCATCTCCGGGTTGGGGAGGAGACCCTGCCCCAAGTGGAGGAGTTCAAGTACCTAGGAGTCTTGTTCACGAGTGAGGGAAGAGTGGTTCGTGAGATCGACAGGCGGATCGGTGCGGCGTCTTCAGTAATGCGGACGTTGTACCGATCCGTTGTGGTGAAGAAGGAGCTGAGCCAGAAGGCAAAGCTCTCAATTTACTTGTCGATCTACGTTCCCATCCTCACCTATGGTCATGAGCTTTGGGTCATGACCGAAAGGATAAGATCACGGGTACAAGCGGCCGAAATGAGTTTCCTCCGCCGTGTGGCGGGGCTCTCCCTTAGAGATAGGGTGAGAAGCTCTGTCATCCGTGAGGAACTCAAAGTAAAGCCGCTGCTCCTCCACATCGAGAGGAGCCAGATGAAGTGGTTCGGGCATCTGGTCAGGATGCCACCCGAACGCCTCCCGAGGGAGGTGTTTAGGGCACGTCCAACCGGTAGGAGGCCACGGGGAAGACCCAGGACACGTTGGGAAGACTATGTCTCCCGGCTGGCCTGGGAACGCCTCGGGATCCCCCGGGAAGAGCTAGACGAAGTAGCTGGGGAGAGGGAAGTCTGGGCTTCCCTGCTTAGGCTGCTGCCCCCGCGACCCGACCTCGGATAAGCGGAAGAAGATGGATGGATGGATGGAATTAACTTAGAATTTCAGGGCTGCAACACGTGACAAAGTAGTTGGGAAAGGGCATGTTCACCACTGTGTTACATCACCTTTTCTTTTAACAACACTCAATAAACGTTTGGGAACTGAGGAAACTAATTGTTGAAGCTTTGGAAGTGGAATTCTTTCTCATTCTTGTTTTATGTAGAGCTTTAGTTGTTCAACAGTCCGGGGTGTCCGCTGTCGTATTTTACGCTTCATAATGCGCCACACATTTTCGATGGGATACAGGTCTGGACTGCAGGCGGGCCAGGAAAGTATCCACACTCTTTTACTACGAAACCATGCTGTTGTAACACGTGGCTTGGCATTGTCTTGCTGAAATAAGCAGGGGTGTCCATGATAACGTTGCTTGGATGACAACATATGTTGCTCCAAAACCTGTATGGACCCCTCAGCATTAATAGAGCCTTCACAGATGTGTAAGTTACCCATGCTTTGGGCACTAATACACCCCCATACCATCACAGATGCTGGCTTTTGAACTTTGCGCCCAAGACAATCCGGATGATTTTTTCCTCTTTGTTCTGGAGGACACCACGTCCACAGTTTTTCAAATATAATTTGAAATGTGGACTCGTCAGACCACAGAACACTTTTCCACTTTGCATCAGTCCATTTTAGATGAAGTCGGGCCCAGCGTATCCAGCGGCGTTCCTTGGTGTTGTTGATAAATGGGTTTGGCTTTGCATAGTAGAGTTTTAACTTGCACTTACAGATGAAGCAACCAACTGTAGTTACTGACAGTGGTTTTATGAAGTGTTCCTGAGCCCATGTGATGATATCCTTTACTGACTGATGTCGGTTTTTGATGCAGTACCACCTGAGGGATCAAAGGTCCGTAATATCATCGCTTACGTGCAGTGATTTCTCCAGATTCTTTGAACCTTTTGATGATTTTACGGACCGTAGATTGTAAAATCCCTAAATTCCTTGCAATAGCTTGTTGAGAAATCAACTTAATCAGTATTTATTGCCACCTTTCCCAACTTCTTTGTTACGTTTTGCTGGCATTACATTCTAAAATTAATGATTATTTGCAACAAAAAAAAATGTTAATCAGTTTGAACATCAAATATGTTGTCTTTGTAGCATATTCTACTGATTATGGGTTGAAAATGATTTGCAAATTATTGTATTTTGTTTATATTTACATCTAACACAATTTCCCAACTCATATGGAAACGGGGTTTGTAATTGTTTGCCAGAAGGTAGTTAGTCATCCGTTTTGCCACCACGGTGAAGAAAAGCTTCCCTTTCACATTCAGTAGGGCAATGCCTTTGAATTGGTCGATGTTACAGGAGTTGCTCTCCTTTGGGCTAAAGGTAGTTATTGCTCTGCTCTATGATGATGGTATGGACTGGGTTTTCCAGGCAACGGCCATCAGATTCCACAACAGCTTCAGGAGTCCGGGACAGTTTTTGAATACCTTCTAAGGTACCCCGTTCGGTCCGGGTGCTGAAGCAGTTCTTGCACGCTCAACCACTTGTTTAACCTCAGCCCATCCTGGCGTGGGGGGGTGTCGTCAAACTGCAAGGAAGGCTCAGGTGGGCGAGGTACGTGCCCCGGTGATCCGGGGGGAGGTCCTTTTGGCTATCACTGAGCTGGACTATGATGTGTTCCTCCAACTCCTGCTCACTGGTCTGGAGTGTCCCGTTCTTCTTTTTCTCTAGCAGGCTTCGAGCATACTTGAAGGGGTCCCGGAAGAAGCTTGCCCTTGCTTTCTCCTTGCGTCTTCTGCGTTTTCTGATCCTTTCAGCTTTCCTCAATTGTGTGAGTCTTGCTTTGATCTGGTCCCACAGGTTCTTCAGGCCTACTTTCTCCTGGTCATTGGCTTTCCTCCACTGCTTGCGCAAGAGGCGGCGTTCCTTTACGAGCTGGAGGATTTCCCTCTCCCGTGTCCCGCTCTGTTTGGGAACGATCTGCCTCTGTGGCATCAATCCGAATCACTCTTTCCCTTCTCCGTAGATGATGTCTCCCATAATGTTTAGTTTGGAAGTTACACTGCCTCTTAGTGCACTTTGGAGGGTGGTGCATAAGTTCAAATCAAATCTGCTCCAGGAGTCTTTGTCGTTGGCTTCACTTTGACTTTCCGGATACATTTCTCTGATGTTCCTCTTGTGGGTTCTCTACTTGGTGTTTCACTGTGCCGCGGGCTGCGCTGTTGTTGCTGCACCTCTTGCTGGGAAGGCTGGTCCTCCTCTCTCTCACCAGTTGCAATGGTGGGATCAATAGCATTGTGGTGCTCAACCTGGCTAAGATTCCTCCTTGTCTGATCTGCTTCTGCAGTGCAAGCTTGCATCTGGTTGTGGCCACTGACGCATTTTGCCTTTCCCTGGTGCATCTTTTCACGTAAAAGACATCTCCCGTGGTAACATAGAAGTAATAATAATGTTTCTTGGGAGACAGGACTGCACGAGCGCTCTCACCAGCTGTGACTCGCCGACCTGGATGGAATCCTGCAACATGGACCAGCTGGCGGCGTCGAATACGACAAGTCGGCCACCACTGAGGGCCACCCACAGCTTCGGATTCATCTCATCCTTGGAGTCATTGCATGTCAACTGACCTGTACAGGTAAAGGTCGCCTATTATGCAAAATACACAGTAAAATGTGTCTCTAGAGCTTGTTTATGTGAGCTGAATGTAAGGAAAATCATATAATTTTCCTCACTTGTTTGCCTTTACTTTAAAGAAAAGAGGTGCTTAAACACATACATACAGTATGAAGTTCCATATTTGTATAACGTCAACACGAAAAAAACATCCTTACTTATGGACATGATCTGACCCGCCACTAGCTAGATGAGCCCACTCTGTGTATACGGCCAGAACTTCAAATAAATTATTTTATTAAAAAAATAATAATTAAAAAACAGGCTTTGCTGCACATCTTTAAAAAAATATCTGGAGCGCTGCTAAATACCCTAAGTTTTATTTGAGTGTTTTTCTAAGCGACCCAGCTAACCTTGGATGATTTAGCTGTTGAAATGGGACTGTAATGTTAGCACTGTGGTAGGGTTGTACGGTATGCTGGTATTAGTATAGTACCGCGATACTAATGAATTTGAGTTTGTAGTTACTATTTTATAAATAATAAATTGTTACTCTTCAACGCTAGTCATCTCTCATTATTTAGACAGCGTTAAATAATCTGGAATAATATGGAATATTATGCATGCATACAAGTACCTGGAGTGTACAGCAACACATGAACTGTCTGTGGTTCTGCCAAGTCCAATGATGGGTTGATTTTGTGTTTTAAGGTCTCTGAGGTACTTTTAGGCACCATCATGGGCACTGCTCACAGGGAACAACATAAGAACATGACTGAAGGATCCTTTCATCATATGACAACACCCCAACAAAAACACAGACAAACAGAAAAGTTCTCATCAAAGTTGTTGATTTGAACGACTATTGTGTTCCTCTGACCCATTGGAAAATTTGCAAATAGTAAAGCTTTGCTTGTCCGAAGAACTCAAAAAATAGAACAATCCTTTCACATAACATTAACATACTATATAAAATAAAAACAATACCTGTCAAAAATACGGAGACACTTTCACATTGAAAATTATGCAAAAGGGATTCTTAAACTTTACAGTGGCACGGTAAGATAAAGCCAACAATTATGAAGTGCATTAAGGTCTGCATGCTTGCCGATTAATAAAACAATGAAACAATCAAAATTAGCTTGCGATCCATTTTGAGGCTTCGTCCATGAACGCGGAGAGTTACAAAAAAACCTATTTGGGTTTAAAACGATCTCCATCCACAGAAGTGTAGTTTCAAAACTGTCTAAGTCTACACACAAACACATGCTGTCATGCACATTTTGTCCAATCAGAAGCATGAAAAAAGCAGAAATAGCTGACCTGTTGGCGTTACACCTCCAATTATGTTTATTTTGACGTACAATGATATGGGCATCATCTTTAAAACCAGCCTGCACGTACACGGAGCCCTGGGAACTGGTAAACGTTATCATTTGCAAATATTAGCTAATTTGAAATTTGATGCCTACAACATGTTTTAAAAAAGCTGGCACAAGTGGCAAGAAAGACTGAGAAAGTTGAGGAATGCTCACCAAACACTTATTTGGAACATCCCACAGGTGAACAGGCTAATTGGGAACAGGTGGGTGCCATGATTGGGTATAAAAGCAGTTCCCATGAAATGCTCAATCATTCACAAACAAAGATGGGACGAGGGTCAACACTTTGTAAACAAATGCGTGAGAAAATTGTCCAACAGTTTAAGAAAAACAATTCTCGACAAGCTTTTGCAAGAAACTTAGGGATTTCACCATTTACAGTCCGTAATATCATCAAAAGCTTCAGAAAATGTGGAGAAATCTCTGCACGTAAGCAGCAAGGTCAAAAACCAACATTGATTGCCCATGACCTTCTATCACTCTGGCGGTAGAGCATCAAAAACCAACATCAGTATGTAAAGAATATCATCACATGGGCTCAGGAACACTTCATAAAACCACTGTCAGTAACTACAGTTCATCGCTACATCTGTATGTGCAAGGTAAAACTCTACTACGGAAGGCGAAAGCCATTTATCAACAACACCCAGAAACGCCGCCGGCTTTGCTGGGCCCAAGCTTATCTATAATGGACTGATTTTTGGAAAATGTGGACGTGTCGTGTTCTCAGGACCAAAGAGAAAAAGAACCACTCAGACTGTTATAGGCACAAAGTGCAAAAGCCAGCATCTGTGTTGGTGCCCAAGGCATGCGTAACTTACACATCTGTTTGCACCATTAATACTGAAATGTACATAAAGGTTTTGGAGCAACATATGTTGTCATCCAAGCAACGTTATCATGGAAGTTGCTGCTTATTTCAGCAAGACAATGCCAAGCCACATTCTGCACGTGTTACCACCGAGTGTCTTTGTAGTAAAAGAGTGCGGGTGCTAGACTTGCCTGCCTGTAGTCCAGACCTGTCTTTTATTGAAAATGTGTGGCGCATTATGAAGCGTGAACAACCTAAGCTGTACATCAAGCAAGAATGAGAAATAATTCCACCTGAAAAGCTCAAAAAATTGGTCTCCTCAGTTCCCAAACGTTTACTGAGTGTTGTTAAAAGCAAAGGCCATGTAACACAGTGGTAAAAATGCCCCTGTGCCAACTTTTTTGCAATGTGTTGCTGCCATTAAATTCAAAGTTAATGATTATTTGCAAAAAAAAATAAGTTTTTCAGTTCGAACATTAATCTTGTCTTTGCAGTGTATTCAATTGAATATAGGTTGAAAAGGATTTGCAAATCATTGTATTCTGTTTTTATTTACGATTTAAACAACGTGCCAACTCCACTGGTTTTGGGTTTTCTACAAATGTGCTCAAGAGTGAGCGCTGCTAAGGTGGTGTGGTTTTACCGGTCTTAATGGGGACGATTGCCTTTCATTATCTACGGACCACATTGGTCTGACTTTGGTCCGTTTTTAAAAAATCCCCAAAACTGCTTTACCGTGGAGGAAACTTTTCCCGTTTTATCCACAATTTCTTCGCTCTCTGCAGCACTCACTTTTACTTTGTCTTCTCACTCCATGCAAAGACAACCGCGAGACAACAAAATGGCGCAACCAAACTTATAGTTGATACTGTTGCCTGTTTGGCTGTTAGCTTGTCACTCCCACTGAGCAGCGATCACTTAATGTGCTCCTCGGTTACCACAGAGCGAGTGCCTTTGTTAATGCAAACAACCTTGCTTCGCAACTTCTGTTTTTTTCCGATAGAGAAAAAAAAAATCCAATGTTTGATTATTTTTAATTGAAATCGATTTATGTCTGTTACAATATATAACGGTATTGCTTTATCGCCTTGCCCTACAAACAACACCCAAAAAGATGATTGAAGAATTCCTGCCTGGAATATGTCTGCCCTGAATCTATCTATAGTCCTAACTTTCATGATATGTTTTGTTTATGTGTAGTTTTTGGCCATGCGATAAACAAGACGGTAAACAAAAAACGGAGCAAATTTGAAGTTTAGTGAAAATCTTAGTAAAAAAATAAGGTGGGTGTATGAAAACTGGGGCACCACTCTATTTGGAATAATAGTAATTAAGGAAAGAACTCATGCGTCACCTTCATGTTTGATTTTGTCAAAATAGGCAAGCTTTGAGGCAGCACAGATGGACCTTTGGGTCTGCAGACAGCCCACCACAGCATCCATCAGCAGCACATTGGTCAGAGCCTGAGTCATGTATTGAGGGTCCTGAAAATTACAATTCTTTTAATTGTCTTAACACTGTAAAAAAAAATCATGCTGGGTTTAATTGTGAGCCTTACCTTGTGTTGATCGGCCATTTTGCGTCCGGCCCACATCTCTTTGACCACAAGGTCCCAAAGTTCTGTTTCTGTCTTCAGGTTGGCCTCGAACGCCTCAAGCCTGCCTGAAGTTTTGATACGGAGAGAAGGAATTCGAACCAGGAGAAAAGGAGCAGAAGCGATCTTCACTTCCTGCATAGAAACAAGACAGTTAGCTGACACACATTTTAAAGAAGAAAGTAGCTTGTTGAGCAAAATGTCTACCTGCAGCTCTCTAAACATTGTGATCTCCAAGAAGCCCGGCTGCCCCTCAGGAAGAAAGAAGAGACGCTTTTGGGTCATGCCGATTTTACCCACGCCGTGAGAGGTCTTGACACAGGACGACAACTTGTAGACGCACTCGCTGTGATCCAGGTGGTCGATGACCTCGGTGGGGAGGTTGACATCTTGAGCCTCGGTCTCTGTTTCCTTCCAGAAGGTGTAGAAACTCTTGAAGAGCTCTGGGTTCACTTGTTTGGACTTGCCTGTTTGTGTAAGGAGATGTATAAATTCAAACACTAAGTTTTTAGTTTTTTTTGTATTACACAAACACTTTTCCACCAATTTCTTTGAACTCATTCAATTTTGTACTGTTGTAGTCCACTTTTATCGGGGTATGTAGTGTCGTGATGATTTAAGTAATGAATTGTTTAGCCCTGATGGAGGTCTGCACCTTACTGAGTGCATTCTACAAACCCCGTTTCCATATGAGTTGGGAAATTGTGTTAGATGTAAATATAAACGGAATACAATGATTTGCAAATCATTTTCAACCCATATTCAGTTGAATATGCTACAAAGACAACATATTTGATGTTCAAACTAATAAACATTTTTTTTTTTGCAAACAATCATTAACTTTAGAATCTGATGCCAGCAACACATGACAAAGAAATTGGGAGAGGTGGCAATAAATACTGATAAAGTTGAGTAATGCTCATCAAACACTTATTTGGAACATCCCACAGGTGTGCAGGCTAATTGGGAACAGTTGAGTGCCATGATTGGGTATAAAAGCAGCTTCCATGAAATGCTAAGTAATTCATAAACAAGGATGGGGCGAGGGTCACCACTTTGTAAGCAAATTGTCGAACAGTTTTAGAACAACATTTCTCAACAAGTTATTGCAAGGAATTTAGGGATTTTACCATCTACGGTCCATAAAATCATCAAAAGGTTCAGAGAATCTGGAAAAATCACTGCACATAAGCGATGATATTACGGACATTTGTTCCCTTCAGGCGGTACTGTATCAAAAACTGACATCAGTGTGTAAAAGATATCACCACATGGGCTCAGGAACACTTCAGAAAACCACTGTCAATAACTACAGTTGGTTGCTACATCTGTAAGTGCAAGTTAAAACTACTATGCAAAGCAAAACCCATTTATCAACAACACCCAGAAATGCCACCGGCTTTGCTGGGCCCGAGCTCATCTAAGATGGACTGATGCAAAGTCGAAAAGTGTTCTGTGTTCTGACGAGTCCACATTTAAAATTATATTTGGAAACTGTGGACGTGGTGTCCTCCGGAACAAAGAGGAAAATAACCATCCGGATTTTTTTGGGTGCAAAGTTCAAAAGCTAGCATCTGTGATGGTATGTGGGTGTAATAGTGCCCACGGCATGGGTAACTTACACATCTGTGAAGGCACCATTAGGTGGGTGCCATGATTGGGTATAAAAGCAGCTTCCATGAAATGCTAAGTAATTCACAAACAAGGATGGGGCGAGGGTCAACACGTTGTAAGCAAATTGTCGAACAGTTTTAGAACAACATTTCTCAACAAGCTATTGCAAGGAATTTAGGGATTTTACCATCTACGGTCCATAAAATCATCAAAAGGTTCAGAGAATCTGGAAAAATCACTGCACGTAAGCCATGATATTACGGACATTTGATCCCTTCAGGCGGTACTGTATCAAAAACCGACATCAGTGTGTAAAGGATATCACCACATGGGCTCAGGAACACTTCAGAAAACCACTGTCAGTAACTACAGTTGGTTGCTACATCTGTAAGTGCAAGTTAAAACTACTATGCAAGGCAAAACCCATTTATCAACAACACCCAGAAATGCCACCGGCTTCGCTGGGCCCGAGCTCATCTAAGATGGACTGATGCAATGTCAAAAAGTGTTCTGTGTTCACATTTAAAATTATATTTGGAAACTGTGGACGTGGTGTCCTCCGGAACAAAGAGGAAAATAACCATCCGGATTGTTTTGGGTGCAAAGTTCAAAAGCCAGCATCTGTGATGGTATGGGGGTGTAATAGTGCCCACGGCATGGGTAACTTACACATCTGTGAAGGCCCCATTAATGCTGAATGGTCCATATAGGTTTTGGAGCAACATCTGTTGTCATCCAATCAACGTTATCATGGACACCCCTGTTTATTTCAGCAAAACAATGCCAAGCCACGTGTTACAACAGCGTGGCTTCGTAGTAAAAGAGTGTGGGTACATTCCTGGCCCGCCTGCAGTCCAGACCTGTCTCCCATTGAAAATGTGTGGCGCATTAAGAAGCGTAAAATACTGTTGAACGATTGAAGCTCTACAGTAAACAAGAATGGTAAAGAATTCCACTTTTAAAGATTCAACAATTAGTTTCCTCAGTTCCCAAATGTTTATTGAGTGTTGTTAAAAGAAAAGGTGATGTAACACAGTGGTGAACATGCCCTTTCCCAACTACTTTGGCACGTGTTGCAGCCATGAAAGTTAATTATTATTTGCAAAAAAAAATAAAGTTTATGAGTTTGAACATCACATATCTTGTCTTTGTAGTGCATTCAATTGAATATGGGTTGAAAAGGTTTTGCAAATTATTGTATTCCGTTTATATTTACATCTAACTAAATTTCTTAACTCATATGGAAACGGGGTTTGTAGTTTGTGCAGAACAATATACGTCAACCAAGCGTCCTTTGAAGCGAGAACCTTGCATACACATACACATACGAAGATTCCTCTTTTTTAAGACACAATCATGGAAAAAAAGCTTTTATAAAACGGATGGAATACAAATCATATTTTGTTCCTTTTTTGACAGTTTGATTACCTAAAATTAGCATCACAACTCATCCTTTGTTGTCTGCTAGGTTGGTAGCAACACTATAAAAACTTATTTTCCTGGTGTGTGTATCTGTGTCTCGCCTGCATCCTTTTAGATTGCTGATATGTGTGAGTGACAGGAAGAAAAGCTTGCTCGCTTGCAAGGTCTTTTTGTAACACCTGTTGGTTTGCGTGTATAAATACCTATACTCCTAATACCAGACGGTAAGTGTAGCTTTGATCAAGTACAACTTCCTTTCGTACTCCGAGACTGTCTATCCCACAGGGTGGTGTTTGTCATAGACTACCTCCACTGTTTGTGCTTGGAAATCATTAATCAGTCCTGACTTCAAACGTGTGGGATCCACTTGAGACAAGCAACACTAAAAACCTTGTTGTCAAGTTTGAGACCAATGCTCGTTAAGAAGTGGAATGCCATCCCATAGCAGTGTGACCAACATGTGGCAGCGGTGTCAGTCTGCTGAATATCCTGTTTGTTCAAATTAGATGTCAATCATCCAATCTACAACATAACACCAAAGTAGAGTCAATAGCAAATATACTGTAAAGATTTAAGAAATGTTACTTTTAACGGGTGAATCAATTTTTTCAACAGTATAACATTTATGAAGATATAAGCAACAGTTGTTTTTGCAAGAAATCTATAAAAACAGCTTTCAAAACATGCAAGAAGTGCCGGTCATATTAAATGTTGACAAACACAAACCATAATAATGGTTGCTAGTTTTGCAACACGCTATGGCCGCTCCGTTCCGTTTTGAATCAATTACATGATAACGTTTTCTGCTGCTATATTAAGCTTCTTTCATGTGAGGCTATATGTATACACATTATTATGGACATTGCAGTATGACGACGTCATCTAAAATATATATCATGTCATAATACTGAGATTTAATCGATCTGATTTGTGTTGAAGGCTCGTGACACACTGTAAGAAAGCTGCCGTAACTTCAGTCATGTAAATTACTTTAGCATTAATGAGTCTTTATGATGATTGGCTGAATATGTCATGGTGGACTTGAAATACAATTTCAATTTATGTGTGGAATAAGGCTGAATATGCTATGAAAATAGCAACCTCAGCAAGTGTATGCCTCACCACTGACCAAACTTAGCAAAGATAAGATTTTCTATAGCAGGACTTTGTGTGAGTGTGAATGTTGTCTGTCTATCTGTGTTGGCCCTGCGATGAGGGGGCGGCTTGTCCAGGGTGTTCGCCGCCTTCCGCCCGAATGCAGCTGAGATAGGCTCCAGCACCTCCCGCAACCCCAAAAGGGACAAGCGGTAGAAAATGGATGGATGGATTGTTTTCTTGTACTTTTTGCACGGGCAACTCAAAATGATGTGCACATAACTTTTATGTTTTTATATTGCAAAAAGGCTAAAAAAAAAAGATCTGCTCCACTTTAAAGGGGGTCGATGATGAAATTAGTTTTTTCTGACACCGTATAAATGTTACAAAGTTGGATTCTCGTGCCAAAGCGTCAAATAATAAGGTTTGTGCATTTTGGATGGTTTTGCAGTCTGGATTTGTCGTGACCTCACTGCGAGGTGGATGTTCTTATTTACACATTGAAGTAAAGCCAAAGAGGGGAGACACTGTGCCCCCTCTGCTTTAGGCTGCGAGGAACCACAAAACAAGGTAAGATAAATTATTATTTATTTATTATTTTTATCTAATCGTGGCATGCGCATAATCACATCGACATGCAGTGGCATAAACGTTGCTAAAAGCAGCTTTTTTAGGCTGCTCTGAATCAGTCTGCAAGTGTATTGTGTGTTGTAAAAAAATATGATACTTTTAGATAGAGCGGGGCATGGTTTCATTTGCAATCCGAGAACCTACTCAGTGGCCTAGTGTTTAGAGTGTCCGCCCTGAGATCGGTAGGTTGTGAGTTCAGATCCCAGCCGAGTCATACCAAAGACTATAAAAATGGGACCCATTACCTCCCTGCTTGGAACTCAGCATTAAGGGTTGGAATTGGGGGTTAAATCACCATAAATGATTCCCGGGTGCGGCACCGCTGCTGCCCACTGCTCTCCTCACCTCCCAGGGGTTGATCAAGGGTGATGGGTCAAATGCAGAGAATAATTTCGCCACATCTAGTGTGTGTGTGACAATCATTGGTACTTTAACTTTACTTTAACTTTAACACCTCCACAATCAAACATTTTGCAGACACACTCAAAAAACAGGTTATAAAAGTGACTGCGTGAGCGAAACTTACACAACATTTACACAAAGCATATCCAATACATATTATCTGAACCAAAATGAAGTGTTTTAAATGTAGATTAGCATCACTATAGGTCCCATTTAAGACAAAAGTTTGTTTCATAATGATTAATATAAACTGTCAAGCTTTTTCTCTCTAGTGCCTTTTTGCTCTGCTTTCCTTTTTTTATTTTGTTTGTTCAGTTTATTTTCATTACTACAATGTGTTGCGTTTCAACAAACAATAAGCTGCATGCAGGAAAAGGCCCTTTAGGCCACACTTTGGACCCCCTGCTCTATGTAATCATTTTAGTGAAACATATGAATTACAATTAAACTCAGAATCAAAAAAAATAATTTACATTTACCAAAAAAGGTCAACTATATTAGCGTTGCAGTGCATGTCCTGCTGTAATGACTTTTTGGTATCTAAAATTACTCATGCCACTCAAGTATTAATAAAACTCTGGAAAATGTCTCTTATATTTGTGCCCGGTGTGAGTAAATTCCTCGTAAAGGACTTACCCACAGTGAAAGCGTCAAACAAACGGTGTATGGTTGCCACATCTTTAACTATTCCCCCTTCTTGGATGGAACGCACAAACTCCTCTCGATCCAGATTTTTCCTGGGCAGCTCAAACTTCTTGATGTCGTCATCAAACTGCACTGATGGCTTTTCGTTTTCTGTCTTCACCTGATTTTATGTCAAAGAAACAACATATGTTTTTACAAGGGCACCACCCTGCGGAAGCTGACATCCTCCAAATGCACGAACGGGGAGGTCGCTGACCTTGAGGATAAGTCTTTTGAGCTCAGGCCGTCTTTTGGCTTGCTGCTGTTCTTCCTGCATGAGCGAGTCTACCAGCCGTGTGACCAGCTGTGTGGGGAAGATGGCCGTGTCCGTCTTGTGGAGCGTCTGGAAATCGGCCAGTGCATCAAGACGCCGCGAGCACAGCAGATTGATGAAACCCCGCAGGTAGAAGTATCTTGAAGAGGAGAAATATCATCACCTGTTAGCTCATAGAAACTTTTTTAGGTGGACCAGCATAAGCTGGGGTAAAAAAAAATGTCTTAACATAATAATGCCAGCCTTTTCTTGTGTTGTTGCTGTTGTGTTCGAACAGCACAGATTTTCTGTTGTGTTACTCTCCCAGACAGAAATGTCTACCCTCCCAGACAGTAAATTCTACCACCTTGTTGTGTTGAAAGCCGACATTGCCATCTAACAAATATGTTTTATATCATGCCAGTCAAATATGATTAAGGGGGCCATATGTGTAGTGTGAAAATGCACACAGTTTGGTTTGGGAAGCAAAGTTGGATAAACTGTGGTTACGGTTATTCTGTGGGATATTCTTTCACCCCTGGAACTTGAATTCAGAAATTATTACAAAAAAAACAAAAAACATTTTGATTAGTTTTTGCCTAACACTGTTAGGTTCGTACAAGCGAAGCTTGAAGCGGGACCCCAGGTATACAGGGACGGCAGGCCTGGCGCAATTAAACACTGATTTAAGCAAATGAGAATTTATGCAACTCGGGCGTGCACAAAAAGGTCTACACAAGTGAAGTTAGCAACAGACAATGATCCGGGACAGAAGAAGCAACCTGGTTGACAACCAGGGATACATGTGTTCTGTTTGTCCATCAACGACAGGTGAGGGAGGCAGTGTTCAGGCCAGAGGTGAAGTGGCAGGAAAGGAACACACACAGGAAGCGGGAGGAATAAAATCGAGCATTGGAACAGAAACAACACCATGCACAGGAAAATATTTTGTCATGGAGGGTCACGACCAGTGTTCTGCAAGTTATTTTAAAATAGTAATTCATTACTGCGATGAGGTGGCGACTTGTCCGGGGTGTACCCCACCTCCTGCCCCAATGCAGCTGAGATAGGCTCCAGCACCCCCTGCGACCCCGAAAGGGACAAGCGGTAGAAAATGGACGGATGGATAGTAATTCATTGTGGTTACTGGTTACTTTACCAAAATGGAATTACTATTTAATAACTATAATTAACTACTTGGGAAAGTAATTAAGGTGTTACTTTAAAAAACTAAATCAAATATCTGGTTGGGAGATGTTTTATGAGAGCAGCGTGTGAGTTTGTGTGTTTTTACAAGGCGGTGCCTGTATTCAGGTGATATGAGCGAAAGCGCGCGCAGAAAGAGCAGCATTACCTCAGCTGTGATTGTTAGCCGAGCAGCAGGATTTTGTGCACAGTGACTGCAGATCTTTTGCATCTTTTTACTGGATTGTGTTAACGCTAGTTAATAAAGACATTGAATATGCTTGCATCGGTGTCTTTTCTCCTTGTCCACAAACGGGGTATTGTAGGATTGCAAGCTTCTTACTTCAGCCATTAAGTTGTTGTTCATTATTCTCCCATAGTATTAGTAGTTGTGCAAATGTGTATCTGTACTTACGTTTTGTGTCATTTGATGTGTAATTTTGCTTCTTCCAATATGATATCAAGTTTGTTTTATTGTGATGGTAGTTGTTGTTATTATTGTTAGTAACGCTGTTTATTATGTAATACCTCTTTTCTTAACACTTGTCATGACAAATCCTGCATTACCTTCGTAGTAGAAGTAAACATATAACTCTTTACAAACTACAGACCTCATTTTTCATGAAATTTGGCAATTACCTGACAAGCAAATACCCATTACATTTTAGTAAAGTTTCAAATGTATTTTCACTTTTCACATTGTAACAGTCCACTTGCATTGGAGCCAAGCGGTTTCAGAGACCAACACGATCCAGCCAATGGCGCTGTAAACAAACCTGGCAAGCAAACTGGAGTCTTCAATTTGAACAGAGTTGATAGCCTTGCCGAGAAGCTGTATCAGCTCACAGTAATAGCTTTGGACGGCATGGAAGGACAAAGTCTCTGGGAATTCTGGGAGCTGGAATACCTTCACAGGCTTGGGAGGCATCCTCTGTGCTTGGAGACAAACAAGAGTGTGGACAAAAAGCAAAGCAGCCAGTCGATTTATCCAGATGTACTGTAGGGCAGTGGTCCCCAACCACCGGGCCGCGGCCAAGAATTTTTTTATCAATTTTTATTAAAAAAACAAAAAACAAAAAAACGTTTTTTATAATTTTTTTTATTTTTTATTAAATCAACATAAAAAACACAATATACACTTAAAAATAGTGCACCAACCACAAAAACCTCAATTTTTCATGACAAAAACGTCCCTTTTTCATGACAAAGAAAAAAAAAAAATCGTAGTAAATCAGGTTCTAGGTGTTGCTTACCAGGATCAAACATGATGATTCTTTGGAGGTTGAGGGTTTGATCATCTACCAGGTTGGAAAGACTCATTCTTTGTCCATTAACCAGCCTGTTTTCAAGGAGTGAGCTCAATCTGCGGGCTTGAATCTCCTGCATGGTGGGTCTGTGTGGAACTTCCACTGAAGCTTTAATCCTTGTGAAGAAAAAGGAAAGCGGTAAGATACGACGACGCTGCGTTAATTCTATTGTGTACGACAAACACAGCCAACTATAAAATGGGGAAACACCAAACCCAATCGAGATGCGGCACAATACGCAATACGACAATGCACTGTGGTAAGATAAGATTTGATGAAGCGAAATACTGTTGCATTTCTGACCGAGTGCTGAGTTCCAGTCGTGCAAAATGATCCATCTTTTTGTTGAGGCGGTCCCTGAGGAAACGATGGAAGATGTGTGTCTCCAAAACCTGTAAAAAGAAAGACACATGGCTATTACACAAAAATAAACAGATAAAACAGAACATTATTATATATTTAAAGCAAGTCTTGTGTTGGATATCATCAAGTAAGTGTACCTAATATTATGGCTAGAGTGTCAATAGAAAAAAACATTTACATTCTTGTAGAAAAGCTGTTCTGCTGGCTCTCTGCTTTTCAGGAACTCTTCACTATTAAACACTCTGTGTTCATAGTTCAAGTGACTGCTAACATCCCTGCAAAACACATATGCATATGAAATGATGTTAATTTTTGCACCTGCGGACTTCAATATCACTTCTACTTTATTAAAGTATGTTTTATTTAGCATAACACAGTGACAACCTGAATATGTTGACAATAAGTTCAGTCGTGATGCCCTGGATGCGTTGGTTCAGATTGCGCTGCCACACTCGTCGCTGTGTGCGCTGATCGTTGATGTCGCTGCAACTTACACGCAGACACTGGTCCAAGTCAAAGTGGACCTGCAAGGACTGATATCTACAGAACCACACAGGTGCTAATTAGTTATATTATGGCAAGTTTGTAGCATATGTACAGTATGTGTTCTACCTCTGTGTGAAGCAGTCTGCTGTAAGTGAGGGGATTTCTGGCAGGTCAACAGTATCCGAACAGGAAGTAGAAACACTTCCATTATCAATGTTGACGAGGATCAGGTCATTTGTTTCCTGCGTGAAGGGAAACAAAACAACATGTTTGAACAAATAGCTGACAACCACGTCCTTGTGTTGCCCCCTAATTGTTCTCACAGCCGCAACTTCTTTAAAGTGGCAGAGATGGCAGCCCATGAGGAAGGCGGTGGGTGCCATGAGGAAGTCCAACATTCCTTCGGCCAGGACTGGAACGTAAGGTTGCTGCCATGATAGAGGCTGAGAGGAAAAAAGTAGGGCATTAATATGTCGCGATGAAGCAATATAATGTATCAAATTAAATTTCCATAGTATAAATCTAGAGTAGAATGTTGATTTTTGTTGTTGTTTTTAATCAAAATTGTTCTGCTAAATATATGTATTATATTTTGTTAATTCAAAAATACAAAATGTGCTTTGATAATTAATAATTTAGGTTAACCATATTTTAAGTTAGTTGATTTTTTTCTAAATTAGTATAAACATTGTTTTATTAACACCTGTCAAAATAGTAAGACAAAGAAGGCAGATTAGTAATGATTACAGGCAATATAGAAGGACACATGACGAGTCTCCTATACGTGTATGTTCCACCGGCATTGGTCTTTTTATAAACACACTTTTGAACAAATGGTAACGAAGAGTCAAGGGTGCTTAATATGTGGTGGGGACTTTAACATTTGACTAAACCCGAAACTGGACTCATCCAATGGTAGGTCAGACGCCAAAAATATTGCCCAAAAAATAAATATGCTTATCAATTGTGGACGTATGGAGAGAACTAAAAACACACATCTGGGACTTCACATACTACTCAACAGCTGATAAAGTCTCGTGGATAGACTACTTTTATCTATAAAAAAAAGACCTGCACAAAATAAGGGAATGAAAAAATTGATGGTCACATTTACTTGTCATTTTGCCTTGGTAACAAAACTAAAACGCCTTTGTGGAGGTTGAACGCAAACATTTGGAATAATCCTGGAATAAAAAAAAAAGACCAAAAAAAGAAATCGACTTGCACTTGGAGTATAATGATAACGACAAGATTTTGCAACTTATACTCTGCGACACGTTGAAGGTAGTGATTAGGGGCAGGCTAGTACAGTATTCTATCAATTCTTACGAGGAGAAAATGAGGCTACGAAAAATAAAACATTAAGAAGTGAAAATGAAAATGCTCCAGAAAAAACTCTCAGGAATCCAAAATCAAGGTGTAGATTTCAAGTTTGAAGAAAGAACTGGATGAAATCAAACACAAGAAATACAAAAAAACTCCTATTCATAAAACAACAGTACTGTTCGACAAGGGGAAAGTCACTGAAGCTTCTATCCTATCAGTTGAGAAAACAACAATCAGAAAATATGTTACACAAAATAAGTGATCCATTGTCAAACAGAATATGTGAAACCAACTAGATAAAATGTTTACTGATGCTAACCGAACTTGGTAAAATATGCCCCCTCCTAAATTTTAAATTATTATTTTTTATTTTTCTTTTAAACAAAAAATAAAAAAATGTACAGGACATGCAAAATAAAATGCAAAGAGAATGCTGCAAATGTGATTTGTGTTCAACTTTAAAATAAAAATAAAATTAAAAATGTTGTATTAATACAGTAATTATGTTCTTATAAAAATTTTGTAAAACTAATAGACATTTAATGAAATGTGTGGTGTATTGAGAAAGTACGGTATAAGTTTAAGTTTATTTCGCACAATATGATTGTGGAAGGGCGTGGTCGAAGTGTCCCCTGCGGGCGGGGCATGTGCAGGAGCCGGCTGGGAAGCAATGACAGGTGAGATTTCTTAGCTGGAACGAGTTGTCTAATCACCTGTCTCTTTATCAGGAGCGCTGGAGACCATGAGAGAGAGCATTCTGAAAGGAGAAAGGCTCGACCAAACAAAGAAACTATTAACTGAACGTTAATGGAAAGGACTTGAAAAATAAAAGTGTTGTATCATTTGACAACAGGGGTCCCGTGTTTTGTCCTGCAGGCACGAGGGAGTACTACATTGGCGCCAAACAGAAAGAACCAAAAATCAAAAGGAAGATGACTGCTCCAACGCCCCTGGTAGCGCTTGGGAGAGTGCTGGCGGAGGTGTCGGCAGCGAGCCAGTAACAGACTCAGGTACTACAGGCACTACTGGGCAGAGGGGAAGGGGGGGTCACCAAGCGCCGGCGCGAGTGCAGCCATGCAGCGCATGACGGAGGCAGAAGACCCGGAAGCGTTTGTTGACATCTTCGAGGCCACAGCGACAGCGTGCGGCTGGCCGCAAGAAGAGTGGGGGGTGAGGCTGTTGGTGGGGGCGGCGCAGTGAGCGGTGCTCAGCCTACCGGCGACGGCCCGAGTCCAGTTTCCACAACTGAAAAGAGCTATCCTGGACCGGGTCCGCAGCACCGCAGAGGACCATGGGCGCCGGTTCCGGTCGCTGAAATTAGGACCAGAAGACCGGCCATTCGCTCTCGGGCAGCAGCTCCGGGATGCGGCCACAAGATGGCTCAAGCCGAGGGGAAGCGGACAACTACATGCTCGAGCTCATCCTGCTGGAGCAATTTTTGGAGGCCATTCCAGCATGTACCTCGGCGTGGGTAAGGTACCACCGGCCACAGAATTTAACGGAAGCAGTAACCCTGGTGTAGGATCACCTGGCGCGGCCCGGGACCAGGTGGATTACATCAACGGTCAGCTGGTGCGCCCGGGGAAAACGCGGGTATTCCCCCACTTTTACATTATTAGAGATAGGTTATACCGAGTGAGCCGTGACACTCAAACGGGCGAGGAATACACCCAGTTGTTGGTGCCAAAACCCCGCCGGGAAATGGTTTTCTAGGCGGGGGCATTGCAATCCCCACATGGGGTACGATAAAACACTTAAAGGCCTACAGAAAACCACTACTACCGACCACGCAGTCTGATAGTTTATATATCAATGATGAAATATTAACATTGCAAAACATGCCAATACGGCCTTTTTAGTTTACTAAATTGCAATTTTAAATTTCCTGCGAAGTGTCGTGTTGAAAACATCGCGGTATGATGACTCGTATGATGACGGGTTGTAGCGGACATTATTTTCCAGCCCGATACAAGCTATAAGTAGTCTGCTTTAATCGCATGATTAAACAGTATTGTGGACATCTGTGTTGCTGAATCTTTTGCAATGTGTTCAATTAATAATGGAGAAGTCAAAGTAGAAAGATGGAGGTGGGAGCTTTTAGCCTTTACCCACACAAACACAGTCGGTGTTTCCTTGTTTAAAATTCCCGAAGGCGAAGCTTTACTATGGATCAGAGCGGTCAAGCGAACATAGATCCCGACCAAATGTCAACCAGCAGTTTTCGGTAAGAAAATTGTGGTAATAAGTTGGCTCTTACCGGCGACATCGCCGACATCACCGAAGCTTCTAGGCTGGAACTTCCAGCAGCGTGACTTGCCTCAGAGACACTGGGTCAACACGCGTACCTGTGGCCACACCCCTCTGACTTTAGGTACTATTTAATCTCACTAAAACACTAACACAATGGACAGATAAGGGATTTTCCAGAATTATCACAGTAAATGTGTGTAATAACATCTGCAATCGCCTTTTTATTTTCTTTTTTTTTTTCCAGTCCTTTACTCTCAATATCCTCATCCACGAATCTTTCATTCTCGCTCAAATTAATGGGGAAATTGTTGCTTTCTCGGTCGGAATAGCTCTTGCTGCTGGAAGCTCACATTATAAACAATGTGAGGATGTGAGGAGCCCTATAACCAGTGACGTCACGCGCACATCGTCTGCTACTTCCGGTAAAGGCAAGGCTTTTTCATTAGCGACCTAAATTTGCGAACTTTATCGTCGACGTTCTCTACTAAATCCTTTCAGCAAAAATATGTCAAAATCGCCAAATGATCAAGTATGACACATAGAACGGACCTGCTATCCCCGTTTAAATAAGAAAATCTCATTTCAGTAGGCCTTTAATCGGGTCATGGTCCGGTTCTATTGGCCAGGCATCCGGGCGGACATACGCCAATGGTGTGCTGCCTACCTGGATTGCCAGCTGGTTAACCCAGCGGCCATCCCAAAAACCCCTTTGCGCCCATTACCGCTCATGGAGGTCCCATTCGACAGAATTCGAATGGACCTCATCGGACAATTTCACCTGAGCACACGGGGATATCGCTTTGTGTTAGTTATGGTGGATCACGCAACCCGCTATCCGGAAGCAGTGCCGCTGCGCTCCATCTCTGCAAAGAGTGTAGCACAAGCACTGTTTCAGGTCATCTCCCGAGTTGGAATCCCGAAAGAGATTCTGACTGACCAGGGCACGTCTTTTATGTCACGCACGATAAAGGAACTATACGGATTACTGGTGTATACCAGTCCAGTGTATACCATCCGCAAAAGGATGGACTGGTGGAGGGATTAAATAAAACACTGAAAACCATGATCCGTAAGTTTATTCACGAGGAGAAACCTAATTGGGATAAATGGCTGGCTCCCTTAATGTTTGCCATGCGGGAGGCATCCCAAACCTTCATTGGCTTTGCGCCTTTCGAGTGGTTATACGGCAGGAGGCCGCGCGGCGTGCTGGACCTTATTAAAGAAAGCTGGGAGGAGGGTTCCAGCTGCAGTAAAAATGAAATCCAATACGTTTTGGACATGCGAGCAAAACTCCACAAGGTGGGGTACTTATGACGCAAAAATTTGCTTCGCGCCCAACAACGGCAACAGCGCACATATAACCGGGGGACCCAGCTTAGAAAATTTTCACCGGGTGAGAAAGTACTTGTACTACTCCCAACCTCCAGCTCAAAATTACTAGCCAAGTAGCAAGGACCTTTTGAGGTCACACGGCAGACGAATGAGGTGGATTACGAGGACCAGTGCGCGGACCGGGGTGGAGACACGCAAATTTACCATGTGAACCTACTGAAAGCATGGAGGGAGGCGGAGCCTGTCTCCATGGTGATGGTAGTGAAGGAAGAGGAGGAGCTGGGGCCGGAGATCCCGCGCTCTGCCTCTTCCCCTCCTCTTCCTTGTGACGACCAGCTCACATTGGCACAAAGAGCGGAGGTTGCTAAATTACAGGGGTGCTATTCGGATGTGTTCTCCATGCGGCCCGGTCGAACGGACCTCATCCGCCATCATATTGAGACCAGCCCGGGGGTTACGATGCGGTCTCGACCCTACAGGCTTCCTGAGCACAAACGCAAAGTGGTGCGGGAAGAATTAAAAACCATGCTGGAGTTGGAGGTAATAGAAGTGCGTGGTGTAGCCCCATAGTTCTAGTGGGGAAGAAAGATGTGTCAATACGCTTCTGTGTGGATTACCGCGAATGAGGTGTCACGTCTTGACGCGTACCCAATGCCTCGGGTCGACGATTTCCTGAATCGGCTAGGCACTGCTCGTTTTTTTACGAAACTGGATTTAACCAAAAGCTACTGGCAGATTCCGTTATCACCAAATTCCCGGGAAAAAACGGCCTTCTCCACTGCAGAAGGCTTATACCAATTCGTGACACTTCCGTTTGGTTTGTTCGGTGCGCCTGCCACGTTCCAGCGCCTCATGGACCGGGTGCTGCGACCCCACGCTGCATATGCGGCTGCCTACCTGGATGATGTTATCATCCAGAGTAGCAGCTGGGAAGATCACCTGCAGCGAGTGGGGGCGGTGCTCGAGTCCTTGAGGCGGGCGGGGCTCACCACCAACCCGGTGAAGTGCGCGGTTGGCCAGAGGGAGGTACAATATCTGGGGTGCCACTTGGGGGGGGACAGCTACAACCGGAGGTCGACAAAACGGCAGCGATCGCGACCTGTCCACCTCCCAAGACAAAAAAAGATGTGAGGCGGTTTTTGGGTATGGCCGGGTACTACCGACGGTTTATTCCCCGGTTCGCGGACCTGACCAACCCACTGACCAACCTCACCCGAAAGGGTGCGCTAGAGCTGGTCCAGTGGGTGTTCAAACAGGTAAAATCTGCACTCTGCGAAGAGCCGGTGCTGTGCATGCCTGATTTCACCATCCCTTTCTGTCTGCAGGCGGACGCGCCGGAGCGGGGGCTGGCGGCGGTGTTGTCCCAGAAGGTGGAGGGTATCGACCGCCCCATCCTGTACATCAGCCGGAAACTCTCGGACCAGGAGGCGAGGTACAGTACGGTGGAGAGGGAGTGCCTCGCCATCCGGAGGGCGGTCAAGGACCTCCGGTATTACCTGTTGGGGCGCCCCCTCAGCCTCTGCTCGGACCACACACCGCTCCAGTGGCTCCATCGCATGAAGGATGCAAACGCACGGATCACCCGGTGGTACCTTGCGTCGCAACCCTACAACTTCCGGGTGGTCCACCGGCCGGGTTTGCAGATGGCCGTGGCCGTCTTCCTCTCTCGCCCCTCTACAATCAAGAATAAGTACCCTCTCCCATTCATTGA
Organism: Nerophis ophidion; assembly: GCF_033978795.1. NCBI lineage: Eukaryota > Metazoa > Chordata > Actinopteri > Syngnathiformes > Syngnathidae > Nerophis > Nerophis ophidion. The sequence continues at coordinate 34,884,352 of NC_084621.1, read as the reverse complement.
TTCTGCTTTTACTCCCTTATAGTCAGCAAAAAAAAAATTTAAACTCGATCTACGTAACGCTTACCATCTTGTTCGCATCCGAGAGGGGGATGAATGGAAGACCGCGTTCAACACTCCTCTCGGACAATTTGAGTGTTTTGTCATGCCTTTTGGACACACCTGGCGTGTTTTAGGGCCTTATTAATGACATTTTTCGGGACATGACAGGTCAATGTCTTTTTATTTACCTGGACGATATATAATTTATTCGTCTACATTTGACGAACATGTGTATCAGGTGCGGTTGGTTCTTCAACGATTGCTCGAGAATAAACTGTTCGTCAAAGCGGAAAAATGTGAGTTTCACTCTTCCTCCATTCCCTTCTTAGGGTTTATTATTGAGGAGGGTAGACTCAGACCGGATCCCGCTAAGGTAAAAGCAGTAGTAGATTGGCCCACTCCGGTTTCCAAGAAGCACCTTCAGAGATTTTTAGGCTTTTCTAATTTTTATCGCGTTTTTATTCGAAATTTTAGTCGCGTCGCTGAGCCACTTACGAGGCTAACGTCTACTAAGGTCCCGTTTGAATGGACACCCGAAGGCAATTCCGCGTTCTTGAAATTAATAAGATTGTTTACTTCGGCTCCTGTTCTTTGTTACCCTCACCGTTCTCTCCAGGTTTTTGTTGAGGTGGACGCTTCTGATTCAGGTGTAGGGGCCGTACTCTCCCAGCAATCTGTCATCGACCAGAAGTTGCATCCCTGTGCTTTCTTCTCTCGTCGCCTATCCCCTGCTGAGAGAAACTATGACATTGGCAACAGGGAGCTTCTGGCGGTCATCCTGGCTCTTCAGGAGTGGAGACTGGCTGGAGGGGGCGGAGCTTCCATTCATCATCTACATGGACCACAATAATTTGGCCTACTTAAAGACATCACAGAGACTGAACCCACGCTAGGCCAGGTGTTCACTATTTCTGAACCGCTTTAACGTTGTCATCACTTTCCGACCTGGTTCTCAGAATGGGAAACCTGATGCCCTGTCCCGTCTATACTCATCGTCATTTGAGAATTCCTCACCTGAACCTATCGTTCCACAGACACATCATTGGGGGACTTCAGTGGGACATCGAGCAGCAAGTCCTGGAGGCCCTGAAGTCGGAAACATCTCCTCGGGGCCGCCCAACAGGTCGGCTGTTTGTGGTTCCTCGGCTCTGCTCTAGCGTTCCAGATTGGGCACATGGGTCAAAGATTGCTTTCCACCCAGGTATTTGTCGCACCGGTTTCGTCCTCTCCCAGCGTTTTTGGTGGCCATCCATTATGGCGGACACAAAGGCTTTTGTGACGGCATGTCGGATTTGCGCCCGGAACAAGGCATCCCACCAGGCCCAGCAGGACTGTTCCACCCAGTACCCATTCCCTCCCGCCAGTGGTAACACATTGCTTTGGACTTTGTTACAGGACTGCCTCCCTCTGAAGGAAACGACACCATGTTGACCATAGTGGACCGGTTCTCAAAGATGGCCCACTTTGTGGCCCTCCCCAAGCTGCCTTCGGCTCTCGAAACAGCCCAACTATTGGTACTCCACGCTTTCCGGCTGCAAGGCATCCCCACTGATGTGGTATCTGACAGAGGGCCACAGTTTTCCTCAGCCGTCTGATAGGCATTCTGCAAGTCGCTGGGGGCCTCTCCTAGCTTATTCTCCGGCTACCACCCACAGACCAATGGACAGACTGAACGGACCAACCAAGACCTGGAGGCGGCCATCCGGTGCACTTGTCATCAGCAACCCTCAACTTGGTCAGAGAATCTTCCATGGATCGAATACGCTCACAATTCCCTCATTAGTTCCGCCATAGGCTTGTCTCCATTTTACGTCACCTACGGTTTCCAACCACCACTTTTTCCTTCTACCCAGTCCAAGGCCGACAAACCATCCATAACGGCACACCTGCGTCGAACTCGCCAGGCTTGGTGCAATACCAGGGCGGCGCTAAAGAAAACATCAGCCAGGAAACAACTTTTAGATAACCGCCATCGCACACCAGCCCCACACTACCAGTTGGGACAGGAGGTCTGGTTATCGTCCCGGGACTTACCACTTGCCACCGACTCAAAGAAACTGGCTCCCAGGTTCGTTGGACCATATCCCATTGTCAAGATCATCAACTGTGTTGCAGTCAAGCTCCGCCTCCCAAAGTCTCTCAAGTGCCATCCAGTGTTTCACGTTTCCCGCATCAAGCCTGTCTGGTCCAGCCCGCTCAGTCCTCCTGAGGTACCGCCTCCTCCACCCAGGCTTATTGATGGTCACCCGGCATTCACAGTTCACACCATCTTGGATGTGAGAAGAAGGGGTAGAGCAGGGGTGGCCAACTAGTCAGAGACTAAGAGCCACTTTTTTTCTGTGTTACTGCAAAGAGCCACATCATACAGATGGGTACACATGAACATCATCTTTTAATCATGTATGCACGCATACACAGACCTCTGCTCAGCCAGATCTAATGAAAATAACCACACCAACATGATAATATCAGTAATTTTCAACAGTTAACATTGTGTGCACTGTCTCACACACACATACTCTCAGTTCAAGCAAGCCCACAAACAATAAAATAATAATTTTCAATAACATCTTTCTCTTACTATGCTGCTTAGTGAGACTTCTGGCATTCCTTATCTTGAACAATCCCCTTCAAATCTGGCTTGTATTCTGTTGTTGCCACTCTAAGAAATTCTTTCAAATGAGTGTCAGTCAGAACAGATCGATGCTTCAGGGTAGAAAACACAGACTCGCAGACGTACGTTGACCCAAACATGGACAGTATCTTAAGCGCAGCTCGTTTGATGTTGGGGTATTTTTCAATTGCCACACTTTTCCAGAACACAACGGTCCCTTCCCTTAAAACAGCTTTCAGTTGATCCTCCTCACAAAGGTTGATCATCTCCAACTCAGCCGCAGCCTCGTCTGTGCCGAGCGGGGCTTTTATACAGTCTGTCTCCGCATTAAATGGGTCGAGGAGGAACGTAAACTGAGGTATTTTCAGTTGTAGATCACAACCGGGTCACAAAGCTTTCGTGCAGGTTTGCAACCAGTGTTGCATATCTGTCTCTTTTCTTTTTCATTGCGGCGCTGGTGACTTGTTCACTGGCTTTTAGCAGAGTATGAAAATGTGTTAAATCTCCCTTTTGAATATGCGCCTCGAACAGCTTTAGTTTGTTGACGAACGCAAACACACTTTGCAAAAGCTCAAAGAAGCGAGAGAATACCTAGCTTTTTGACAGCCACTTCACAGTGCAGTGCAGCGGCAGGTCACCTGGAAGCCCTTGGTCCAGCTTAGCGATGAGATTCCTGGATTGCCTGTGGTTCAGCGCATGTGTGCGGATTTAGTTGACGATTTCCATCACAGGCTTCATGACGTTCTTTAAATTCAATGATTTAGACACGAGTTGCTCCCTGTGGATGATGCAGTGGAAATTCCAAACGTCGGGAAGTGTTTGATCAGCTTTGCACAGCCCCACAAGCCCGTTCACGGATCCGATCATGGCTGGCGCTCCATCCGTGGCTATTGCAGTTAGTTTCGGTATGGGCAGATTTGCTTTTGCAAACGCAGCCATCATTGCTTCTTTCACATCTATGCCACGGGTTCTGTCTTTTAATGTCACAATATCAAGGAGTTCTTCTTTGATCATACATTCATTTGACACAGACCGTGCAAATATTGCCAACTGAGGCTTGTCTTGTATGTCACAACTCTCATCCAATGCCACACTAAAATACTCACATGCTTGAAGGTCAGAGTGCAACTGTGATTCAACAGCTGTATTATATTCTGCGTTTAACACTGTGGCGGGACAGTTGAACGTCTGATACGCTCCGTTTTAGTTTGTCGTCTCCAGGAGCCAAGATTTCAAAGGCGTCAATGAGGCATTTTTTAATGAAGTCCCCTTCTTTGTATGGCTTTTTAGCCCGTGCTATTTTCCAAGCCAGCTGATATGATGCAAGCGTTACAGTCTCCGAGTGTTTCGTAAATTTTTGGAAAAACTGCACCTGCTTTTCTGCCTGGCTTTTCAAAGCGACCAACTTGTTCTTGCGAAGTTCAGTCCCTTTTGGAAATTCCTGTTCGATGTTAGGGTGGAGTGAGCTGAAGTGATGCTGAAGATTGAAGCTTTGCGCCAATGCTCCGTGACATATAAGGCAGATCGGCTTGCCATTACGTTTAACAATAAAATATAAACTCTCCCACTCTGGCAAAAACGTCCTGTGTTCTTCTTCATATTTTCGTTTGGCTGTGCTTTTTTCCTGCCATTCAAGAGGTAACTTGACGGAAATTGTTTACAACACAAATGATGTCACACCAAAGATTCTCTCATCGCTCGTTTGACATCACTCAAACAGGCTTACATGATCAGTGTGCCATCTAGCTGTAGGGGGAGTGAATGACAGCGCCAGCCAAACATTTTTGACGCATGTCATGGGACAGCTCCTGAAGAGCCGCATGAAACTAGTTAAAGAGCCACATGAGGCTCGCTAGCCAATACCTGGTAGACTGGGAGGGGTACGGCCCAGAGGAACGGTCATGGGTTTCTAGATCGCTCATAATCGATAAAGATTTGATTAAGGATTTTTATATTCGACTCCCAGACAAGCCAGGTAGGCCGCCAGGTGGGGGGGGGGTACTGTGGTAAGCTGAATTTTCCTTTCTCTTTTCTGTATTTATTTTGCACACCATATTTACTCTCCCTCTCGTCCATAGTATGGAGTGCAGCTGGTGCTGGGCAAACACACACACCTGAGGTTGACTAGGGTGGCCTATATAACCTGGGTGCTGACGGCCTGTGAGCGCCGGAACTTTGTGGTTACTGCTGTTGCTTTTTGCATGCATCCTATTTTCGTCCCACTTGCAAACTCTCCAGTTTGGCTCGTGAATCTCACAGGTTTGCCTGTATACCTAGCTTTGTCTAGCGCTTTTAGTTTACATTCTGTTTATCTGTTTCACTTCTTTCATGAAGTATTTTTTCCTAGCCCCGTCTAGCGTTTTTATTTTGTACTTTGCTCCTCTGTTTAACATTTTCTCAGTCAGTATTATTCCTAGCCTTGTCTAGCGCTCTTGGTTTAGTTTTGGTAATTTATCATAGTAGTTTTTTCATGGTGTGTTATTGTGCTTTCACCATCGCTTTCTGTTTTGGCTACATCCACCTTCCGCCAAAATAAAGGAAGAACATTTCTCTACTACCAAAACGTCTCTGCATCCTTGGGTTCCACCCAATCAGCTCGTAACAAAAATATTGATTATACATTATATTTGTTTAGTTGTTGTAACTTTCATTCCCTATTAGACATCCAATCAAGTTTAATTGTATATATAGCACCATTAAGGAGCACTTCAGTTAATTAAAAACTTTTAAAGCAATGGCAAAGACAGTTTATTGACAAACCTGCAGAAAAAGCAGCAAGCCCTCTGCCACCAGTGTCAGCCGGGCCCAGTCGGCAGAAAAGAGCACTACCCTTTGCTCCTGGAGGAGACAAGACAACACCTGCAAGGAGAAACAAGGGGGGACATTCTTCAACTCAAAGGTGACAGATCTACAATGAGAAGGAGCATGGAGCTGATACCTGCAAAAGAGGTTGTGGACGGAAGCAGAGGAAAGGTAGGTGAAGGTCTAAATCTACAGCTGGGTGGTCTTTGTCTTCTCTGGATGGTAATTCAATTGTCAGATGATGTAAGGTAAACACCTTGTGAGAGACCAACAATTTTTGTCATGAACCACATGAGGCAATGTTATTACAAGTACATGGAGGTCAACGCACCAAGTGGAGTTGTCCAGGAGGTGGGATTGGTACAAGGGCCAATTTGGCTGCAAAGTCCTTTACTTTCTCCTCAACATCCGAAAAACGACAAGTTCTGAGCTTAATTAGAAGACTGACAGAGAAACAGAAGAAGTTCGATGGGGAGAAAAATATAATACAATGTATGGAGGAAAGTATAGGGACTACGAACCTTCCTTTGGCTATGCTTATGTAACACCAGGTATTCCAAAACTGTGGTATGGGTACCACTAGTGGTACGCGGGTTATACCAAAGAATTCTGTGAATATCTAATGTATATGGTGTATCATTGTTGATGTTTGTGCATTATGTGTAATGTTACAGTGACCAAAAATATTAAATACACTTGTTGAATAAAATATCTGCCTTGTTGATAAAGAATACTTAGGCCTAATTTGCTACTGTATTTTAATATTGGTCATTATGGTCGTACTAGGAGAGCCAAGTGTGTTCTGAGGTGGTTCTTGGTTAAAAAAGTTTGAGAACCACTGGTTTACACTCACCATGACAGACAGTCTTTCAGCGCAGTGAAGTATGGATACTTGGATATCACACAGAAACCATAAGCGGAAAACAGCTTGGACTTTCCTCCATTTTCACAGGAGGACATCCAGTCCTACAACACACAACAGACAAAGGGCCTGATTTATTAATAGGTGTGCGGGAGTAAAACACGTGCAAACTTGATAGCGCTCGCAAGGATGAACAATTTATCTCGTGCGCTAAGGATTACACCTCTTAAATGACCAAAATAATGAGTGCAATCCATTTATCGTGTTTGTCTTCACTTGTTATTAGAATGCCCACAATACTTACACAATTAAAGTTGTGGTTTAGTTAAAAAAAAAAAGGGTTCTTAGGTGTGCATGGGGCAATTGTAATAGGGAAATGTTTAGAAATGTGGAGAGATTAGAGGCAGTAAAATGAATCCCACTTTAAAAAAAATAAACGCTACGAGCAAAATCTTTGATGGATCAAGGCTTGTGAGAGACCACATTTTCAGATTATCATAAAGAAGTTAATTCAGTAATCAAATAAACACCATCCATTTATTTTATTCCGCTTATCCGAGGTCGGGTCACGGGTGGAGCAGCCTAAGCAGGGAAGCCGGAGTACCCAGAAGGCAACCCACACAGTCACAGGGAGAACATGCAAATAGTTCAAATAGCACACAGAAAGATCTTGTGCCCAGGATCGAACCAAATACCTTTATATTGTAAAGCACACACACCAACTCCTGTTCCACTGTGCTGCCCCTCTCTGACTTGATGTCTAAATAAGTATTGTACGTCCAGAAGTAGAGATGTGACATTTGCAAACGACTCGAGTCTTATAAACGACTCTTTGAAATGAGCAATGAGAACCAATGCGTAGTTGTAATGTGTTCGTTTGAGAACCGGTCTTTATGCAAATTGCGCATTGCTAGCCTCTCAGAATCAAATTCAAAATTGGAACCAAAAATCTACTTTGTTGGATTTTTTTATTCAAGGAGTAATGACATCCTCAGTTAGATTTGTCCTAGAAGGCTCTATTCATTTAAACGCTATTATGCGCATGCACTCATGCAGGCAGTTAACTTAGGGGGGGAGTTTAATAGGCACCTGAACCTACTACATACAGCCTTTTAGCTGCTGTATTTTGAATTAAAAAGAGATATTAGCAACTGGAAAAGAAAACAAAATGAACAGAAGTCAAAGGAAATGTAGCAATTGGATGCCCTTACGGGTAATCCGCAGGAGTGATGACATGCAAGATAAAATGACGTCAGTGACAAAGAATGGGGAAATGGCCCTATCTTGTGGAATGTTTACAACAACAAAAAAAAGCAAAATTAGATTATTATCCATTCATCCATCCATCTTCTACCGCTTGTCCCTTTCGGGGTTAAGAGGGGTGGGGGGGGCTGTAGTCGGGTGGTAGGCGGTGTACACCCTGGACAAGTCGCCACCTGTTCACAGGGCCAACACAAATAGACAGACAACATTCACACTCACATTCATCAACATTTCAAAAATAATTATCCTCTATATGTTTGTATTGGTGTTTTGTATACATTTTAAGTCATTGACAAAACTTTTATCTTATATACAAGTGATTGTTTCCTTAATGGGAAAAAGTTACTTAAGAAAAAAATTAATATAGGAAAGAGCCATTCTTATAAACGGCTAATTTAAGTGAACGGGTCCGCAAGATCCGGTTTTATTCAAAGAGTCATAAATCTCATCCCCAAATAAAATCCTCATTTAAATAGTGCAGTCTGCCCTACTTCATATTATTTGTATTCTCCTTTAATTAGGTCACCCGCAGCACACCCACTAAAAGTACAAAGGATTTCATAGTTTTCCCACGCTATTTAGCACTTGTTGTTTTGATCTTAGTTGAACAGATCCTTATGCAACCACACTGCATCCCCACGTGTCTTTTGTCCTGTCTCGTACTGTACCAACCTGGACGGGACGATAACACTGCAGCACCACACCGTGGGACTTGTTGCCAAAGACGTCGGTGAAGACCAGGAAGTGGAACTGATCCTCTCTCTTTACATTGGTCACGTGGAGGCCACCTGGTGATTCAACAGCATGTAGTCATGGCAACACATACGCTTGTACAACTGAATTGGAAGTAATGCCAATATGACACTATTTACTAGGGGTGGCCCGATATCACCTTTTCATTTCTGATACCGAAACTGCAACGTTGTTTAATAGTTGATGATAATAATACAGGACCAAACTTTTTTTCTCCTTTCTTTTTATAGTAATAGAGAGGTACTTTGATTTTCCTAGGCGCTGGTTTTCATATGTTTTAATTTCTGCAGAAAATCTTTGCCAAATTTTACCCCAGTTTTTAAATACTGTACCATCTTGGTTATTTCACGGTTAAATAAATAATAATTTTTTCTATTTTATTCACTGTTATTATTACTACTGGTGATTTTATGTTTTCATTTATTTTGGATTTATATTTTAGTTTTACATATATTTAAAATGTATGTTTTTTTAAATAATTTTTAGATGGTGTAAATTGTTAGTTATTTCCCAATGTGGGCGCCTCAAAGGTGGCATGTTTCCACAATTCTCTAGCCATGCTAAGTCTTGTTATGGTCAGTAATGCTGTGTGCATGCATGTTTTTTGTGTTGCTACTTTCCTGTGTATGATAAGTGCTATACAAATACAGTTTGATTGATTGATTGCTTTAGTGTACATAACAAACTAACCTGTTTGCCTGCACATCATTTCACAGAATTGAGTGCTCAAATAAAAATTCCCACGTGTCGGTAACTGTCTGTGCTTTTTTTATTTTTATAATGTCCATTCATCCATCCATTTTCTACCGCTTGTCCCTTTTTGGGTTGCGGGAGTGCCGGAGAATATCTCAGCTGCGGCGGGGTACACTCTGGACAAGTTGCCACCTCATCACAGGGCCAACACAGATAGACAGACAACATTCAAACTCACATTCACACACTTGGGCCAAATTAGTGTTGCCAATCAACCTATCCCCAGGTGCATGTCTTTGGCGGTGGGAGGAAGCCGGAGTACCCGGAGGGAACCCACGCAGTCTTGAGGAGAACATGCAAATTCCACACAGAAAGATCCCGAGTACGACAGCAAAATAAGCCACCATGTGGCCAAAGAAAGTCGTGTGTGCCAGCACTTTGATAAAGAAGGTGAGAAACACTTGCGGCAAAATACAAAAGTGGCTCAACTCTCCCTCCTTCCTTTCGGCTCATTGCTGTCTTCACCGACAAGAGTCTTCAATGAAAGTAAAAGTGATGTTTTCATTTATCCATTTCATTCATCCAACTTGTCCAAGGTGTATCACGCCTTCCGCCCGAATGCAGCTAAAATAGGCTCCAGTCCCCTGCCACCCCAAAAGGGACAAGCAGTAGAAAATGGATGGATGGACATTTCTTTCATCATGTGAATGTATTCACATTATTTTCTGCTTGCAAAAGTATAATTATTTTAAATAGAATGTGTGTTGTGTTCATATTTGTGAGTGTCTTGTACAGATTTCTTGATGTATTATTTCTTATGGGAGAAATTCTAATTCAGTTTTAGTCTGACCTTTAGGAATGTATCCTTCAAACACCCACCAAAGTAACCAAATATGGTTCCCCAATACATATCTACTGTAAGCTCCAACCTCCCACAAGTCTTCTGATTGGTCAGTTGGCACAGGCCTTTTTGTGTGCGTGTGTGTGTGTGTGTGTGAGTGTAATAGTAAATACACTAGTGTCATGGTGTACACACCGCACTAAATATTACATACCAGGAAAGCAGAGTTTAGGCAAAGCTGTGAGGTCAATGTCTTTGGGAACTGTGACGTCTTCACTTCCTTCTCTTCCATTTGCTGCATCTCCACCTGAAAAATGGTCTGATTCAGGAAGACACAAGTATTAGAGAATCTCCTACAAAAGCTTGCAGTATGCGTAAATATTGTGTACGATCACAAACCTGGAATGGGTGCTGTAGCAGCTGAAGGACGTCGCTTCCTCTTCTTTTTCAAGTAGGAGTGGTGCCTCCTCCAATGAGACCTCACTGCTTTACGCTCAGCTTGTGGTCTGCTGACAAAAGGGGGTGCTAGCACGTGCAGGACCTCTGGCTCCAAAAGGACGTTCTCCAGACTTCCATGGCTGTCAACAGCCTTGAAGAAAGACTTCAGTCATGTACTTGTACTCTACATCATTCAGGTTGTTGTTGTTAATGTAAATATTTATTTCAGACATGTTAAAAACAATGAAGAAAAAAAAAAAAAAAAAAAAACAACAACAAAATAATTAGATAATAAATAACAACATCCCTGGTTCAATTCCCACCTAGTACCAACCTCGTCACGTCCGTTGTGTCCTGAGCAAGACACTTCACCCTTGCTCCTGATGGGTGCTGGTTGGCACCTTGCATGGCAGCTCCCTCCATCAGTGTGTGAATGTGTGTGTGAATGGGTAAATGAGGAAGTAGTGTCAAAGCGCTTTGAGTACCTTGAAGGTAGAAAAGTGCTATACAAGTACAACCCATTTATTTATCATTTAACATAGTGATTTAAAAAAAAAAAAACTGTTTACAGTTTCACATTCTAACATGTCCGAAAAGGAGTAGGAAGAAGCAGAGCTTATTCAATTCCACCCCTTTCCTGTCTGGATATAATTTGTAACACAATTGTTCACTTCCCTTTTCAAATTTAAACACAATAATAGTAAATGCATAAATAAATATCAATTCAGTTGTCATGAATAGGTAGTTAATTTATTAAATGGTTCAAAAAATTCACTGAATATGTGACAGATTATGTGTCATTCATTAATCAGGTTCAAGATTTGTTATCAGTAAGTAAGAAAGTACATTTTATTTACAAAGTGCTATTTACAGATACCAATCACAAAGCGCTGCACAAAACCGGTGAATTAAAACATCAATTAAATCAAAACAAATAACATATGGGGAATAAAGGGAATTTACCTATGCAAATTACGGAATTAAGGGTGTTTACATATGCATATTGGGGAAAAAAGGGCCTATTATATGCAAATTATGATAGACACGCACACGCTTACCAATTAGCATTAAACAACTTAAGAACAGCAGCTGACAACAATTTGGCCGTTTAAGAACACGTCATGAATTTGAATTGACTCCTCTTAGGAAATCACTTAGCAAGAAAGATAACAGGAACATTTAGGAACTTATTGCTGAATGGAGCCCAATATTTGTCATACAGCATCATGAAAGTATTAAAAAAAAATACCATTTACATCATCTACATCATTTTTGCTGTACACATTGTCCCAATTCGCCTTCTGCCTGAACGCAACTGAGATTGGCTCCAGCGACCCCCTTCGACCCCGAAGGAGACAAGCGGTAGGAAATGGATGGATGGACATTGTCCCGATTTTGTTCTCTCAGTTCTCTCATTCTTGAAATCAAACTTTTCTCTGTGCATTGTCTATGAAATGTCTTTCTGTCGTTTATGTTCCTATTTCTGTAATTTCCGTCATAGATTATGAACATTGGCAGATGATCACTGATGTCTGTTATCAGCAGACCACCTGTAGTATTTTTTTCAAAATCATTGCTAAAAATATTGTCATTGACACATTGTCCTGTGATTCTGCTTGCCCTTGTGATTTTGGAATATATACAGTACATCAGTAGTATTTTTCTTATTAGGATTCAAGAGGTCAATGTTGAAATCTCCACATAAAAAAACACTATTTGTATCTGTGAAAGTTGCCTTAATCCAGTCCTAAAAATACTTGACTTAGGTGTTCCATTTAAAGCTGAATAATAATTTATCAAGAGCAAATAACATGCAGTAATTTTCAGCACTTTGTAGTTTGTGAATTAGTGAATTATATTTATATAGCGCTTTTTTCTCGAGAGACTTAAAGCGCCTTACATTGTGAAACCAATTAGTTGCATCTTTAAGTTACAAACCCTGTTTCCATATGAGTTGGGAAATTGTGTTAGATGTAAATATAAACAGAATACAATGATTTGCAAATCATTTTCAACCCATATTCAGTTGAATGCACTACAAAGACAAGATATTTAATGTTCAAACACATAAACTTTATTTTTCTTTGCAAATAATAATTAACTTGGAATTTCATGGCTGCAACATATGCCAAAGTAGATGGGAAAGGGCATGTTCACCACTGTGTTACATCACATTTTCTTTTAACAACACTCAACGTTTGGGAACTGAGGAAACTAATTGTTGAAGCTTTGAAAGTGGAATTCTTTACCATTTTTGCTTGATGTATAGCTTAAGTTGTTCAATAGTCCGGGGTCTTGTTGTCATATTTTACGCTTCATAATGCGCCAAACTATTTGATGGGAGACATGTCTGGACTGCAGGCGGGCCAGGAAAGTACCCGCACTCTTTTAATACAAAGCCACGCTGTTGTAACCCGTGGCTTGGCATTGTTTTGCTGAAATAAGCATGATAACGTTGCTTGGATGACAACATATGTTGCTCCAAAACCTGTATGGACCATTCAGCATTAATGGTGCCTTCACAGATGTGTAAGTTACCCATGCCTTGGGCACTAATACACCCCCATACCATCCCAGATGCGGGCTATTGAACTTTGCGCCTATAACAACCTGGATGGTTATTTTCCTCTTTGTTCCAGAGGACACCATATCCACATTTTCCAAATATAATTTGAAATGTGGACTCGTCAGACCACAGAGCACTTTTCCACTTTGCATCAGTCCATCTTAGGTGAGCTCGGACCCAGCAAAGCCGGCGGTATTCCTTTGTGTTGTTGATAAATGGCTTTCGCTTTGCATAGTAGAGTTTTAACTTGCACTTACAGATGTAGCGACCAACTGTAGTTACTGACAGTGGTTTTATGAAGTGTTCCTGAGCCCATGTGGTGATATCCTTTACACACGTATGTTGGTTTTTGATGCAGTACCGCCTGAGGGATCAAAGGTCTGTAATATCATCACTTACGTGCAGGGATATCCCCAGATTCTCTGAACCTTTTGATGATTTTACGGATCGTAGATGGTGAAATCCCTAAATTCCTTGCAATAGCTCGTTGAGAAATGTTGTTCTAAAACTGTTCGCCAATTTGCTTACAAATTGGTGACCCTATCCCCATCCTTGTTTGTGAATGACTTCGCATTTCATGGAAGCTGTTTTTATACCCAATCATGGCACCTACCTGTTCCCAATTAGCCTGCACACCTGTAGGATGTTCCAAATGAGTGTTTGATGAGCATTCCTCAACTTTATCAGTATTTATTGCCACCTTTCCCAACTTCTTTGTCACGTGTTACTGGCATCAAACTCTAAAATTAATGATTATTTGCAAAAAAAAATGTTTATCAGTTTGTCTTTGTAGCAGAGTCAACTGAATATGGGTTGAAAATGATTTGCAAATCATTGTATTCTGTTTATATTTACATCTAACATAATTTCCCAACTCATATGGAAACGGGGTTTGCACATTTAAACCAGTGTGGTTGGCACTGGGAGCAGGTGGGCATAGTGTCTTGCCTAAGGACACAACGGAAGTGGGCAGCATGGTGGTACAGGGGTTAGTGCATCTGCCTCACAATATGAAGGTCCTGGGTTCGACCCCATCTTTTCTGATTGGAGTTTGCATGTTCTCCCCGTGACTGCGTGGGTTCCATCTGGGTACTCCGGCTTCCTCCTACCTCCAAAGACATGCAACTGGGGATAGGTTGATTGGCATCACTAAATTGGCCCTAGTGTGTGAATGTTGTCTGTGTATCTGTGTTGGCCCTGCGATGAAGTGGCGACTTGTCCAGGGTGTACTTTGCCTTCCGCCCGAATGCAGCTGAGATAGGCTGCAGAAACCCCCGCCACCCACAAATGAACACGCGGTAGAAATGGATGGATGGATGGATGGACAACGGAAGTGGCTAGGATGGCGGAAGCGAAAATCGAAACAGGACACCTCAAGTTGCTGGCATGGCCGCTTTACCAACAAAGGTACGCCGCCACATATACAGCAACTCCTTTTCCACTCTTTTAGTTTTTGTTGATTCAATTGACATTTTAATCAATGTTGTAATTATATTGTTCCTCTGTATATTACAAACAATCATTCTTGATGTGGAAAAAGAATTGTATCAGGATGTATATAATTCTCCAATGCTACAACTTTGCGATTCATATTGCAAAATTATTTCAGTTCAATATATTTTTCATCCATTAATAAGTGTAAATACTTGCATAGCGCTTTTCACCTTAAAGGTACTCAAAGCGCTTTGACACTATTGACATACTGATGGCGGGAGCTGCCCTAACCACGACGCATCAGGAGCAAGGATGAAGTGTCTTGCTCAAGGACACAATGAACGTGACTTGGATAGCGGAAGCCAGGGATTGAACCAGGAACCCTCAGGTTGCTGGCACGCCCGCTCTACCAACTGAGCCACACCATCCATATGTATATATACTCAGTGGGAAATACTAATTTCAACAAAAACAAGGACACACTTTACTTGTGCTACTTTCTGGTTGAACTTTGAGGGTCGACGATGCCGATACAGTATTCCATTTTTTCTCTCTTCACTTCCCGGGAGGATGTGTCACCAGCCCTCTTTCACAAGCTTCTTTCATTTTAGGTAACAACTCTCTTCTTTTTTGCCTTCCAGTCTCAGAGAAATCTTCTCGAATGTACACCCATGGAGCAGGCTTTTTTAGCGCTTTTCTTGTTTTCCATACCAGCTCTCTATCTTTGTATTTTGCGAACTTTACTACATATAGTATTGAGCGACCTCCATCTTCTCTATTGTCAATTTTTTCCAACACGGCGAGCTCTTTCGATGTTAATGGTTTCCGCGTCAAGCTGTAACTTATTTGATATGATTTCTTTTTATTTCAATTTCAGAATGCGCCCATTTCTGAGTGAAACTTCTGTAACTCCATCAAAAATTAGATTGTTCCTTCTCGACTGGTTTTCTAAATAATCAGCTTTTCTTTCCAGGGAGACAAGTCCATCACAAATTGTGCGCATCCCACACTCCTATGTGTTATGATCAGTTGATAATTCGGAGACCTTGGATTTGATCTCATCAAGATCCTCCTGTGTATATCCTGCCATGTATATTGAATGGTGTCCATAAAATCTTGAACCTGCCTATTTAAGTCATCAACACATTCATTAATGTGTGTCAAAATGTGGACAGTACCTGGCAGACCTCCCACAGTTTCTTAGGGGATGCTCCCACCACTACACAGACCTCCAGCAGACGACTTGACATCGCTGAACCACCAGAACCTGACCAGAGACCTGCACAAGACAACACAGTCACAATTTGATTTGGCGCCCCCTGTTGCCCTCTAATATAAGTATGTGAATGGACCTTGTCGTTCCAACTTCATGCAGTAAATGGCATCATAATTCTGTTTCAACACACCTTATGATGTTGAAATCCCCACATAAAAAACAACTGGTGTTCCAATCCAATATCAGCAAAAAAAAAAAAGTATCAGCTTTTAATGATATCAGCTTGCATCTGAAATATATTAAATACACCAATGCAATATACTTGTATTTCTCTTATAGTTTAAGATTGTTCAATTCAGTTCAATTCAATTCAATTCAAACAACTTTATTAATCCCTCAAAGATCAATTCGATATGAGTAGCAGGTTTGGTGGTTCACAAAGCCGACATGGCTCACAATAAACAAAAAGTCAATATATACATAAACAATACAACACTCTGAAAAATTATTAAGAGTTTAAGAGTTCGAGTGCAGAGGGGACGAATGATTTGGAAAAGCGATTGGTTTTACTCAATAGAAGGGCATAACAACGCCCTGAAGGCAACAGAGAGACATGGCTCGGGGAGGCTAAAATGCTCTTTGCTTTTTGGAAGATTTGCTGGTTGCAGAAGAAGTTTAAGTCTTACTTTTACTCCGGTAATCTTAGAGCAAGACTTAACAATACTAGTCAGGCTGTTTCGGTCTCTAACTGAAAGGCAGTGAAACCAACAAATTAAAAAAAAAAAAGACAAAAGACTCTCAATAAACGTTTGATAAAAAAACGACAGAATATAACAGGCCTGAGAGAGAAATAATTTAATTTCCTGAGAAGATTAATTCTCTGTTGTGCAGGCTACACTATAAAGTCTGTGTTCCCATCAAACTTAAGCTGGTCGTCAAAAAAGGTCCCCAAATATTTATAAAAGTGTTTGATGAGCATTCCTCAACTCTTTCAGGTATTTATTGCCACCTTTCCCAACTTGTTTGTCACATGTTACTGGCATCAAATTCAAAAGTTAATGATTATTTGCAAAAAAAAAAAAGTTTATCAGTTTGAACATCAAATATGTTGTCTTTGTAGCATATTCAACTGAATATGGTTTGAAAATGATTTGCAAATCATTGTATTCCGTTTGTATTTACATCTAACACAATTTGCCAACTAATAAAGAAACGGGGTTTGTATATTGTATATTGTAATTAAAATGTAAACTTTTAAATACCAAGTTAAATGAAAATAAACAATAATAAAAGTAAAATATATTCTGTAAGCAAAACGTTGCACTTGAATAAAGATCAAATGTGAGTGTGAATGTTGTCTGTCTATCTGTGCTATCTGTGTTGGCCCTGCGATGAGGTCGCGACTTGTCCAGGGTGTACACCGCCTTCCGCCCAATTGTAGCTGAGATAGGCGCCAGCGCCCCCCACGACCCCAAAAGGGAATAAGCGGTAGAAAATGGATGGATGGATGGACCCAAAGCAATAACATAGGGTCTTTCTCTGTTAAGAGGGGGGCGGGGGACCCTTAAATATAAACATCCATCCATCCATTTTTTACCGCTTATTCCCTTTGGGGTCGCGGGTGGAGCTGGTGCCTATCTCAACAAGCAAAACAATATATCTATTTTCTCCCTCTTGGCACATGTTGGTGGGGGCTGATGGAGCCTATCCCAGTTGCATTCGGGCAGAAGGCGAGGTACACCCTGGACAAGTCGCCACCTCATCACAGGGCCAACACATATAGACAGACAACATTCACACTCAAATTCAAACATTAGGGCCAATTTAGTGTTGCCAATCAGCCTATGCATGACTTTGGAGGTGGGAGGAAGCCAGGAGAGAACCCACGCAGTCACGGGTAGAACATGCAAACTCCACACAAAAGACCCCGAAGCCTGGGGGTTGAACCCAGGGACTTCTTATGCTGAGACATATGCACGAAGCCCACCATGCTGATCCAAAACAAAATGTGAAATGGCTAAAAAAAGTTCCATCCATCCATTTCTACCGCTTGTCCCGTTCGGAGCCGTGGGGGCTGCTGGAGCCTATCCCAGCTGAACACGGGCAGAAGGCAGGGTACACCCTAGACCAGTGGTCCCCAACCTTTTTGTATCCGCGGACCGGTCAACGCTTAATAATTGGTCCCGCGGCCCGGGGGGATCCTTTTTTTTTTATTTTATTTATTTTTTTTTTCCTTTGTCATGAAAAAGGGAGGTTTTTGTGGTTGGTGCACTAATTGTAAGTGTATATTGTGTTTTTTATGTTGATTTAATAAAAAAAATTAATAATTTTTTTTTTTTATAAAAAATAATAAAAAATTATTCTGCGGCCCGGTACCAATCGGGCCACGGGCCGCGGCCCGGTGGTTGGGGACCACTGCCCTAGACAAGTCACCACCTCATCGCAGGGCCAACACAGACAGACAGACAACATTCACACTCACATTTAAACAATAAGGCCAATTTAATGTTGTCAATTTTATTGTGATCAAAATGATCACGGTTATCATTATTATCGGGATAGTGTTTAAACAGCTAAACAAGTAATTATACACATGCTAAAATCTTTTAACAACATTTTTTTTCAAATAACTAAAATAAATAGCCACAACATATTGTGCTTTCTTGGCAGAGGAAACACATTTTGTTCTGGCTTAATTACAGCCATACTATTTGTATTTGTGTGTTTAAATATGTTCATCTTCTTCTATTTTCATTTGTAAATATTTTAGAAATTTTTAAAAAAAAATGTAAATTGCGTGATCAGATCAGTTATTTCGGTTTTAGGGTTCCTTTGAGATTGCCAAGATACCTGTAGTGGTTCGCACACACATAAACACACACACTATATATATACATATATATACACATATATATATATATATATATATATATATATATATATACATGTGTGTATATACAAATATTTATACATATATGTATACATATATACACACACATATATATATATATACACACATATATATATATATACACATATATATATTATATATATATATATATATATATATATATATATATATATATATATATATATATATATATATATATATATATATATATATATATATATATATAGTTACTTCGCATGCAGTCCCAATTCGGCCCCTGGCCAAATTTTTTAAGTTCAATGAAGCCCCCCCAGTCAAAAAGTGTGGACACCCCTGAGCTATACACATACAATCCATAAATACATTGCAGATCTGTGGGAAATACTGCACTGTTTTATTATAAATAGTACATTTTGTGCGGTTTAAATGAAAATTAATTCGCGGCACATGACACATGGCTACTACCATTAGGCATATTCCTCTACTCGCCGACTGATAATGCCTACCTTTGTTTAGACCAATCCAACACTTAGCGTGCACAACCTATTAGTTCAGCATAAAGGCAATGAGATATGCACAGATGATATCGCACATTTCCCGCTGCAATTCTTGATCTTTCCATATTGCGACCAAATGGAAGAGCATGACTGTGTCGACAGTGGTACACGGCATGCCACATCTGCAACTTTCTCTTTGTTCAAACGGCCATGTCATTTATAAACTTTTAACTGTACGGCACCTTGTAGTGGATATGAATATTCTTTCACGGTGTAATTAGATCAGGCAGACTTAAGTGTATGGAAAGAACATGAGCAGAACCAGAGACAAAGTGTTTGATTGTAAATTATTGCTATGGCTCTTGCATATACATATTTTTCATGCTTAATGCTGCAAACCCGACCACAGATTATTATCTGTATGGTATTTTAAGGCTCTGAGAAATTTCTCAGGGGAGTTATGAATAGCAATGGAACAATACATTGGATTCCTAAAATGGCACTCCTTATTTAATGTTTTATGTGTTATATCTTTGTGTTACTCACTCCTTATCCAAATTTTACTATACTATATTTGGGTTTATTTTATTATCTTTTTGTATACTTTCGTTAAAATTCACACTTTAATTTCCTTCCTTAACACATTAACAAAAATGTCAATATTCCACGAATCACAGTCCACAGGAAGTTGTATCATACAGAAGAACAAAGGAACAATCTCAGTCCTGTTACTTAAATCTTATTTATTTTTAATATTTGTTGTTGTATCACTGAAGTGTGCTTTATGTCAAATTCCTACGCTGCCGTGGAGCTCCATTACATCGCTCATTTTAAGTACTCAAATAAGTCCATCCATCCATCCATTTTCTACCGCTTATTCCCTTTTGGGGTCGCGGGGGGCGCTGGCGCCTATCTCAGCTACAATCGGGCGGAAGGCGGTGTACACCCTGGACAAGTCGCCATCTCATCGCAGGTCCAACACAGATAGACAGACAACACCCACACTCACATTCACACACTAGGGCCAATTTAGTGTTGTCAATCAACCTATCCCCAGGTGCATGTCTTTGGAAGTGGGAGGAAGCCGGAGTAGCCGGAGGGAACCCATGCAGTCACGGGGAGAACATGCAAACTCCACACAGAGAGATTCCGAGCCTGTGATTGAACTCAGGACCTTCGTATTGTGAGGCACAAGCACTAACCCCTGTTTCACCGTGCTGCCCTTGTGTGTGTGTGTGTGTGTATTAGAGATGCGCTGTTTGCGGTCTCATCCGCGGAGTCCGCGGGTCGGGCGGTTGACATGTCGAAAAAATAGATTTTAATTAGATTCGGGCGGTTGGTGGTTGAACCATCCGGAAATATTTGATATGCATGGTTCTGTGATAGGTATCCTTTGCCATTCAAAGAGCCTTTTAATACTCGTGTCATAAAGCGAAGAAGACAGTAAGAGACACTATTATTTTCCTGAATGACTGCCGGTAGTCACCCAGATAATAAGTATTAGGGCGTGCTATGAAGCCATTGGCTTTGTCGCCTACTACAACATGTACGATCTGCTTGTCAGTACAGCATCATGTTGTGTGTGGCTTCCTCGGCAACACGCACACGACTGCAAGGCATACTGGGTGACACAGAGTACACTAATGGTTGTGATATAAACAATTTTAACACTCTTAGTAACATGCGCCACGCTGTGAAGCCACACCAATTAAGAATGACAAACACATTTCGGGAGAACATCCTCACAGTAACACAACATAAATGCAACACAACAAATACCCAACATCCAGAAACGCCGCAGGCTTATCTGGGCCCGAAATCATCTAAGATGGACTAATGCAAAGTGGAAAAGTGTTCTGTGGTCTGACAAGTTCACATTTCAAATTATTTTTGGAAATATTTGACATTGTGTCATCCGGACTAAAGGGGAAGCTAACTATCCAGACTGTAATCGACGCAAAGTTCAAAAGCCAGCATCTGTGATGGTATGGGGGTGCATTAGTGCCCAAGGCATGGGTAACTTACACATCTGTGAAGGCACCATTAATGCTGAAAGGTACATACAGGTTTTGGAACAACATATGCTGCCATCTAAGATCCGTCTTTTTCATGGACGCCTCTGCTTATTTCAGCAAGACAATGCCAAGCCACATTCAGCACGAGTTACAACAGCGTGGCTTCGTTAAAAAAAAAGTGCGGGACTCTCCTGGCCCGCCTGCAGTCCAGACCTGTCTCCCATCGAACATGTGTGGCGCATTATGAAGCGTAAAACAGACAGCGGAGACCCTGGACTGTTGAACAACTGCAGCTCTACATAAAACAAGAATGGGATGTTGAAATCCCTAAATTTCTTGCAATTGCACTTTGAGAAACGTTGTTCTTAAACTGACTATTTGCTCACGCAGTTGTGGACAAAGGGGTGTACCTCGCCTCATCCTTTCTTCTGAAAGACTGAGCATTTTTTAGGAAGCTGTTTTTATATCCAATCATGGCACCCACGTGTTCCCAATTAGCCTGCACACATGTGGGATGTTCCAAATAAGTGTTTGATGAGCATTCCTCAACTTTATCAGTATTTATTGCCCCCTTTCCCAACATCTCTGTCACGTGTTGCTGGCATCAAATTCTAAAGTTAACGATTAATTTGCAAAAAAAAAAAAAAAAAAAGGTTTATCAGTTTGAACATCAAATATGTTGTCTTTGTAGCATATTCAACTGAATATGGGTTGAAAATTATTTGCAAATCATTGTATTCCGTTTATATCTAACACAATTTGTGAACTCATATGGAAACGGGGTTTGTATATATATATATATATATATATATATATATATATATATATATATATATATATGTCTATATATATATATACTTAGATATAGGCCGCACAGTGGAGGAGGGGTTAGTGCATCTGCCTCACAATACAAAGGTCCTGAGTAGTCCTGAGTTCAATCCCGGGCTCAGGATTTTTCCGTGTGGAGTTTGCATGTTCTCCCCGTGACTCCGTGGGTTCCCTCCGGGTACTCCGGCTTCCTCCCACTTCCAAAGACATGCACCTGGGGATAGTTTGATTGGCAACACTAAATGGTCCCTAGTGTGTGAATGTGAGTGTGAATATTGTCTGTCCATCTGTGTTGGCCCTGCGATGAGATGGCGACTTGTCCAGGGTGTACAGCGCCTTCCACCCGATTGTAGTTGAGATAGGCACCAGCGCCCCCCGCAACCCCAAAGGGGATAGAAAATGGATGGATGGATGTATGTGTGTGTATATATATATATATATATATATATATATATATATATATACATATATATATATATATATATACATATATATATATACATATATACATATATATATATATATATATATACACATATACATATATATATATATATATATACATATATATATATATATATATATATATATATATATATATATATATATATATATAT
The DNA here is from genome assembly GCF_033978795.1 of Nerophis ophidion. Taxonomy (NCBI): domain Eukaryota; kingdom Metazoa; phylum Chordata; class Actinopteri; order Syngnathiformes; family Syngnathidae; genus Nerophis; species Nerophis ophidion. The sequence goes on along the minus strand of NC_084621.1, from coordinate 34,861,984 downwards.
ATATATATATATATATATATAGTGTGTGTGTGTGTATACAAAACCCATAACCATCCTTTTCGACCTATATTCAATTGAATAGACTGCAAAGATAAGATACTTAACGTTTGAACGGGTAAACTTTATTTTTTGCAAATATTAGCTCATTTGGAATTTACATACTCCACAGAGAAAGATCCCTCGCGCGGGATTGTGAGGCACATGCATTAACCCCTTTATTACCGTGCTGCCGATTATGAAGGCCCATTTATTATTAAATACAATTATTGTTTTTTTTTAAATTAATATTAAAAAGATGAACAAATATGCATACAACAGATTTAATGAGTTTGAGGAAAATATTTGATGGAAAAAGCAGTGTAAAAATATATTAGTAACAACACGTCCATATTTCCTCCATATGTCACGCTATGACAGTTACAACATTACTGTATTCCAATACAGGCACTATAAAAGCAAGTGCAAAAGCAGTTGTTAACAAAATAATAATAACACGTTACAAATTTCCAAAGTGTGCGTGGCACTAACCTTTTCAAAGAGTGACGTCGCTCCTCATCCACTTTGTAAAATGTCACAAAAGTTAAATGCTCACTTTTCTTCTTTTCCGGGTCCTCTGTGCGCGTGACGCTTGTCGGACACTACAAATGCGGCATCACAAAAGTCTCAAACTGATTAGTATTGCGCAACAGTAGTGGGTTGTTAGTATCCCATCCCCACCCATTTTCTACCGCTTGTCCTGTTAGCGTGCTTGTTTTTAAAGTATCGCCACTACTTGTTTAAGTTTTATTAATTGTTAACACAAGGGAAATTATTGATTTAAAACTTTCCGAGCAACACTTAAACACAACTCACGTGGATGAGCATTTAACTGTTTTGTAGTGTAATGTATTTATTGGGAACATCCTGCTGTTGCTGCTGGTGACCAGCAGAGGGCGTGCGTGACAAAGATATTGTTGTAATTGTACACCCAGCAAGCAGAGCTATTGGGCTTACAATAAATTGTTTTATAGCAGGGGTCTCAAACTCAATTTACCTGAGGGCCACTGGATGCAGAAACTGGGTGAGGCTGGGCCGCAAGAAAAGATTTCTTAAAAAATCTAACATCCATCCATCCATCCATTTCCTACCGCTTATTCCCTTTTGGGGTCACGGGGGGCGCTGGCGCCTATCTCAGCCTCAATCTGGCATGCACTTTTTAATTAATTCACCTTCTATGAATGGCTTTCCCGCCCTAGCAACATACTTGCCAACCCTCACGATTTTTCCGTGAGACTCTTAAATTTCAGTGCACCTCCCGACAATCTACCGGTGCAACCATTTTCCCGAATTTGTCCCAATTTTCACCCGGCATACATTATTAAGGCCTGCCGTAACTGCACTGCCTACAACAGTGGTTCTCAACCTGTTTTCACTGTGAACTGTGATTTTTTTTTTTCAATTCAAGTACCCCCTAATCAGAGCAAAGCATTTTTGGTTGAAAAAAGAGATAAAGAAGTAAAGTACAGCACTATGTCATCAGTTTCTGATTTATTAAATTGTATAACAGTGCAAAATATTGCTCATTTGTAGTGGTCTTTCTTGAACTATTTGGAAAAAAATATATAAAAATAACTAAAAAACTTGTTGAAAAATAAACATGTGATTCAATTATAAATACAAATTTTTACACATAGAAGTAATCATCAGCTTAAAGTGCCCTCTTTGGGGATTGTAATAGAGATAATTCTGAACATTTCCTCACAATAAAGGAAATCTTTAACATCAATATGTATGGAACATGTCCATAAAAAGTCTAGCTGTCAACCCTGAATGATGTATTGTTGTATTATTTTTTCACAGTTTATGAACTTACATTCATATCTCATTGAAGCATTATTCGTTAAACATATTTATATAGGATTTCTGAATTGCTGCTATTCTTTAGAATAGTTTTGTTATTTCTCACTTGTCCCTATGTATATCAAATACGTCCCCCAGGGGGTCGCGCACCTCTTGAATGAGGACTATTGCTCCACTACATGTCATTGCGCACGCTTTTACATCACATAATCATTGTGCCAGCTTCATAACATGTTGTATGAGACTTGTGCAGATTATTAACATATGTGGCTGCAATACATACTTGGTCAACAGCCATACAGATCACACTGAGGGTGGCAGTATAAACAACTTTAACACTGTTACAAATATGCGCCACACTTTGAACCCAAATAAGAATGACAAACCCTTTTTGGGATAATTTCCGTACCTTAACACAACTTAAACACAAGAGAACAAATACCCAGAACACCTTGCAGGACTACAATATACAACACCTCAACCAACGCAAGTAGGGAGGGTGGGGGGTTGGTGGTAGCGGGGTGTGTATATTGTAGCCCGGAACAGTCAACACTGCATGGGATTCTGGGTAATTGTTATGTTGTGTTTATGTTGTGTAACGATTCGGATGTTCTCCCGAAAATTGTTTGTCATTCTTGTTTGGTGTGGGTTCACAGTCTGGCACATATTTGTAACAGTATTAAAGTATTTTTTACGGCCACTCTTAGTGTGACGTGTGTAGCTGTTGATCAAATATATTTTGCAACACCATACTTGCATTCAGCATGGCTAGATGCAACATACAACTGGGCTTGCTGCTGTCAGTTCAGGATGTAAGGGGCGCCAAAGGCAGTGCGATTATGACACTCCCTGAATATTGTCGATCTGGTAGATATCAACAGTGGCTTTGATAGGATTGGTGTCCTAAAGTTCAGGGGTCTCCCGGGAAAATTGGAGACATTGGCAAGTATGACGCTATCAAGCGCCCTTCACATTAAACTCGCAGGCTGCACCAACATTGAATTGTCATATCGAAGTGCGGGCCGCATAATAACATCTCGCGGGCCGCAGTTGGCCCGCCGGCCGCATGTTTGAGACACCTGTTTTATAGTGATACATATCTTCATGCTAACAGTCAAATAATTGCATGCAAATGTTTCTCATATATAAGAATGTTGTCAATTTTGCGTGTCAAAAAACAAGCTGGTTAGTGTCTATGTTTGATATCCTTTGTTTTGAATATAAGTCAGGTTAAACCATCCATTTTTCTACCGCTTGTCCCTTTTGGGGTGGCATGGGATGCTGGAGCCTATCTCAGCTGCATTCGGGCGGAAGGCGAGATACACCCTGGACAAGTCGCCACCTCATTGCAGGGCCAACACAGACAAACATTCACACTCGCACACAAGGCAAATTTTTTGTGTCAACTTCTCCCCCAGGTGCATGTCGAGGGAACCCACACAGTCCACACAGAAAGACTAGAAGGGATTGAACTCCACACAGAAAGACTAGAAGGGATTGAACTCAGGACCTTGGTATTGTGAGGCACATGCACTAACCCGTTTGACCGTGCTGCACAACGAGAACCAAATATTTTATTAACTTTGATATTGCAAATTAAAATTGTAAGTAGCCTCCAAATTTGCAGAGTTTTACTTTCACACGGAAAAGGGTTATGCAAATCATATTAAATTTAAAATAATAATAAAGTTATAAGGAAATTATTGACTAAGTGCAGTTCAAATAATTCATCAATAAAAGACTGACAAGAGTTTAAAATTTTCTTCCCAAACTATCAACTAAAAAAACAACAAAATGTTTTTCAGTAAAAATCTGTACAGCAGCAAAAAGTAACCAATCAAAAACATTGTTGATCAATTTACAACTTAAACAGAAGAGAAAACAAATAAAAAAAAAAGAAATACAAAATGTACATTTACTTATTGTTATTAGTATATGTTTTACACCAACTAACACCCTGCAGATGTTGGACTTACAAGACCACAATTGCAGCAGTTACATAAGAAGAAGACGCTGGTGTGTCCAGTCGTACCAGCCGTGTAAGAAACCTTTGGTGGCACAAAACAAAGTGAGAGGCATCATATCCTGAGTTGAACGCTGAGGACAGGTGGCGCATTTTAAAGCACAGTATATCCTGAACACTAACCATAGGCGCCGTTCTACATTTCTGCCAGTGGGTGCTCGGTGTGTGTGTGTGTGTATTGTGAAGTGAAGTGAATTATATTTATATAGCGCTTTTTTCAAGTGACTCAAAGCACTTTACATAGTGAAACCCAATATCTGAGTTACATTTAAACCAGTGTGGGTGGCACTGGGAGCAGGTGGGTAAAGTATTTTGCCCATTGACACAACAGCAGTGACTAGGATGGCTGAAACAGGGATCGAACCTGGAACCCTCAAGGTGCTGGCACGGCCGCTTTACCAACCGAGCTATACCTCCACTATTTAAAAAAAAAAAAAAAAAAAAAAGACATTCAGCGAAGCTAATATCCTTTATGATTTGTGGCTTTATTATTTTGTATAACGGACCAAACTCGCCACAAAATTAACTACAACAAGATTGATTTTTCAAAAATTATTTTAAAGATTGAAAGTTGCCATTAATCCCACGTGGGTGCTCGGCATTGTCCGTGGGTGCTTGGGCCCCGATTTTGTGCAGTATACAAAGAACTGACTTACTGTATCATTCCACATTGCAATTAAATGCCACTGGAGTCATAGTATGAAAGAGCTTATTTTCTCAGCATTTCTTACATAAAAAAACAGGCATTACTTGGCCTGCTGTGGAAATGCTTAAATGAGATTAGAGTGAAACAATTCATTTGTTCAAAGACTTTTAAAGGTTAGGTAAACCATGAACTTGACTCGGAACACGTCGCAGGTTAGCAGGAGGGAAAGTGACACGGTGATTGTCCGCAGATAGAAGGCATTGCGTAAGAGAGCAGCATGGTCAGAAAGTGCTATGTGTGCTTCCCCTCAGTAGTTGCTGCGCCATCTCTTTGCTAGCGTTGTTCAAATCTATCCCACATTAGCCTGTTGGGCTGAGGTAGCAATGAGACCAGCAGAACAGTCCCCACACAAAATGCGAGAAAAACTGTGCAAATTCATCCTTACTATTCATGCTGTTCATTGTTCACACTATATCTGTCTGTCAGCTTCTGCAGAGACGACCTGTCGCTGTTTTTCTTTCCGCCCTGGTTCAGCTCTGCCGACAGGCGGGCCGAATCTTGATCTTCGTTGGACTCCTCGTCGGGGTAAACGACGAGGAAACAGGCTGTGAGGAAGCCGAGGAAGGAGCTACCAGAGACCACCATGGGAATAACTCGTACGGTGCCCACTGCCCTAATGACGGATCCAAGCGCTGATGCAACAAGAATCTGGCTTATGTAAACCTGCAAACATAGAAAATAAACTTTTGTTAGCACCAACTTTAATGTTGAACATATACAGTACAACCTCTGAGGCAGGACTATTGAACACAATTGTTTTGAGGGCGTCTTTCTTCACTGTTACTCATATCATAAGATATATCAAGTAAAAAACAAACTCAAACACAAGCATAAAGGGACAGCTGAAAAAAGAACACGAGTCGAAGATCCTCTATATAAGAGCGCTTTTGCGGTTTTTAAGGACATACAACAAAAAAACTTGTCAAAGATCATCTATAAACAGGAATACTATGCTGTTTTTAAAGACCTACGACAAAAAAAATTGTCATGGATTTTTCATACAGCGGATATGCAAAAAACATTTATCTAGTAAAAAATAGCCTATTATTCACAATATCAGTGGTTCTCAAATGGGGGTACGCGTACCCCTGCGGGTACTTGAAGGTATGCCAAGGGGTACGGGAGATTTTTACAAAAGTATTCTAAAAATAGCAACAATTCAAAAATCCTTTATAAATATATTTATTGAATAATACTTCAACAAAATATGAATGTGAGTTCATAAACTGTGAAAAGAAATGCAACAATGTAATATTCAATGTTGACAGCTAGATTTTTTGTGGACATGTTCCATAAATTTCTCTTTTTGTGAAGAAATGTTTAGAATTATGTTCATGACTCCAGATTGATCTCTATTAGTTCAGTTCAGTTTCAGTTTATTTTCAGTCTAACAAAAACATATTCAAACATGGATCACGATTAAAAAAAGAATAACATTACTGAAACAGGCAGAAGCAAAAAAGCTTATATGCCCAAATATAATATTACAATCCCCAAAGAGGGCACTTTAAGTTGATGATTACTTCTATGTGTAGAAATCTTTATTTATAAATGAATCATTTGTTTATTTTTCAACAAGTTTTTAGTTATTTTTATATCCATCCATCCATTTTCTACCGCTTATTCCCTTTCGGGGTCGCGGAGGGCGCTGGCGCCTATCTCAGCTACAATCGGGCGGAAGGCGGGGTACACCCTGGACAAGTCGCCACCTCATCGCAGGGCCAACACAGATAGACAGACAACATTCACACTCACATTCACACACTAGGGACAATTTAGTGTTGCCAATCAACCTATCCCCAGGTGCATGTCTTTGGAAGTGGGAGGAAGCCGGAGTACCCGGAGGGAACCCACGCATTCACGGGGAGAACATGCAAACTCCACACAGAAAGATCCCGAGCCTGGATTTGAACCCAGGACTGCAGGACCTTCGTATTGTGAGGCAGACGCACTAACCCCTCTGCCACCGTGAAGCCCGTTATTTTTATATATTTTTTCCAAATTGTTCAAGAAAGACCACTACAAATGAGCATTAGTTTGCACTGTTTTACAATTTAATGAATCAGAAACTGATGACATAGTGCTGTATTTTACTTCTTTATCTCTTTTTTTCAACCAAAAATGCTTTGCTCTGATTAGGGGGTACTTGAATTAAAAAAATGTTCACAGGGGGTACTTCATTGAAAAAAGGTTGAGAACCACTGCTCTATATAGCAGGAGAATGTTGCTGTTTTTTAAGGGCCAACTACAAAAACACAGGGTAAATATCTTCTAATGACAGGAGTGTTGTGCTGATTTTTTTAAGAACTTACTGCAAAAACCGTAGTCAAAGATCTTCTACAGGTGCTGGTCCTATTATTAGAATATCATGAAAAAGTCGATTTATTTAATTAATTCCATTTAGAAAGTCAAAGTTGTAGAATTTATACATTCATTCCAAACAGGCCGATACATTTCAAGTGTTTTTTGCCAAAAAGGAGATGATTATAGCTGACAACCAATGAAAACCCTAAATTCGACATCTCAGAAAATTAGAATATGGTGAAAAGGTCAGATATTGAAGACACCCGGTGCCACACTCTAATTAGCTAACTAACTCAAAACACCTGGAAAAGCCTTTAAATGGTCTGTCGTGTTGATTCTGTATGAACACAATCATGGGGAAGACTGCTGACTTGACAACTGTCCAAAATATGACCATTGATACTTTAAAGAAGGAGGGCAAGACACAAAAGGTCATTGCCAAAGAGGTTGGCTGTTCCCAGAGCAGTGTCCAAGCACATTAATAGAGAGGCGAAGGGAAGACAAAGATGTGGTAGAAAAAAGTGTACAAGCAAGACGGATAACCGCGACCTGGAGAGGATTGTCAAACAAAACCGATTCTAAAATGTGGGGGAGATCCACAAAGAGTGGACTGCAGCTGGAGTCAGTGCTTCAAGAACCACCACGCACCGACGTATGCAAGATATGGGCTTCAGCTGTTGCATTCCTTGTGTAAAGCCACTCTTGAATAAGAGACAACGTAAAAAGCGCCTCGCCTGGGCTCAAGACAAAAAGGACTGGACTGCTGCTGAGTGGTCCAAAGTTATGTTTTCAGATGAAAGTAAATTTTGTGTCTCCTTTTGAAATCAAGGTCCCAGAGTCTGGAGGAAGACAGGAGAGGCACAGAATCCACGTTGCCTGAAGTCCAGTGTCAAATTTCCACAATCGGTAATGGTCTGGGGTGCGATGTCATCTGCTGGTGTTGGTCCACTGTGTTTCCTGAGGTCTAGGGTCAATGCAGCAGTCTACCAGGAAGTTTTAGAACACTTTATGCTGCCTGCCGCGGACCAATTTTATGGAGGTGAAGATTTCATTTTCCTACATGACTTGGCACCTGCACACAGTGCCAAATCTACCAGTACCTGGTTTAAGGACCACGGTATCCCTATTCTTGATTGGCCTGCAAACTCACCTGACCTTAACCCCATAGAAAACCTATGGGGTATTGTGAAGCGGAAGATGCGAGATGCCAGACCCAACAATGCCGAAGAGCTGAAGGCCACTATTAAAGCAACCTGGGCTCTCATAACACCTGAGGAGTGCAACAGACTGGTCGACTCCATGCCACGCCGTATTGCTGCAGCAATTCAGGCAAAAGGAGCTGCAACTAAGTATTGATTGCCGTACATGCTGAAACTTTCCATGTTCATACTTTTCAGTTGGCCCACATTTCTAAAAAAATATTTTTTGGTACTAGTCGTAACTAATATTCTAATTTTCTGAGATACTGAATTTGGGATTTTTAGTAATTGTCAGTACTAATCATCAAAATTTAAAGAAATAAACATTTCAAATATATCAGTATGTGTGTAATGAATTGATATAATATGTAAGTTTCACGTTCTGAATATAATTACTGAAATAAATCTACTTTTTCATGATATTCTAATAATATGAACAGCACCTGTATATGGCAGGAAGACGTTTCTGTTTTTAATGACCTACTAAAAAAACAGTAGTCAAATCCTCTATATGGCAGGAAAATGTTGCTCTTTTTTAAGGACGTCCTATCAAAACATCAAAGATCCTATACGTAGCATAAAGCCTTTGGTATTTTTGAGGACCTACTACAAATCACAAGTCAAAGATCTTCTCTATGGCAGCAGTGCTTTGCTACTACAAAAACACTAGTCAAATATCATGCATGTATATAGCAGATATTCTTTGTTGTTTTTAAGGACCTACAACACAAACACTTGTCAAAACTCTTCTACAAACCCTGTTTCCATACAGTATGAGTTGGGAATCTGTGTTCGATGTAAATATAAACGGAATACAATGATTTGCAAAGCATTTTCAATCCATATTCAGGTGAATATGCTACAAAGACAACATTTTTGATGTTCAAACTCATAAAATTTTTTTTTTTTGCAAATAATCATTAACTTTAGAATTTGATGCCAGCAACACGTGACAAAGAAGTTGGGAAAGGTGGCAATAAATACTGATAAAGTTGAAGAATGCTCATCCAACACTTATTTGGATTATCCCACAGTCATAGTCAAACAGTTTAAGAACAACATTTCTCAAAGTGCAATTGCAAGAAATGTAGGGATTTCAACATCTACGGTCCATAATATCATCAAAAGGTTCAGAGAATCCAGGGAAATCACTCCACGTAAGCGGCATGGCCGGAAAACCAACATTGAATGACTGAGACCTTTGATCCCTCAGACGGCACCGTATCAAAAACCGACATCAATCTCTAAAGGATATCACCACATGGGCTCAGGAACACTTCAGAACACCACTATCACTAAATACAGTTCGTCGCTACATCTGTAAGTGAAAGTTAAAGCCCTACTGAAATGAGATTTTCTTATTTAAACAGGGATAGCAGGTCCATTCTATGTGTCATACTTGATCATTTCGCAATATTGCCATATTTTTGCTGAAAGGATTTAGTAGAGAACATCGACGATAAAGTTCGCAATCCACCGCTTTCCAGCAACAGCATTATTTTTCATAGTCTCCATTATTAATTGAGCAAATTGCAAAAGATTCAGCAACACAGATGTCCAAATTACTGTGTAATTATGCTATGAAAAGAGACGACTTTTAGCCGTGTGTGGTGCTGGGCTAATATGTCCGCTACAACCCAAGACGTCACAACCACGCGTCATCATACGCGTCATCATTCCGCGACGTTTTCAACAAGAAACTCCGCAGGAAATTTAAAACTGTAATTCAGTAAACTAAACCGGCCGTATTGGCATGTGTTGCAATGTTAATATTTCATCATTGATATATAAACTATCAGACTGCGTGGTCGGTAGTAGTGGGTTTCAGTAGGCCTTTAAAGCTCTACTATGCAAAGCGAAAGCCATTTATCAACAACATCCAGAAATGCCGCCGGCTTCTCTGGGCCCCTGATCATCTAAGATGGACTGATGCAAAGTGGAAAAGTGTTCTGTGGTCTGACGAGCCCACATTTCAAATTGTTTTGGAAATATTCGACATTGTGTCATCCGGACCAAAGGGGAAGCGAACAGTCCAGACTGTTATCGACGCAAAGTTCAAAAGCCAGCATCTGTGATGGTATGGGGGTGTATTAGTGCCCAAGGCATGGGTAACTTACACATCTGTGAAGGCACCATTAATGCTGAAAGGTACATACAGGTTTTGGAACAACATATGCTGCCATCTAAGCGCCGTCTTTTTCATGGATGCCTCTGCTTATTTCAGCAAGACGATGCCAAGCCACATTCAGCACGTGTTACAACAGCGTGGCTTCGTAAAAAAAGAGTGCGGGTACTTTCCTGGCCCGCAGGCAGTCCAAACCTGTCTCCCATCGAAAATGTATGGCGCATTATTAGGCGTAAAATATGACCGCGGAGACCACTGAAGCTCTACATAAAACAAGAATGGGAAAGAATTCCACTTTCAAAGCTTCAACAATTAGTTACCTCAAATCTTAAACATTATTTGAGTCTTGTTTAAAAGAAAATGTGATGTAACACAGTGGTGAAGATGCCCTTTCCCAAATACTTTGGAACATTTTGCAGCCATGAAATTCTAAGTTAATAATTATTTGCAAAAAAATAAAAAAGTTTTTGAGTTTGAATATCAAATATCTTGTCTTTGTAGTGCATTCAACTGAATATGGGTTGAAAAGGATTTGCAAATCATTGTATTCCGTTTATATTTACATCTAACACAATTTCCAAACTCATATGGAAACAGGGTTTGTATATTTCAGGGATGCTTTGCATGTTTTTAAAAACCCACTTCAAAAACAGCAGTCAAAGATCATCTATATGGAAGTAATGCTTTGCATGTTTTTAAAAACCCACTACAAAAACAGTAGTCAAAGATCATCTATATGGAAGTAATGCTTTGCAGTTTTTAAGAACCTACCACAAAAACACTATTAAAATATTTTATGTGGCAGGAAGATGTTGCTGTTTTGTAAAGGACCCACTATGAAAACAGTAGTCAAAGGTCCTCTATATGAGAGGAACACTTTGCTATTTTTGAGAACCTACCACAAAAACACTACTACAATATTCTACATGGCAGGAAGATATTGCTGTTTTGTAAGGACCCACTACAAAAGCAGTCGTCAAAAATCCTTTGTATGGCAGGAATGCTTTGCTTATTTTGAGGACTTAATTCAAAAACACAAGTCAAAGATCCTCTTTGTGGCAGGAATGATTTACTGTTTTTGAGGACCGACCACAAAACATTACTCAAATATATTTTATAGTATACACCAGGAACATTTTACTATTTTTAAGGATCTACTACAAAACAGTATTCACAGACTACAAAAAAACAATTAACGATCCTTTATAATACAGGAATGCTTTTCTCTCTTTGAGGACTTTCAAAATCACAAGTCAAATATCCTCTTTGTGGCATGAATGCTGTACTGTGTTTGAGGACCGACTACAAAACATTACTCAAATATCTTTTACAGTATACACCAGGAACATTTTACTATTTTTAAGGATCTACTACAAAACAATATTCACAGATCCTCCATATGGCTGCAGCACTTTGCTCTTTTTTAAGGACCTACTACAAAAACACAAATCAAAAATCCTTTATATTACAGAAATGCTTTTCTCTCTTTGAGGATTTTCAAAAGCACAATTCAAATATCCTCTTTGTGGCAGGAAGGCTTTACAGTGTTTGAGGACTGACTACAAAACATTACTCAAATATCTTTTACAGTATACGCCAAGAACACTTTAAAGATCTACTACAAAACAGTATTCACAGATCCGATATGTGGCAGCAGCACTTTGCTGTTTTTTAAGGACCTACTACAAAAACACAAATCAAAGATCCTTTTTATTGCAGGAATGCTTTGCTCTCTTTGAGGACTTAATTAAAAAAAACACAAGTCAAATATGCTCTTTGTGGCAGGAATGCCCATCCATCCATTTCTACCGCTTATTCCCTTTTGGGGTCGCGGGGGACGCTGGCGCCTATCTCAGCTACAATCGGGCGGAAGGCGGGGTACACCCTGGACAAGTCGCCACCTCATCGCAGGGCCAACACAGATAGACAGACAACATTCACACTCACATTCACACACTAGGGCCAATTTAGTGTTGCCAATCAACCTATCCCCAGGTGCATGTCTTTGGAAGTGGGAGGAAGCCGGAGTACCCGGAGGGAACCCACGCATTGCTTTACTGTTATTGAGGACCTACTACAAAAACACTGGCCAAACATCCTCTATGTGGCAAGAATGCTTTGGTCGTGGAGGACCTACTACAAAAAAACTAGTCAAAGATCCTCTCCTGTTGCTCTAGTCATACATTCTTGCAATATGTCCTTAAATACAGCAACATGCTGCTGTCATATGGAGAATCTTTGACTCATGTTTACTTTGTAAGTTCTTTAAAAAAAAGACAGCAAAGCCTTCATGCCATATACCATCATAAAAAGGCAATTTCAACATTCCTAACAAGTGTAAAATGATGATGTTACATACTGTTTTTGTTTTGCATTGAATTCCTCATTGTACACTTGGAGTTTAACTTGTCATGTAAATTGTAAAGCGGTAGGAAATGGATGGATGGATGTAAATTGTATTTTATTGGGTCCTTTCAACAATACCAAATTTAGCAGTGTGCTACAAAGTGAATAACTGACCTGGCATGTTAAAATAGCACAGTCAATACCAAAACCTCTTCTAGTATTGGCTGGACTGTGCTGGATGTACTGCGGAAAGAAACAAAAGTGACACAATTTTTATTTTTTTTCACATTTCATTTTCGCTTTTATGTTCAAACAAGTGTTGGCTGGTGGCAATACCTCTTTGATTTCATGGTACTGTCCTAGTAAGGCATACGGACAATAAGATATGCTCATGGAGCTGACACCCATGCTGCTGATCATCACCATGGCAACGTACACATTAGGGAAAATGGCCATTACAGCGGTTCCTAAGGTTAGAAAAGTAAATGAGCTGATTCTTGATAAACCTAAAAGTTTATTTTATTTTATCTTTTTTTATATAATTTGAACAACATATTGTCATGGGAACTGACCGATTGAGAAGCCCAAAGTGCCGACAATGTAGACGACTTTGATGCTCAAGTCAAAATTATCCAGGTATTTTTGAAGGATGGCTGCCATGTTTGGAAGGGAAACAAGAGGACAAAAATTAATAAAAAGTGTTGAAATGGTTATTTGGATTTATGTCTGTTATCACCTGAGCTAACAGCAGCAGTTCCAGCATAGACCACAAGTCCCCAGCATCCCATCTGGACTCCACTGTTATAATTCTGGAACTCAGTGGAGTTGAGTGGTGCCTGGCAAAACAATAATGATACAAAAAAAACTTAGTTCGAAAGAAGAAATACAATCCTGTATTATTTTGGTTTTATGTCTATGGATGTTTTCATTCATCCAAGTCATTGTAATCTCAGGGCATTCAATCGATTGCAACTGGACAGTTTGATTTGTCTGAGAAGTCATTTAGCCTCACATTCAAGTGGGCTTCATCATGTTCTCAGATATAGTTTTAGAATTGGATTGAAGTCTATTTGGATGAGAGGCAAAACGTCTTCGGTACTTTTCTAAATAAAAGAGACCACAAAAAATTTAATTATTGCCTTTATTTTAACAAAAAAATCTTACGGTAAATTAAAATATGTTTATTATTGCAATTTAGTCCTCAAATAAAACAGTGAACATACTAGACAACTTGTCTTTTAGTAGTAAGTAAGCAAACAAAGGCTCCTAATTAGTCTGCTGACATGTGCAGTAATATATTGTGTCAATTATCATTCGATTAATGTATCAACATTATGAGGGACAAACTGTAAACATTGATTATTAATGAACTTTTTCATTTACTGTTAATATCTGCTTATTTTCTGTTTTAACATGTTCTATCACCACTTCTGTTAAAATGTAATAATAACTTATTCTTCTGTTGTTTGATACTTTACATTAGTTTTGGATGATACCACAAATTTGGTTATCAATCCGATACCAAGTAGTTACAGAATCATACATTGGTCATATTCAAAGTCCTCATTTGTCTAGGGGCATATTTTCTGAGTTTAGATGGTACTTTATTTATTCTTTCAGGAGAGTTCCTTCAGGAAAATGTTCATAGACATAATATAAATTTAAAATAAACGACAGAAGATTTTGTGATGTTAAAAAATATCGATGTAATCATAGTAGTATCGACTAGATACTACTACGGTATCATTACAGAAGGTGTTTGGTGTAGATCCACCATTGGCGTTTGTTTATATTGTAGCGTCCCGGAAGCTGCAGGGAATTCTGGGAATTTGTTCTGTAGTGTTTATGTTGTGTTGCAGTGAAAATATTCTTCCAAAATGTGTTTGTCGTTGTTGTTTAGTGTGGGTTCACTATATGGTACATGTTGAGTAGCTGGCTGTTGTGCAGTGTGAGAGGCGGGGCGTGGTCACGCGCCGCCTGTCGACGGGGCATGCATAGGACCGGCTAGAAGCAAGATGACAGGTGAGTGGATACCTCAGCTGGAACGAGTTATCTAATCACCTGTCTCTATTTAGCAGCGTTGGTGACTGCAGGGCGGGGCTGAAAAGCCAGAAGGACCCCAGGAGGTGCTGAGGACGCCAGAAGGGTTGTGAGAGGACTGAGCGAGTTAAAACTTTGTGAGTGAAGGAACTAAGACTGAAAAGACTTGGGGAGCGAACAGAGAAGATGAACTGTGTGAAAATTAAAAATGAAAAGAAAATCATTTTGGGAACAAACGAAAGAAGAAATATTGTGTGTAAAAAGATTAAAAAGAATTGTCAACTTGAACCCCTGCTGTGATCCTTCGGTCTTGAAGACCCCACGACACAAGCCTGTCACAGTTTGCCCCCAACCAAGCGAGGACCAAGGAAGGATGACGGCCCCAAACCCCCTGGAGGCACTGGGAAGAGTGCTGGCGGAGGTGTCGGCAGCCACCAAGCAGCAGATGGAGGCAAGCATGCAACAGACGGAGGTACTGCAAGCACTGGTGAGCTAGTCCGGAGGAAAGGAGAAGGAGAAGGGGACCGCCATGCAGAGGATGTCGGAGCGAGAGGACCCGCAAGTATTCCTCGACGTGTTTGAGACCACAGCGACAGCATGCAGCTGGCCGGACACCGAGTGGGGTGTCAAGCTGCTGCCGCTCCTGGCGGGGGAGGCGCAGCGGGCGTCGCTTAGTCTCCCAGCGCATGCTCGGGTGCATTTCCCCAACCTACGCCGGGCAATATTAGACCGCATCGGCAGCCACCCGGAGGACCACCGACGCCGGTTCCGTGCCATGCGACTGGGGCCCGAGGATCGACCATTCGTGCTGGCGCAGCAGCTACGGGATGCGGTCGTCCGGTGGCTTGAACCCCAGGAGGCCGATAGCAAGAGGCTGGAGCGGATCCTCCTGGAGCAGTTTGTGGAGGCCATCCCAGCCCGGAAGGCCGCTTGGGTGCGGTACCATCGCCCGCAGGACCTGATGGCCGCGGTGGCCCTGGCCGAGGATCATCTGGCAGTACACCGGGAGGGAAGCGCCAAGACCGCCGAAAGACCCAAACCAGCGCCACGGGCAGCCGACAGACCCAGAGCAGCACCACGAGCGGCCCATCCCAGCACCCCGGAGACGGAACTGGCAGACACAGGAGGCCGCGGTAGAGCAGGTCGCCAGCCCGGACAGGGACATGCACACACACACACACACACACACACACACACACACACACACACACACACACACACACACACACACACACGCACACACAACGTCATCCTCCAGTACTATTGAGGGGGGGAGAGGGGGATTATAATGTGTGTAACATTCCTCCCTCTGTCCAGGTTTCCGGCGCTGCGCAACAAGGGCTTTCCCCCGCAGACGGCACCTCGAACGCCAGAGCCGGTGTGCTGGGGGTGCGGCCAACCTGGTCACGTGCGCAGGGAGTGCTCACTGATGGAGGTGGGGCAGGTGATACGGGTGGTCGAGCCCCCAGCACCCGCCTCCGATCCAGGGGAGGCGTACTGTGTCCCGGTAAGGGTTCGAGGGAGTATATACCGGGCAATGGTGGATTCGGGGTGCAAACAAACCATGATCCACCAAAACCTGGTTCGGCCCGGGGCGTTGAGGCAGGCAACACAGGGGCGAATTAGATGTATTCATGGGGATGTGCATCCCATTGTTCCAGTAGAAATTTGGCATCGGGGACAAAAGCATAGTGTGAAGGTTGCTATAAGTGCGCACCTTACGCCTCCCATAATATTAGGGACGAATTGGCCGGGGTTTCCACTTCTCGTGACGCAATGTGTGGGGAGGCGTTCACGGACCATAGGAAAAGGGAGTATCCGCGCGGTTCTTAGTGGCGAGGCGGGGCCTTCCGCCACTGCCAAGCGGGAACCGGCGGGGGCTTCGCGGGACGCCCCCCCGGCCTCCTATTGGCATCCTACGGAGGATTTTCCCCTCGAGCAGTCGCAAGACGAAACTATGCGCGCGGCCTGGGACCAAGTCGACTATATCGACGGTCAGCTTATGCGCCCGGGAGCGGCGCGGGTATTTCCTCATTTCTCCATTATAAGAGATAGGCTGTATAGAGTGACCCGTGACACTCAGACGGGAGAAGAGATCACCCAGTTGCTAGTGCCGAAACGCCACCGGGAAATGGTTTTCCAGGCAGCGCATGTGAACCCAATGGCTGGACATATGGGTGACGACAAAACACTTAATCGGGTAGTGGCCCGGTTCTATTGGCCGGGCATCCGGGCAGACGTGCGCCGCTGGTGCACCACCTGCCCGGAATGCCAACTGGTAAATCCAGCAGCCGTCCCGAAGGCGCCCTTGCGCCCATTACCACTTATAGAGGTCCCATTCGGAAGAATAGGCATGGACCTCATCGGGCTATTGCACCCGAGCTCACGGGGATATCGCTTTGTGTTAGTCCTAGTGGATTACGCAACGCGCTATCCCGAAGCAGTGCCTCTGCGCTCCATCTCCGCAAGGAGCGTAGCGCAAGCGCTGTTTCAAATTATCTCCCGGGTCGGGATCCCGAAAGAGATCCTGACCGACCAGGGCACGTCCTTCATGTCACATACAGTAAAGGAACTATACGGATTACTGGGTATCAAAGCGATCCGCACCAGCGTGTACCACCCCCAAACAGATGGGCTGGTGGAACGGTTGAACAAAACGCTAAAAACCATGATCCGTAAGTTCACGCACAACGACAAACCAAATTGGGACAAATGGCTGGATCCCCTCACGTTTGCGATGCGGGAGGTACCCCAGTCCTCCCTAGGTTTTACACCATTCGAGTTGTTGTACGGCAGGAAGCCGCATGGAGTGCTGGACATAATTAAGGGAAGCTGGGAGGAAGGTCCGAGCTCCAGTAAAACTGAAGTCCAGTACGTTATGGACTTGACTCCACACATTGGGGCACTTATCACGGGAGAATTTGCTCCAAGCCCAAGAACGCCAAAAACGCACGTACAACCAGGGAACCCAGCTGCGAAAATTTGCACCGGGAGAAAAAGTCCTTTTATTACTTCCAAGTTCCAGCTCTAAATTACTTGCGCGATGGCAAGGACCCTTTGAGGTCACATGACAAGTGGGGGATGTGGACTATGCGGTTCGGCGCTCGGACCGAGGCGGAGACACCTAAATTTACCACCTCAATCTGCTGAAAGCATGGAAGGAGGCGGAGCCTGTTTCCATGGTGACGGTAGTAAGAGAGGAGGAGGAGTTGGGGCCAGAGGTCCCGCGCTCTGCCCCTTCCCCTCCCCTCCCCTGTGATGATCACCTCACGCTCAAACAGAAAGCGGATGTTGCAGCGCTACAACAGCGCTTTTCTGATGTGTTCTCCGCGCGGCCCGGCCGCACAAACCTCATCCAACATCACATCGAGACCAGCCCGGGGGTTACGGTGCGGACTCGACCATACAGACTTCCCGAGCACAAGCGCAAAGTAGTTCGGGAAGAATTAAAAACCATGCTGGAACTAGGGGTGATAGAAGAATCCCACAGCGCGTGGTGTAGCCCAATTGTTCTGGTGGGAAAGAAGGATGGCTCCAAACGCTTCTGTGTGGATTACCGCAAGGTGAGTGAGGTGTCACGTTTTGATGCGTACCCAATGCCCCGGGTCGACGAGCTCCTGGATCGGCTAGGCACTGCTCGCTTTTTCACCACACTGGATTTTCTAGGCGCAGTCAAGGCGTTGAGGGGTTCCGGTTTGGTGACCGCAGGATTAGGTCTCTGCTTTTTGCAGATGATGTGGTCCTGATGGCTTCATCTGACCGGGATCTTCAGCTCTCACTGGATCGGTTCGCAGCCGAGTGTGAAGCGACCGGAATGAGAATCAGCACCTCCAAGTCCGACTCCATGGTTCTCGCCCGGAAAAGGGTGGAATGCCATCTCCGGGTTGGGGAGGAGACCCTGCCCCAAGTAGAGGAGTTCAAGTACCTAGGAGTCTTGTTCACGAGTGGGGGAAGAGTGGATCGTGAGATCGACAGGCGGTTCGGTGCGGCGTCTTCAGTAATGCGGACGTTGTACCGATCCGTTGTGGTGAAGAAGGAGCTGAGCCGGAAGGCAAAGCTCTCAATTTACCGGTCGATCTACGTTTCCATCCTCACCTATGGTCATGGGCTTTGGGTCATGACCGAAAGGATAAGATCAGGGGTACAAGCGGCCGAAATGAGTTTCCTCCACCGTGTGGCGGGGCTCTCCCTTAGAGATAGGGTGAGAAGCTCTGCCATCCGGGAGGAACTCAAAGTAAAGCCACTGCTCCTTCACATCGAGAGGAGCCAGATGAGGTGGTTCGGGCATCTGGTCAGGATCCCACCCGAACGCCTCCCTAGGGGGGTGTTTAGGGCACGTCCAACCGGTAGGAGGCCACGGGGAAGACCCAGGACACGTTGGGAAGACTATGTCTCCCGGCTGGCCTGGGAACGCCTCGGGATCCCTCGGGAAGAGCTAGACGAAGTGGCTGGGGAGAGGGAAGTCTGGGTTTCCCTGCTTAGGCTGTTGCCCCCGCGACCCGACCTCGGATAAGCGGATGGAAGGATGAATGGATGGATGGATGGATTTAACCAAGGGCTACTGGCAGATTCCCTTATCACCAGAGTCCAAGGAAAAAAACGGCCTTCTCCACTCCGGAAGGTTTATTCCAGTTCGTGACACTGCCGTTTGGTTTGTTCGGTGACCCCGCCACGTACCAGTGTCTCATGGACCGGGTGGTGCGCCCCCACGCGGCATACGCGGCCGCATATTTGGATGACGTCATCATCCAAAGTAGCGGCTGGGAACAGCATATGCAGCGGGAGGGGGCGGTGCTCGAGGCCCTGAGGCAGGCGGGGCTCACCGCCAACCCGGCAAAGTGTGCGGTTGGCCGGAGGGAGGTACAGTACCTGGGGTACCACTTGGGGGGGGGGGGACAAAACAGCTGCGATTGCGGCCTGTCCACCCCCCAAGACAAAAAAGGAGGTGAGGCAGTTTTTGGGCCTGGCGGGATATTACCGCCGCTTTATTCCACGGTTCGCGGACTTGACCAGCCCACTAACTGACCTCACCCGAAAGGGTGCCCCAGAGCTGGTCCAGTGGACGGAGCAGTGCCAGCGGGCGTTCGAGCAGGTAAAGACGGCACTATGCGAGAAACCGGTACTATGTATGCCTGACTTCACCATCCCCTTTTGTCTGCAGGCGGACGCATCGGCCAGGGGACTGGGGGCGGTGCTGTCCCAACGGGTGGGGGGTGTCGACCGCCCCATTCTGTACATCAGCCGGAAACTCTCAGACCGGGAGGCGAGGTACAGTACGGTAGAGAGGGAGTGCCTCGCCATCCGATGGGCGGTCGGGGCCTTCCGCTACTACCTCCTGGGGCGCGCCTTCAGTCTCTGTTCGGACCACAACAAACCGCTCCAATGGCTCCACCGGATGAAGGATGCAAACGCACGGATCAGCCGGTGGTACCTCGCATTACAGCCATACAACTTCCGGGTGCTCCACAGGCCGGATGGGTGCCCGGCCTGAAACTGACGGTGGAGGCCTGTGAGAGGCGGGGCGTGGTCACGCGCCGCCTGTCGACGGGGCATGCACAGGAGCCGGCTGGAAGCAAGATGACAGGTGATTGAATACCTCAGCTGGAAAGAGTTATCTATTCACCTGTCTCTATTTAGCAGCGTTGGTGACTGCAGGGCGGGGCTGAAAAGCCAGAAGGACCCGAGGAGGTGCTGAGGACGCCAGAAGGGTTGTGGGAGGACTGAGCGAGTTAAAAACTTTGTGAGTGAACGAACTAAGACTGAAAAGACTTGGGGAGCGAACAGAGAAGATGAACTGTTGTGAAAATTAAAAATGAAAAGAAAATCCTTTTGGGAACAAACGAAAGAAGAAATATTGTGTGTAAAAAGATTAAAAAGAATTGTCAACTTGAACCCCTGCTTCGGTCCTGAAGACCCCACGACACAAGCCTGTCACATGCAGTATGACCAATGTCAAGTTGATTGTGTTAATAGTTCATTATTGGCCACGATAAACCCTGGTTAGGCTTTGTCAATTATAGACTATATCATTTGTGACTCTTTTCTTCCGTAAAATGGACCCAATTCACGACACAATTAACAAGATTGATTTTTCAAAAATTATTTTAAAGATTGTAGGTTGCCATCAATCCGACGTGGGTGTTTCAGGGCCCGTATGTGTTTCAGAGAAAGGCAATGTGTTGGATGAGTGACGTCAGTGAGTAAGTGGGCGAGCAAAGAGAGAGAGAGGTAGCGTTTGCAACTGCCAGTAGAATGAAAAATAGGTCCGGTTGGGTCCTGCAAAACTAATAATAAAGCAACCAGATTGTCACAAATCGGCGGTCTCGTCATTGTGACGTGAAAGTGGAGCTTAGAAGACCCATTGACGGGTAAAGTGAAGGGTGTTACCCCGACATATATATATATATATATTTATACATACATACATGTATTTATATATATGTACATATATACATACATTTATTTATATATATAAATATATATTTATGTATATACACATGTATATATATACAGTGGGGCAAAAAAGTATTTAGTCAGCCACCGATTGTGCAAGTTCTCCCACTTAAAATGATGACAGAGGTCTGTCATTTTCATCATAGGTACACTTCAACTGTGAAAGACAGAATGTGAAAAAAAATCCAGGAATTCACATTGTAGGAATTTTAAAGAATGTATTTGTAAACTATGGTGGAAAATAGGTATTTAGTCAACCATTCAAAGCTCTCACTTATGGAAGGAGGTTTTGGTTCAAAATCTCACGATACATGGCCACATTAATTTTTTCCTTAACACAGATCAATCGACCTGTCCCCTTAACAGAAAAACAGCCCCAAAGCATGATAGTTGGTGTGGTGTTCTTGGGATGCAACTCAGTATTCTTCTTCCTTCAAACACGACGAGTTGAGTTTAGACCAAAAAGTTCTATTTTGGTTTCATCTGACCACATGACATTCTCCCAATCCTCTGCTGTATCATCCATGTATCCATTTTGGTATAAACTCAGCTTGTCGTGTTTGGAGGAAGAAAAATACTGAGTTGCATTCCAAGAACACCACACCTACTGTGAAGCATGGGGGTAGAAACATCATGCTTTGGGGCTGTTTTTCTGCTAAGGGGACAGGACGGTTGATAAGTGTTAAGGAAAGAATGAATGGTGCCATGTATCGTGAGATTTTGAGCCAAAACCTCCTTTAAACAGTGAGAGCTTTGAATGTTTGACCAAATACTTATTTTCCACCATAATTTACAAATAAAATATTCAAAATTCCTACAATGTCAATTCCTGGATTTTTTTTTTCACATTCTGTCTTTCACAGTTGAAGTGAACCTATGATAAAAATGTCAGACTTCTGTCATCATTTTAAGTGGGAGAACTTGCACTGACTAAATACTTTTTTGCCCCACTGTACACATATATATATACCTATATATATATATATAGGTATATATATATATATACACTTTGATGAGGTAGCGACTTGTTCAGGGTGGACAACGCCTTCCGCCCGATTGTAGCTGAGATAGGCACAAGCGCCCCCCAGCGACCCCAAAGGGAATAAGCGGTAGTAAATGGATGGATGGATGTGTGTGTGTATATATATATATATATATATATATATATAAACGGGTTGTACTTGTATAGCGCTTTTCTACCTTCAAGGTACTCAAAGCGCTTTGACACTACTTCCACATTTACCCATTCACACACACATTCACACACTGATGGAGGGAGCTGCCATGCAAGGCGCCAACCAGCACCCATCAGGAGCAAGGGTGAAGTGTCTTGCTCAGGACACAATGGACGTGACGAGATTGGTTCTAGGTGGGATTTGAACCAGTGACCCTCGGGTTGCGCTCAGCTACTCTCCCACTGCGCCACGCCGTATATATATATATACACACACACACAACACACACACACACACACACACACACACACACACACACACACACACACACACACGCACACACACACACACACACACACACACACACACACACACACACACACACACACACACACACACACACACAACAAACACACACGCACACACAAACAAACACACACGCACACACATATAAATATTGGACACACCTTCTAATTCAATTCAATGTTTTTTCTATTTTCATGACTCTTTACATTGTAGATTGTCACTGAAGGCATCAAGACTATGAATGAACACATGTGAAGTTATGTATTAAACAAAAAAAGGTGAAATTACTGAAAACATGTTGGCATTCTCTTGGCATTCTCTCGATGAGCTTCAAGAGGTAGTCACCTGAAACGGTTTTCCAACAGTCTTGAAGGAGTTGCCAGAAGTGTTTAGCACGTGTTGGCCTAATCACAGCAAATGGTAGCTATTTTGAAGAAGATAGAATATAAAACATGTTTTCAGTTATTTCACCTTAACTCCACATGTATGTCCACATTCATAGTTTTGATGCCTTCAGTGACCATCCTGCATAGATTACGTTTGGGCACATAAGCAACAGCATAGTTACTTTTGCACATATGTCCCACCTAGAGTTAAACCGACACAAATATTTTGGTACCAAAATGTATATCGTTATGTATTTCAATACTTTTCAAATCAAAGGAGAACACAAACAATGTCATTATAGGCTTCATTTTAACAGAACATTTATGATAAAACTAATGATTAAACATGTTTCTTATTGCACTCAAATAACAGTTTACAAACATTTTACATATTAGATAAAGCCTGCCATAATCTAGAATTAGGTTACAATAGAATATTATGAGTTATCGACATTGTATTAAATGCCTCATGATTTATGGTTGCCAATTTTGACCTGTGCTTTAAGACAAATACAATAACTTGTAAACACTGAAAACAAGGATAAAAATACACAGATAAGTAACATGTAAAACCCACATCGTTAAATCCATCCATCCATTTTCTACCGCTTATTCCCTTTCGGGGTCGCGGGGGGCGCTGGCGCCTATCTCAGCTACAATCGGGCGGAAGGCGGGGTACACCCTGGACAAGTCGCCACCTCATCGCAGGGCCAACACAGATAGACAGACAACATTCACACTCACATTCACACACTAGGGCCAATTTAGTGTTGCCAATCAACCTATCCCCAGGTGCATGTCTTTGGAAGTGGGAGGAAGCCGGAGTACCCGGAGGGAACCCACGCATTCACGGGGAGAACATGCAAACTCCACACAGAAAGATACCGAGCCTGGATTTGAACCCAGGACTGCAGGACCTTCGTATTGTGAGGCAGACGCACTAACCCCTCTGCCACCGTGAAGCCGTTAAAGATAAAACACAAATGAAATGGTGGGAATTTGTTATGAAATTCAGTCAATTCACTCATATTATTTTACATTACGTGGGCTCCACTAATAATTTTCAATAAGCCAACCAGCTGTATGCATGTCCTGTACCTACTGTATTGACAGTTCTAAAGCCCAAACACCTTCATATTGCCTTTCACACACCATTTTTTATTAACCAATAGAATTGCTGTTATTTTGTCCTTATTCCTTTGGACCAGGGGTGTCAAACTCAAATACAGAGTGGGCCAAAATTTAAAACTGAACAAAGCCGCGGGCCAAGGTTTAACAAATTAAGCTTTTAATAGGGACCCAAACAAGTTTTGCATTGAATATTAAACAAGCAAGGCTTATGTAGCTTTATAGTCACATACAAAATCGAGTTTCAAATTATAATAATGAGTAAAAAATATCAATGGCATCATAAAATAAAATGTAAATAAAATTGGGGGAGCGGGGTTTGGTGGTAGCGGGGGTGTATATTGTAGCGTCCTGGAAGAGTTAGTGCTGCAAGGGATTCTGGGTATTTCTTCTGTTGAGTTTATGTTGTGCTACGGTGTGGATGTTCTCCCGAAATGTGTTTGTCATTCTTGTTTGGTCTGTCTTCACAAGTGTGGGGCATATTTGTAAAAGTGTTAAAGTTTTTTATACGGACACCCTCAGTGTGACCCTTATGGCTGTTGATCAAGTATGCCTAGCATTCACTTGTGTGTGTTAAAGCAGCATATATTATGTGACTGGACCGGCACGTTGTTTATATGGCGGAAAAGCGGATGTGAAGACAGGCTGTAGAGGACGCTAAAGGCAGTGCCCTCAAGGCACGCCCCCAATATTGTTGTCCGGGTGGAAATCGGGAAAAATTCGGAAGAATGGTTGCCCCGGGAGATTTTCGGGAGGGGCACTGAACTTTGGTAGTCTCCCGGGAAAATCGTGAGGGTTGGCAAGTATGAGTATCAGCGGTGAATGCAGTGTTACAGAGGCCAGCTCTAATCTTAATTTGATATTACCTCAAGGGCCAAATGAAATTACACGGCGGGCTAAATTTGGCCCGCGGGCCAGAGTTTGACACCCATGCTTTGGACGATTAGTATGATTGTATGCGCTCAGCTACAATCGGGCGGAAGGCAGGGTACACCCTGGACAAGTCACCACCTCATCGCAGATAGACAGACAACATTCACACTCTAGGGCCAATTTAGTGTTGCCAATCAACCTATCCCCAGGTGCATGTCTTTGGAAGTGGGAGGAAGCCGGAGTACCCGGAGGGAACCCCCCTCGACCCCAAGAGGGAGTAAGGGGTAGAAAATGGATGGATGGGTGGTATGCGCTCAGTGTTGCGTTTTGACACACGAATGCGGCTGTGACATTGGTGAGGACATGTGGATGAAAAATAATAATAATAATAATAATAATAATAATAATAGATTTTATTTGTAAAAAAGCTCTTTACGTTGAGCAAACAACCTCAAAGTTCCACAGTGTAAAAAATAGTAGTAATAATAATTTAAAAAAATAGAAATAAATAAAATATAAAACTAGAAACAGCCCGATAGCTAGAACCAGCATGCATATCTATAAAAAGGGTTTTTTAAAAAGATGGGTTTTTAAGCCTTTTTTAAAAGCATCCACAGTCTGAGGTGCCCTCAGGTGGTCAGGGAAAGCGTTCCACAGACTCGGTACAGCGGAGCAGAAAGCCCGGTCTCCCATAAAATAACATATAAACAAAGTCTTAGTATTTTTGTATTATTATTTTGCATTTTATCTAGTTAGCTTGTCTAGGTGGCTAACATTACAATCTAACGTTCCAAGAGTCCTTCAAAGAGTCATTGGGACACAACTACCTTAACGGGACCGCACAAAATGTAGGGATAGGGCTAAAAAGTAGGGCAAGGTGGTGTATTGGGATTGGGCCTAAATATGTTTTATTGTTATCATTTGTTTGTTTTATTTAACGCGGGGATTTACAAGTTTACATCCCAATTACAAGGTTAAAACATGTTTATTACATTTAAAAGACTATACATGCATTATTATTATGTATTATCATTACATCAGTGGTTATTTTGGTTTTCCCCAAAAAATAATGGCAATAATATCGTTTATCGGCAATAATTTGTAGGGTCAGTATATTGTTGAGGAAAATTTGTTGTCGGTCCAGGCCTACATAGCACATCATGATTTTAAAATCCAGGCAGACATGGACGGATGTGCTCTACTTGCAGTGTATCATGCAACAACAGCAAGGAGTGTGTGTGTATACCTGGGGGTCTCCTTTGTAAATGACTTGCCCCATGAAATCCGTGTAAAAAACAGCTTCCGCTATGTAGGAGAACCATGTGACCAAGTGGCACAGACACAGCCTCCACAGCTGCTGTGGCATCTGTAAAGCACAAGAGAAGGAACTATGATTACTTCACACAAAAATGAATATTTAAAGATATCCATCCATTTTCTACCGCTTATTCCCTTTGGGATCGCGGGGGGTGCTGGTGCATATCTCAGCTACAATCGGGCGGAAGGCAGCGTACACCCTGGACAAGTCGCCAGATAGACAGACAACATTCACACTCACATTCACACACTAGGGCCAATTTAGTGTTGCCAATCAACCTATCCCCAGGTGCATGTCTTTGGAGGTGGGAGGAAGCCGGAGTACCCGGAGGGAACCCACGCAGTCACGGGGAGAACATGCAAACTCCACACAGAAAGATCCCAAGCCCGGGATTGAAACCAGGACTACTCAGGACCTTCATATTGTGAGGCAGACGCACTAACCCCTCTTCCACCGTGCTGCCCTACGTTGCTGATAATTGCCCTTACCTTTAACATGGACAACCAGAGGAGTCGCACGGTGGTGCCCTTGTCAGACTCGCTGTCGCTACTGGAGGCCTCAGAAGACAGACTGCTCGTGGAAAGCTGAAACTCCCTTCTGTCCAGACGCTGCTGCAGATCGCTCAAATCGTTGAGACTGCGGGAAGTGGTGATGGGCGGCAGGCTTGAGGCAGTTGTCTGTCGCAGTCTGTATCGCTGCGAGCCCACTCGTCCATAGTAGGAGAAGGTGAAAGACGGCTGAAGAAATAGAAAGACACATTTGTCATTTTTCAAATTAACGATTCTTCTCCAAAGGCATAAAATTACTTGTCGGTAGAATGTGTGCTTGTGTGGTCGGGGCGAAGTGGCGGCGCCATGGAGACGGGCGCCAGGTTTGTTGGAGATGTGGCTTTTGTTTGAATTGCAGTGCTCAGTGACGCCATTGGACAGCTTTGTCTGCTCAAGGAAAGAAAGGGACAATGTTAACAAAAAGCTTTTTAAGCATGAATCACATATGAGCTCTACTTCACCATTGGTTTCAAATGGGATCCCTCAGTGGACGGACTATTTGTGTGACCATTAATCTCAGAATCTCCGGATTCCAAAACCACCATCCCATCCGTGAGTTTGGAAGATCCAACAGTACCCTGGTCTGAAGATTTGAAAGAATACTGTAGACCTTCTTGGATCTCAGTTAAACCTTTTTGCACTTCAGGCAAGAAAAGCTGGACCTCCGGGTCTAGATCAGGATCCAGCTTGATTGTAGCGTCTGGCATTGCTAAGACGGAGTCACTCTTACTACGCACTCGCTCCATAACCAGGAAGTCCATTTCTCTGGCCTCGGGATCCGATTGGTCGTCTTCTCTAAAAGAGGCGCCCTCCTCTGTGATTATATCCAGAAGTGGTGGTATGTGACTAACTGGTCTGGAGGACAATTGGCTGCTCAGCTCTCTTCTATTTGCAGCTATAGTCTGCTGAGATGTCCCTAAGGGCCTCTCGGGGATGCTAAACATGTGCAGTATGACAGAGGTGATGAAGAAAATGGCTGCAAAAAGGAAGAGCACTTGCTGCTGGGACTTAAAAGCTTGACCTAAAGCTGTGCCAGTCCAGTCAAGACCACCTAGCATGTAGCCAATTGCGCCACCGACCCCTAGAGAGGACACAAACAAGATAGCACCAGTGCTTATATAAACAAACTCGTAATTTCACACAATTATGAATTACGCTTTCTTTTCCACTGCTTGCCAAATTGCCACACTTCTTTGTGCAGTGATTCACAGGTAGAACCAGACACATGCGCAGACAGAAACCTGCTCCTTTTTGCTGTAGCCCAATTTTTTTGGTTTATTCTTTTAACAATAAAAAATACTCTGTCTTCAACTCCTCCAAAATATGGCAGGGCATATATTTGAATACTAGTGAGAATCATTCTAAAGTTGAATTTCAAAGTGTTATCTTTGTTTTCATACGCCCTCACTTTCGTCCACCGTCTTGGTTAACACATGACTCATGTGTGAAAACTGTCATATATGTGTGTGTTTATATATCAGTTTCCCCGCATATCATTCCAGTGAATTGAGTGCCTAAACCACGGGTTTCCTGAGGGCCATTTATGGCTCACAGCTATTATTTTAATGGTCTGTGGCACATTCTACAAAATATTTTTACTGAAAAAAAAATGCACAAAAAAAGAGCAAACAGGTGTGATATAACAAGCAAAAGTGGAAATGCTATTTTTACAATAATAACACAAAACAGAAAAGCTGAAATTTTCATTAGAAAATCTATGTTGTAGAGGTGCTCAAAAAAATATCCAAATCTCGATTTTTACTTGATGCCGGTGTACACGCACACGCACACACACACACACACACACACACACACACATATATATTTATATACACATACACACATATGTGCAAATATACACACATATATATGTGTACATATATCCATGTATACATGTACATATATAAATATATACATACACACACACATATATATATATATATATATATATATATATATATATATATATATATACATATATATATATAGTGTGTGTGTATATATACATACACACATGTACATATGTACATATATACATATATATATATATATATATATATATATATATACACGCACACACACACATTATATATATATATATATATATATATATATATGTGTATACACACACATCTGACATCACATGGACAAAGATAAGACTTTCTGGAAGAATGTTCTGTGGTCAGATGAAACAAAAATGTACCTGTTTGGCCACTATACCCAGCAATATGTTTGGAAGAGAAAAGTTGAGGCTATTAATCCCAGGAACACCGCTCTACCGTCAAGCATGGTGGTGGTAGTATTATGCTCTGGGCTTGTTTTGATGCCGATGGAACTGGTGCTTTACAGAGAGTAAATGGTACAATGAAAAAGGAGGATTACCTCCAAATTCTTCAGGACAACCTAAAATCATCATCCCGAAGGTTGAGTGTTGGGCACAGTTGGCTGTTCCAACAGGACAATGACCCCAAACACGTGTTAAAAGTAGTAAAGGAATGCTAAATCAACCTAGAGTTAAGGTTTTGGAATGGCTTTCCCAAAGTCCTGACTTAAACGTGTGGACAATGCTGAAGACACATGTCCATGTCAGAAAACCAACAAATTTAGCTGAATTGCACCAATTTTGTCAAGAGGAGTGGTTTAAACATTCAACCAGAAGCTTGCCAGAAGCTTGTGGATGGCTACCAAAAGTGCCTTATTGCAGTGAAACTTGCCAAAGGACATTTAACCAAAAATTAACATTGCTGCATGTATACTTTTGATTTGATTTGAGTAGACCCATAATAAATTCATAAAAAGAACCTAACGTCATTAATGTTTTTTTGTGACAAACAAGGATGTGCTCCAATCACTTTAGAGCATTGGAAACCCAAGACAGCCATGACATTATGTTCTTTACAAGTGTATGTAAACTTTTGATGGCGACTGTATATACATATACATATACATATACAGTGCAGGCCAAAAGTTTGGACACACCTTCTCATTCAATCCATGTTCTTTAATTTCATGACTATTTACATTGTAGATTTTCACTGTAGGCATCAAAACTTTGAATGAACATATGTGGGGTTATGTACTTAACAAAAAAAGGTGAAATAACAGAAAATATGTTTTATATTCAAGTTTCTTCAAAATAGCAACCCTTTGCTCTGATTACTACTTTGCACACTTGGCATTCTTGATGAGCTTCAAGAGGTAGTCACCTGAAATGGTTTTCACTTCAGAGGTGTCAATAGTTTTGATGCCTTTAGTGACAATCACCAAACCCTGTATCCATATGAGTTGGGAAATTGTGTTAGATGTAAATATAAAAATATAAACGGAATGCAATAATTTGCAAATCATTTTCAACCCATATTCAGTTGAATATGCTACAAAGACAACATATTTGATGTTCCATCCATCCATCCATTTTCTACCGCTTATTCCCTTTTTGGGGTCGCGGGGGGCGCTGGCGCCTATCTCAGCTACAATCGGGCGGAAGGCGGGGTACACCCTGGACAAGTCGCCATGCCAATAATTTGGTAAAGGTAACCAAAATGTATATCTATACTTTTCGATACTTTTTCGAATAAAGGAATTTCAAAATTGGTTTTATTTTAACAGAAAATCCTGCAACAATACAATAATTATATGTTTCCTATTGCACTCAAATAACAATTTTACAAGGTTAACATAAATTAGAGGGCATTTAACACATTAGTCTTATCTTGTTTTATTCAAAGAAAAATTCAAAATTTTCCATATTACATATAGTCTGCCATAATCAAGTTCATAAGTTGACACTCTTGGTCTGTGATTTAAGAAAAAAACAATTATTAGTAAGTATTCAAATAATAACTATGGATAAATGTACACGGATAAGGCATAAAGCAGGTAAAACACACATTTGTTCAACATAAAACACAAATTGTAGCATTTTTTTTTTTACGAAATACAGTCATTTCACTTGCATTAGTTGACACTAGATTGGCGGTCTTAACTCCGCTAATATTTGGCATCAAGCCAAGCAGCTGTGTGCGCGTCTACCTATCTACATGTGCACAGCAGGGTAGTTAGTTACCTCATGAGAGTAGCATACAGCGTGCGTTTGTGAGAATGTCAACGTGTTGGTTGAGTGACATCAGTGAGGGAGTGGACGAGTAAAGAGAGAGAGAGGTAGCGCTTGCACTGCGCAGTAGAAGGATGAACGGGTTGTGTGCTGCAAAACTAATAATAACGCAACGAGATTGTCACAAATCGGCTGTCTCATTATTCTGAACCGAAAAATTAGCTTAAAGAAAACATTGCCAGTTAAAGTGAAGGGTGTTTTCCCCGATGAAAACATCGACCCTGAAAGGAACGTCTGCCCTGTGCTCCTTGACTTAGGTCTGCCTGGAGCCGAACAGCTGGACAGGTGTAACAACTACATTATTACATGTCACTATTTATAACTCCTTGTGCAGATCTGAATGATTATTATATAAATGTTTACCCAAGTTCGAAGTAAAGGTGGTAATACTAATCGCCACATTTGGCGAGGCGTGTTCTAAAGCAGCAGTTGCAGCGTGGCGCCTCCCTGTTCCTGCCTCACCTTTATCGTTAGTTTTGAAGCCCAAATACCTCCATATTGTTCTTCACGCACCCTCTTTAACCATTAAAATTGTCATTTTGTGCTATTCTTTCTCTCCAAGATGTTATTGCTTGTATGCCCTTTGTGTGTGCATTTTGACACACTCAACATCATGCGCCTTGGCTCTGTAGTCACCGCCGCACAGCAGCATTCAGATGAAAGAACGGTACTGGTATTTTTCAAAGGCATTATAATATTGATTTCAATTCATTAGTATTGCAGTACTTCATTAGTACCAGTATACCGTACAACCTACATGTATTGTTAATTGTTCATTTATATATATTTAAAATTGTTTTAGGGTTAAACAACAATCCTCGATCCTATGCAAGAGCAACAGTTGACAACAGAGAACCAGATGACATGGACACTGCTTCAACAGAGCAATAAGTGGTCAACTTTCTGCAATCACAGGGAATTGATGTCGATATTAACACTATTGATACATGCAATTCACTGAATAGAAGAGGGGGCAACACCATGCCTGTCACCATCGTTAAGCTCAACAAGAGGAAATCCAAAATGGCATTGCTGACACAGGGAAAAAAGCTGAAGGGCACAAATGTGTACATGAATGAGCACCTCACTAAACACAATGCTGAAATCACCAAGAAAGCACGCGACCTGACGAAAAGGAGCCCTCACTGCAACATCTATGTGAATGGAGGGCCACAAGCAAGAGACCCAGTTGTCAAAGACATCAAGGATCTGTACGAATATCAGAACTCCCAGCAACTACAACAACAACGGTAATGGAGTCTGACGGAAAACAAACAGTGACATTCAACTACAAAAATACAAGGCTCCCAAGGATTACCGAACAAGAACATATTTACTCAGGTGCACACTCATCTACACTTATAGACAATTATAGAGCAACACAAATGGTTGGTGAACAGGAATGTATGGAACTGAAAACCTTCAGTAGCATAGATTACAATAGGAATTAGATAAGGATATAGATCCAGATATAAACTGTTTCTTTCACACCAGGGAAATAATTATGCCATTAGCTATTGATAATGTCTTAGAACGTATAACCATAGATTGGCATTAAAAAAGCAAAAACGTACTGATCAGTTGTATATATAGATCACCGAAGTCAAACAATGATACGTTTGAGAGATGTATTAAGGCAACTTTTACTGAAATCCGTCAAAAAATAATTTTCTTATGTGAAGACTTCAACATTAACCTCTTGAAACCTAACAAACAAAAGCCCATAGGTGACTTTATTGAGACAATGCATAGCCTGAGTTTATATCCTAAAATCACAAGGCCAAGCAGAATCTCAGGACATTGATAATATTTTTACTAATGATTTTGATAATAATACCATAAGTAGTCTGCAAATATCCGCCATCAGGGATCATCTGCCAGTTTTCATAATCTATGACGGAAACTAGAAGAAGAGGAACATTGATAACAAAAAGACATTTCAAAGAATATGTACAGAACAAGTATGACAACTTTCAAAAATTATCTGAGAAATCAAAGTTAGGACAATATACACAGTGAAAATGATGCAGATGATGCATACCTTTGAGATGGTTAATGACAAACACTGTCCATTGAAACAATTTAGTAAGAAGCAAAAGAAAAATAATCAACCATGGATGACAAAAGGACTGAAATATGCTTGCAACAAAAATAATACATTATTTAGAACATTTATAGCACAAAGATCTATAGAAGCAGAAAACAAAACGTAGTACAACAAGTACAAAACGTATAAGAACAAACTCACTGGCATACTACAAACACGGAGTAACGTATATTACAGTCCATTATCAGACCGGAACAACAACAATATGAGAGTAACACGGGGCATCCTAATTAGCATTATTAAAAATGGTACTAAGAAGGATTATTCTAAGTACTTCTCAGATGGAAATGTAAAAAATTAAAATATGAACAAAGTAGTTGAAAGCTTCAATAAGTATTCTGTGACCATTGGACCAAATCTGGGGGAAGAGATTCCAGATCCCGAGTCGGTTGAGGACTTGAATGACACTGTCGACAGAAACCCCAACTCTCTGTTTCTCGAAGGAGTGACAAAGAGGAAATTATCAATATTGTGAAAAAATATAAATCCAAGACCTCAACTCAATTTAACGGCATTGACATGGCAACGATAAAAAAGGTTATAGAAGTGATTTCAGAACCTTTAACATATATTAGCAACCTATCATTTCAAACAGGCAAATTCCCAGATAAAATGAAAATAGCAAAAGTCGTACCAACTAATTAGACTGGTGAAAAACCCCAGTTTACAAACTACAGATCTGTTTCTCTACTTCCACAATTTTCTAAAATTATTGAAAAACTGTTATACAACAGATTAGACAAATTCATAAATAAAAATGAGGCACTCACAGACAACCAATACGTATACAAAGCTAACATCTCAACATCAATGGCAATAATCGAAATAACGGAGAAGATTACTAATGCTATAGATAGCAAAAAATGTGCTGCTGCAGTGGTTATGGATTTAACAAAAGCATTTGACATAATTAATCACAGTATCTTAATAAAAAAATGTGAGAGTTATGGAATCAGAGGGTTGGTCTTGAACTGGGTTAGAAGCTACGTAAACAACAGGAAGCAATACGTGAAAATAGGCGAACTCATTTCCCCAGAGCTAAACAATTGTTGTGGCGTACCTCAGGGATCAATACTTGGACTATGGCTGCAACAAATAATCGATTAAATAGAATAAAATCGATTATACAAATAGTTGGCGATTAATTTAGTCATATAAGAAGACATTTCCTGCAAAATGTGCAGCATGGACATCGCGTAGCACGGAAGGACAACATTGCTTTGGCAGCACCTGAAGAGGAGACATGGGTGAAGGGAAGAACTCACGGTACGTAACTTTTTTAAAGGCCTACTGAAATAAGATTTTCTTATTTAAACGGGGATAGCAGGTCCATTCTATGTGTCATACTTGATCATTTCGCGATATTGCAATATTTTTGCTGAAAGGATTTAGTAGCGTGGCGCAGTGGGAGAGTGGCCGTGCGCAACCCGAGCCTCCCTGGTTCAATACCCACCTAGTACCAACCTCGTCACGTCCGTTGTGTCCTGAGCAAGACACTTCACCCTTGCTCCTGATGGGTGCTGGTTGGCGCCTTGCATGGCAGCTCCCTCCATCAGTGTGTGAATGTGTGTGTGAATGGGTAAATGTGGAAGTAGTGTCAAAGCGCTTTGAGTACCTTGAAGGTAGAAAAGCGCTATACAAGTACAACCCATCATCCACGATAAAGTTCGCAACTTTTGCTTGCTAACAGAAAAGCCCTGCCTCTACCGGAAGTCGCATACGATGACGTCACATGTTGATGGCTCCTCACATCTTCACATTGTTTTTAATGGGAGCCTCCAACAAAAACAGCTATTCGGACTGAGAAAACGACAATTTCCCCATTAATTTGGGCGAGGATGAAATATTTGTGTTTGAGGATATTGATAGCGACGGACGAGAAAAAAAAGAAAGAAAAAAAAACAAAAACGTGATTGCATTGGGACGGATTCAGATGCTTTTAGACACATTTACTATGATAATTCTGGAAAATCCCTTATCTTTTTAATGTGTTGCTAGTGTTTTAGTGAGTTTAACAGTACCTGATAGTCGGAGGTGTGTGTCCACGGGTGTGTTGACGCGCAGTGTCTCAGGGAAGTCGACAGCAGCTTTATGGGCGGCACAGGCTCAGCTGATCTCCGGTAAAAAGCGACTTTTTACCAAAATGTTCTCACCGAAACTTGCTGGTTGACATTCGGTCGGGATCCATGTTCACTGTGATCCATAGTAAAGTTTCACCTCCGTGAATTTTAAACAAGGAATCACCGTGTGTTTGTGTGGCTAAAGGCTTAAGCTTCCCAACTCTATCTTTATCTTTTGACTTCTCGAATATTAATTGAACAAATTGCAAAGGATTCAGCAACACAGATCTCCAAAATACTGTGTAATTATGCGGTTAAAGCAGACGACTTTTAGCTGTGTGTGTGCGCAGCGCTCATATTTCCTAACAGCCCGTGACGTCAAGCGCACACGTCATCATTATGCGACGTTTTCAAGAAAAAACTCCCGGGAAATTTAAAATTGCAATTTAGTAAACTAAAAAGGCCGTATTGGCATGTGTTGCAATGTTATTATTTCATCATCGATATATAAACTATCAGACTGCGTGGTGGGTAGTAGTGGGTTTCAGTAGGCCTTTAAGTGTATAGTCCAAGTATATTGATCCGTTGTGTCCGTCTTTGTGTGTTTTTAATCTTTTGTTAACAAGGAGATTTTTTTTGAGGAAGCACAGCAAAAACTGTTGAGTATTAACTTTTAGAGTGTTAGGAACGTTTTGGATAGTGTGACGTCTTCATTTTCTGTGTTGTTATGAGTGGCAACAGGCATCCATAAGGTCAGTTTTTTTGTGAGTAACGATAACGTTATGTTTTTGTTGCAACGTGGGGCTGATAATGTGTCTCTGGCACATTTGACTCTGTTTTGAGAGAGAAAACGCACGTTTACCAATTTCGAAATAAACGTAAGGGACAGAAATATCTTAGGTTGGTTTCATAATGGATCAATAAAGCTATATAAATCTATTTAGACTTGAGTGACGCTTTAGTATAACTAAACGTTATGAATTTGCTGGAATATTTCATGCTATTGTTCAGAGGTAGCCTAAAGTGAATCCTTTATTAATCAGAACAGAAACGTGTACTATATCTGATCCAGTTCTGATCTGATGAGTTACATTTCTGTGTTGTTATTGGTGTATTCTGCAACTCCAATGTCCATTTATTTAATTTAGCTGTTTTTTAATGTGGTGGCGTATTTGTCTTTTACGTCAGAAATGATTAATTAAATCAACTGGGTATGTATTGAGTTACATGTAAATGATGCTACTATGTACGTTCATAATATGGTTTCTCTCATTTCAGAAAGAAACAAGCCAGCATTAGCGACTTGGTACAAAGGAAGGTCTGCACACCACGGCAAGCGGCTGCACTGAGTGATGCTATCCTGAATATGTTAGTAACATGAGGCGACTATCAATGGTGGAGGATGAAGGTTTTAGACAAATGATTCACGTCCTCAACCCTGGTTACACTCTTCCCTCGAGGAACCATTTTACCAAACTGATGGGGAGGAAGTACGAGCAGACATTCAATGCAGTGTAGACTGCATTGAATGAGCAAAATTTTGCTCATTGAATGAGCAAAATTGCTCTCACTACTGATGTGTGGACAAGTGTAGCCACTGAAGCCTACCTTGGCAATACATGCCATTACATTGGAGACGAATGGAACATGAAGTCAATCTGCCTTACGACCATGCCACTAAAGGAAAGACATTCAGCATCCAACATTGCAGAATGGTTTGAATAGGTAATAGCCAGGTTTTGAAATTCCCCTAAGAAAAATTATTGCTATTGTGCAGGACAATGGTGCACTTTATAAAAAAAATAACATTTTTGTAACACTTGCCTTGTTTTATTTGGCAAGTCGACAGGACATGGTGCCAGTATGCTGACTTTTTAAAATAAAGTATTGGAAGGGATAGAAATGTAGTTTGTCTCTTTTATCCGATTATTAATCGATTAATCGAAGTAATAATCTACGAATTAATCGATTATCAAATTAATCGTTAGTTGCAGCCCTAACTTGGACCAAAATTGTTCAATCTTCATATGAACATTTGTAAAGTTACAAAGGACTTAAAGTTAGTATTATTTGCAGATGATACAACTGTGTTTTGTTCAGGAGAGAACACAAACAAGCTAATACAAACAATAACATAAGAAATAAACAAATTTAAATTATGGTTTGACAAAAACAGAATATCTTTGAATCTCAGTAAAACTCTAATAATGTTGTTTGGTAACAGTAGAAGGGAAAGTTAAACACAAATACAAATAGACAGAGGAGACATTAAAAGGGTAAAATAAAACACATTTTAGGGTATAATAATAGATGATCAAATTAACTGGAAACCTCATGTAAAAAATATACAACATAAAGTAGCAAGAAACATGTTCATATTGAATAAAGCATAACATGTTCTGGACCAAAATCCACTTTATATTCTCTATTGCTCGCTAGTGTTACCGCTAGTTATTGTGTAGAAATATGGGAAAACAACTGCAAATGCGCGTACAACACTTAAAACCAGTATGTGGAATTAAATTATGGAATGGATTAACCAAAGAAATAAAACAAAGCACCAATATTATCCAGTTAAAGAGACTGTTCAAACCACAAGTGTCACAAAGTACAAAGAAGAACAATTATGACTAACATCTTGAACGTTTTTTTTGGTGGAGAACTTGATATAATGATTATTTTTATTTTTTCCTTACTGTGGTATTTTTATTATTTATTTATTTACTGTCATGTTACAAACCGAGAACAAGAAAATTGGATAAATTTGCTATGATATGAAAAGGGGTATGATTAAATAAGCTCTGCTTCTTCCTACTACTTTTCAGACGTGCTGTAATGAAACAAATGGCAATATGTGATGCATTACATTGTAACGTATGCATGTTTGAAACAAACTGGAACTCAACTGAACTGTTTTCTTAGACTTCCTTTTTTTTACTGTTATTCAAATTTGAACTTTACAGTACAGATAAGAAATACATTTTGTTGCATTAGCTCATGGTAGTGCAGGATAAAAAAGCAATAAGGTGCAAATATAAATAAATAGATTACTGTAGAGATAAATATATTGCACTTTTGCATATGCATCCACATGTATGTTATATTGTCTTTATATTCCAGCGAGTTAATCCATTTTTGGGGGGAATTGAGGGGATTATTTTAATGCGTTCAAGAGTCTTACGGCCTGAGGGAAGAAGCTGTTGCAGAACCTGGAGATTCTGCTACAAAGGCTGCGGAACCTCTTACTCAAGTCCAGCAGTGAAAATCTACATGTAAATCTATAATGATATGTGTTTAATATTGTTGTGTATCTGGAACAGATTCATTGGATTTACATATTGTCCTGTACAAAAAATAGTTTTGGTGTTTGTACGATTCTGTTTTTATCTGACCTATTGGAACAGGAAACATGTCTGTTGTGTCTTACCTCTGGGTCAACATAACTCAACAGACATTCAATTAGAATGTTCTCTCCTGCATTCAACCCTTACCTGAAGAAAAGGTGTGGATATTTAGGGCTATATCTTGCTCCTCTGTGACTGCCACATCTAAAAGATAAGCTCTGATTGGTCCATCACACGCATCAGCACTAAAGTCCAGCACCACCACTCCCAAAACTGTAAGAGCGATACCTATTGGCTGGCTTCCCACATGATCACCGATGGATAGGCCTTTAAAAAACACATCCCAAAAATGATAAGCCTGGGGTTAGTCTCTATTCACATGGAAATTAGATTTTCGATCAATTAACTTTCCACTCACCAATTAATGATCCGTTTAAAAACAGCGCCATACCCAGCAAGACACCAACACACAGGGCAAGTATGAACGGCCTCCTGCGGCCCAAGCGCAGCGTACATCTGTCGCTGGCTGAGCCCATCACAGGTGTGAGGAGAAGACCCAGGACAGGACTGAGGAACCATGTCAAACTGTAATATTGCTCAGGAAGGCCTGAAACAAACACACATACACAATACAGTCAATTCATTCAAAGGAAGAAAGTCATAGGACAGGAAACAGTTGAATTCGACAAGAGAACCTTGTTTACAACTTCAGTCTCCGAGACAAGGCAATCATATTCAGCAGTACCTTTGGTATTTTAATCAAAGTAATACAATTTTTTTTTTAAATCTATGAATCACTTCTTTATGAGGCAATTTTGAGCAGTTAGCTAAGAAATAATCCTATTTGAAACATTCCTGTCACGTGTTGACATACACTGAATAAGTCACTGGAGGCTAGAGGTAAACAGGTATTTTGTTACATTTTACTGACAAGTTTTTTCATGTAAAGCATATAAAAAAACAAAGTGTAGATAACGTGAACCGATGATGATAGAGTATGAGTCAACAATAAAAACACTTTCTTGTGGTATTTTATGTTTTGGTGTACA
This sequence comes from Nerophis ophidion, assembly GCF_033978795.1. NCBI lineage: Eukaryota > Metazoa > Chordata > Actinopteri > Syngnathiformes > Syngnathidae > Nerophis > Nerophis ophidion. The sequence continues at coordinate 34,822,541 of NC_084621.1, read as the reverse complement.
CTTTGCTCTACAGTCACATTTATTACATTTTTTATCCAACAGTCAGAAAAGAGGGAACTCGTTATACCGTCACCTTAACCAATAACATTGAGATGATCTATTAATAGCACATAAATACTCAATACAATGAGACTTACGTATGCACTGTGCTCACATTGGCACATCCTAAGTGAGCAAAACAACAAAAACATTTTCCATCCCTTCTAGAGAAAAGTAGCTTTGTTTTCATCTGTATTGGATTCCAAGCAAGTCAGTCGGTTGGTTCTCACGGGAAGAACGCATTACCCACGCTGCCTTCCTCCTCTGAGGTCTTCACTCCTCTCCTAAGTCAACATACCAGCAGCTACACTTTCACAGCATGGTAGACGCCAAACAAAGACACTTCTGAGTTTGCTCTTTGGTTTTGAGCGGGAACTTTTCACATACGAACCCTTTGGTGGTTAACAAAATGTGGTATTTTTTAGTATGTTTGAGTGGGGCTCTTAAGTCATTCATACAGTGCATGTTATTGCCAACAGAGACATGAACTATTTGGACTAAGTCAAAAAATGTGTCCATTTGGAGTTGAGACTGGCAACCAGAAATTATCGCAAAGTGAAACCAACCTCTAAGAAAAGGGCATAAAAACTGATTACAACAAGGGTTCATCGGGGCTTAATTTGTCCATTGAAGAGGGGCCCGGGGAACACTCAAATATTAACACTGAATTAATTATATTACTCTTGATTTTATTTTTTTTCAATAATTATATCTAACCTACCTACAGTTTAACAGGATACACCTTGTCAAATGATATGAATACATGTGTTAATAGCAAACATTATTATAAAGGCTTAGGTCAGGCTGATGACAAAAAATAAATACTAATCAAATGTAGGCTTGGGCGGATATTCGATAATTAACCGACAATAAATGAAAATCAAAGTTGATAAGTTTTTCGGTGTCGATAAATCACCATGGATAAGTTTCAAAAGCATTTATGCATTTTGGCGCTTTTAGCAGCTACGCACATTTGTACCATAACGAAATAAAAAGAAGGGGGTGGATTATCTTGTCCACACTAAGTGTCTTTGACTATTTGTTAAGTGACGCGAGGCTGCTGGCCAGCTAGCATCATACATTAAAAAAATGAAACTTTTACTGAGATTTTATTATAGAAACAAGTCTTGCTTTTCTTTTACTGTGAAACAGAAATTGATGGAAACAACATTTTTACCTGTTATTGACTATGGAGATGTGTTGTACATGAATGCTACTGCTGGTTGTCTCCACAAGCTGGATAGTGTGTACCACGGGGCACTGAGATTCATCACTAACTGCGCTCCCTTTACTCACCATTGTGTCTTATACTCAATGGTTAACTGGACATCTTTATGTGCTCGACGCCTCAATCATTGGTATGGTTTCATCTACAAAACAATTCTGGGTTTCAACCTATCTTATCTATCTTGTCTTTTAACAAAAAAACAAGGTAGTCACAATCTTCGTTCAATGAATGTTCTGCAATTTGTCATCCCCTAAGTAAGAACTGAACTGGGCAAGAAAGCATTTAGGTTTACAGCACCAAAGGCTTGGAATAACCTACAATCGAATATTCAACTTCAAACCCTTGTTACATTGAATGGGTTTAAAAACAGTAAACAACACATAAAACATCACATTTACAACATTAAAACTTGCTCACATGACAAATGTGCATACAGACAAGGTAGACTGCAATCCTTTCACAGAAGCTTTACAGGGGCCTTCCAGCCGATCGAATGCCCTCTGGGTTTTATAGGTAGAGCAAAAAATCCTGGGTCTTTTAGTGTTAATGTAACCTTGCTGCTGCCCTCTTGGCCAGGTCTCCCTTGGAAAAGAAATCTTTGATCTCAATGGGATTTTACCTGGTTAAATAAAGGCTAAATAAAAATGAAATAAAAAAATAAAACAGTGCAACTAGTTTGCACGTAACAGCTAACATGGACCAAATGATGACAAAACCAAATTCCACTGCACCAATGTGGGAATATTTCAGTTCAAACCTTTGGAACAATATAAGCCTATCAACACCGAGAAGCCAGTTTGCCGAATGTGCACAACTACAACAAACCTGCACGGCCACTTGAAACACAACAACCAATCGACAGTCCACACTCACTTCACACTCCCTTTGCCTTTGGTACACAAGCCAGGTCAGTTTAAACCTGTGTTAATTTTGTTGACTAAAAATTTCCGTCTTAATTATCATCAACAACCTATTTTCCCCTGACTAACATACGACGATAATGAGCCAAACCAAAGCCCGTTGACAAAAACAATGACAAAATAAATTGACAATTTAATCGACGGGAATAATTTACCAAAAAAAATACAATCATGTTTAATTTTGTCTTTAGGTGGGTGGGACGAGTTATGAATCTATCCAATCATAGGAGCTAGCAGGGGAGGGTTGGGGGTATATTACGGCGGGGATCCAATCAGAACTACAACTACGAACAAACGGTGTTTTAGATTTTTCACAAAAATGGGAAAGAATTCCACCTGAAAATCTTCAAAAATTGGTCTTCACAGTTCTCAAACGTTTACTGAGTGTTGTTAAAAGGAAAGGCCATGTAACACAGTGGAAAAAAATTACCCTGTGCCAACGTTTTTTCACTGTGTTGCTGCCATTAAATTCTATGTTAATGGTAATTTGCAAAAATAGATTAAGTTTCTCATTTCAAACAAATATCTTGTCTTTGCAGTTTATTCAATTGAATTTGGGTTATGAATGATTCACAAATCATTGTATTCGGTTTTTATTCATGAATTAAACAACGTGCCAACTTCACTGGTTTTGTGTTTTGTATTTATTGAAATATTAATGGAGTGCAGGTCTTGTGAATTTAGTTTTTGAGATGCTCTGCAATAATAATTACTATAAGTGCTTTTAACAGGCTCCAGCGACCCCCCGCAACCCCGAAAGGGACAAGCGGTAGAAAATGGACGGATGGATGGATGGATGGAAAAGTGCTTTTTAGACAACTTCAAAGATGTGTTGTCTGCCATAGTTTATATTTTAGTTGACAAAATTGTCTGTAATTTTAGTCGACTAAAATGTTGAGGAATATTGTTGACTAAAACTTGACTAAAACTAAATTATTTAGATGACTAAATATGACTAAAACACAGTACATTTTCATCAAAAGACTGTGACCTAAACTTAATTAAAATAGCAGTCAAAATGAACACTGGTTTGAGCAAAACAGTGTGCACTCACAGAAACTGTGGTTAATTACATTGCCAAAGACATGCTACCATTCAATACTGTTATAAAACTATTTAAAAAAATAAAATAAAAAATGTAAATGTTGTCAAATTGTCATGTTATGTTGGTGTTCCTCACTCGGAATCTGCCAAACTTATTTAAGTTTTGCTTATGACCTGTTGATGCATCTGTTTAAACTGTAGTGTTCATTTTATTACTTTTGCACTTTACTTTAAGAAGGCCTTAACTTGTCAGTTACAACTCTACCTCTGCCTACGTGTTTAATAAAAGTGCAAATTTTTTTTATCAATACTTTATTTAGCTAATTAATTTACTGTCATGGTTGTAGAGAGAGAGAGAATAAATGGTAATTGGGTTATACTTGTATGGCGCAATTCTACCTTCAAAATACTCAAAGCGCTTTGACACTATTTCCACATTCACACACTGATGGCGGTGCTGAAATGCAAGGGCCTAACCACAGGACACAACAGACGTGACTGTCAGACCGTGGACTTGGGGGTGTGTTTTTCTGTAAGGCAAAGGAAAGTTAGCGCGGGCAAGACGTGAATGTAAGTACATATTTATTTATAACACTAACAAACTACAAAAAAAGGACGCAAACAAAAGGAGAGCACAATGGCGGAGAACAAACTTGACTAATGAAAACAAAAACTAGCACAAAAGCATAACTATGGACAAAAAACAAAACTCTATAACTGTGACATAAAAACCAAAAACTTACGTGGCATCGGCAGGAGAAAAACTATGGACAGTATGAGTGACAGGCAGGGCATGGCATGAAGTAGAGGTAAAGTCGCCAGACTGACTCCCTGGCAACTTTCGGTTTAAATAATAGACATGATAACTGAAAACAGGTGTGTGACAGATGAGACAGGTTCGTGACATGAAGACAGGTGAAAACTAATTGGTTGCCATGGTGACAAAACAAACAAAAGTGCTCAAAACAAAACCGAACATGACTAAAACAAAACATGATCACACAGACATGACAGAGCCCCTCCCTTAAGGACAGATACCAGAAGTCCATAAAAATAAAAACAAAACAATGATCAATAGTCATGGGAGGGCGGTAGGGGGTCATGGCGGTGGGTCGCCAGACCACGTATCCCCGTATCCACCGTGGCAGAGTTAGGTGGCGGCAGCGCGTAGAGGACGGCTGTACCTGACGAGGTGGGCGACTCGGGAAGGTCCATATCCGTGGCCGACGAGAAGGTCGGCGCACTTGGCGTGACGGTTGACCACGTAGCGGCCACATATGTGGCCGACGAGGAGGCGGACGCGTCGACATCATGGCAGGCGACGAAGCTTGGCGTGGTGCGTCAGGCGGTGGGTCTTGGCGTGGCGGGTCTTGGTGTCGAACTGCTACTGGCGGCACTGGAGCTTGGCGGCGTGGAGCTGCTACTGGCGGCACTGGAGCTTGGCGGCGTGGAGCTGTTACTGGCGGCACTGGAGCTTGGCGGCGTGGTTCAGGTACTGGCGGCACTGGAGCTTGGCGGCGTGGTGCCGGTACTGTCGGCAGTGGAGCTTGGCGTGGTGCAGGCACTGGCGGCACTGGAGTTTGGCGTGGTGCAGGCACTGGAGCTTGGCGTGGTGCAGGCACTGGGGCCCGGCGTTGTGCAGGCACTGGGGGCCGGCTTGGTGCAGGCACTGGAGCTTGGTGTGGAGTTGGTGCTAGCTGTGGACTTGGTGCTAACCATGGACTTGGACTTGGTGCTAGCCGTGGACTTGGAGCTAGCCGTGGACTTGGACTTGGTGCTAGTCGTGGACTTGGTGCTAGCCTGGGACTTGGTGCTAGCCTTGGACTTGGTGCAAGCTTTGGAGCAGCGAAAAGTGCTAGCCGTGGTGCAGCTAGCCGTGGTGCAGGTCGTGGTGCTAGCCATAGTGCAGCTAGCTGTGGTGCAGGTGGAGGTGGCCTAGCTGGGGGTTGCGGCTTGGCAGGCCGAAAGACCGATGGTGGTGGCCGGACCGGTGGGGGTGGCCGGACCGGAGTTAGCGGCTTAGCAGGCCGAAAGACTGGTGGTGGTGGCCGGACCGGAGGTTGTGGCTTAGAAGGCCGAAAGACCGGTGGTGGCCGTGCTAGAGGCTGTAGCTTGGCATGTCGCTGAGCGACCCCACCTGAACAGCTCCCAACCCTGGCCCCCCCCTCAAGGAGCGGATACCAGACGCACTCCCCGCGGCCTGGAACTATCTTTTGGGGTGGGTGTAGGGAGGTCAGGAGGGGGGAAGAATCCTCCCCTTTAAATTGTCCAAAAAGTATTTTTGTTTCTACCTGGGATCGAATGGGTGAAAAAAAAGAAAAAGAATTCCGAAAAAAAAATCCTGGTCCTTTACGTCATCCACTGACTGTGGCGTGACATTGGCCTGGGGAAGCCGGGCAGCCTGTAGCCAAATTCCGCCCGGAGGGTGAGGATCGACGCGTCCTCTCTGCTCGCGGAAGTCTTTCCTGACGTCCTTCGTATGGGGCGGTGCTTCCGGGACTGCGGTGACGCGGCGCTGATTGGCACCAGTTTGCTGGTCGGACCCCACATGAGATCCCTGCGCTCCGTGGGGGAATAGCGCAGCGTCTCTTCCTCCATTGCGCGCAGTACCGCCCAAGAAGCCTCATCCAACTCGTCCAACTCTCTTGCGGAAAAACTGGTTGGTCGCTGGCAACTTTCTGTCAGACCATGGAGTTGGAGGTATGTTTTTCCGGAAGGCAAAGGAAAGTTAGCGCGGGCAAGACGTGAATGTAAGTGCATATTTATTTATAACACGAACAAACTACAAAAAAGGAAGCAAACAAAAGGCGCGCACAATAGCGGAGAACAAATTGACTTATGAAAAAAAAAATAGCACAAAGGCAGAACTATGGACAAAAAACAAAACTCGATAACTGTGACATAAAAAACAAAAACTTACGTGGGATGGGCAGGAGGGAAACTATGAACAGTATGAGTTACAGGCAGGGCATGGCATGAAGTATAGGTAAAGTCGCCAGACTGACTCCCAGGCAACTTTCGGTTTAAATAATAGACATGATTAGTGAAAACAGGTGTGCGAGTGCAAAATGTGAGACAGGTGGAGAAGTGACATGAGGAGAAGTGAAAACTAATTTGTTGCTATGGTGACAAAAAAATCAAAAGTGCACAAATAGTCCAAAAACAAAACCGAACATGACTAAAACAAAACATGATCACACAGACATGACAGTGACTAGGAAGCCAGGGATCGAACCCGTAACCCTCAGGTCGCTAGCACTGCCACTCTACCGACCGAATCACACTGTCCCATTATGTTAGTTGGCTTACATCCGTACACTCTGCCTGTATTCAGTTATTGTCCACTACCTAAAATGTCAGTCAACGCCAGTTTCACTGACTACTGCCCTGTGGCTAAACTGATCCCCAAGAACTGCTTTGAGAAACAGGTTTGAAGGCACCTTATTTTGATTCTGCTCCCTGCTCTATAGGTTAACACTAGTTTGCTTACAAGGATAACAGATTGCCACATGCAATACATACCATATGTGTGTGGATTGTAGGTTTGCTTTTTAATAAAATTTTTCCACACGGAGTGGTGTCTAAAATGACGAATCTGGGTCCGACTACGACAAAGTGCAGCTGGTTCCTGAACTTCCTGAGTGATCGCCTCCAGAGGGTGAGAGTAGGCCCAAACATTTCCTCAACAATCAGCTTCAGCACCAGCACCCCACAAGGCTGTGTGCTGAGTATCTAACCTACACGCTCAACACCCAAGACTATACCCACCCAGCAATACGGTGATCAAGTTTGTGGACGACACTAAAATGCTGGGGAGATGGATCAGCATACAGGGACCAAGTGGTACGCCTAAGCAAGTGTTTTAAGGACAAAAACCTGGCACCAAACACTGCCAAGACAAAGGAACTGCTCATCGAATACAGAAGGATAAAGGAAGACATTCAGTCACTCCTGATTGATAAGCACTGTGTGAAGGAATATCCAACTTCCACTTGCTGGGCATTCATTCTGTTCAAGGAAGAGCTTACCTGGATCATGAACACTATGGCAACAGTTAAAAAAGTACTAACTCCTCAGGAAGAAGAATCTACATCAAAAACTGTTGCTGTCTGTTTACCACTCTTCAGTAGAGACTATGCTGAAATTAAGCATGAGTGTGTTATGCCAGATGCACAGTGTCTGAGAAGAGGACAGAGTCGATACTTTCACTACCCAGAAAACTGTCACTTCCTTCCTCACACTCAGGACAAACTGTTTTAAATCAGTATTCTCAGGGCTCCATTACACTCCGGACATGACATTTTTAAACTTTTGGAATGATGCGGAATGTACAGGCAAATCAAAACAGACTAAATCACATTTTTATCCTCAGGCCATAACTGCACTCAACACAAAACAAAGTTGTGTATAAAATGTGCAATTTGTCTTGTGACGGTTGTAGTATTACCATTTCAGTGCAATAACTTTGTGCAATAAGAAATGATGCAATATGACTTTAGAATGTTTCAAGCTGTTTCATTGTGTTTTGGTGCTCACTTGTCACTGAAAGTTTGTATTGCATTTTCGTTGTACAAAGTACAATGACAATAAATCCGAATTCTGATTCTGATTTTTAAATGCAACACTGGCCTGGACAGGGTTAAGACCATTTAAAGATTCTCCCGTTAAAAATATTTGAAAAAATTTGATTGATCTATTTTTTTCCAAAGTTGTCCCACAATCTAGTCAAATTGAGGCCCTTTCGCCTGAAAGTCATTGTCAACAGATGCATGTTTACCACCTGCCAGGGGATGAAAGGTACACTACACTACAAATCTATAGTAAAACCACAAGACCACACGAAAAGAAACAAACTGCACCTGCTTTACGGAGATTCATGAAGATTTGAACTAACACTGAAAAGCTGTATATCGAGAAAATAAAACGGCTTCCTCCATTTGATTTCTTCCTATAATGCTGACACAGGGAAAGAAGGTGAGACAGAAATGTGCTGTGCTGGACATTCTTGACATACCAGGAAAAAATGCTTTTGTTCACTTTTCTATTGACATAGCTCATAGCCAGCTATTGCGGGGCATGCAGGTTAGTTACATGACAGTGTTGCAACACGTGCTATGACAGTGCTGTTTCCAAACCTTTTCGCTTTTGCATGTTTTTTCGCCTCATTTAAACCAGCTGCTCTAAATGATCGATACAAACTATGAAATAAACGTGTGTGAGGCATCAGTCTTGACTTGACTTACAGTAACATAGGAAACATGGATGACAATTGGTTACTTGGTAAACAGTGTAAACAGAGCCTTTCACATGCATTGAACCAATAGTAAACATCTGCTTTTACATACAGCAAGAGTGTTTACTCTCTGATTGCATAACTGAGACACGAAGGGGACACGGATATGGAGCTAAAAAGGATCAAAAGTTTTGTATTTAAAAAAACTCATTCTGAAACTGAAAAATAAAGTTTTGATGTAGATTTTTTGAAAATACTCTGCATCAGTGTACTCAAAGTAAAAATAAATGCAAATATTTTATATTCAGGTTGTAGATCATTCGGGTTTACTCTGATTTATTTTTAATACATTATTTAAATCTTCACATTTCATATATTTTAATAATTATTTGTTGGATTCAAGTCTTATTTTTTCCAGGTTCCTTTTTTTCCTGTTAAATATCATTCTGATTCAGATTTAGACTTGTCTGGATTTCTGAATTGGGGTGTTTGATCAAATGAGAGGTGTGGAATCATGACGGACAGCTTCGCAAAAACATAAGGGGTGTCGTCCCCTTTTGTGTTGTTTTCATAGGATGTACACTAATGTAATCCATCAATCTATTTTCTACCGCTTGTCCCTTTTGGGGTCGTGGGAGGTGCTGGAGCCTATCTATTTAGTGATTTGGTTTTGTGTATAAAGCCAAGACAGGCACAACATCAAATTAACGACACAAAATTAATACGAAATAACTTTCTTTATTCAAACTGTGATTATGTAACGATAAGCTACAATTTTAGCCAATAATTTGTCTTGTCTCCTTGTCTCATGTCCTTTAGCCTCATTTATATTAGCATTCTAAATTATACCTGCATGTTGAGCATCTGTCCTCCTATTCTTCATTACGGTATATATTTCACACATTATTCTATATTTCACATATTTTCCCCACTTACTGCCACTCATTCTCACTCTCTATCTCTGGCGTCTCGTATTAGATGCCGAGCCGACACAGTGTAGAGAGCATCCATCCATCCATTTTCTACCGCTTATTCCCTTTTGGGGTCGCTGGCGCCTATCTCAGCTACAATCGGGCGGAAGGCGGGGTACACCATGGACAAGTCGCCACCTCATCGCAGGGCCAACACAGATAGACAGACAACATTCACACTCACATTCACACACTAGGGCCAATTTAGTGTTGCCAATCAACCTATCCCCAGGTGCATGTCTTTGGAAGTGGGAGGAAGCCGAGTACCCGGAGGGAACCCACGCATTCACGGGGAGAACATGCAAACTCCACACAGAAAGATCCCGAGCCTGGATTTGAACCCAGGACTGCAGGAACTTCGTATTGTGAGGCAGACGCACTAGAGCATACCTACCACAAATATGTCTATTGTGGGGAGCTGGGAGACAATTGAGAGATTCATGCAGACACAAATAGGCAACTGTTACAAAATGAGCCCAAAATCACTTATAATAATGAATTTGGCAACATTGGTTTACTTGTCTCATCGTACACAGCTATGGTGTGTTCAAGGACGGCTAAAAAAAGTTGAAAAAAATAAAAGCTTGGCGAAGTACAGTAAAACAAAAAAACATAAACATGCTAAAACAGCGAGTTTTTCTAACAGCATATTATTTTTACAATAAAATAATTGCGGCCGCGGTTTGGCGGTCGGGGACCTCTGATGTCACCTACACAAAAGTGGTGAGTTGAATTGTTTTAGTCGCCACATTCACACTTTCCCTAGGTGAAAGTGCCCAACAAGAAAACGGGCCAAAAGTCTGAAATTGTGAAAAAAAAAGATTTGAATCCAGAAACAGAAAAATCGAAAATAAAACTAAATTAAAACTGTAAAACCATATTTGAGTTAAAAAAAAATTGACTCAAAAATCTAGATATAGGAAAGTCAAAAATGAAAAAAATATTGAAAAGAATTACCGGAGTGAATCATAAATGTATTAAACTTGAAAAAAAATATGTGTGCACCTATTTTTCTTTTGAACACACTGCTATTTTTCAGTTTTAAAAGTAAAAAAAACAAACATTTTGGCCATCATTTAATTCAATACACATGTCAAACTTAGGAATTGGTGTAGTGTGTATTGCATCACATTATTAATCACTTGGTGTTTTCACTATTTAACGACCTGTTAGCTTGCAAAGAACAATATTTGATTACTTGAGCTTAAAAAGGATGCTTCATTACTTCGAACTTAGAGTCTTAGAACAGAGACTTGTTTTTGTTGCAAGCATGTGTATGCTTAATAACTTGGAGGGCAACTAATTTAAATTGAGTGGTGAGGCTTTCAAATTAATGCTTTTATGTCTTCTTACCTATCTGGAGAAGCACCGGTGTGACCAAGGCAGTTTCCATGGCGTAGCAGAACTCCCGGCCAAACATCACTGCTCCGTGCATTACCCAGCGGTGCTTAGGGATCTGCCTACGTACGTCCTCGTCCGCTGCTTCTTCTGCATCTTTCTCGCTCTTGCAGTCGTTTGCATTTTCCATCGGTTTTCTCTTCGCTGGAGCTGCCACTTCTCCCATTCCTGCTTCTCAATATAACTTTGTACAGTTAAACTGTGATTGACACCCTAGGTAGGAATATAAAACATTTGTAGTTTTATTTCTATCAGTCAAAAAGTCTAATCTACAGTCAACATTGATGGAGGGCACACCTGGAACTTCCTGATAGTAAAAAGGTGATCCTGTCCATTGTGCTCTTTGCTTGCAGAAGAAACGATTCAAATGTCTCATGGCAATTAAAATCCAGCTCCAGTAAGGGATAATGGGTGTATATTTATATAATAATTTCGCCACACCTGGTGTGTGTGCGACAGTCATTGGTACTTTCACTTTATAAGTGTGTGTGTGTGTTTGTGTGGTAGTCAAAGTTCAGTTTTACAGTTATTCTGTAACTCAAATTAGTTTCTGGAGGGGCGTCTGAAGATTTTGGATTGCACAAATTTGAGTGTGCAAGTCAGCAGTGTGTCCAGGAGTGCCAAAGGGTGCTTGAAGCTTGACTCATGGCAACCTGTATAGAAACAGACAAAACATTGCATTGCATAGACACCCACTAATTATTTGAGGCTATCATCTTTCATATGCTGAATTTCTGTTCCGGTGCAAAATCAGTTATTTCCTGCACTTAAAAGTATCTCACAAAAGCGAGTACATCCACCACATTTCAGCAAGCATCTTTATAGTATATTTCCAAAAGACTATTCTATACAAATGAACCATGGATGTACTTTAGAGCAGTGAGTGTACAGTTTGTATGTCTGTACTACATACAGCAGAGGTGTGGACTCGAGTCACATGACTTGGACTCAAGTCAGACTCGAGTCATGAATTTGATGACTTTAGACTCGACTTGACAAAATGTAAAAAGACTTGCAACTCGACTTAGAATTTAACATCAATGACTTGTGACTTTACTTGGACTTTAGCCTTTTGACTTGCTACTTTCCCCAAAACCTAAAGATTAAAAAGTTATTCAGGAGCGCTCCGTATCTTCCATCGTGTACATGTGTGTGTCTGGCAGCGTGTGTGCTGCTTGTCAGTAAAACAGCCAATCAAATTGCAGAAAAACCAACCAAGAAGAGCTCTCAAACAACGCGCCAGTGAGGAAAAATGATATCATAAATAGTTTCGTTCGGGTATCAAAACTACAACTTGGTCAACAAAAAACGAATTGCACTATGCAAAGCATGCGGTTCGAAGATTACAGACGGAGACGCAACTTCCAACTTCGTTTGATATTTGAAGATGCACAAAGAAGTGTAAGTTTTGAATGTAAGCTAACAATTATTGGCTGGGTAACGTAACTTTTATTTGCTGTGTAATTAAATCAGTGAGGCTCTAAACTCACTGCTAACGTTGTAACCATAGACATCTTATAAATAGACACAGCATCGAGCGCTACTGCCTCCTGACGCTGACGAGACGCGGGGCCGCCATCTTGGAGTGGTGATCCGCTCCACTCAGTGCAATTCATTTGGCAGGAGCAATGAACTGTCAACGCATTTAATTCATCGTACCTCACTGAATACCACTGATTTTCACACGTTTTTTGTCATACGTGTAGCTATGATAAAGGACACATGTTTTGGCATGTTTTATTATTCATAGTTTGCTTAACAGTAATAAAATATTCTGATATGCTATAAGTGACCAGACGTCCGAGATCAAAACTGGGAATATAATCCCAGGATAGGGGGGAAAAAACGGTCAGCTATTTTTAAATTGAAGAAACAATATGATTAGGTTATATGTACATGCGTATATCCTACATAAACATTGTATGTACATTAGATATCTATATATCTTAGGGACCTATAGACTGTAACTCTGTTGCTTCAGCAACAGATAGTATATTCTGTCTTGACACTTTGTATTGATATTTTGTATTACATTCTTCCCTTAAATCATCATGTTTACAGTGATTGTTTTACCGTATTTTTCGGACTATAACTCGCAGTTTTTTTTCATAGTTTGGCCGGGGGTGCGACTTATACTCCGGAGCGATTTATGTGTGAAATTCTAAGAGACAAAGAATATGTCAGCAATCGTCACCTCCACGTCAACCAATAAGAATTTGACGGGGGAGGGTCATGGCAGAAGTGCATTGTGGGTCATGGAATGCTAACTGCTATATGCTATATGCTACTGTCGTAGCTATTAAAATGGATCATTTCATCGTTGCCGGTAACTTATAAAAACTGAGAAGGGCTGAACAAAAATGGCACAGAAAAAGAAATAATGTACTGCAGATTAGACAATATCAAATAACATTATTTAACTCATTCACGGAAGAGACGTAGAAAATGTCAGCAATCGTCACACACACGTCACATACACGTCAACCAATAAGAATTTGGCGGGGGAGGGTCATGGCAGAAGTGCATTGTGGGTCATGGAATGCTAACTGCTATATGCTACTGCCGTAGCTATTAAAATGGATCATTTCATCGTTGGCAGTAACTTATAAAAACTGAGGAGGGCTGAACAAAATAGCACCGAAAAAGGAAATCATGTACTGCAGATTACAAGCTGGACGTCGTGAAATATGCAGCAGAAAACGACAGGAGGAAGCGGCGCATACCTTTGGAGTTGGCAGAGTTGTTTAGAAGCAACATCGAGGAAAAACATTTCATCGGATTTATCGATTAGGAGTGACAGATTGTTTGGTAAACGTATAGCATGTTCTATATGTTATAGTTATTTGAATGACTCTTACCATAATATGTTAAGTTAACATACCAGGCACCTTCTCAGTTGGTTATTTATGCGTCATATAACGTACACTTATTCAGCCTGTTGTTCACTATTCTTTATTTATTTTAAATTGTCTTTCAAATGTCTATCCTTGGTGTTGGATTTTAACAAATACATTTCCTCCAAAAATGTGACTTATACTCCAGTGCGACGTATATATGTTTTTTTCCTTCTTTATTATGCATTTTCGGCCGGTGCGACATATACTCCGGAGCAATTTATAATCCGAAAAATACGGTATATGTATTTTTTATGTTTGTTGCTTTGGATAAAAGTGTCTGCCAAATACTTAAACATATATAAACACCTGAAAGTCTTTATATCAGCTAAAACCACCAATCTGTTTCACTGGATTCATAATAAAACCAAATTCTGTCTTACCCAACAATATAAGTATTTTAATATTTTTACTTAACGACTTATTCCTGGTTACAACTATATTGTTAATCAATCAATCAATCCTAAAAATATTGTCTTATATTTTGCCCAAAATAAGAATGCATCATAATCAGTGGCGGCTGGTGAATTTTGTTTTAGGTGGGGCTGAAAGTTTGTAAACCTAACCCCTGTAGGAGCGTCATCCTCCCTCAGAAGATTTTTTTGTGATTTTCACATACAAATATTGAAGATCTTTGCTCCTTCTCAACTCTATGGTTATATTCTTTTCACAAAATACAACCAATTGTATGTTAATGTTAAATCTTACCTGAGAAAAGTAATCCCCCGATTCGTATTTTCAGTGCTCATAGCAATGCACTTCCTACTTCCGGCAACAAACGTGTGTTCCAATCATGGCAGACCTGGTAATAAACGCCTAAGACTACTTTTTTTGGACAAATGAGGATTCACAACCTTATATTTTTTAACCTGAATATGCAGAGAATGAACTACTGCCTCTAGCTAAGAAGATAAGGTGAAACGTAAAATCAGACGGAAAGCAGAGAGAGTCAGGATCAACATGACTTGATGTCGTAAATGTGGAGCTTGGAGCCAAGTTATGCAGACAGAAATGGACAGCTTCTGCAAAGTGGCAGAGAATGGTATTTTTGATGGAAATACTTTTTTGTATCCGGCAAGGATGACGCTGCCTAAAGAAACTGCATTACAACAATAGATGAAGTGTTTGCGATAACAAACACTTTTTTCCGCCCACCCAAAATGAAATGGAAACGCCCCTGTAGCACATCATGCTTGTTATTACAACTACACACTCTGTCGAGCTGGCTGTGTGCAACAAAACATAAAATGTGGGCTAATACTTAACAGACATTGTAAAATAACTTCATGGTTTTCAGTGCATTACAAAATCGATTCAGCTGCTGACGTAGAAGGTAGCTTTCCTCTTGCCAATGCCGTTGCAGTGTGGGTGTTTCTCAGCAAGGCGATGTGTTACTAACGCAAAAAAAAAAAGTTCCTCAGTGTTCGTTCTTACAATGACAATGTCGCTACAGCTTGGGTAATATGCAGGTTATAGAACGTAAATGAAGTATTGGCATCTGGCATAATACAAAAGTAAATATTGTGAACACCATTATCAGTGTGCAGTTGAATAGCAGCTGGAATAAAGGTCCTTCTGAAGCGTTCAGACTTGTATCTGGCACTGAAGTTGCTGTTGTTGTTCACATCCAGGGCTTGAAAGGGGTGGGAGGAGTTACTCATGATGGTCTTGTTCATTGAGAGCATCAGGGACAGCATGGCTCAGATTGTTGACCCCTCACCCAATAGTTGTGGGTCAGATCCTCCCCCCAAGGCTAGGAGGACCATGTTGAAGTATCCTTGAGCAAAATACTGAAAACCCAGTTGAACTGAAGCCCACTGATGCTGCGTCATCAGTAGGTTAATGTGGTAAAAGTGTCAAAGCACTATGAGTTTCATGATGGTTTCCCTATACTCCTTCTTATCCCGTCTGTTGAGGCCACCAATCGCTGTATCACCAACTCAATAGATGGTGTGGGGCAACGGCACAAACATTATTCCCTGTGCTGCTCAGGATGGTGTCTGCAGGTCTTCAGGTAAGGTCTTTTCCACACACAGGTATGTTCGGTCGGTATGTGCACTGAAGGGTATCCATGTGAGGTGCCTTATTAGGGAGGACCAGCCTCTCTAGCACCTTCTTTATATGAGAGGTGAAGTCCATAGTCCTTGTTGTCTGTAGGCAAGATGTTTCCAAAAGCTTTGGGACCTTCTCAGGACGCAGGCACATACAAACCCCGCTTCCATATGAGTTGGGAAATTGTGTTAGATGTAAATATAAACGGAATACAATGATTTGTAAATCATTTTCAACCCATATTCAGTTGAATATGCTACAAAGACAACACATTTGATGTTAAACTGTTAAACATTTTTTAATTTTTTTGCAAATAATCATTTACTTTAGAATTTGATGCCAGCAACACATGACAAAGAAGTTGGGAAAGGTGGCAATAAATACTGATAAAGTTGAGGAATGCTCATCAAACACTTATTTGGAACATCTCACAGGTGTGTAGGCTAATTGGGAACAGGTGGGTGCCATGTTTGGCTATAATAACAGCTTTCCAAAAAATGCTCAGTCTTTCACAAGAAAGGATGGGACGAGGACGAGGTACACCCCTTTGTACACAACTGCGTGAGCAAATAGCCAAACAGTTTAAGAACAACGTTTCTCAAAGTGAAATTCCAACAAATTTAGGGATTTCAACATTTACTGTCCATAATATCATCAGAAGGTTCAGAGAATCTGGGGAAATCACTCCACCTAAGGGGCATGGCCGGAAACCAACATTGAATGACCGTGACCTTCGATCCCTCAGACGGCACTGTATCAAAAACCGACATCAATCTCGAAAGGACGTCACCACATGGGCTCAAGAACACTTCAGAAAACCACTGTCACTAAATACAGTTTGTCGCTACATCTGTAAGTGCCAGTTAAAGCTCTACTATGCAAAGCAAAAGCCATTTATCAACAACATCCAGAAACGCAGCCGGCTTCTCTGGGCCCGAGATTATTGAAGATTGACTGATGCAAAGTGGAAAAGTGTTCTGTGGTCTGATGAGTCCACATTTCAATTTGTTTTTGGAAATATTCAACATCGTGTCATCCGGACCAAAGGGGAAGCGAACCATCCAGACTGTTATCGACGCAAAGTTCAAAAGCCAGCATCTTTGATGGTATGGGGGTGCATTAGTGCCCAAGGCATGGGTAACTTACACATCTGTGAAGGCACCATTAAAGCCTACTGAAATTAGATTTTCTTATTTAAACGGGGATAGCAGGTCCATTCTATGTGTCATACTTGATCATTTCGCGATATTGCCATATTTTTGCTGAAAGGATTTAGTAGAGAACATCCACGATAACGTTTGCAACTGTCGGTGTTAAGAGAAAAGCCCTGCCTCTACCGGAAGTCGAAGACGATGACGTCGCAAGTGTGGGGGCTCGTCACATATTCACGCGATTGCATTGGGACGGATTCCGATGTTTTTAAACACATTTACTAGGATAATTCTGGGAAATCCCTTATATTTCTATTGTGTTGCTAGTGTTTTAGTGAGTTAAATACTACCTGATAGTCGGAAGGGTGTCTCCACGGGTGTCTTGACGCCAGTGTCACAGGGGAGTCGACGGCAGCTATGGACGGCACAAGTTTAGCTTTTCTCGGGTAAGAACTGACTTTTTAACCACAATTTTCTCACCGAAACCTGCTGGTTGGGATCCATGTCTGCTTGACCGCGCTCTGAATCCATAGTAAAGTTTCAACTCTGAGAATTTTAAACAAGGAATCACTGTGTGTTTGTGTGGCTAAAGGTTAAAGCTTTCCAACTCTATCTTTCTACTGTGACTTCTCCAATATTAATTGAACAAATTGCAAAAGATTCAGCAACACAAATGTCCAAAATACTGTGTAATTATGCCGTTAAAGCAGACGACATTTAGCTGTGTGTGTGCGTAGCGCTCATACTTCTTAAAAACGCGTGACGTCTGGTGTACACGTCATCATTACACAACGTTTTCAAGACAAAACTCCCGGGAAATTTAAAATTGTAATTTAGTAAACTAAAAAAGCCGTATTGGCATGTGTTGCAATGTTAATATTTCATCATTTATATATAAACTATCAGACTGCGTGGTGGGTAGTAGTGGGTTTCAGTAGGCCTTTAATGCTGAAAGGTATATACAGGTTTTGGAACAATATATGCTGCCATCTAAGCGCCGTCTTTTTCATGGACGCCCCTGCTTATTTCAGCAGGACAATGCCAAGCCACATTCAACACGTGTTACAACAGCGTGGCTTCATAAAAAAAGAGTGTGGATACTTTCCTGGCCCGCCTGCAGTCAAGACCTGTCTCCCATCCGAAATGTGTGGCGCATTATTAAGCGTAAAATACGACAGCGGAGACCCCGGACTGTTGAACGACTGAAGCTCTACATAAAACAAGAATGGGAAATAATTCCACTTACAAAGTTTCAACAATTAGTTTCCTCAGTTCCAAAACGTTTATTGAGTGTTGTTAAAAGAAAAGGTGATGTAACACCGTAGTGAACATGCCCTTTCCCAACTACTTTAGCACGTGTTGCAGCCATTAAATTCTAAGTTAATTATTATTTGCAAAAAAAAAAAAAAGTTCATGAGTTTGAACATCAAATATCTTGTCTTTGTAGTGCATTCAATTGAATATGGGTTGAAAAGGATTTGCAAATCATTGTATTCCGTTTATATGTACATCTAACACAATTTCCCAACTCATATGGATACGGGGTTTGTATTAAGCAGCTCCACTAAAATCTCACACTTTAGCAGAGCAGGGGCCTAATGTACAAAAAGTACAAAGCTCGCGTATGCACAAAAATCAGCCGTACGCCCTTTTTCATGGCAAAGTTGAGATGTATCAAAACTGACGTTGACATGGAAATGTCCACTGCCTAACGGCAACTTCATAGCTGTTTTACGCACATTTCTACAGGTGTGGATACTTTAGCTACACACATAATATAAAATAAAAAGTTCACACAACTAAGCTCGCTGTGACCAGCACAATCTGTTTTACATTACACAAATTAGTAAATTGCGATGTAACAAAGAAATCTGCTTGGATTTGTGCGTGCTAACTAGGGCTGGGCGATATATCAATATACTCGATATATCGCAGGTTTGTCTCTGTGTGATATAGAAAATGACAATATCGTGATATTCGAGTATACGTTCTCCCGCAGTTGCTTTTAGCTGCGGGCATTACACTACAGGCTCTTCTCACTCTTTGTTGTCTCTCCTTCTCACAGACAGCAAGCGCACCTTCTTACATACGTCACATACATATACGCCCCCGCGGCGCAGAGAGGTAGCGGAATGGGTAACGTTAGCTGTGGTGGTGCGAGTGGTAATACGAGAGAAAGAAGGTGTGAATTTGTTAACAAATGAAGGAATAATTAATTCCCAGGAAAAACAGCACAGGGTCCATCGTCTGGCGGTGGTTTGGCTTTAAGTGGGAATATGTCAAACAGACAACCGTAATTTGTCAAGTGTGGGGCAAAAGTGTTGCTACAAAAAGTAACACTACTGCTAATATGTAGCATCATTTGAAAAGTCACCTGTTAGACAACGAAGAGTGCTTTCTCTGCATGACAACATCTCAGTTCTGTCTGACTTTGTCCTACTGCAGCTGTTGTTACAATTTACGACTCGCTGTTCAAACCCTCTGCTTTTTTTTCCATCCCTCTTCTACCCGGCACTAGTCTGTCGATGTCTCACCCACAGTAGCTCCTCCAAGATCATGTCTTACCCTTTTCTCAAACTTTCCGGCCTGTATGCCAGAACAGCAAAGTCTTGGGCGCACTTCCTAGACCTCCTCTGCTTTTTTTTGGCACATACCATATTTAGATAGTCGACAGTACGTGTGGAGGGGCGTGGTCGACGCGTCTCCTGCGGGCAGGGCGTGCGCAGGAGCCGGCTGTGAAGCAATGACAGGGGAGGAGATTTCTCAGCTGGGACGAGTTGTCTAATCACCTGTCTCTTTATCAGGGGGGCCGGAGACCATGAATGGGGTCGAAAGACCGAGAGAGACGCGGGGTGAGACTGACACCGAAAGGCACGGGAGGCTGCGGGAGAAAGACTGGCGTGACAGAAACGAAAGACTGAAACTGTGTATATATATTCGCATGCGCCAAAAGAAAAGAGAAAGGAAACAAAAAATAAATAAAAACGGTGTCAATCCAGCTTGGTGGTGAGTGATCCGGGAGAACGCAAGCCGAAAGGCGTCTACAGTACGATTTAAGATAGTATAAAAGACAAAGACATATTAGTATGGGTATAAAAAGATATTAAGAAGGGCACAGAGGGGTGACACTTTTTTTAAGAGATATATTTGTTTCTCGCCTACAGTTAAGCACGGTTGTGATAGCATCACGGTTTGAGGCAGCATGATTCTTGCCAACAGTCAAGAGCTCCTGTTCATTAAGGGAAACATGAAGTCCAATTTTGTACTGTGATATTGTGAGCCCCTCCTCTGAAAGTGGGCCACATGGCAATTATCCAAAACCCAAACTCTCATCCAAGATGACAAGTGCTTTGCTGAAGAAGCTGAAGTGGAAGACAAAGACACGGCATCCTTAAGCGGAAGGAAGGAGGAGAGGAGGGGGAATGCAAAGTGTCTAACATCAACCAGTGATGTCATCATGGAGGAGTGAAAGATCCATCCATCCATTTTCTACCGCTCGTCACTCTCGGGGTCGTGCTGGAGCCTATCGCAGCTACACGGGTGTAGGGCGGGGTAGACCCTGATGATTCCAGTAAAACATGTGTAGCTTTGCTCAATTCCATTTTTCAGGAAAATTGATAAGGCAGTGCTCCATAACAAAGGTACCTAAACTAAATAGTCACACTTTGAACACAATTTGGACATGAGGTATACTCACTTGTGCTGCCATAGGATAGCAAATCTATAATATTTTCGAAGCTAAAGCATATTTAAGCATTATTTCTTTAGAATTGTCCCTCGAGAGGATATGGTAAACAAGTTTGCTTAAATGTGACAGTGTGCGTATATATATATATATATATATATATATTTTTTTTTTTTTACAAACTGTAGTTACCATGCAAACTCTGTTATACAAGGCAGTAAAAGTTGCATGCAAAATTAATCCACTTTTCTGGATAAACCAGTGGTTCCAAAAGTGGGTGTAGCGCAACGACGTGGAGGCGTTAAGCGGGAACAACGATAAATGATAAATGGTTTGTACTAGTATAGCGCTTTTCTACCTTCAAAGTACTCAAAGCGCTTTGACACTACTTCCACATTTACCCATTTACACACACATTCACACACTGATGGAGGGAGCTGCCATGCAAGGCGCTAACCAGCACCCATCAGGAGCAAGGGTGAAGTGTCTTGCTCAGGACACAACGGACGTGACGAGGTTGGTACTAGGTGGGGATTGAACCAGGGACCCTCGGGTTGCGCACGGCCACTATCCCACTGCGCCACGCCGTCTGGATAAACAAAACTCAAAATACAAAGAAAAAAGCTTAAATGTTACTAATAACCAATAATTAACAATACCATAACATTTTTCTTTAAATGTGTATCACGTACCTAACCATGGGCTCAAAAATGTTGGTGACCACTGAGTCTTGATTGATTTTTGTTTAAGTTTAACCCTCACACATGCAGTAGATGCTGCCATTGTGTTTTTAGCAAATATCAGATCAATTCTAAAAAATACATGTTCTTACTGCAAACAACGTTATTGGCAGATTGTTCTCACACTGTATTTTTGTCTACACACGCAGCATGTTTTTGGGAGGGCCCCAAAGTCATATTTTTATGTTCCAAAAGGGAGACATGGCAGAAAAGTTTGAGAACCACTGCGATAATTAGACAACCTTGGAGCCGGATTTTACATCAAAGTTAGTTTGCATTCGTTAATTTTTACTTCTGATGTCCTGAGGTTTATATCACAGCAGTTGAAAGTTTTCATTAGAGCTAAAAATGTCAAAGATTAATTAATGTCTCTCATTGTATAATATGTGACTATCCAAAATACGAGGCAATGCTTGAACAAAAAAAGCATTTTTTCAGTATTTTAATAGTTTGTAAACTTAAATGCCCATAAAGCAAGTGGACAAAAAACTATCCCCAATTTGTATCTCATTGAGATTAAACCCGACACAATTTGTGGTGTGCAATCCAATTTGTATCTCATAAAGACTAAACCTAACTCAATTTGTGCTGTGCAAATTGTTTCGTTGCTATTGCTGTAGTTGTTAGTAGCCACAAAGCGTGTGTATTTTTTGCTCTATGGTTATTTTCACACTTGTGGGGTTAATTTGTATCTTTATTACAAAAACATTGTTTTGGACAAATTATTTATATAATTTGTACGTATCTGACTTTTGTACAGTGGTTTTTCTTATATCAAACTATGATGACATTTTATTGAAGAAAAAATTGTGAGCAAGATTTGCGTGTTTAAAAATTGAGTTTGTTAAAAAACAGTGCTCTAAAGATCTGTTTGTTTCAGTGAAAAAAAATCAGTGCAGAAATATTTGTTGCTTCAAAACTAAAGACTCCATCCATTTTCTACCGCTTGTCCCTTTCCGGGTCACGGGGGCGGGAGCCTATCCCAGTTGCACTCGGGTGGAAGGCAGAGTACACCCTGGACAAGTCGCCCCCTCATCGCAGGGCAAACACAGATAGACAAACATTCACACACCAGGACCAATTTAGTGTTGCTAATCAACCTATCCCCAGGTGCATGTCTTTGGAGGTGGGAGGAAGCCGGAGTACCCGGAAGGAACCCACGCAGTCACGGGGAGAACATGCAAACTCCACACAGAAAGACCCTGAATCTGGGAAACAAACCCAGGACCTTCTTATTGTGAGGCACCAGCACTAGCAACCAATTTTCCCTCCAATTGTTCATATCTGTGAGCAATGCAATAACCCCTGTTCCAACGTGCTGCCATAATAGATTGACAAAAAAAAATACAGCACAAACAAATGGGACATGTTTGGGGAGGTTTTGACTAGGTGGCTAGGAAGGCTAGTTAAGAATAATGAAACGTGAACAAAAAAACTATGATAGACAAAATAAATTGCAGCACAAACGAATGGGACACACATTTGGAGATGGATGACGTCACGAGTCAGACAATGACTTTTATAATAACTTAAACACTGTAACGGTAGAGACTAGGGATGTCCCGATCCGATATTGATATCGGAAATCGGTCCGATATTAGCCAAAAAAGTGAATATCGGATTTTATCGGACTGAATCTAAAAACTCCGATATAAGCGCTCCGATATAAGCTGTCCATTTGCCGCTGCAGCACTTCTATAATAGGTGACTGGTTTGATCACACTCCAACACAGTAGGTGGCGGCAATGCCCCTTAATTAACGTTGCTGGCGGCCGCGGAAGAAGAGCGTCTCTGATCCGGCTTGCACAGCCCACGTGATCACAACAACGACAACGCGTGTGCTCAGCAAAGTGTACTGATGTCGGCTGTGTGGAAGTATTTTAACTCACAGCATGCCGAAATGCTTATCTTCTTAAAAAAAAATCTCCACATTATGCTCGGACTGCAGAAAGTGGAGAAGGAGGAGGAGGAGTAGTAAGGGTAGTCAGCACTGACTGATTATTATTAGTTTTATGCTCTTGTTATTAGAGTGATATGTTTATTGTGTTTACACTATTCTTCAGTGAAGACTAAGAGTAATTATTACATTGTTTTGGGCATAGTCAGTCAGTGAAACTGGAGCTGTGAACTCTTAATTTAGAGCAGTTGGACAGTGGACAATATTGTGTTGTTTTTGTGGTTTTTGTCCCTGCCCACAGTTGTTTCCAACATATGCTGACAGTAAAAAAAATAACTGAAGTGAACTTGAATTGTTTGCACTTTAAAACGTTTTTTGTTTTTTTTATTGGATTTATTTAGGTTATTTTTCAGCGTCTTTTAATTTATTTTTAATTTATTCTTTTCAATTGTATATTTATGTTGGTAGTCCTATGAGCCAAAAGAACCCGATAGGACTCCTTCTTCAGCTTGACGGCATCCCTCACCGCTGGTGTCCACCAGCGGGTTCTAGGATTACCGCCACGACAAGCACCAACTACCTTGCGGCCACAGCTCCGATCAGCCGCCTCGACAATAGAGGTGCGGAACATGGTCCACTCGGACTCAATGTCCAGCACCTCCCTCGTGACATGTTCAAAGTTCCTCCGGAGGTGGGAATTGAAACTTTCTCTGACAGGAGACTCTGCCAGACGTTCCCAGCAAACCCTCACAATGCGTTTGGGCCTGCCAGGTCTGTCCGGCATCCTCCCCCACCATCGCAGCCAACTCACCACCAGGTGGTGATCGGTAGAAAGCTCCGCCCCCTCTCTTTATCCTCACCTATGGTCATGAGCTTTGGGTCATGACCGAAAGGATAAGATCACGGGTACAAGCGGCCGAAATGAGTTTCCTCCGCCGTGTGGCGGGGCTCTCCCTTAGAGATAGGGTGAGAAGCTCTGTCATCCGGGAGGAACTCAAAGTAAAGCCGCTGCTCCTCCACATGGAGAGGAGCCAGATGAGGTGGTTCGGGCATCTGGTCAGGATGCCACCCGAACGCCTCCCTAGGGAGGTGTTTAGTGCACTTCCAACCGGTAGGAGGCCACGGGGAAGACCCAGGACACGTTGGGAAGACTATGTCTCCCGGCTGGCCTGGGAACGCCTCGGGATCCCCCGGGAAGAGCTAGACGAAGTGGCTGGGGAGAAGGAAGTCTGGGCTTCCCTGCTTAGGCTGCTGCCCCCGCGACCCGACCTCGGATAGGCGGAAGAAGATGGATGGATGGATGGATTTATGTTAGTATTAGTGGTTATTTTGCACTTTAAATATAACATTTTGTTTTTATTGGATTTGTTGAGGTAATACTCTTATGTTGAAGGTTAACATTTATGTAACCAATTGGTTAATAATAAATGGGTCAGTTTTTCCTATACCTACTCTTGCTGACTATTGTTTTCTGTTTTAACACTACAACATCAGTAACAGTAACATCACTTTATCAAGCCTTTTCTAACATTCTACAAAACAAAATAAGGAATAAATATATGTATGATTTGTGCCTATATCATATCGTATTGATATCGGTATCGGCAAATACTTAAGGCTACAATATCGGTATCGTATCGGAAGTGAAAAAGTTGTATCGGGACATCCCTAGTAGAGACGGAAAATGTCTACAGCACAAACCAGCACAAATGATTGAGACAAGAAGAAACATATTAAAACTGTTCTTGCTTATCAATAGCATCTTGCTAAAGTAAGCAATAAAAATTGAAAAACAAAATGTATCTCTTCTTTGTGATGCTACACAGGATACCAGTGACAACAAAAAATGTGACAATAACCACAGAACTGCAAATGCAAAAAAAGTCTGTCCTAAAGTACAACGTAGAAACGTCTATCATAACAATAATAACAGAATGTACACCACAAATTGAGCTGTGTTATTCTTTGCTACCACACAAGTAGACAGTGTAAGTGATGGCAAAGAGAAAAAGTGAATGGAGTTTAATTGATCTCTTTTTTGCGTTTGAGTTTTGTGAATTTAGTTTTATATCAAATTATGCTGACAATTTCATTGAATACAAAATGTGAGCAAAATGTGTGTGTTTAAAAATTCGGTTTGTTAAAATAGTGTTTCAAAATTTTGTGTAAAACTCAAGACCCTCTTTCAGTAAATTAGAACTGAAGCAATCGATCTCAGATCCAGCAAATGCAGAGCTTCGGTCTTAATTCACCTCAAGTAAGTCTTAAGTTGGCAGCACGGTGGCGTAGCTGTTAGCAATGTTGCCTCTAAGGTACGCGCCTGTGCAATTGGACACTGCTCACGCGTCTTCTGCGTACGGCAAATCTAGGCTGCGCACAAAATCGAATAAAAAGATACGCGCGAACAGTGTGCACGTCTGCCGTCGCTCACATGTGCACCACTGAATGCTCAAGGAGTTTTGGTGTTTGCTCACACATATGAAAAATTGGAGGGTAAATTGGTTTAGTGCTGGTGCCTCACAATAAGAAGGTCCTGGGTTCGTTTCCCAGATTCAGGGTCTTTCTGTGTGGAGTTTGCATGTTCCCTCCGGGTACTCCGGCTTCCTCCCACCTCCAAAGACATGCACCTGGGGATAGGTTGATTGGCAACACTAAATTGGCCCTAGTGTGTGAATGTTGTCTGTCTATCTGTGTTGGCCCTGCGATGAGCTGGCGACTTGTCCAGGGTGTAACCCGCCTTCCACCCGAATGCAGCTGAGATAGACTCCAGCACCCCCCCGCAACCCCAAAAGGGACAAGCGGTAGAAAATGGGTGGATGGATGTTATTAACCTTCTATTAGTTTCTCTTGTTATATTCTTATTTCACGGTTATATTTTTATTCCCATTGTTGCTTTTTATTTTTATTGTAATATTTTTTCTAATTTGTTTCCATTTGTAACCCCATTATTTACTTTTTAAATATATCTCAACTCTGTACACTGCTGCTGGTATTTTAATTTTCCTGAAGGAACACTCCTGAAGGAATCAATAAAGTACTATCTATCTATTAGTGTTGTCCCGATACCAATATTTTGGTGCCGGTACTAAAATTATTTCGATACTTTTCTAAATAAAGGGCACCACAAAAAATTGTGGTTGCCGCGGCACAGTGGTTGAAAAACACTGAGTTAGACAAAAAAAAGTTTTGCAGCACAAACAAATGAGACAAGTTTGTGGAGATTTTGACAAGGTGGGGTGGCTGGATGATGTCACTAGTCAGAACATTTATTTTTGAATAACTTAAAAAATGTAAAGGCACAAACGAAAACTTTGGCAGTACAAACGAATAGAATAAAGGCCTACTGAAACCCACTACTACCGACCACGAGGTCTGATAGTTTATATATCAATGATGAAATCTTAACATTGCAACACACGCCAATTCGGCCGGTTTAGTTTACTAAATTGCAATTTAAAATTTCCAGCGAAGTATCCTGTTGAAAACGTCGCGGAATGATGACGCGTATGATGACGTTAGCGGTTGCAGCGGACATGTTCTTCCAGCCCGATCCAAGCTATAAGTAGTCTGCTTTAATCGCAAAATTATACAGATTTCCGGACATCTGTGTTGCTGAATCTTTTGCAATTTGTTCAATTAATAATGGAGACTACAAAGACGAAAGATGTTGGTGGAAAGCGGTGTATTGCGGTCGGCTGTAGCAAAACAAACACAGCCAGTGTTTCTTTGTTAACATTCCCTAAAGATGACGGTGAAGCTTTAATAAGGAACAAAGCAGTCAAGCGAACATGGTTCTCTAACACATGTCAACCAGCAGGTTTCGGTGAGAAAATTTTGGTAATAAGTCGGCTCTTACCGTAGACATGAGCGGAGCTTTTGTCGTTCCTCCTGCAGCTGTAAAAGAGGCAACTGCGACTCTTTTGGCTCCTCCGTGGATCCCTCAGAGACACTGGAGGTCACCACACCCCTCCGACTTTCAGGTATAAATGATAAATGGGTTGTACTTGTATAGCGCTTTTCTACCTTCAAGGTACTCAAAGCGCTTTGACACTACTTCCACATTTACCCATTCACACACACATTCACACAATGATGGAGGGAGCTGCCATGCAAGGCACTAACCAGCACCCATCAGGAGCAAGGGTGAAGTGTCTTGCCAGAACACATCGGACGTGACGAGGTTGGTACTAGGTGGGGATTGAAGTAGGGACCCTCGGGTTGCGCACGGCCACTCTCCCACAGTGCTAATCTCAGTAAAACACTAGTAACACAATAAGCAGATAAGGGATTTTCCAGAGTTATCCTAGTAAATGTGTCTAATAAGATCTGAATCGCTCCCACTGCCCTCGTCTTTTTTATCTTCTTCTTCTAACCTTTCACTCTCACTATCCTCATCCACGAATCTTTTATCCTCGCTCAAATTAATGTGGAAATTGTCGCTTTCTCAGTCCGAATCGCTCTCGCTGCTGGTGGCCATGATGGTAAACAATGTGCGGATGTGAGGAGCTCTACAACCAGTGACGTCCCGTGCACATCGTCTGCTACTTCCGGTACAGGCAAGGCTTTTTTATTAGCGACCAAAAGTTGCGAACTTTATCGTGGATGTTCTCTACTAAATCCTTTCAGCAAAAATATGGCAATATTGCGAAATGATGAAGTATGACACATAGAATGGACCTGCTATCTCTGTTTAAATAAGAAAATCTAATTTCAGTAAGCCTTTAAGTTTGG
The DNA here is from genome assembly GCF_033978795.1 of Nerophis ophidion. Classification (NCBI taxonomy): domain Eukaryota; kingdom Metazoa; phylum Chordata; class Actinopteri; order Syngnathiformes; family Syngnathidae; genus Nerophis; species Nerophis ophidion. The sequence goes on along the minus strand of NC_084621.1, from coordinate 34,794,558 downwards.
GGGAACCTTTTGACAAGGTGGTGGCGGGCAACTTTATACAACTATTCTGTGGTGGCATTACAAATATTCTGGGGTGGCATCAAATAGAAAGCAATATTGCAAGATTTGCTGAGGTTTTGAGCGACTTTTTTTTCCTCTGAACATGTGGTTGTGGTCAAGAAACCACGCATAGGACATATCCGATACTTTCCTATCTGATGGGTGCACATATTCTCCAGAGTGGAATTGAGGTGGAATGTAAAGTATTGGACTGGTGTGGTTGTGTAAATGTCTTGAGGGGATTGTTGAGCCAGTCAGGACATGTTTTTGTCAAGCTAAGCATAACTTTGTCTTACCTGTTGATGTTGCAACATACCTTTACTCTTCAGCGTGTAGCCAACACTAGCAGCAGGTTGGCGGCAAGAGTAAAATAAACATTAAAAAAAAGCTATGCGTCAAGTTGAGATGGATGGCAAAAAGACTGCATATTGTTGGCTAACATTCAACTTAGAGCGCTTACCCGGCGGAAACACGACACGTTCTTAAAAGGAGTTCTGAAGATGTACAGAACATACCTGAGGATGTTATTTGTCGAGTCGTCCCGCCGGAACTATGTTCGATACCGCGGACAGCGAAAGTGTGAACGTTGGCTAGCAGGCTGGCTAACCTCTGCCAGCTACTAGAGATGGGTGCGCTTCAACGAACCCCCCCTCAATCTCGCCGGTTTCCACAGTAACAAAGAGAGGCGTGGCCAAAATCGAAGGCGTGCAACGTCATCGTAGGTTCATTTCCGGAAGGCGGGGTTACAACGTAACGGTGCGTTGAATAAAAGAAAACAAATTCAAAGAATACATATGACAATTGTTAATGATGTTGAATTAATTTAGTTTCACATTAAATAAACATAACATCAATAAACATATAACAAAACATGTATTAATGTGTAATAAATAAGTATTCTTTCGGGGGTTATTGTCGCCCTCTGCTGTACGAAGCTATAAAGTACTGTCTTCATGATTATTTTCTAACTTCCCTCATTAAGTTAAAGTGCCAATTATTGTCTCACACACAAAGTATTCTCTGCATTTGACCCATCACCCTTGAGGGGAGGGGAGCAGTGGGCAGCAGTGGTGGACGCTCCCGGTAATCATTTTTGGTGATTTGACCCCCAAATCCAACCCTTGATGCTGAGTGCCAAGCAGGGAGGTAATGGGTCCCAATTGTATTGTCTTTGGTATGAACTCACAACTTACCGATCTCATTGCGGACACTCTAACCACTAGGCCACTGAGTATTCTTCTGTTGCAGTGTTTTTCAACCTGTCTGGTGTGCCGTGGGAGATTGTGTAATGTCACCTAATTGGGTTAAAAATATTTTTTGCACACAAGTAATCATCATACTTGCCAACCCTCAAGATTTTTCCGGGTGACTCCCGAATTTCCATGCCCCTCCTGCAAACCTTCCGGGACAACCGTTCTCCTGACTTCCACCCGGAAAACAATATTGGGGGCGTGCCTTAAAGGGACTGCCTTCAGCATCCTCTAAAACCTGTCATCACACCCGCTTTTCGTCCATACAAACAGCGCGTCGGCCCAGTCACATAATATATGCTGCTTCTATACACACAAATAAGTGAATGCAATACATACTTGGTCAACAGCCATACAGGTCACACTGAGGGTGGCCCTACATACAAGTTTAACACTGTAACAAATGTGCGCCACACTGTGAACCCACACCAAACAAGAATGTCAAACACATTTCATGAGAACATCCGCACCGTAACACAACACAAACACAACAGAACAAATACTCAGAACCCCTTGCAACACTAACTCTTCCGGTACGCTACTATATACCCCTCCACCAAACCTCCCCATCTCCCGAATTCAGAGGTCTCAAGGTTGGCAAGTATGGTAATTATAATCCGTAAATCAGTGTTTTTCAACCACTGTGCCGCGGCACAGTAGTGTGCTGTGAAATACAGTCTGGTGTGCCGTGGGAGATTATGCAATTTCACCTCATTGGGTTAAAAATATTTTTTTCACGCAAGTAATTACAATCCGTAAATAATGTGGCAGAGTAACCATGTTATACTCGTCCATATCAGTAGGTGGCAGGAAGTAGCTAATTGCATGCTTTGTAGATGAAGGGAACACGTTGTGTCATGATCACAATATACAGATGACAGTGGGAAGCTGCGTGCAGGTAAAAAGGCATCTTCTGCATAAACCAAAAATAAACAAAAGTGCCGCTATGAAAAGGCATTGAAGCTTAGGCCTGGCTATGCAGAACGAAACTAAAACTAAAACTGAACTGGCTGCGAAGTAAACAAAACACAAAATGCTGGACGACAGCAAAGACTTACAGTGTGTGGAGCGGAGACGGCGTCCACAAAGAACATCCATATATAACATGACAATCGACAATGTTCCCACAAAGACGGAAAGCGTCTTCACAACTTAAATAGTCTGGATTGCGAAAACAAATTAGGTGTGGAGAATAGCGCTCAAGGAAGACATGAAACTGCAACAGAAAAATAACAAAAAAACAGGAACAAACACCAAAATAGGAGCGCGAGACAAGTACTAAAACACTACACACAGGAAAACACCAAAAAACTCTGAATAAGTCACGGCGTGATGTGACAGGTGGTGACAGTACACCTACTTTGAGACAAGAGCTATAGTGATGCATGCTTGGTTATGGTTTGAATTCATATCCAACAATTGCGAGAACAACTTTTTATTGTCGATATCGGCTAATAAGTTTTTTTTTTAAGAGTTGTGCTTGTGGTGTGCCTCAGGATATTGTCTATGAAAAAAATGTGCCTTGGTTTAAAAAAGATTGAAAAACACTTCTATTGCACCTAATACGTATTTGTTTTGGCTCTATATTCAGGAAAGGTGTGGAGTTTGCATATTGTCCTCATGTTTGCGTGGGTTTTCTCCTGGTATTCCAGTACACTGTAGGGTAGGCTTGTAGGGGTGAATGTAAACCCAAGTCAGCTGTGAGGGGTTCTAGCTCACAAGGATCACTGAAAATGGATGGTTGCATCTGTTCATCTTTGTCCAAAACTGCCACAGCTTCAAATTACTGGTGTGATGGTGGATATACTATGAAGAGGACTTTTTTGCAAATCTTTCCGAGGTGAAGAGGGAATCACCCTCATCATGATGACGTTATTAGGGACTGCAGTAGCGGGCCCTCCTGAGGCCTTGGAGCTGTGTTGCATGCTTATGATGTCCCCGCTGCTTTGCTCTGCCTCTGCACGCCGAAAAATATTTTTCATAGTTGCCTGTAGAAACAAGTTTGTATTTGTTTTATTATTAAGTATCATAAGTAGCACTGTAAAATTAATCAATGTAGAAGAATAGCAATATTTGTTTGTACAGTGGAACCTTTAAAGTTGATTTGTTCAAATTATGACACAAAGTGGGTCAAACTGTTACCATCATTGAGTTTAAGCATTTTAACAATATCAGCTGCCATTCAAGTGTGATAAATAATTATGTCAGTAAGAGCGTAAAAGCTATTAATTGAACTTTATTGACAAATGATAAAGGCAAACCTGTCATACAAGTGTAAAAAGAAGTGCAAAATGCACTAACAACAAGATGCACTAGGACGGTTAACTTGGATTTGATGACGCGCCACCCTTTCCAAACACTTTTTATTGAAACATTTTCAATCTGACTCTGTATTGCTCAAAGTCAAGGATTAGGCCTGGTCCGTCAATAAATCATTTAATCGAATGGCAAATGAAAATTACCTCGATAAATGTGCGGCCATCGATACATTTCCATGTCTGTGTGGTTTTGTTATCTTCATCCCTCGCTTTCGAACAGAGTGCAAGAGGGTTATTATATGTAATGATTACATTAGTGCTTAATTTGATCTCAACATAAGGTTAATTTGCAATATATAATGAATTGCGCTGTGAGCTACAATGAGGTCTTGTACTGTTAAGACTTGGCATAATCCATCAAAGCAAAACATTTTTAAGGGGAACATTATCACCAGACGTATGTAAGCATCAATATATACCTTGATGGTGCAGAAAAAAGACCATATATTTTTTTAACCGATTTCCGAACTCTAAATGGGTGAATTTTGGCGAATTAAACGCCTTTCTGTTAATCGCGCTGGAGGCGATGATGTCAGAATGTGACGTCGCCGAGGTAACACACCCGACATTTTCATTTTCAACACATTACAAACACTGGGTCTCAGCTCTGTTATTTTCCGTTTTTTGGACTATTTTTTGGAACCTTGGAGACATCATGCCTCGACGGTGTGTTGTCGGAGGGTTTAACAACACTAACAGGGAGGGATTCAAGTTGCACCACTGGCCCGAAGATGCGAAAGTGTCTGCCGCCAGACCCCCATTGAATGTGCTAGAGTGTCTCCACATTTTACCGGCGATGCTAAGGCAGACATGGCACAGAGATGTATGGATAACCTGCAGATGCATTTGCAACGATAGTCAACGAAATCACAAAGGTGAGTTTTGTTGATGTTGACTGCCAGCTAATGGATGCTAACATGCTACACTAATCAATGCTAACATGCTATTTACCGGCGGTGCTAAAGCAGACATGGCACAGAGATGTATGGATAACCTGTAGATGCATTTGCAACTATATGACGTTTCCTTCCACCCACATTTAATGCGAAAAAAACACCAATCGACGGATTTAAGTTGCTCCAGTGTCAAAAGATGCGAAAGTCCTGATCGTTTGGTCCGCACATTTTACCGGCGATGCAAACGCAGCTATTCGGCCATGCTATGGCTATGAATAGCGTGAATAGCTATTCGCTGAATAGCTTTGGTTTCTTCTTCAATACTTTCATACTGCAACCATCTGTTTCAATACATGCGTAATCTGTTGAATCGCTTAAGTCGCTGAAGTCCGAGTTTGAATCCGAGCTAATGTCACTATATCTTGCTGTGGTATTCCCATTGTTTGTTTACATTGGCAGCACTGTGTGACGTCACAGGGAAGTGGATAGTGGTTTCGAAGATAGCGAAAATAAGGCACTTTAAAGCTTTATTTAGGGATATTCCGAGACCGGTAAAATTTTGAAAAAAACTTCAAAAAATACAACAAGCCACTGGGAACTGATTTTAATTGTTTTTAACCCTTTTGAAATTGTGATAATGTTCCCCTTTAAAAAGATACAGAATGAATGATTCATTTTGAAAGATGAGCCTTTTCAGAAACTATATTATACGGTGGTACTAAAAACTGATATGTGAGGGTTTTTGTGAGTCTCACTACTAAAAACTAAGAATAACGAATTTTCTTTTTTAATTCTTTTTTTTTAGCTGCTGCACCTCCCCTGAAGTCTGCTGCTGGCTGATAATTTGAAATCCCCTCGCCCTGACTCGGATTTATAAGATACTGCATGAGCATGACAGTAGTTTAAACAGTTTTGAGCATAAATTTAGGATATTTTCCCCAAACATTTCATCAAGATTGATTTGTGGACTGCAGAGATTCCACTGTACTTAAATATCCTGGTGTTTTGATCTTACCTGGAAATTGTTAGTGACAAAGCAATAGACCACTGGATCCATGCAACTGTTGAGACTGCTGAGAGTGACGGTCAAATGGTAGACTATGGCGTGGTGAGGCATATCAGGGTAGATGTACACCACTACCTACAGTATATTGTATAACTTAATAATAATAATTGCCTAATAATTGTGTTTGATAACAGGTGTCAGCACCTCTCACTCACCTGCCGTATGTGGAAGGGTGTGAAGCACACTGTAAAGATAATCAGCACTGTGGTCAGCAGTTGGACGGCCCGCTTTCTTCTTTTCCTGCATGGACAAAACCCGGAGAAGACATGATGATGATGATTTTTTACAATTTAAGTATAGCAGGGGTGTCAAACGTACGGGCCGCGAGTCGGATCAGGCCCGTGAAGAGGTTTTATCTGGCCAGCTAGATAAGTTTGCTAAGTATAAAAATTAGCTGAAATTTTTAAGTTGAGTTTGAGTTTATTTCGAACATGCAATCATACGACATTTTAAATCACAATTTCCGGTTTCTCTTTTCAACATGTTCGAAAATAAATAGGAAGAAGCAGAGCTTCTTTAATCCTACCCCTTTTCGTTTACATAAAAGTTGCTAAAACTTGTGTTCACTTCCTGTTCTCAATTTATTCACAATATACTCCAAAAGTCACAATAAAAATTAATAAATAAATAATACTCGGTGAAGTAAGTTACATTTCATACGGTGAGATGAGTAAGATTATTTTGAAAAAATGAACGGATGGATGAATGAAATAAATTCAGAATGTTTATCATGGTTCTTCTTCATTGTACTTTGTAAACACTTTAAGTTTGAAGAGTTTCTTGAAGTGGATCATATTAGTACTTTGTTTAATTGCTTTGCTTAATCCATTCCATAATTGAATTCCACATACTGATATACTGAAGGTCTTAAGTGTTGTACGTGCATACAAATGTTTTATATTACATTTTTTTCTAAGATTATATTTATTTTCTTTTTTTTGATAATAATTGTTGTATATTCTTGGGTAGTAGGTTATGGTTTGATTTGTGTATAATTTTAGCTGTTTGCAAATTCACTATGTCGTGGAATTTCAGTATTTTTGATTCCATAAATAAAGGGTTTATATGTTCTCTATACCCAAAATTATGTATTATTCTAACTCTGGCCTGGCCAACCCGCGGCTCGCGAGCCTCATGCGGCTCTTTAACTAGTTTCATGCGGCTCTTCAGGAGCTGTCACATGACATGCGTCAAAAATGCTTGGCTGGCGCTGTCATTCACTCCCCCTACAGCTAGATGGCACACTGACCATTAAGCCTGTTTGAGTGACGTCAAATGAGCGACAAGAGAATCTTTGGTGTCACATCATTTGTGTTGTAAACAATTTCCGTCAAGGTACCTCTTAAAATGGCAGGGGAAAAAAAGCATAGCCAAACGAAATTATGAAGAACACAGGAGGTTTTTGCCAGAGTGGGAGAGTTTATATTTTTTTGTTAAACGTAATGGCAAGCCGATCTGCCTTATATGTCACGCAGCATTAGCGCATTTCAAAGCTTCAAATCTTCAGCGTCACTTCAGCTCACTCCACCCTAACATCGAACAGGAATTTCCAAAAGGGACTGAACTTCGCAATAACAAGTTGGTCACTTTGAAAAGCCAGGCAGAAAAGCAGGTGCAGTTTTTCCAAAAATTTACGAAACACTCGGGAGACCGTAACGCTTGCATCTTATCAGCTGGCTTGGAACATAGCACGGGCTAAAAAGCCATACAACGCAGGGGACTTCATTAAAAAATGCCTCATTGACGCCTCGGAAATCTTGGCTCCTGGAGACGACAAACTAAAACGGAGCATATCAGACGTTCAACTGTCCCGCCACAGTGTTAAACGCAGAATGTCGGATATTAATACAGCTGTTGAATCACAGTTGCACTCTGACCTTCAAGCATGTGAGTATTTTAGTGTGGCATTGGATGAGAGTTGTGACATACAAGACAAGCCTCAGTTGGCAATATTTGCACGGTCTGTGTCAAATGAATGTATGATCAAAGAAGAACTCCTTGATATTGTGACATTAAAAGACAGAACCCGTGGCAAAGATGTGAAAGAAGCAATGATGGCTGCGTTTGCAAAAGCAAATCTGCCCATACCGAAACTAACTGCAACGGCCACGGATGGAGCGCCAAACATGATCGGATCCGTGAACGGGCTTTTGGGGCTGTGCAAAGCTGATCAAACATTTCCCGACTTTTGGAATTTCCACTGCATCATCCACAGGGAGCAACTTGTCTAAATCATTGAATTTAAACAACGTCATGAAGCCTGTGATAGAAATCGTCAATTACATCCGCACACATGCGCTTAACCACAGGCAATTCAGCAATCTCATCGCTAAGCCTGACCAAGGGCTCCCAGGTGACCTGCCGCTGCACTGCACTGTGAGGTGGCTGTCAAAAAGCAAGGTATTCTCTCGCTTCTTTGAGTTTTTGGATGCTGTGAAACTGTTCATGGAAGAGAAGGACAAGGACTATCCCGAGCTCTCAGACCTCGAGTGGATTATGGATCTGACATTTCAGTCGACAAGCTATGTCACTTGGACAGACTGAACCTGACCCTGCAGGGTAAGTTAAAAATGCAGCCTGACCTGGTGCAAAGTGTTTGCGTTTGTCAACAAACTAAAGCTGTTCGAGGCGCATATTCAAAAGGGAGATTTAACACATTTTCATACTCTGCTAAAAGCCAGTGAGCAAGTCACCAGCGCCGCCCTGAAAAAGAAAAGAGACAGAAAAACAACAACACTGGTTGCAAACCTGCACGAAAGGTTTGTGACCCGGTTCTGTGATCTACAACTGAAAAGACCACAGATTACGTTCCTCGTCGACCCATTTAATGCGGAGACAGACTGTTTGAAAGCCCCGCTCGTCACAGATGAGGCTGCGGCTGAGTTGGAGATGATCAACCTTTGTGAGGAGGAGCAACTGAAAGCTGTTTTAAGGGAAGGGACCGTTGAGTTCTAGAAAAGTGTGCTAATTGAAAAATACCCCAACATCAAACGAGCTGCGCTTAAGATACTGTCCATGTTTGCGTCAGCGTACGTCTGCGAGTCTGTGTTTTCTACCCTGAAACATGTGAAATCAAAGCATCGATCTGTTCTGACTGACACTCATTTGAAAGAATTGCTTAGAGTGGCAACAACAGAATACAAGCCAGATTTGAAGAGGATTCTTCAAGATAAGGAATGCCAGAAGTCTCACTAAGCAGCATAGTAAGAGAAAGATGTTATTGAAAATTATTCTATTATTGTTTGTGGACTTGCTTGAACTGAGAGTTTGTGTGTGTGAGACAGTGCACACAATGTTAACTGTTGAAAATTACTGATATCATGTTGGTGTGGTTATTTTCATTAGATCTGGCTGAGCAGAGGTCTGTGTATGCGTGCATACATGATTAAAAGATGATTTTCATGTGTACCCATGTGTATGATGTGGTTCTTAGCAGTAACACAGAAAAAAAAAGTGGCTCTTAGTCTCTGACTAGTTGGCCACCCCTGTTCTAACTGATCTTTTTAGTAACACCGTTAATGCATGAAGTGTACTTATGTAGTTATTTCCCTATATTTCTGTACAATAACTCAGATATGGTAACACTAGTGAGCAGTAGAGAATCCATCCTTCCATCTTCTTCCGCTTATCCGAGATCGGGTCGCAGGGGTAGCAGCCTAAACAGGGAAGCCCAGACTTTCCTCTCCCCAGCCACTTCGTTCAGCTCTTCCCGGGGGATCCCGAGATTCCCAGGCCAGCCGGAAGACATAGTCTTCCCAACGTGTCCTTGGTCTTCCCCGTGGACTCTTCCCGGTTGGATGTGCCCTAAACACCTCCGTAGGGAGATGTTCGGGTGGCATCCTGACCAGATGCCTGAACAACCTCATCTGGCTCCTCTTGATGTGGAGGAGCAGCGGCTTTACTTTGAGCTCCTTCCAAATGGCAAAGCTTCTCACCCTATATCTAAGGGAGAGCCCCGCCACACGGTGGAGGAAACTCATTTCGACCGCTTGTACACGTGATCTTATCCTTTCAGACATGACCCAAAGCTCATGACCATAGGTGAGGATGGGAACGTAGATCGACCGGTAAATTGAGAGCTTTGCATTCCGGCTCAGCTCCTTCTCCACCACAACGGATCGATACAACGTCCGCATTACTGAAGACGCCGCACCGATCCGCCTGTCGATCTCACGATCCACTCTTCCCCCACTCGTGAACAAGACTCCTAGGTATTTCAACTCCTCCACTTGGGGCAGGGTCTCCTCCCCAACCCGGAGATGGCACTCCACCCTTTTCCGGGAGAGAACCATGGACTCAGACTTGGAGGTGCTGATTTTCCTTCGGGTTGCTTCACACTCGGCCGCGAACCAATCCAGTGAGAGCTGAAGATCCCGGCCAGATGAAGCCATCAGGACCACATCATCTGCATAAAGCAGAGACCTAATCCCGCGACCACCAAACCGGAACCCCTTAACGCCTTGACTGCGCCTAGAAATTCTGTCCATAAAAGTTATGAACAGAATCGGTGTCAAAGGGTAGCCTTGGCAGAGTCCAACCCTCACTGGAAACATGTCCGACTTACTGCCGGCAATGCGGACCAAGCTCTGACACTGATCGTACAGGGAGCGGATTGCCACAATCAGACAGTCCGATACCAAATACTCTCTGAACGCTCCCCACAGGACTTCCCAACGGACATGGTCGAATGCCTTCTCGAAGTCCACAAAGCACATGTAGACTGGTGGGCAAACTCCCATGCAGCCTCAAGGACCTTGCTGAGAGTCTAGAGCTGGTCCACAGTTACAAGACCAGGACGAAAACCACATTGTTCCTCCTGAACCCGAGGTTCGACTATCTGGCGTAGCCTCCTCCCCAGTACACATGAATAGACCATACCGAGAAAGCTTAGGAGTGTGATCCCACGACAGTTGGAACACACGCTGCGGTCCCCCTTCTTAAAGAGAGGAACCACCAACCCGGTCTGCCAATCCAGAAGTACTGCCCCCAATTTCCACGCGATGCTGCAAAATCTTGTCAACCAAGACAGCCCCACTGCATCCAGAGCCTTAGGGAACTATGGGCGGGTCTCAATCCACCCTCAGGGCCTTGCCACCGGGGAGCTTTTTAGCTACCTCAGTAACCTCAGCCCCAGAAATAGGAGACCCCACCACAGATTCCCCAGGCACTGCTTCCTCATTGGAAGATGTGTTGGTGGGATTCCCTCCACCAATCCACAACATCCGCAGTCGAGGTCAGCAGTACACCATCCGCACCATACATGGTGTTGACAGTGCACTGCTTCCCCTTCCTGAGGCGGCGGGTGGTGGTCCAGAATCGCTTCAAAGCTGTCCGGAAGTCGTTTTCCATGGCTTCCCCGAACTCCTCCCATGTCCGAGTTTTTGCCTCCGCGACCGCTGAAGCCGCACACCGCTTGGCCTGTCGGTACCTGTCCACTGCCTCCGGAGTCCTATGAGCCAAAAGAACCCGATAGGACTCCTTCTTCAGCTTGACGGCATCCCTCACCGCCGATGTACACCAACGGGTTCTAGGATTACCGCCACTACCTTGTGGCCACAGCTCCAATCAGCCGCCTCGACAATAGAAGTGCGGACCATGGTCCACTCGGACTCAATGTCCAGCACCTCCCTCGTGACATGTTCAAAAGTCTTCCGGAGTTGGGAATTGAAACACTCTCTGACAGGAGACTCTGCCAGACGTTCCCAGCGAACCTTCACAATGCAACCGGGCCTGCCAGATCTGTCTGGCATCCTCCGCCACCATTGCAGCCAACTCACCACCAGGTGGTGATCCGTAGAAAGCTCCGCCCCTCTCTTCACCTGAGTGTCCAAAACATGAGGCCGCAAATCTGATGACACAACTACAAAGTCAATCATGGAACTGCGGCCTAGGGTGTTCTGGTGCCAAGTGCACATATGGACACCCTTATGTTTGAACATGGTGTTTGTTATGGACAATCTGTGACGAGCACAAAAGTCCAATAACAAAACACCACTCGGGTTCAGATCCGGGCAGCCATTCTTCCCAATCACGCCTCTCCAGGTTTCCCTGTCGTTGCCAACATGAGCGTTGAAGTCCCCCAGTAGGACAAGGGAATCACCCGGGGGAGCACTTTCCAGTACTACCTCGAGTGTATCCAAAAAGGGTGGGTACTCTAAACTGTTGTCAGGACCCGTCCCCCCACCCAAAGGCGGAGGGAGTCTACCCTCTCGTCCACTGGGTTGAATTCCAACGTGCAGGCTTTGAGCCTGGGGGCAACAAGAATTGCCACCCCAGCCCAGCGCCTCTCACTGCCGGCAACGCCAGAGTGGAAGAGAGTTCAGCCCCTCTCGAGAGAACTGGTCCTAGAGCCATTGCTGTGGGCTGGTCTTTGTCTGATCCCTCACCTAGGACCTGTTTGTCTTGGGAGACCCTACTAGGAGGCATAAAGCCCCCGGACAACATAGCTCCTAGGATCATTGGGACATGCAAACTCCTCTACCACGATAAGGTGGCAGCTCAGAGAGGAGCAGCAGTGACTGCAAGTAGAGAATATGAAGTGATTTTTGGTCTGGAACATGTATTGCTTTATTCATTATTGACGCGTTTCTTGCTACTTTATGTTGTATATTTTTTTACATGAGATTTCCAGTTCAATTTATCATTAATTTTTAGACCTAGTTCTGTGTGGTGTTTGCATGTTCTCCCTGTGACTGCATGGGTTCCCTCTGGGTACTCCGGCCTCCTCCCACTTCCAAAGACACGCACCTGGGGATAGGTTGATTGGCAACACTTAATTGGCCCGAGTGTGTGAATGTGAGTGTGAATGTTGTCTGTCTATCTGTGTTGGCCCTGCGATGAGGTGGCGACTTGTCCAGGGTGTACTCCGCCTTCCGCCCGATTGTAACTGAGATAGGCACCAGCACCCCCCGCGACCCCAAAGGGAATAATTGGTAGAAAAATGGATGGATGTATGGGCATTAAACCTAAAAATTTGGTTTCATTTACTCTTTCAATTTCTATTCCATATATTTGTATTTGTCTTTCCCTTCTACTATACCAAATAGCATTATTTTAGTTTTACTGAGATTCAAAGACAGTCTGTTTTTGTCAAACCATCTTTTTAATTTGTTCATTTCTTCTGTTTTATGTGTATTATCTTCTCTGTGTTCTCTCCTGAACAAAACACAGTTGTATCATCTACAAATAATACAAACTTTAAATCTTTTGTAACTTTACAAATGTCCTTTAAATAGAGATTGAATAATTTTGGTCCTAGTATGTATCCCTGAGGTACACCACAGGATATATTTAGCGTTGTAGATGTGTGTTCGCCTAGCTTCACGTATTGTTTCCTGTTTTGAATGAAAGAAACAGCTGTTCTAAATGTGTCCACTAGATGTTGCAATAGCAATTCTTTGGATCTTTTTAGATTATGATATATATGTAAAACAAAAATAAACCACATGATGTAGGTACACCAGTCGGGCAAAATGAGCAAACTACATAAATAAATTCCTGTACTTTGATTTTGATATTTTTTTTATATTGATAGATTGAAAATTAACACCAATTAGTTGACTGATGAACATTATCACATCATTTATTCAGAAAGTGAAACGACAGCCCGACAACATTATGATTCGTACATTTTCGAAATGTGCTTATTCTATTTTTAAAGAAAGAACATTTTCTGAATTTGTCTTTATTTTTAAGTTGTCGTGCCGTGATTTTACCAGTCCGGCCAACTTGAGAGTAGATTTTCTCCATGTGGTCCCTAAAATGAGTTTGACACCCCTGAATTATGATGTGTTACACATGGTTCTATTGGGGGACTTTTAACTTAAGAGTATCTTAAATGTCGGCTAAAATTGTTTTGCTTAAAGTTGCAAGCAAAATGTTGAGTTACAAGCGTCCCCGAAATTATGGATTAAGAGTAACGTGGATATCCACCTAAAAATTTGTTTAAATCTAGAAAACAGCCTACACCAGAAAAAAATCAGATGTATTAAAGTGTGCACACGCACTAATTTAAGCACATTTCTTTGTTACATCCCAAACAATGTGGAATTGACTGCAGATGTTCGCTTGGCTGAGCACATCTAGGCCACGCCCCCTTATACATATGCAAAAACATATTGAAATTAACCATGCGACTTTTAAGTGACTTTAATGTTTTCAGTGAATTAGTTGTATTGTATTGCAATTAAAATATGTATGGAACTTTTATTTTGAAATGCTGTCAACAAGCTATCCAGAAAAGTGTCGTAAATCAGTCACAGCTGCTGAAAAACGTACGGCAGCGGGAAAAACCACAAGGTTCAGAGAAAAGTGTGCTCCACAGTTTCAGAGTTAAAGTTAGTTCTAAAGTGCACAACAAAAGTATTTACAGTCTCTTAGCACCTGCTTGATGAGGAAACAAGGTTGGTGATACAATTTGTGATGGGAATGTATTTAATGTCGTATCTTATCGAGTGTACAATTGACTATTGCAGTGGTTCTCAAATGGTGGTACGCGTACCCCTGGGGGTTTTTGAAGGTATGCCAAGGGGTACGTGAGATTTTTTTTTTTTAATATTCTAAAAAATATCAACAATTCAAAAATCCTTTATAAATATATTTATTGAATGATACTTCAACAAAATATGAATGTAAGTTCATAAACTGTGGGAAAAAAAATACAACAATGCAATATTCAGTGTTGACAGCAAAAAAAATTTGTGGACAACATTTAACATTGTTGTTAAAGATTTCTTTTGTTGTGAAGAAATGTTTAAAATTAGGTTCATGAATCCAGATGGATCTCTATTGCAATCCCCAAAGAGGGCACTTTAAGTTGATTATTACTTCTGTGTATAAATCTTTACTTATAATTGAATCAGTTGTTTACTTTTCAACAAGTTTTTAGTTATTTTTCTATCTTTTTTTTACAAATAGTTCAAGAAAGACCACTACAAATGAGCAATATTTTGTACTGTTGTACAATTTAATGAATCAGAAACTGATGATATTGTGCTGTATTTTACTTATTTATCTCTTTTTTCAACCAAAAATGCTTAGCTCCGATTAGGGGGTACTTGAATTAAAAACAATTTCACATCACTGAAAAAAGGTTGAGAACCACTGGACTATTGCATGTTACTGTTTGATTATATATCGCCCACTAGAGGGTGCTGTTGTACTGTAGTAAAACCTATTTGTAGCTAGTAATTGCAATGTTCCCAAGGTTTAGGCCATATCCACACGAACACGGAGAGTTTCAAAACACATATTTGGGGTTAAAACAATCTCCATCCACAACAAGTGTAGATTCAAAACCGTCTGTGTCTACACACAAACACATACACCTGCTGTCATGGACATTTTGTCCAATCAGAAGCCTGAAAAAAGCAGAAATAGCTGACTTGGTGGCATTACACCTCCTGTTATGTTTATTTTGATATACTTCAGACGTACAATGACATGTACATTATCTTTAAAACCAACCTGCACGTACACAGAGCCCTGGGAACATTATTAAAGAGCAAATGCACGCCTGTGCTGCTGAAACCCAACACTCATAGAATTAAAACATGTTCAGCAACATGGTGACGTATTACATGTGAAGTGAAGTGTACATTGTTTTTAAAATCAACACGCACTAACGAGCCGATGAAACCGTTTTGCATGTTTAAGGGAATTATAAAGCATTTAATCATCGATATAGTGATATGGTACACATGCAATGAAGTGTATATTGTCTTTAACATCAGTACACACTACAAGGAGGACGCTACATTGTTGTTGTTGTTTTAGTTGCTTGGTCGCTATTTGAGCGCAAGCACGGTTGCGCCCGCTCCATCAACAAAAATGGAAGCAACGCACGTAAGTTAACTTCATGATTTGTCGTTGAACAAGGACTAAAAACAGAAGATAATGTTGCACCTTTCTTATTGACATTGAGCAAAAAATCTTGCTTGTCAAAGTTGACAAATCAGGTGGAGATTCGATAGCGGTCGCATCCAAAAGAGCTGACTGTCAATAGCGCCAGCGGGAGTGTCACAAAGCCCATTTTGATGTTTTTTTTTATTAATGTTGAGTAAAAATAGCAGCATGTTTACATTCAAACATACAGTAAGTCATCGTGTAGTGTGTTTAAAGCCAGTGTTGTTGAGCTTTGCTCCTCTCTGAGCTGCAACCTTATCGTGGTAGAGGAGTTTGCGTGTCCCAATGATCCTAGGAGCTATGTTGTCCGGGGGCATAAAGCCCCCTGGTAGGGTCTCCCAAGGCAAACAGGTTCTAGGTGAGGGATCAGACAAAGAGCAGCTCGAAGACCTTTATGAAGATGAAAAATCATGGACCCAGATTTCCCTCGCCCAGACGCGGGTCACCGGGGCCCCCCTCTGGAGCCAGGCCCGGAGGTGGGACACGATGGCGAGCGCCTGGTGGCCGGGCCTGTTCCCATGGGGCCCGGCCGGGCACAGCCCGAAGAGGCAACGTGGGTCACCCCTCCAATGGGCTCACCACCCGTAGCAGGGGCCATAGAGGTCGGGTGCATTGTGAGCTGGGCGACAGCCGAAGGCAGGGCACTTGGCGGTCCAATCCTCGGCTACAGAAGCTAGCTCTTGGGACGTGGAACGTCACGTCACTGGGGGGGAAAGAGCCTGAGCTAGTGCGCGAAGTCGAGAAATTCCGGCTGGATATAGTCGGACTCACTTCGACGCACAGCAAGGGCTCTGGAACCACTTCTCTCGAGAGGGATTGGACCCTCTTCCACTCTGGCGTTGCCGGCAGTGAGAGGCGACGGGCTGGGGTGGCAATTCTTGTTTCCCCCCCGGCTCAAAGCCTGTACGTTGGAGTTCAACCCGGTGGACGAAAGGGTAGCCTCCCTCCGCCTTCGGGTGGGGGAACGGGTCCTGACTGTTGTTTGTGCTTATGCACCAAACAGCAGTTCAGAGTACCCACCCTTTTTGGGAACACTCGAGGGAGTACTGGAAAGTGCTCCCCCGGGTGATTCCCTTGTCCTACTGGGAGACTTCAACGCTCACGTTGGCAACGACAGTGAAACCTGGAGAGGCGTGATTGGGAAGAATGGCCGCCCGGATCTGAACCCGAGTGGTGTTTTGTTATTGGACTTTTGTGCTCGTCACAGTTTGTCCATAACAAACACCATGTTCAAACATAAGGGTGTCCATATGTGCACTTGGCACCAGGACACCGTAGGCCGCAGTTCCATGATCGACTTTGTAGTTGTGTCATCGGATTTGCGGCCTCATGTTTTGGACACTCGGGTGAAGAGAGGGGCGGAGCTTTCTACCGATCACCACCAGGTGGTGAGTTGGCTGCGATGGTGGGGGAGGATGCCGGACAGACCTGGGAGGCCCAAACGCATTGTGAGGGTCTGCTGGGAACGTCTGGCAGAGTCTCCTGTCAGACAAAGTTTCAATTCCCACCTCCGGAAGAACTTTGAACATGTCACGAGGGAGGTGCTGGACATTGAGTCCGAGTGGACCATGTTCCGCACCTCTATTGTCGAGGCGGCAGATCGGAGCTGTGGCCGCAAGGTAGTTGGTGCCTGTCGGGGCGGCAATCCTAAAACCCTTTGGTGGACACCAGCGGTGAGGGATGCCGTCAAGCTGAAGAAGGAGTCCTAACGGGTCCTTTTGGCTCATAGGACTCCGGAGGCAGTGGACAGGTACCGACAGGCCAAGCGGTGTGCAGCTTCAGCGGTCGCGGAGGCAAAAACTCGGACATGGGAAGAGTTCGGGGAAGCCATGGAAAACGACTTCCGGACGGCTTCGAAGCGATTCTGGACCACCGTCCGCCGCCTCAGGAAGGGGAAGCAGTGCACTATCAACACCGTGTATGGTGCGGATGGTGTTCTGCTGACCTCGACTGCGGATGTTGTGGATAGGTGGAAGGAATACTTCGAAGACCTCCTCAATCCCACCAACACGTCTTCCTATGAGGAAGCAGTGCCTGGGGAATCTGTGGTGGACTCTCCTATTTCGGGGGCTGAGGTCGCTGAGGTAGTTAAAAAGCTCCTCGGTGGCAAGGCCCCAGGGGTGGACGAAGGCTCTGGATGCTGTAGGGCTGTCTTGGTTGACAAGACTTTGCAGCATCGCGTGGACATCGGGGGCGGTACCTCTGGATTGGCAGACCGGGGTGGTGGTTCCTCTCTTTAAGAAGGGGGACCGGAGGGTGTGTTCCAACTATCGTGGGATCACACTCCTCAGCCTTCCCGGTAAGGTTTATTCAGGTGTACTGGAGAGGAGGCTACGTCGGATAGTCGAACCTCGGATTCAGGAGGAACAGTGTGGTTTTCGTCCTGGTCGTGGAACTGTGGACCAGCTCTATACTCTCGGCAGGGTTCTTGAGGGTGCATGGGAGTTTGCCCAACCAGTCTACATGTGCTTTGTGGACTTGGAGAAGGCATTCGACCGTGTCCCTCGGGAAGTCCTGTGGGGAGTGCTCAGAGAGTATGGGGTATCGGACTGTCTTATTGTGGCGGTCCGTTCCCTGTACGATCAGTGCCAGAGCTTGGTTCGCATTGCCGGCAGTAAGTCGAACACATTTCCAGTGAGGGTTGGACTCCGCCAAGGCTGTCCTTTGTCACCGATTCTGTTCACAACTTTTATGGACAGAATTTCTAGGCGCAGTCAAGGCGTTGAGGGGTTCCGGTTTGGTAACCGCAGGATTAGGTCTCTGCTTTTTGCAGATGATGTGGTCCTGCTGGCTTCATCTGACCGGGATCTTCAGCTCTCGCTGGATCGGTTCGCAGCCGAGTGTGAAGCGACCGGAATGAGAATCAGCACCTCCAAGTCCGAGTCCATGGTTCTCGCCCGGAAAAGGGTGGAGTGCCATCTCCGGGTTGGGGAGGAGACCCTGCCCCAAGTGGAGGAGTTCAAGTACCTAGGAGTCTTGTTCACGAGTGAGGGAAGAGTGCATCGTGAGATCGACAGGCGGATCGGTGCGGCGTCTTCAGTAATGCGGACGTTGTACCGATCCGTTGTGGTGAAGAAGGAGCTGAGCCGGAAGGCAAAGCTCTCAATTTACCGGTCGATCTACGTTCCCATCCTCACCTATGGTCATGAGCTTTGGGTCATGACCGAAAGGATAAGATCACGGATACAAGCGGCCGAAATGAGTTTCCTCCGCCGTGTGGCGGGGCTCTCTCTTAGAGATTGGGTGAGAAGCTCTGCCATCCGGGAGGGACTCAAAGTAAAGCCGCTGCTCCTTCACATCGAGAGGAGCCAGATGAGGTGGTTCGGGCATCTGGTCAGGATGCCACCCGAACGCCTCCCTAGGGAGGTGTTTAGGGCACGTCCAACCGGTAGGAGGCCACGGGGAAGACCCAGGACACGTTGGGAAGACTATGTCTCCCGGCTGGCCTGGGAACGCCTCGGGATCCCCCGGGAAGAGCTAGACGAAGTGGCTGGGGAGAGGGAAGTCTGGGTTTCCCTGCTTAGGCTGTTGTCCCCGCGACCCGACCTCGGATAAGCGGAAGATGATGGATGGATGGATGGATGTTGAGCTTTGGAAATGACAGCGCACAACCGTGACGTCATCACAAGTCTCCGTTTGTGCCGTGTACATGCAAACGCAAAGCGGAGAGTTTTGGAACTCTACACTTTGGCCAGTTTGTAAAAGTTGGCGTTTTTAAAGACAAAAGTATGCGTCTGCGTGTGGACAAGAGACCTTAACAGTACTGCATCAAATCCGACATTAGTATGGAAAGGATATCACCACATGGGCTCAGAAACACTTAGGAAAACCATCTGTAAGTTAAAGTTAAAACTCTACTGTGCAAAGCCAAAGCCATTTATCATCAACACTCAAACAACACCGCCGGCTTCCATGAGCCCGAGCTCATCTAAGATGGAAAAATGGAAAAGTGTTCTCTGGTCTGACGAGTCCACATTTCAAATTGTTTTTGGAAACTGTGGACGTCGTCTCCTCCGGACCAAAGAGGAAAAGAGCCATCTGAACTGTTATAGGCGCAAAGTTCAAAATCAAGCATCTGTGATGGCATGGGGGTGTATTAGTGCCCAAGGCACGAGTAACTTACACATCTGTGAAGGCATCATTAATGCTGAAAGGTACATACAGGTTTTGGAGCAACATGTTGCCATCCAAGCAACTCTATCATGGACGCCCTTGCTTATTTCAGCAAGACAATGTCAAGCTGCATGTTACAACAGTCTGGCTTTGTAGTAAAAGAGTGTGGCTATTCGACTTGCCTGTCTATAGTCCAAACCTGTCTCCCATTGAAAATGTGTGGCGCAATATGAAGCCTAAAATACCACAACGGAGACCCCGGACTGTTGAACAACATAAGTTGTACATCAAGGTAGAATGGAAAATAATTCCACCTGAACAGCTTCAAAAATTAGTCTGTTTTTAAAAGGAAAGGCCATGTAACACAGTGGTAAAAATGCTCCTGTGCCAACTTTTTTTGTAATGTGCTCTTGCCATTAAATTCTAAGTTAATGATTATTTGCAAAAACAAAAATAAGTTTCTGAGTTCGAACACTTAATATCTTGTCTTTTCAGTCTATTCAATTGAATATTAGTTGAAAAGGATTTGCAAATCATTGTATTCTGTTTTTAATTATGATTTACACAACGTGCCGACTTCACTGGTTTTGGGTTTTGTATATCCGACGAAGGAGACCTTGGTCGGATATGAAAAATGTGGAATTGACAGAAAAAACTTGATACAGGTCGCATGTGGGCAAAAAAAAACAAAAAAAAAGGAATTGACCTGCAGTGTGAACGAGGCCTGTGACAGCAATAGGTGGCGAAATGATCGCCTCCATATGAGAATAATATTAACAATTTTTTGTACGTACAGTACGCACGCAGATGTGGGGGTTCTGGCGCACGGAGAATTTTTTTGTCAAAATTTCACACAGTTTTTACAGATGAGGCTTCTGAACCTTTCAGATCATTTAACCAGGCCACATTAGAATATAATAGAATAGAAAGTACTTTATTGATCCCTGGGGGAAATTCCTTGCACATGTACAGTACCTGCTCTGCTGCATCAGGCGGGGATCCGCAAGCGCCCACACGATCCGCAGTGTGAACACCACAATGATGATGAGGGGTAGAAAGAACTCTGTAATGGTGAGGAAAAGGAGCTTGGAGAGGCAGCAGCCTGTTTGCTGGAAGGCTGTGGACAGGAAGGAGTAGGTGACCACAATGGCGAACAACCACACTGAGACACACACATATTTGGCCACGCCAGGGTTACGCCACCGACGAGATGCTTCAACCTATAATAAAAAAAAAAATTGGCTTAAAAAAAACGAACACAATGTTTCCTAACGCTTTAGACCAGACCTGGGCAATTATTTCGACTTGGGGGCCCAAATTTTGAGAAATAAATGTGTCTGAAGGCCGGTATGTCTATTTTTAGGAACAAAACCTCACAATAATGTCTTGTTGAATGCTAAAAACTTTATAACACACCGCCTTAAAAAAACGGAATGTAATAATAGTTTTTTTTAACTGAATGACACACCCAGAATACACATGAAAATAAAGAATGTAGGATTTACAATATTAATTATGACCGATAAAATACTGAATATTGACAACATACGAACGTCCTACTCCCTCTTTTACAATCACGCAAAACGCAACCAAAATGCAACAAACACAGCAAAATATGAACGCGAAGAGTTAAAAAAAAAAAAACACCTACAATGTGATATATTTGATATGTCACTAAGCTTTAGAACTTTGTTGTAAAACTGTCCCCTTCTGCGTCTGACCCTGATACCTGCATTTTAGGCTGGCGGGTCTGGAAACACTCTGTGGAAACGCTCCCCACCCACACTGCTTGGTGCCTCGTCGGAGCTGCTGTGACTTACATTACCACAGTAACTAATTAGATTACCATAGTAACTAATTAGATGACTATAGTAACTAGTGTATCATGCAGATTCCAACCATTAAAATACTTTGTATAGTTCAAGACTTACGGTCATTAGAAAACATCACTGCACATCATAATAGCAGCTACACTTTCCATCTTAAAGATCTACAAAAATATTTGGGAATGTCCGGCTGGCCGGATTAAAAAGCTTAACGGGCCACATTTGGCCCCCGGTCCTTAATTTACCCAGGTCTGCTTTGGACTCACTTGAACAATGGCCAGGTAGCGATCCACACATATGCAGGTGAGGAAGAGGATGCTGCAGTACATGTTCACAAAGTAGCTGAAGATGTGCAAGTAGGAGCAGGTGAGGCACGCTCCTCTGCTGTAGTAAAGCAGGATGCGCGTAGGCAGAGAGAGATTGACCAGCAGGTCAGTCACGGCCAGGTTGATGGTGTAGATCACAGACGTGCTCTTTTGCTTGGTGCGGAAACAGAACACATAAAGGGCCAACGTGTTGAGCACCATGCCCACCTGAACGAGAAGAGCAGGTCCTGAACATTTCGCAAAATGTTCGTTTCCCAAATGATGCCTACCAGGAATATGAGGGAGTTGATGACCATCAGCGCTATCCAGAGTCCATAGAAGTCGTTATAAAGTCCTTCGTCCAAATGAGCCAGCATTTGAAGATACGCTTCCATGCCACTTTTGTTGCTGAAATTGGAAACATCTGCGCGTGTGGGGAGTGAAGTGTTGATCATGGTCCAGGGATCTGTGCTGTTTGCAGCTAAGGTGATGACCATGACTGACTCTGACGGGGATGCACAGATGTGCATCTGATGATGATGATACAAAAAAAAAAGGTTAGTGTGATATAGACAAACATACTGTAGAATGATTATCCATGATTATCATAATGCATTTCATTCGGGGAGAAATAATGCAGTTGAGATAGGCTCCAGCACCCCCCGCAACCCCAAAAGGGACAAGCGGTAGAAAATGCATGGATAGATGGATATTCTAAATTAAGAGATGGATAATCTTTATTTGGAAAAATTACATTTACTTTTCAATAGCACACAAAATTATTTGGAGATACAGTATATACCGTATTTTTCGGAGTATAAGTCGCTCCGGAGTATATGTCGCACCGGCCGAAAATGCATAATAAAGAAGGAAAAAAACAAACACAAGTCGCACTGGGGTATAAATCACATTTATTGGGGAAATTTATTTGATAAAACCAAACACCAAGAATAGACATTTGAAAGGCAATTTAAAATAAATAAAGAATAGTGAACAACAGGCTGAATAAGTGTACGTTATATGACGCATAAATAACCAACTGAGAACGTGCCTGGTATGTTAACGTAAAATATTATGGTAAGAGTCATTCAAATAACTATAACATATAGGGACGGTGTGGCGCAGTGGTAGAGTGGCCGTGCGCAACCCGAGGGTCACTGGTTCAAATCCCACCTAGAACCAACCTCGTCACGTCCGTTGTGTCCTGAGCAAGACACTTCACCCTTGCTCCTGATGGGTGCTGGTTGGCGCCTTGCATGGCAGCTCCCTCCATCAGTGTGTGAATGTGTGTGTGAATGGGTAAATGTGGAAGTAGTGTCAAAGCGCTTTGAGTACCTTGAAGGTAGAAAAGCGCTATACAAGTACAACCCATTTATCATTTATTTAACATGCTAGACGTTTACCAAATAATCTGTCACTCCTAATCGATAAATCCCATGAAATGTTATACGTCTAGTCTCTTACGTGAATGAGCTAAATAATATTATTTGATATTTTACGGTAATGTGTTAAAGGCCTACTGAAACCCACTACTACCGACCACGCAGTCTGATAGTTTATATATCAATGATGAAATATTAACAAAGCAACACATGCCAATACCGCCGGTTTAGTTTACTAAATTGCAATTTACGTAGATCCAGGATAACAGCCCCAACCACCCCTCCCCTGTCCAGGTTGGACTTGATCACCTCGAGGAAGTAACAGCATGCTGTGTCGGTAGTGTTTGGATCGGAAGCCAAACTGCATGTAATGTAACATATTTCCATTATCAAAGTGATCAATCAGCTGTTCTACAACAATTTTTTCAATAATCCTAGAAACAACAGGAAGTATACTGTTTGGTCTATAGCTACTTAAGTCCTTTTTTGTTTACTGATTTGAAAATGGATGTTATAATTGAAGTTTTGAAGGAGGGTGGTGGTAATACACATTCTTTTAACGACTGGTTGATTACCATATTCTCCGGACCATAGGGTGCACCGGATTTTAAGGCGCACCGCCGATTAATGGTCAAATTTTTAATCTTTTTTCATATATAAAGCGCACCGGATTATTGGCCGCATTAAACGAGTCATATTATTATTTTTTTTTTCTTTTCTAAATTGAAAACACCTCCGGCCAGCACGGTGAAACAGGGGTCAGTGAATGTGCCTCACAATACGAAGGTCCTGTGTGGAGTTTGCATGTTCTACCTGTGACTGCATGGGTTCCCTCCGGGTACTTCGGCTTCCTCCCACCTCCAAAGACATGCACCTGGTGATAGGTTGATTGGCAACACTAAATTGGCCCTAGTGTGTGAATGTGAGTGTGAATGTTGTCTGTCTATCTGTGTTGGCCCTGCGTTGAGCTGGCGACTTGTCCAGAGTGTACACTGCCTTCCGCACGAATGCAGCTGAGATAGGCTCCAGCACCACCCGCAACACTGAAAGGGACAAGTGATAGAAAATGGATGGAAAACACTTCCTTGTGGTCTACATAACATGTAATGGTGGTTATTCGATCAAAATGTTGCGTAGATTATGTTTTACAGATCATCTTCAAGCCGCTTTCTGACAGTCGCTTACCGAAGAGCCGTTTTGTGGGCAGTCTTATTTACGTGGCTCACCTTCGACAGCGTTTTCTCCCTGTAATCTTTGTTGTATCGGTGTAGCATGCAAAGACGGGAGTGGAAGAAGTGTCAAAAGGTGAGGCTAACTGTTTTAATGACATTCAGACTTTACTTAAATCAATAACGGAGCAGCATCTCCTCATCCTGAAAACAACAACACCGGAAATGTGTCCTGTGAAAAACCGTCCGAAAGGAAATCTCTAATAACTAAAGTTCCTTGGGTGAATAATGTAAACTACAGCGGTATGTTTTAGCGCTTTCATGGCGAGTTTACAGACAGATATAAGTAAGCACTTTACACTACATTATATTAAAAATGGCAACAGCGGAGGATGAATGTCCCATAACAAGAAGAAGCTTATCGACTACGGTGTCTCCATGAACTATAAAGGCGAATGTGCACAATTGTTCAGGATCTATGCAGATCCCAAATACACATCAGCAAGAACCAGAAGGTAAGAACAGTTGATTTTGTACAATATTGCGAAACAAAATGCCAGATAATGTCTTACCTTATACACACATATCATAATAATACTCGTATGTTGAAGCACATCAAGCGGTGCGGCTTCATAGCTTACCAAAGTCGTTCTAAAATATTTTGATAGATTTAGTAATGTTCTATATTTTTTATGAAACATATAAAAGGTTGGTGTTGTTTACTTGAGTCATATTGCCATCATAGTGCAGTCTACCTGTATCTCTTACATACCAGTAGACTGCCATCTACTGGTCACACTTATCATTTCACCATGTACCAAAAAAAATGCTTTGAGGGTAGTAATCAAAACCAGAATTATTCCGTGCATTAGGTGCACCGGGTTATAAGACACACTGTCGAGTTTTGAGGGAAAAAAATGGTTTTAAGTGCGCCTTATAGTCTAGAAAATATGGTATGTTCTTTTGATGTTGGTCTTGCAAAAACCTCTTTGTATTTCTTCAGTAGAAGTGGATCAAGTTCCCATGAGTCTTAAGCTTTCAAACTAAGTTTGAGAGTGAGGGTACAATTTTATTGACCTTGCCTTCACTCACACATTCCCTGTGAAAATATTATTTTTAATAAGGACAAATAATAATTTGGAGATACACTTTTACTCAACATTAGACATTACCAAGGTACTGAATTTAAAGATGCATAATCCTAATGTGCGAAAATATGTGGAATTATATGCTTTTCATTTAGCAAAACAAAAAACAATCATGAAGATGCAGACCAAATGTAAAGAAATTTGGAGATGAAAAACTAATTAGAGAGAAACAAGCTATATTCATTTAAGACTAATAGACATATTTTGAAAATACAGTACATGTCTTTTATTGAGGGAAAAATACACAATTTAGACATACATGCTTTTCTTTGTGGAAAAAAATAATCATTTTGGTTGTAGTTGTTAGCATGGCATTTCCATAATGGCTAACCTTTAAGGAGATCATCTTCTGTTTATTTTTTATATCTATTTATAACGCTACTCATTTGTTGATACAGCATCGGTCTGCAGGAAGTATAAATAGATTAATTTGTAGTTCTCATCAAAAAAGAGGTAACATCAACCTCTTACTTATACATATCGCTACAAAAGTGACAGTGAAGAGCAGCAAAGTGTGTTTTAAAGAAGTTTTAAAGCTAGAATAGAAAAATGGACAATATGTACATGTACAGTAAACGGCAGTAAATGTAGGGGAGTGTAAAATAAAATCACTAACATTGCATTGAATGCAAGAAATGGGATTTATCTTGGATTAAAAAAAAAAATATATATTATTTTTTATATTTACCTGGTTCACTATACTTCTCTGACAAAAAGAGCACCAATATTTTTGGAAAGAAGTACCAAAATAATACATCATAGTGACCTTTATAAATGGCAGAACAACAAGTCATCTTGTGTCATTGGAAGCTACTTTGAGGCCATAAGAAAACATACATTTTACCCCATATACAGTAGATTGAATATAACATCATATAAAGATCATAATCACATGACCAAGACTAATATAATTGCATCGTTCACCAATTTGAATGCAGTATGGGTGTAAAGACTGGCCAAAATATTGATTTGTCAAACCTCTATTGCAAAGTTGTCAATGTAAAAATAAAACAATAAATTAATTAAACTTTATACCATATCAAAAAGAAAAAAAACAGCAAATACTTTTGAGATGAAAAAAGGATTCAATATGTAAATGCATAATAAAAACTTTTTAAAAAATCCTCCAAAAAAGCATTTAAAAAAGATTATAAAATGAAAATGTTATGTATGTATTCCATGGTTGCAGTAAAGATTTTGCATACCGAAATGAGTAAAAAAAGAATAAAATGGAAGTAGAAAATGTGAACGATAACACTCATAATACAAACTGAGCACACACTATCGTACAAAAAAACGGTTAAACTATGCACAGATAATAACAGTACTGTAACCCCCGATACATAATGCACACTGGAAATGATTGCACTATAAAAACAAACATCCTCTCATCACAGGAGACTTGTATAAAAATAAAAAATAATTCATAATTGTAGCAATGCATGTCCATTAAAAATGCAATTATTGCATGTCAATTAGTTGGTTAGTTAGGCTGGTGAGAGCAGAGGGTCCTCAAAGTTATACATTAACATAAGTGGGCTTGTTATCTTACATTTTTTCTAGCATCATTGACGTAAATGTAATTAGAAATTTCACACATTTAACCTATGAATCTTGTAATAAATTATGGAAATATAAACTCTGGAAGCTGCTCTCAGTGGTTATAAATTTATAATACTAGGAAAGTCTTAATGGAGTCTACATTTGATTTATTACATTAATGCATGTTGTCGTCATATGGCTGCTACATCAAAGTTGGTGGTGATGCAATGGCTGCCGCAAAATGCCACTAGAGAGAAAGGTCCCAGAGGGCTCAGAAGCACATCACAAATAAATCCCAGCAGCGTGGGAATCCTTGACTGTGTGTGTGTGTGTGTGTGTGTGTGTGTGTGTACGATAAAGAAGAGAGCGGGAACAAAGATCTCATGCTGTCTTGCATCAAATTATTGCATTTTAGAGAGCCACTTAAGGCAAACTGGACATTCTGTTGCAGCAATAACTTTGATTTAACTGTCATAGAAATGTTGTGGTTGTAGAAACAGTCAATTCCATAGGAAACAGAATGCAAAGATGGTAACGTAGATATATAGATATACTTTTAGCTTACCTTATGGGAAAAGCAGTCCAGTTAAAGTTCTTTGGCTGGACTCCCTCTAGATCCAGGTGTGTTCTTGTTGTCCAAGAAGGTGACATTAAGATGTTTTCCAAGCAGGACTTTGCATCTTCAACATCACTACCTTACCCTGCAGACACAATTTCAAATGTCATCAGCGTGTGTCCGTGTAGGTTCTTGTGAAATGTCCCAGTGTGTCTTCTTTTCTCCTACTAACATCCCTCTTAACCTCCCATGTCCTACGGCCCTCCCTCTTATTTTGGTCTTCAGACAGGAAGTCTGAGTATCTGTTTACATTTTATATCAGACATGTGAACTCTCCACTACATGTACAAAACTCAACAGTAAATATAATACAGTAGAATTGAAAACCTTTGTTCGGGATGAATAGAAAACAGTAAAGAAATTTAAAAATATTCTCAACTGGAAAATAACATATTGCAGTATAATGTAGGCTTCTCGTTTTTAAGTAAAAAATAACTAAGGTAGAAAAAAATCAGCCAATAAATTAACCAATTAAAAAATAAATACATCACAAAACATTTTTAAATATTTGTCTAGTGTTGTCCCGATACCGATATTATCTCAATACTTGTCGGTACTTTTGTAATTAAAGCGCACCACAAAAAATGTAATTTTTGGCTTTATTTTAACAAAAAATCTTAGGGTACATTATACATGTTTCTAATTGCAAGTTTGTCCTTAAATAAAATAGTGACCATACATACAAGACAACTTGTCTTTTATTGGTAAGTAAGCAAACAAAGGCTCCTAATTTAGCTTCTGACTTATTCAGTAACATATTGTGTCATTTTCCATTCTTTTATTTTGTCAACATTATGAAGGACAAGTGGTAGAAAATGAATTATTCGTCTACTTGTTCATTTACTGTTAATATCTGCTTACTTTCTCTTTTAACAAGTTCTATCTACACTTCTGTTAAAATGTAATAATCACTTATTGTTCTGTTGTTTGGATGCTTTACACTAGATTTGGATGATACCACAAATTTGGGTATCGATCCAATACCAAGTTGTTACAGGATCAAACATTGGTCATTTTCAAAGTCTTCATGTGTCCAGGGACATATTTCCTGAGTTTATAAACATAATATACATAAAAAAAAAAAACGAAAGAAGATGTAGTGATGCCAAAAAATACAGACGTAATCATAGTAGTATCGACTAGACACGCTACTGTACTTGGTATCATTACAGTGGATATTAGGTGTAGATCCACCAATGGCGTTCAGACCGGTACTTTTTGGAGGCGGTATAGTACTGAATATGATTCAATAGTACCACGGAACTATACTAAGGTTTTGGGTATACCATACAACCCTATATCTGCCCATCCATACATCCATTTTCTACCGCTTATTCCCTTTGGGGTCGCGGGGGACGCTGGTGCCTATCTCAGCTACAATCGGGCGGAAGGCAGAGTACACCCTGGACAAGTCGCCAACTCATCTCAGGGCCCCTATATCTGCCTATATGTGAAAATCAGATTAATTCAGATTAGAGCTGTCAAAATAAATGCATTACCTCTTGCGATTAATCACAAAAAAAAATCACATTGATAAAGTATAAACACATACTAATCAAAACATTTTGTCCGCACATACTCTTTTGCCTTAACCGCGTATGGTTATATAAAAGGTATGCGTTGT
The DNA here is from genome assembly GCF_033978795.1 of Nerophis ophidion. Taxonomy (NCBI): domain Eukaryota; kingdom Metazoa; phylum Chordata; class Actinopteri; order Syngnathiformes; family Syngnathidae; genus Nerophis; species Nerophis ophidion. The sequence goes on along the minus strand of NC_084621.1, from coordinate 34,765,361 downwards.
TGTACGTTGAATGATCAGATCAATGCATAATTTAATCATCATCAATTAATCAATCAAATATGTTTCATGTAGCCATTAATCACAAATATCTCAACAGGCTGCACAAATCACAACAATATCCTCTGATCTTATTCAGTGTAAGAAACATAACCCCACCAAATGGGAACAAATGTGAAACCTTGGAAACGATCCGCAGATGTGGGGACTCCCCTCCCGGTGACTTGTGCAATGGACGCCGAGTAGATATGGTTAATAACGTGGGAGTCTAGACCATAGTGGGAGACAGCAAAGGATCCTCTTGTATGCAGACAAGTCGGCAGCACAGAGACGTCATCGACTTATGCTCAGAAGAGCGCCTGCTCCGTGGAGACTGATCCATGGCAAACTAAAACGAGGGGGGCAGAGCATAAAAGAGTGAGGGCAGATCAACTTGTCTAACTAATGTGTCTATTTAAAGGCTAGGGTGTATAAATGAGTTTTAAGATGGGACTTAAATGATTCTACTGAGGTAGCATATCTAACTGTTACCAGGAGGGCATTCCAGGGTACTGGAGCCCGAGTAGAAAACGCTCTATAAACCGCAGATTTTTTTTGGACTCTGGAATTTTTAGAACCTAGGTTTCTGGCCGGGACATATGTTACAATACAATCACCAATATAAGATGGAGCTAGACCGTTTAGTATTTTATACGTAAGTAGTAAAACCTTAAAGGCCTACTGAAACCCACTACTACCGACCACGACCACGCAGTCTGATAGTTTATATATCAATGATGAAATATTAACATTGCAACACATGCCAACACGGCCGGTTTAGTTTACTGAATTACAATTTTAAATTTCCCGCTAAGTTTCTTGTTGAAAACGTCGCAGAATGATGACGCGTGCGCGTGACGTCTCGAGTTGGAGGGGACATACAAGCGCAGCGCCACTTGCGGCTAAAAGCTGTCTCTTTTCATCGCGCAATTACACAGTATTCAGGACATCTGTGCTGCTGAATCTTTTGCAATTTGTTCATTTAATAATGGAGAAGTCAAAGTAGAACGATGGAGGTGGGAAGCTTTAGCCTTTGGCCACACAAACACACAGTGTTTCCTTGTTTAAAATTCTCTGAGGTGAAGCTTTACTATGGATCAGAGTGGTCAAGCGAACATGGATCCCGACCACTTGTCAACCAGCAGGTTTCGGTGAGAATATTGTGGTAAAAAGTCGCCTCTTACCGGAGATCTGCGGAGCTTGCGCCGTCCATGCAGCTGTGACTTCCCTCAGACAATGGCGTCAACACACTCGTGGACACACCCGTATGACTATCAGGTACTATTTAATCTCACTAAAACACTAGCAACACAATAGAAAGATAAGGGATTTCCCAGAATTATCCTAGTAAATGTGTTTAAAAACATCTGAATTGCTCACAATGCAATCTCCTTATTTTTTTTTTTGTACTTTATTTTATTTTATTTTTTTTGTAGTCCTTTGCTATCAATATCCTCAGCCACAAATCTTTCATCCTCGCTCAAATTAATGGGGAAATTGTCTTTTTCTCGGTCCTAATAGCTCTTTTTGTTGGAGGCTCCCATTAGAAACCATGAGAGGATGTGAGGAGCCCTCACAACGGTGACGTCATCGTCTGCTACCTCCGATAAAGGCAAGGCTTTTTTATTAGCGACCAAAAGTTGCGAACTTTATCGTCGATGTTCTCTACTAAATCCTTTCAGCAAAAATATGGCATTATCGCGAAATGATCAAGTATGACACATAGAATGGACCTGCCATCCCCGTTTAAATAATACAATCTCATTTCAGTAGGTCTTTAAAGTCACATCTTAAGTGCACAGGAAGCCAGTGCAGGTGAGCCGGTATAGGCGTAATATGATCAAACTTTTTCGTTGTTGTCAAAAGTCTAGCAGATGCATTTTGTACCAACTTTAACGTCAGACATACGGAGACCTGAAAGTCATGTTACCGTAATCAAGACGAGACATAACGATTGCACTAATACTAATCTAAGCGTCGGTGGTGGAGAACATAAACTCAGACAGGACTTTAAATCATATCATTAAAAGGTTTTGAGCAAATAAATGCCATCCTTTATAATAAAATATTTAAAAATGTACCTCTATGACATCCTGAAAGCAAAATTAGATCAATCATAATTCTTCTGACTTTCAGATGTATTAAAATCAGTGCTGTCAAATTATACACTTTTTTAATTAGACTAATTAACAAATGATCTTATGTATTTAGATTAGGTTTTTCAGATTGAAGTAATTAACTCATGCAATTAATTACAAAAATATAGCATTAATGATGTATAAACACAGACTAATCATACACATTTTTTTTAGTCCGCACATGCCCCTTTACTTTAACCGTGGCGGATACCTGTAAGGTGTGTTTTGTTGTACTGTTAGTTGAGTGATCAGCTCAATGCATGATTCCAAATAAACCCGACAAAACTTTTAGACTATATTGTTAGCTAGTTTTGAGTAAATGAATGAATGACTTATATTCAAATAAAACATTTAAAGAATATTTGTCTAGTACAGGGGTATCAAATGTACGAACAGGTTTCATCCGGCCCGCGGGATGAGTTTGCTAAGTAGAAAAATGAGCCAAAATTTTTGAATGAAAGAAACCGCTGTTGTACATGTGTCCACTAGATGTCGCAATAGCAATTCTTTGTAGATGTGTGTAGCGCTGTGATACGTATAACAAAACAAAAAAAAAAACACATGATCTTAGAGCACCAGTCGAGGAAAATGAGCAAACTACATAAATAACATATTGTAATTTGATTTTGATATTTTTTTCATCTTGAGGGATTGAATATCAACACCAATGAGTTGACTGATGAACATTATCACATAATTTATCCAGAAAGTATAAATAAGGACAAATAAAGTATGTATACTATTAACCGCAACATGTACAGTAAGTGTAAAAAAACAAAAAAACAACATTATGATTTATACATTTTCAGAATGTGCTTATTCTTTTTTTTTAAACAAAGAAAACAATCTGAAGTTGTCTTTATTTTTAAGTTATCGTGCCGTGATTTAACCAGTCCGGCCTACTTTCGAGTAGATTTTAAATCTACAATGAGTTTGACACCCCTGGTCTATGACAGTCTGACAATACAATCGCATGTGTCCAACATGGGCATTTGTCTTTTTAAAAAACTTGACCGTTGTTTGAAGACTTACTTCATTGATTACAGTTATTTAAAAAATAGCACCACACCTCCTCTGTTGTTTGCTAACAACTTTTAAGAGACCATGTATATGTATTGTAAGTGACAGGAAGTAAAGCTCTAATTTCTCATTGGGTTGAGTTTTTTCTTGCCCTGATGTGGGATCTGAGCCGAGGATGTCGTTGTGGCTTGTACAACCCTTTGAGACATTTGGGATTAAGGGCTATATAAATAAACTTTGATTGATGATGATTTGGTTGAAGAAAAATTCCTTGGCACCACCTGTTGGTTTGTATGTAGAACTGTAAGGAGACCTGCCAATTTTTTTTTTGTTGGGGGAAAGAGGTTGTCTTACATCCGGTGTTCCCTTATATTTGGGTCAATGACTGTAAAGTACTTACATGCTTGAATCAAGCGTAGACAGTCTTTTTATAACCTGTCCCCAGGCCTCCTGCACCCATCTGACAGAATGAGACAGGTTTGTGTCTTCTGGCTTCCTGTCCAGGGATCACCATCACTCACGACTTGGCAGGGTTCCTGAAACTTCCGCAACAACGGATGTCTACAGAAGAGGCCGTGGATCAACCTGTTACTGATACAAATAGAAGACGCAGGACGTGAGGACAGAAAATAGAAGAAGTGAAGGGCGAGGTGTCCAAAAGAAGTTAGACGGTGTCTTTTGTGTGTATGAACATAAAAGTGAGGGATGGATGAGTGTGTGACGGATGTGTGTGTGGGAGAGTGAGGGTCAACAATGACGTTCCGATGTGTGAGTCAAACAAGGAGAAGCGGATGGCTGCGTCTATGTCAGGAATTAGTCAATGATGGACGATGAAGTCTCTGCACCTTTTCCTTTACTGCCTCTGTTCTCATGGAGTATGACGTGATGCATTTTTCAGGGATAGATCAAGCTGTCTGTCCTTGATTCCTCTCCCTTTTTTTTTTGTCAGTTTAATAAAATGATCAAATGTTAAGGGATGGATGGCATGCGGCACACTATTGCATATTAAGTGGAACCTCGATTTACAGCACAGGTCCCTCTATTTGAAAACTTTTCCATTAACAAACTTCAAAAATCCGTGTGCATTGCTGTCAAAGTGTACCAAATTGACGGAATACTAGGGGTGTAACGGTACATGTATTTGTATTGAACCGTTTCGGTACGGGGGTTTTGGTTCGGTGGTGTACCAAACGAGTTTCCACACGAACATATTAAGTAGCCGCCTATACTTAAGTCTTAACAAGCTGCTCCGCTCCATTCTGCCTGTGTCTCCTACACAGCACCCAGTATTGTCCCACCCACACAACCATCTGATTGGTTACACGCAAAGCGGTAACAGCCAATCAGCAGTACGTATTCAGAGCGATAAGAGCCAATCAGCAGTGCATATTCAGAGCGCATATGTGTGTGTGTGTGCGTGTGTTATGACAGCAAAGCCCTGTCTGTCTGTTATTTCGCTTTACCTTTTTCTGAGTTGATTGAGCTGTGTTGAAGCAGCAAAAAAGGACATTATGTTAAATGAAGAGTTTCTGTCTCTGATAGTTGATATAATAATGTAACTGCATCATAAAGCCTACACGAACTCCATGGTGTTCAGGGAAAATAGTCTCTCCTATTGCTATTGTACTATTTTTTTCAGCTATAGTTACATTAATCATTAGTAATGTAACAGCCTAGTTTTGAATGGCAGGGTCCCTGCTATCACATGTTGATACAAATATAACATTTACATAATAAAAATCAACTACAGGCTTCCCAAATGCTGTAATAAATTAAGCATGATGAGTTGACTTGGGACTGTTTAATGTTGCACTTTTTATATGTAGAAGAAAGAAAAGTTTTGTCCTTTTATTTAATCTGAGCAATAACTTGAGGAAGTTTAATGTTGATTAACGTGGACAGAAATATTATAGTGTTCCCAATGTTAAAAGGATATAGCCATTGTTTACATATTTGGTAAATAAATAACCCAAAAATGTATATTTTGTTGTTTTCTTACTGTACCGGAAAAGAACCGAACCGTGACTTCTAAACCGAGGTACGTACTGAACCGACATGTTTGTGCACTGTTACACCCCTATGGAATACCTCGTCAGACTTCTTCTGTCCAGGTGAGATGCATGGTTTATGATCCACAATAATCTTTCAGGGGGCAAGGAAGCAGCAGACCACTTGATGTAAACATAAATAATGATCACGGTGCTGCTATAAATAATTTGTCTGCGTTAGCGCTCATAATAACAATATCACTACTACTTCGTTAATATTCAATTCACAAGATGTGAATGAGGGCTTCACGGTGGCAGAGGGGTTAGTGCGTCTGCCTCACAATACGAAGGTCCTGCAGTCCTGGGTTCAAATCCAGGCTCGGGATCTTTCTGTGTGGAGTTTGCATGTTCTCCCCGTGAATGCGTGGGTTCCCTCCGGGTACTCCGGCTTCCTCCCACTTCCAAAGACATGCACCTGGGGATAGGTTGATTGGCAACACTAAATTGGCCCTAGTGTGTGAATGTGAGTGTGAATGTTGTCTGTCTATCTGTGTTGGCCCTGCGATGAGGTGGCGACTTGTCCAGGGTGTACCCCGCCTTCCGCCCGATCGTAGCTGAGATAGGCGCCGGCGCCCCCCGCGACCCCGAACGGAAATAAGCGGCAGAAAATGGATGGATGGATGGAAGATGTAAATGAAGTATTGTTGGTGGGTTTCGAATGGTTATTTATTGGATTTTATGGGCAAAATAGGGGACATCCCGTTGGCTATGCTGTAAGCTGACCTTTATTTATGTTTATTTAAAAGTTATAATGCATTAAAAAAATTAAATCCATCCGTCACCCCGTCTTTTAAATGTATTGTTAACGATAGGTAAAAATACCTTCCAAACAGTGCAGTCCCCTTATAAGGACTTTTGTAATTTCTGATCGTTTGTGAGGGCACCAAAGGCGCGTGTGTTGGCACCGTTTAGCTCGTTTTAGCTTGATAATAAAAAAAAAGTTGATCCATCACCCTCTTGTTATGTTTGTTTGGTATAAAGTACTGTACGCATTTGATATTGTGTTCAAAGTGTACGAAACTTCACTAAAATATGGACTTTTGTCGTCGCTAGAACCCAGTATTCATATTTACATTGTTTCTTATGGAGAAATGTGTTTCACATTACGACCTTTGTGATTTACAGACCCCGTTCAACAACCAATTAAGGTCATACATCCAGGTTCTGCTGTAGTCCTTGGCAAAATGACACAACTCTATTAGAAAACTGAACAATAAGACAAACTAAAAAAATAAATAAAAGTACTTACCCTTTGTTGAAGTGCAGAGGTAGTCTTGCTCAAGGGGAGAGGAAAGCTTTCAGGAGGTACATTACTTCACATGTAGATTACACACAGTTAAACATCACAGTGTACATTCAACTCTTTCTTTTATTTTTATTACTGATGTAACATGTTTTACTGAGTAACCCGGAAATAAATGTATGAACTGTTTGTACTACCTATAAGTGGCAATAAATTAAATGTATGGTCTATAGTACTTTTTATTTGATTTATTTATTTGCCATGACTGGTACTCTATTTTCCAGCACTTGCTGAATTAGGACATAAGGTATTTCCATTAAATGTTTTTATAATCCATATATTATATATATTTATATTGGGCTCGTGTGGGCCTGGGTGCTGGTAAGGCGTGGGCGGTCTTCCCGTCTGGTTGTAAGGAGTCTCTGGGCCCCTCAGGGCAGGGCGTCCCGTCTTCCTGCCAGCATGGGGTGTGGTTTTTAGCTGGCTTGGGGGGATGGCTGTCCCCTGCTTCTCCTGTGCCTCGTCCTCTGCTGGGCGCATCTAAGGCTTGTTGCAGGCCCCGCTGGGTGGCACATGGGGCCCGGCTCTGCTGTTCCTGTTCCTTGGCTGCGTGAGGCCGGTGGTCCCTTGCTCCCTGGGCAACACACCAGCTGTTTTGGGTTGGGCTGTCGGGTTTAGGCTGGGACCATACTTTAGCTATCGCACACACTGGAATGTTTTGTTGCATTTGAAACAATTGTATTGTTGATAATGGAGATAATAATGTTTATAATGCTCCATTTGTAGTGTAATAAAGTTAATTTTCATTTATGTGTTATTAATATTTACTTCACTAACTGCTTCTTTGCTATCACTTTTCAGATCGTATTTTCAAAGATATTCCATATTCCAAGATGGCGGCGCCCGGGCGGGCTGCGACATCGCGGAGCTCCTGCTAAAGATGGAACATTTGGCAGAAATACCGGACAATTCTACAAACTTTATGGCTGGCTCACATCGTGGTCACTCCGTGATCACGTACGACCGCCAGACACTTCTGGATGTGGACATATCGGGCCGTTTTGGACTGGTAGACGCGTGCTTGCTAGACGTACTAACTAGCATGGGAATAATTCGGCAGCTACATCCAGCGGCCTGTGAAGCAGGGGAGTATAATAGCAGCGGGGGCCGTCTACGGAGCAGACGCCAGCGGTGTGATCGGAAACGCGGATGCCGAGCGGGGCTAAAAACAAAGCAGAAGGCTAATCCCCACAGAACACCACTTCCCTCCATCCTGAAGCCGGATTTAAATGGAAGATGCGAGACTACTGGTCTGGGTAAGGAGTCAGTTAAATTAGAACAAGTTTTTTCTGCTTTGAGTGTTTCAGAGTTGGACATGTGTTCTACCGAGGTGGCTAACTATGATGCGTGCAGTTCATCAAAGCAACAAACAAACAATCGGAAAATCCCCGTTACTGAGGTGGCTAACCATGATGCGTGCAGTTTATCAAAGCAACAATCAAACAATCGGAAAATTCCCGTCGTATCAATTCCTAAATATGGTCGTAATTATACTAAATGCACTGGGCATAATAAAAACAACATTATTAATATTGCTACTACGGATAATTTGATCAAAAATTCCCTAAAACAGCCCACAACCTATAATATAGGTTTTTTAAACATAAGATCATTGTCTCCCAAAACGTTGTTAGTTAATGATATTATCAGAGACAACAATCTTAACGTCATCGGTCTCAGCGAAACCTGGCTTAAACCAAACGACTTTTTTGCGCTAAATGAGGCATGTCCTCCTAACTTTACACATGCGCATATTGCCCGTCCGCTTAAAAGGGGGTGGGGGGGTCGCACTAATATACAACGAAAACTTTAACCTTAGTCCTAACATAAATAATAAATATAAATCGTTTGAGGTGCTTACTATGAGGTCTGTCACACCGCTGCCTCTACACCTGGCTGTTATCTACCGCCCCCCAGGGCCCTGTTCGGACTTTATCAATGAATTCTCAGAGTTTGTTGCTGATCTAGTGACACACGCCGATAATATAATCATAATGGGGGACTTTAATAACCATATGAATACCCCATCGGACCCACCGTGCGTAGCGCTCCAGACTATAATTGATAGCTGTGGTCTCACACAAATAATAAATGAACCCACGCATCGCAACGGTAATACGATAGACCTAGTGCTTGTCAGGGGTATCACCGTTTCCAAAGTTACGATACTCCCGTATACTAAAGTATTGTCCGATCATTACCTTATAAAATTCGAGGTTCAGACGCATGTTCGTCAAACTAATAATAATAATAACTGCTATAGTAGCCGCAACATTAATACGGCCACAACGACAACTCTTGCTGACCTACTGCCCTCAGTAATGGCACCATTCCCAAAATATGTGGGCTCTATTGATAACCTCACTAACAACTTTAACGACGCCCTGCGCGAAACCATTGATAACATAGCACCGCTAAAGTTAAAAAAGGCTCCAAAAAAGCGCACACCGTGGTTTACAGAAGAAACTAGAGCTCAGAAATTATTATGTAGAAAGCTGGAATGCAAATGGCGCACGACTAAACTTGAGGTGCACCATCAAGCATGGAGTGATAGTTTAATAACTTATAAACGCATGCTTACCTTAGCTAAAGCTAAATATTACTCAAATCTCATCCACCGTAATAAAAACGATCCTAAATTTTTGTTTAGTACGGTAGCATCGCTAACCCAACAAGGGACCCCTTCCAGTAGCTCCACCCACTCAGCTGATGACTTTATGCAATTCTTTAGTAAGAAAATTGAAGTCATTAGAAAGGAGATTAAAGACAATGCGTCCCAGCTACAACGGGGTTCTATTAACACTGATACGATGGTATATACGGCGGATACTGCCCTCCAAAATAGTTTCTCTCGTTTTGAGGAAATAACATTAGAGGAATTGTTACAACGTGTAAATGGAATAAAACAAACAACATGTTTACTTGACCCTCTTCCTGGGAAACTGATCGAGGAGCTCTTTGTATTATTAGGTCCATCAGTGCTAAATATTATAAACTTATCACTTTCCTCGGGCACTGTTCCCTTAGCATTCAAAAAAGCGGTTATTCATCCTCTTCTTAAAAGACCTAACCTCGATCCTGACCTCATGGTAAACTACCGACCGGTGTCTCACCTTCCCTTTATTTCAAAAATCCTCGAAACTATTGTTGCGGGGCAGTTAAATGAACACTTAGCGTCTAACAATCTATGTGAAACCTTTCAATCCGGTTTCAGGGCAAATCACTCCACGGAGACAGCCCTCGCAAAAATGACTAAAGATCTATTGCTAACGATGGATTCTGATGCGTCATCTATGTTGCTGCTCCTCGATCTTAGCGCTGCTTTCGATACTGTCGATCATAATATTTTATTAGAACGTATCAAAACACGAATTGGTATGTCAGACTTAGCCCTGTCTTGGTTTAACTCTTATCTTACTGATAGGATGCAGTGTGTCTCCCATAACAATGTGACCTCGGACTACGTTAAGGTAACGTGTGGAGTTCCCAAGGGTTCGGTCCTTGGCCCTGCACTCTTCAGCATCTACATGCTGCCGCTAGGTGACATCATACGCAAATACGGTGTTAGCTTTCACTGTTATGCTGATGACACCCAACTCTACATGCCCCTAAAGCTGACCAACACGCCGGATTGTAGTCAGCTGGAGGCGTGTCTTAATGAAATTAAACAATGGATGTCCGCTAACTTTTTGCAACTCAACGCCAAAAAAACGGAAATGCTGATTATCGGTCCTGCTAGACACCAAACTCTATTTAATAATACAACTCTAACATTTGACAACCACACAATTAAACAAGGCGACACGGTAAAGAATCTGGGTATTATCTTCGACCCAACTCTCTCCTTTGAGGCACACATTAAAAGCGTTACTAAAACGGTCTTCTTTCATCTCCGTAATATCGCTAAAATTCGCTCCATTCTGTCCACTAAAGACGCTGAGATCATTATCCATGCGTTTGTTACGTCTCGCCTCGACTACTGTAACGTATTATTTTCGGGTCTCCCCATGTCTAGCATTAAAAGATTACACTTGGTACAAAATGCGGCTGCTAGACTTTTGACAAGAACAAGAAAGTTTGATCACATTACGCCTGTACTGGCTCACCTGCACTGGCTTCCTGTGCACTTAAGATGTGACTTTAAGGTTTTACTACTTACGTATAAAATACTACACGGTCTAGCTCCATCCTATCTTGCCGATTGTATTGTACCATATGTCCCGGCAAGAAATCTGCGTTCAAAGGACTCCGGCTTATTAGTGATTCCCAAAGCCCAAAAAAAGTCTGCGGGCTATAGAGCGTTTTCCGTTCGGGCTCCAGTACTCTGGAATGCCCTCCCGGTAACAGTTCAAGATGCCACCACAGTAGAAGCATTTAAGTCTCACCTTAAAACTCATTTGTATACTCTAGTCTTTAAATAGACTCCCTTTTTAGACCAGTTGATCTGCCGTTTCTTTTCTTTTTCTTCTATGTCCCACTCTCCCTTGTGGAGGGGGTCCGGTCCGATCCGGTGGCCATGTACTGCTTGCCTGTGTATCGGCTGGGGACATCTCTGCGCTGCTGATCCGCCTCCGCTTGGGATGGTTTCCTGCTGGCTTCGCTGTGAACGGGACTCTCGCTGCTGTGTTGGATCCGCTTTGGACTGGACTCTCGCGACTGTGTTGGATCCATTATGGATTAAACTTTCGCAGTATCATGTTAGACCCGCTCGACATCCATTGCTTTCCTCCTCTCCAAGGTTCTCATAGTCATCATTGTCACCGACGTCCCACTGGGTGTGAGTTTTCCTTGCCCTTATGTGGGCCTACCGAGGATGTCGTAGTGGTTTGTGCAGCCCTTTGAGACACTAGTGATTTAGGGCTATATAAGTAAACATTGATTGATTGATTGATTGATTTGTACATATTGTATTTGCTGATGCTTTTCTGTTCTGTTCTGTTTTGATTGAATGATTGATTGAAACTTTAATTAGGAGATTGCAAAGGAAGAGAATACATTATATGTAACCGTACAGTTTACACAGTACAGTACATATTCCGTACAGTTGACCACTAAATGGTAATAACCGAATAAGTTTTCAACTTGTTTAAGTCGGGGTCCACGTTAATCAATTCATGGTAAACTACATTGTTATTGCTTCTCTGTCTTATTCCCTCTTGTCCCTGCAATTTCCCCCAGTCTTCCTTTTTTTCTCTTTCTATCCCCTCCTGCTCCGGTCCGGCTGCTCCAAACATTAATATAAATCAATTTAATAAAGTCAAATACAAAAAAGGTAACAAGAGAAGCATCTCACACTTCGCGTTTGTAAAGTATTTCTGTACAGCAAATATGGGCATCTACATCAACAATACGATTTGCCCGAGTAGCTGGACAAGACAAAAAAAAACATAAAAATAAAGAGGTGTGAACGAGTGCGTGTCCGTGTGTAAAAACAATATTTAGTCCATCTTGCAATTTTTGAGAAAAGGCTGAAGTTAGTTTTCGATTTTGATTGATGGGCAACACCAGACTGATATTTTTTTACTTGAAATGTCCATCCATCCATCCATTCTCTTCCGCTTATCCGAGGTCGGGTTGCAGAAGCAGCAGCCTAAGCAGGGAAGCCTGGACTTCCCTCCCCCCAGCCACTTCATCCAGCTCCTCCCGGAGGATCCCGAGGCGTTACCAGGCCAGCCGGGAGACATAGTCTCCCCAACGTGTCCTGGGTCTCCCCCTTGGCCTCCTGCCGGTTGGAGGTGTTAGTGTGGCATCCTGAGCAGATGCCCGAACCACCTCATCTGGCTCCTCTCGATGTGGAGGAGCAGCGGCTTTACTTTGAGTTCCTCCAGGATGGCAGAACTTCTCACCTTACCTCTAAGGGAGAGACCCGCCACCCGGCGGAGGAAATTGATTTCGGCCGCTTGTACCCGTAATCTTGTCCTTTCGGTCATGACCCAAAGCTCATGACCATAGGTGAGGATGGGAACGTAGATCGACCGGTACATTGAGAGCTTTGCCTTCCGGCTCAGCTCCTTCTTCACCACAACGGATCGATACAGCGTCCTCATTACTGAAGACGCCGCACCGAACCGCCTGTCAATCTCACACCCCACTCTTCCCTCACTCGTGAGCAAGACTCCTAGGTACTTGAACTCCTCCACATGTGGCAAGATCTCCTCCCCAACTTGGAAATAGCACTCCACCCTTTACCGGGCGAGAACCATGGACTCTGACTTGCAGGTGCTGATTCTCTTCCCAGTCGCTTCACACTCGGCTGCGAACCAAACCAGTATGAGTTGAAGATCCTGGCCGGTTGAAGCTATCAGGACCACATCATCTGCAAAAAGCAGAGACCAAATCCTGCAGCCACATAAACGGATCCCCTCAACGCCCAGACTGTGCCGAGAAATTCTGTCCATAAAAGTTATGAACAGAATCGGTGTCAAAGGGCAGCCTTGACAGAGTCCAACCCTCACTGGAAACGGGTCCGACTTACTGCCGGCAATGCGGACCAAGTTCTGACACTGATCATACAGGGAGCAGACCAGACAGTCCGATACCCCATACTCTCTGAGCACTCCCCACAGGACTTCTGGGGTACACGGTCGAATGCCTTCTCCAAGTCCACAAAGCACATGTAGACTGGTTGGGAAAACTCCCATGCACCCTCAAGGACCCTGCCGAGAGTACAGAGCTGGTCTACCGTTCCACGACCAGGACGAAAACCACAATGTTACTCCTGGATCCGAGGTTCGACTATCTGCCGTAGCCTCCTCTCCAGTACACCTGAATAGGCCTTTCTGGGAAGGCAAAGGAGTGTGATCCCACGATAGTTGGAACACACCCTCCGGTTCCCCATCTTAAAGAGAGGAACCACCACCCCGGTCTCCCAATCCAGAGGTACCGTCTCCGATGTCCACGCGATGCTGCAGAGTCTTGTCAACCAAGACTGCCCCACAGCATCTAGAGACTAGGGGAACACATCAACACCAAGGAGCTTTTTAACTACCTCAGCAAACATAACCCCAGAAATAGGAGTCTACCACAGATTCCCCAGGCACTGCTTCCTCTTAGGAAGATGTGTTGCTGGGATTGAGGAGGTCTTCGAAGTATTCCCTCCACCGATCCACAACAGCCGCAGTGTAGGTCAGCAGCACACTATTCTCACCATACACGGTGTTGACAGTGCACTGAGGATGGTGGACCAGAATCGCTTCGAAGCCGTATGTCGTTTTCCCAGGCTTCCCCAAACTCCCCCCATGTCCGAGTTTTTGCCTTCACGACCACTAAAGTCGCATTTCACTTGGCCTGTCGGTACCTGTCCGCTGCCTCTGCAGTCCCATAAGCCAAAAGGACACGATAAGACTCTTTCTTCAGCTTGACAACATCCCTCACTGCTGGTGTCCACCAGCGGCTTCTAGGATTACCGCTACGACAGGCACCAACCGCCTTGCGGCCACAGCTCCAATCAGCCACCTCGACAATAGAGGCACGGAAAATGGTCAACTTGGACTCAATATCCAGTGCTTACCTTGTGTCTTGTTCACAGTTCTTCCGGAAGTGGGAATTGAAACTCTCTCTGACAGGAGACTGCTAGACGTTCCCAGTAGACCCTCACAATGCGTTTGGGCCTGCCAGGTCTGTCCGGCATCCTCCCCCACCGTCGGAGCCAGCTCATTACCAGGTGGTGATCGGTAGAAAGCTCCGCCCCTCTCTTCACCCGAGTGTCCAAAACATGAGGCCGCAAATCCGATGACACACTACAAAGTCAATCATGGAACTGCGGCGTAGGGTGTCCTGGTGCCAAATGCACATATGGACACCCTTATGTTTGAAACATTGTGTTTGTTATGGACAATCCGTGACAAGCACAAAAGTCCAGTAACAAAGCACCACTTGGGTTCAGGTCCAGGAGGCCATTCTTCCCAATCACGCCTCTCAAGGTTTCACTGTCGTTGCCAACATGAGCGTTGAAGTCCCCAGCACAGCAAGGGAATCACTAGAGGGAGCACGCTCCAGTACTCTCGCAAGGAAATCCAAAAAGAGTGGGTAGTTTGAGCTGCTGTTTGGTGTGTAAGCACAAACAACAGTCAGGACCCGTCCCCCCCACCCGAAGGTGGACGGAAGCTACCCTCTAGTCTACTGGGTTAAAGTCCAACGTGCAAGCTTTGAGCCAGGGAGGCAACAAGAATTGCCACCCCAGCCCGTCGCCTCTCATTGCTTGCTACGCCAGAGTGGAAAAGAGTCCAGCCTCTCTCGTGAGAACTGGTTGCAGAGCCCTTGCTTCGCGTCAAAGTGAGTCCGACTATATACAGCCTTAACTTCTCCACCTAGCGCACCAGCTCAGGCGCCTTCCCTCCCAGCGAGGTGACGTTCCACGTCCCAAGAGCTAGCTTATGTAGCTGAGGATCGGACCACCAAGTGCCTTGCCTTCGGCAGCCGTTCAGCTCCCACTGCACCCGACCTCTATGACCCCTCCCATGAGTGGTGAGCCCATTGGAAGGGGGACCCACGTTGCCTCTTTAGGTAGAGCCCGGCCGGGCCCTACTTGAAATGTCATTATCATTAAAAAATTGTGTCACAATTGTAGTGCAAAATACCACTAAAAAACACAAATTAGAAGACAGACATGCTAATCTGATTGCACGCACGGTAAGCATTTGCAAATGATTTTGCCACAATAATACTTTCACAGGTTTCCCCTGTTATAAATGACATTTGCAAAATGCATACAAACAGTTTATGGATGGATAATTTCAATATATTTTGTAATATAATTTTGTTGGCCTATTTAAATTGTTTTGTAGATTATTTATTTATTGAACCATTTTGAGCGTATTACAGCTCATTACAATTCTGGTGGCAACAAGGTCTTTTAAGGAGTTAATTTGATGTGCCCTATATATTTCAGTGTAATTTCCACAGATCTCTGTTTAACATAATGTCACACCCATGCGTCAATAGACACACTCAGTGATGTGCTGAAGACCCACTGTTTAATTTGCTATCAGAGCGATGAGAAGCAGACCTGTGTGAGACTGAGAAGCACACACACATTAGGCTGCATGGTTTAAGTGTCATATGAGGCTTGTGTTTGTAACCTAGCCCTGTCCTAAATTACTAACATTAGTATAATCAGTTCTGGTTTCCATCTGACTGTACAGCTAACATCTGATGTATGCAAATAACAACACTTGTTCCCTCTAAAGAGTTTCATTTATTGTATGAAACAATTGACAAGGCCCCTAAAGCAATGACCAGTTCACATGGGATTCTTGAAAGAAATATGACAAAAATATAAACAGATAGATGGATGAAGTGTACCTTAAAAAGTCTAACCAGCATACATTTTTTTAATTTTAGTGCTCATTTCAAAGTAAAACTGGACAGAATATAGCCCTTTAACACAAGTACAGTATTATGCCTACCAAGGCACTTCAAACAGTCAACATTGTACATAAATAACCCCAAACATCATTCTCCTTTGTACCCCAACAAAAAAGACTAAAAACATGTCCTCATAAGAATTGTTTAACTAGTACCAGAATAATAGAGCAACACAATTTAAGGTATTATTATGGAGGAAAAATATGTTTTCACAGTAGCATAACAGCCATAGTTTTAGGTGTGTTCTTTCTCTTTCTATGTTGTTTTACTAAATTGTTTCGAGACCAATCTGCAGAAAGACTCTGATGAAAAGTTGCTGCTTGCATGCATGTACAATAAAAGCCTCTACCGTAGGAAAAGTTAGACATGACTTTTAGTTGAAGATATGTTCCACTCTTGCACAATGCACATATGAGGAGAGCAATGTTCATGTACATCAGGGGTGTCAAACTTATTTTAGCTCAGGGGCCGCATAGAGGGAAATCTGTGCACACGTGGGCTGGACTATTAAAATCATGGCATCATAACAAAAAAATATAGAAAACTTCAGATTGTTTTCTGTGTTTTACTTTGGGCAAAAATAGAACAAACACATTCTAAACTATTACAATAAAAATAGAGAAGAAAATACCAGAAGCAGTAAAGTTCAGATCCATGGAGGAAAGAAAAAAGTGAATGAATGTTTATAACTGAATACATGCATATGCATAAAAATGTTTTCTTTGGTATAATTTTTTAAAATGAATTAAGTAACGTTTATGACAACGTTTTTCCAAAACACAATATAGAATGTGAGATATAACAGGATAATGCATACATTTATCATTTATTTTCAAAACACTTACAAAAAAGTGGGAACCCAAAAATGTTGAAAATTCCTAGCGCCAACACTGATGGACCACTGGTGTGTGCAAAACAGCTGCAGGCGGCTGTGGCCTGTGGGCCGGTTCTAATACAAATCAAATATCATCCCGGGGGCCATAGATAATTCCAAGTCTGGCCCGCGGGCCTTGATTTTGACACCCCTGATGTAGATGATCAGACATTTCAAAAATATTGGAAAGTATGTGTCATTCTTAACATTTCTAAATACTTCATAATGGAAGGGACAAACGGTATAAAATGGATTGATGGATGTAAAAAAATAAATTTCGAATGGGTGACCCAAAAGAGAAGCTGTCAAGTTGTAATTGCAAAAAATACCTAAAACAGTCAACAAAGAGGTAAAGAATCAGTCAGCTTCTTGCCTGTGGTGAAGAACGTAGTAGTCATGGACATACATGAGGACAGCAAATGGTTGACCAATTATGAGCGATATCCACACTGCAGCATTGCCATAGTTGCCACGCAGGTAGTGACCAACAAGCCAGGCTAATGGAAGCTACGAATAAATAAACAACAACAACATTAATGCTTTTTAGGCACAGGAGGGAAGAGTCTCTGATCTGCCATGCTAATAAATAAGTGTGTGTGTGTGTGTGTGTATGTATATATATATATATATGTATATATATATATATATATACACAGATATACAGTATATATATATAAACATGTATACAAACCCTGTTTCCATATGAGTTTGGAAATTGTGTTAGATGTAATTATAAACGGAATACAATGATTTGCAAATCATTTTAAACCCATATTCAGATGAATATGCTACAAAGACAACATATTTGATGTTCAAACTGAAAAATATTTTTTTTTTTGCAAATAGAATTACAATTTGATGCCAGCAACAGTTGACAAAGAAGTTGGGAAAGGTGGCAATAAATACTGATAAAGTTGAGGAATGCTCATCAAACACTTATATGGAACATCCCACAGGTAAGCAGGCTAATTGGGAACAGGTGGGTGCCGTGATTGGGTATCAAAGCAGCTTCCATGAAATGCAAAGTAATTCACAAACAAGGATAGGGCGGGGGTCACCACTTTGTGAGCAAATTGTCTAACAGTTTTAGAACAACATTTTTCAAAAAGCTATTGCAAGGAATTTAGGGTTTTTACCATCTACGGTCTGTAAAATCATCAAAAGGTTCAGAGAATCTGGAGAAATCACTGCACGTAAGTGATGATATTACGGATCTTTGATCCTTCAGGCGGTAGTGCATCAAAAACCGACATCAGTGTGTAAAGGATATCACCACATGGGCTCAGGAACACTTCATAAAAACACTGTCAGTAACTACAGTTGGTTGCTACATCTGTAAGTGCAAGTTAAAACTCTACTATGCAAACCAAAACCCATTTATCAACAATATCCTGAAACACAGCCGGCTTGGCTGGTCACGAGATCATCCAAGATTGACTGATGCAAAGTGGAAAAGTGTTCTGTGGTCTCACAGGTCCACATTTCAAATTATATTTGGAAACTGTGGATGTGAAAAGAGGAAAATAACCATCCGGATTGTTATAGACGCAAAGTTCAAAAGCCAGCATCTGTGATGGGATGGGGGTTTAGTAGTCCTCAAGGCATGGGTAACTTACACATCTGTGAAGGCACCATTAATGCTAAAGGTCCATACAGGTTTTGGAGCAATATATGTTGTCATCCAAGCAACGTTATCATGGACGCCCCTGCTTATTTCAGCAAAACAATGCCAAGCAACGTGTTACAACAGCGTGGCTTTGTAAAAAAAAGAGTGCGGGTACTTTCCTGGCCCGCCTGCAGTCCAGACATGTCTCCCATCCAAATTGTGTGGCGCATTATGAAGCGTAAAATACGACAGCGGAGACCCCGGACTGTTGAACGACTGAAACTCTACATAAAACAAGAATGGGAAAGAATTCCACTTTAGAAGCTTCAACAATTAGTTTCCACCGTTCCCAAATGTTTATTG
This sequence comes from Nerophis ophidion, assembly GCF_033978795.1. Classification (NCBI taxonomy): domain Eukaryota; kingdom Metazoa; phylum Chordata; class Actinopteri; order Syngnathiformes; family Syngnathidae; genus Nerophis; species Nerophis ophidion. The sequence continues at coordinate 34,746,607 of NC_084621.1, read as the reverse complement.
AGTTTTGTTAAAAGAAAAGGTGATGTAACACAGTGGTGAACATGTCCTTTCCAAACTACTGTGTCACGTGTCGCAGCCATGAAATTCTAAGTTAATCATTATTTGCAAAAAAAAAAAGTTTATGGGTTTGAACATCAAATATCTCGTCTTTGTAGTGCATTCAACTGAATATGGGTTGAAAAGGATTTGCAAATCATTGTATTCCGTTTATATTTACATCTAACACAATTTCCCAACTCATGGAAACGGGGTTTGTATACATATATATATATATTATGATGACATATAAAAATGCATTGCTCTTAAGAATAAAATATTGTTATACACCAGGGGTTGTTTTAAAAGTATGGGGCAGTAAGCCCCCCCTTAGAGATTGCATTTGGTGCTACCAGTTATGTCCTCACTCAAACACATAAAAATGGGACTGACTGAATGTACTGTAGCTTGTCGTTACAACTCCATACAGCAGATTGACAAGATAGATTGCAGTCCTGTGGGAAACAATGTTGTTCCTTTGATACAACTGGAGTTAGCTCAATGAGGGCCTATTATGCAAAACCAACTTTTCTTAACTATTGGTATCTTTTTATGTGTAATTGGGATCTGCATAAGTCCTGAAAATGTGAAATCAAACCACAAATGTATAAAAAAATCTTGCCTTCCTTCATACTTTCTCCTAATGAGCCATTTGGAATTTGCCCAAATTGTGACTTTTTTCCCAGTTGTGACATCAAAGAGGTTTACACTAGTACGCCATCGTAGTTTGACTTTGTAGTCACAAGGTTCCTTCTTTTTGTCTACCCGATGTGGGGCAGACTGACTTGTTCATGCACATGCATTCTCCTCTGTAGCCATTTATAATACAAAGTAGCGTAAGGTTCTAACTTATATCTGTCAGTAGACTCCATGTGGAAGTGCTAAAAACTACAAAAAGGACAACGGGGAGAGGACACAGTCAAAGTGGAGGCACGTAAATAAGACCGCCCACAAAATGGCACATCCTGAAGAGACGGTCAGAAAGCAGCTTGAAGGTGGTCTGTAAAACATAATCTATGCATAATTTGTACCAAAGCACCACCATTACGTGTTTTAAATGTTTTTCTTCATTTTTCTCAAGTTGCTGCACCTCTCCTTAACTCTTCAGGGAATCTCATAGGGGAGGCCCTTCCCACATTTTAAAAACTGCTGTAGTACACAATAATAATTACATACTACAATTACTAGCAATTTAGAATTTTTAAGTAAGTTAATGTGTGTCCTATAAGGCAGTGTTTTTCAACCTTTTTTGAGCCAAGACAGATTTTTTTCATTGGAAAAATCCTGAGGTACACCACAAGCAGAAATCATTAAAAAACGAAACTCAGTAGCCGATATTGACAATATAAATTAGTTCTCGCAATTGTTGGATATTAATTTAAACCTAGCATCACTATAGCTCTTGTCTCAAAGTAGGTGTACTGTCACAACCTGTCACATCACGCCGTGACCTTTTTGGAGTTTTTTTTCGGTTTTCCTGTGTGTAGTGTTTTAGTCCTTGTCTTGCGCTCCTATTTTGGTGGTTTTTTTTCATTTTTTTTGGTATTTTCCTGGCAAAGTATCATGTCTTCCTTCCTTGAGTGCTATTCTCCACGCCTGCTTTGTTTTTGCAATTCAGACTATTTAAGTTGTGCGGGCGCTTTACTTCTTTGTGGGGACATTGTTGGCTGTCATGTCATGTACGTATGTACAATGTAGACGCCGTCTGCTCCACACACTGTAAGTCTTTGCTGTTGTCCAGCATTCTGTGTTTTGTTTACTTTGCAGACAGTTCATTTTTAGTTTCGTTTTGCATAGCCATGCCTAAGCTTCAATGCCTTTTCTTAGCGACACTCGCCTTTTGTTTATTCTTGGTTTAAACATAAAATACCTATTTACCTGCGCACTGCTTCCCGCTGTCGTTTGCATATTTTGATCATGACCCAACGTGTTTCCGACGTCTACAAAGCAATTAGCCATTTGGTGCCACCTACTGATATGGGCGGGTATAACATGGTTACTCTGCCACATTATTTAAGGATTATTATTACTTGTGTGCAAAAAATATTTTTAACCCAAATAGGTGAAATTAGATAATTTACCACGGCACAACAGACTGTTTTTTACGGCACACGGCTGAAAAACGCGGCGATAAGGGATTGGATTAATGGCATTGAACAAAAGGTTGTTAATTAGGTAATTGTTATTTCTTGCTACTTATATGTTCCAGAATAATGATGTTATTGCATTTTCATTTCCAGAATCTGCTTACCTGAGACATCATGCCCATGAAGGCCCACAGTCGGAACATCCTCAGAGGGACACTCACCAGATACTACCGCACAGAAAAGAACGAAACAAAACAAGAAGACTGTTAACAGTAAAATGGCGTCAAAAACCTTAAGAAGTATGACCGTGCGGTTCTCAAATTTAACATAAGTAGTTCAGTGTCCTTTTACCTCATGGAAGAAAGCAGACAAGAAGAAGACTGCTGATTGGCTGACTATCTTACTAAAACCCCTCCTCAGTAATGGTTTGTAAAAGTGCCTGAAAGACAAACAGCAGGGAAACACATCAAAATCAACTACTGCATTAGTGTAAAATAAATCATATAATACTTTAATGAATTGCATTGCATTTCCTCTGTCAGTTTATCTTTTTTCTCGCTCTGTACTTGTAACTAGTGCTAATTTTGAGCAATTACAGTGCCATTGTACAGTCTGCCTGTATCCAAACTGCTCCCGCACTGTGTTCGCTTCTATGAATTTCACCTTACTGACTTCCCAAGTTCAAGTGTGTGAATATCTCACCGGAGACACCACTTGTGAACTGGGATGTTCCAGTTCTGCCAGAAAAATGTCACCGACTCGGAGTTCCTAAAAGATGAGTCAGCAAAAAGTGACAGTGAGGCTTTACAGAGCTTAAATAATGAATTTGTAGATATGACACTTCAATTAATACTGACTTACTATGACATATTTTTAATAGTCTCTCACCCCTCCATCAGCCATGGGAGACTGTCACTTACTCACAAACACCATTCTTAATCATGTGCTCTCAACTATGCAAAGGAACTAAGAGGAAAACTAAAAAAAAAAACAACTGAGAAAAATATCTACCACCAGTCTTTGTAGAACTGTCGGTCTCCGAAGCGCAAAAGCTCAGCTGTGAAGTTCAGAGATGAGTGGAAGAACCAGTAAAAAAACATCAACCAAAGCAAGTGGTTGGGAACCTGTAGAAAGACCAAGATCCATATAAACATGAGGATATATCATCTAATACATACAAAAATAATCAGCATCTTACCATCTGCTATGTGCAAAGCTCAGTATAACAAATATAACTAACTCTTATGTTGACTCACAGCCAATCTCAAAAGTCTCTCAATCATGCGAGATAGATCCATGTCCTACGATAAAAGAGAGAAAAGAGGAAATGGTATTTACTGTAAAAAGAACATGAACCCATGCCGCTGTGCTTTGCTCACCTCAAGTGGCTTCATGGAGCTTTGAATGATTGGAATCATCCACTGGGAAAGAGGGAAGACGAGAAAGAGCTTTGAATTGATTTGAAAGAAAACCTTTAATTCATTTGGATGCAAAGTCACAGTTAAAAGTACAAACCCCGTTTCCATATGTGTTGGGAAATTGTGTTAGATGTAAATATAAACGGAATACAATGATTTGCAAATCATTTTCAACCAATATTCAGATGAATATGCTACAAATACAACATATTTGATGTTCAAACTGATAAACATTTTTTTTTTTTTGCAAATAATCATTAACTTTAGAATTTGATGCCAGCAACACATGACAAAGAAGTTGGGAAAGGTGGCAATAAATACTGATAAAGTTGAGAAATTCTCATCAAACACTTATTTGGAATATCCCACAGGTGTGCAGGCTAATTGGGAACAGGTGGGTGCCATGATTGGGTATAAAAGCAGCTTCCATGAAATGCTAAGTAATTCACAAACGAGGATGGGGCGAGGGTCACCAATTTATAAGCAAATTGTCTAACAGTTTTAGAAAAACATGTCTCAACGAGCTATTGGAAGGAATTTAGAGGTCTTACCATCTACGGTCTGAAAATCATCAAAAGGTTCAGAGAATCTGGAGAAATCACTGCACGTAAGCGATGATATTACAGACCGTTGATCCCTCAGGCGGTGCGGCATCAAAAACAGACATCAGTGTGTAAAGAATATCACCACGTAGGCTCAGGAACACTTCATAAAACCACTGTCAGTAACTACAGTTGGTCACTACATCTGTAAGTGCAAATTAAAACTCTGCTATGCAAAGCAAAACCCATTTATCAACAACACCAAGGAACGCCCCTGGCTTTGCTGGGCCCGAGCTCATCTAAGATGGACTGATGCAAAGTGGAAAAGTGTTCTTTGGTCTGACAAGTCCACATTTCAAATTATATTTGGAAACTGTGGACGTGGTGTCCTCCGGAACAAAGAGGAAAATAACCATCCAGTTTGGTATAGGCCCGAAGTTCAAAAGCCAGCATCTGTGATGGTATGGGGGTGTATTAGTGCCCAAGGCATGGGTAACTTACACATCTGTGAAGGCACCATTAATGCTAAATGGTCCATAAAGGTTTTGGAGCAACATATGTTGTCATCCAAGCAACGTTATCATGCACGCCCCTGCTTATTTCAGCAAGAAAAAGCCAAGTTACGTCTTACAACAGCGTGGTTTTGTAAAAAAAGAGAGCGGGTACTTTCCTGGCCCGCCTGCAGTCCAGACCTGTCTCCTATCGAAAATGTGTGGCGCATTATAAAGCGTAAAATACGACAGCGGAGACCCCGGACTGTTGAACGACTAAAGCTCTACATAAAAAAAGAATGGGAAAGAATTCCACTTTCAAAGCTTCAACAATTAGTTTCTTCAGTTCCCAAACATTTAAAAGAAAAGGTGATGTAACACAGTGGTGAACATGCCCTTTCCCAACTACTTTGGCACGTGTTGCAGCCATGAAATTCTAATTTAATTCATATTTGCAAAAAAAATAAAGTTTAAGAGTTTGAACATCAAATATATTGTCTTTGTAGTGCATTCAATTGAATATGGGTTGAAAATGATTTGCATATTCCGTTTATATTTACATCTAACACAATTTCCCAACTCATGTGGAAACGGGGTTTGTATGTTTGCGCACCTGTTGAGTAAGACCAACTAACATCTGGATGAGGAACAGCTGGGGACAAACACATACACCATTAGTTTTAATATTCTTTATGTTAAAGCACTACATGAAGTATCATATTGACCCGGATATACGGTAATAATACACTTTATGTTTTTAATATGAGTAATACATTTTTATCTTGCTGAAATTTTATTAAGTGGGACCTCGACTTACTAACTCATCATTGTACAAACTTTTTGATTTACGAACCACAAACCGGTAAAAAGAAAAAAGGTTTGTTGTAAAAACATTGTGTTCGTGTACAAACGTTTCATCCGGCCATGATGTGCCTCGCACCGCAGCCTCTCTGTGTCCGGCAGCACGGCAAAGCTGTCCTTAGCTACTGTGCTAATTGATAAATCAGGTTTTTTAAGCCTTTTTACAATATTTTTTTTAGTTTTGAGAGTTTAATTTGAGTTCAAAGAAAGAAATGAGTGTGGTTTGAAACATTCAGGAAGTATCCACAGCGTTGTTGAAACTGCCCTTCTTTCTTCCACTGCACACTAAAAAGATTAACCAACAGCGTGGTGGTTATAACGAGCGTGCCAGCAACTTGAGGGTTCCAGGTTTGATCCCCATCTGTGGCCATCCAAGTCACTGCAGTTGTGTCCTTGGGCAGGACACTTCACCCTTGCTCCACGTGCCGTTAGGGGAGCCAGGGTAGGTGGTGGTCGGAGGGACCGTAGGCGCAAATTGGCAGCCACGCTTCCGTCAGTATTCCCCAGGGCGACTGTGGCTACAAATGTAGCTTGTGTGAATGAGGAGTGAATGAATAATTGCTTCTCACTTCTCTGTGAGTGCTTTGAGTATTTAGTCGATAGAAAAGCGCTATATAAAATCTTCTTCATTATTATTATAAAGTGGTATTTAATGTTTATTTATAATCATTGTAGCCACTTGGCTGTTAAATTTAAAGTATTTTGTGATTTGAAACTGAGTGCAACACATGGCTAGCGACAGTGTGTGTGCGCCTGTCAGCAGGGCGACTGAAAATAAGGACAGTTAAGCTAGTCGTCGTTGTTTTGACTTTTTTATTAAATAAAGTTGATCCATCACCACCTTCTTTTTTTGTTTAATATGTACAGCCCTTTTTATTGTGTTCAAAGTGTGCTAACTTTTACAATTTTTTCTTTTTTGTCGAGGCTGGAACTCATTATTCATCTTTATATTGTTGGTTATGGAGAACTTTGCTCTAAAATATGAACCAATTAAGTCTGTAAATCGAGGTTCCACCGTATTTAGGATAATATGGTAATGAAATTGTTATATACAGCAATATTGAGATGAATACTGAAACCATAAAACAGCAGATACATCTTGATGAAATATTTACTCACCATTTCAAAAAGTCTCCTCAGGAGGAAACTCATGCGTATATTGGGAGAGCGAGGAAAGTTGAGCTCGTAGCACAGCGTCGGAGCAAAGGCAAAGTAGTACAAGTCTACAGATACACAAGTAGGAGCTAATGAGAACATAGTTGGCCAATAAAGCTGATTCTGGTTCTGAAATGTCACATTCTAAGTATATCTTTGAACAGAGGTTCTTAAAAGTGCCATATGTAGTAATGCGGCCAGAAATGGTACTGCAATCGCGGTGACAATTTGGTAGTCCCCTCCCACTCTCCATGACTGAGGTTGCCAGATATGCAGCCAAATCCAATTCATACTCCAAAGAACTTCAAATGGCAATCGACGAGTTCTACGCTGTCGATTTCTCTTGTTTTTGCTTCTTGGAAGAGGTTTACTAAGTATTTATGCCACATATTACTAATGTCGATTAGCCGAATGTATTTGTAAAGTTACGCAGCAATATTTTTGTCGGGAGTCTGGACACAATGTTGGCATTACCCTGCTAAAATGTCTAGTTTGAGCGCACGGACCACCATTGAAATATATTATGTATAATAATATACAATCTATCGCATAGGCCTACTTTGATGGCAAGTCAAGACCAACAGTAAAATTACCGCCACATTTCGTTCAGCATAACTCCACCTGACGCACTGCATTCTCTTCCATGTACGCACATCACCATCTTTTAATGCAGAGTGCAGTTCCATGAGCCAACCCACGTTATGAAAAAAACACGTTATGCATAAATAATATAGGCTACTACCATGTCAGTACACAAAGTACAAAATCATTACATGTAATTCATTATATTGTGCCAAGCAAATACCACCCCTGGCCCTGCGATGAGGTGGCGACTTGTCCAGGGTGTACCCCGCCTTCCGCCCGATTGTAGCTGAGATAGGCGCCAGCGCCCCCCGCGACCCCAAAAAAGGGAATAAGCGGTAGAAAATGGATGGATGGATGTGCCTGATGCTCATACAGTACCAGAAACCGCAATTTGCTGTGCTAATGTTGGAACCCAATTCCTCAGCGTATCAGCATTTTGAGAATGAAATAGGCACTGACAGTACCCATATCCACATAGGTTATATTTGTCAAAAATATACTTTCCCCTGTAGTTTGGTTGACACATCGCATATATTTCCCCCGTTAGCCTACATGTCGATGTGCCATTGACCGGGCTAGTATGCCATGCATTACACTAGGAGCTAAGCACCCTCACACTAAGCATTCGTTGCATGAACATACTGGCTTTGTTATAAAAGGTCATGAACTGTATTGGACAATATAGTTTACATACGAAATGTCCATTTACATTTATTACAAGTAATAAGAAAACGTACATGCCTTACTTAACTATCAAGTTTGGTGTCGGATGAAAAAATAACCACCTTCAATCGTCTCCATCTTTCAAAGGCATCCCCGATACAAAACCTTGTTTTATTCCTGGCTTTGTCATGAATAAATTAAGAATCGTAACAAAAACCTTTACATTTACTAAGGTCTGACATGTTTAGTACCTTTACCATTGATTGGTAGTAGCTAGACGAAGGTGGCGGTGCGTAACTGGCAACCTGAATGTGACACACTCACCGACTTTCTAATAGGTCAAACGGTGGAGGGCGGGGAATCGAAATGAAAACAATAACATATTATATAATAATTTAGTTTTGAAATGATCATATCCCGGTTTAACTACCGTTGTCAGTTATAAATCTATTTGAAAAGAACATGATTTATTAATACCTTTTGACATATCAGGGACATTTAATGATGACTTGACATGAAATTTCTACATATGGCACCTTTAACCTTTTTGACCTCGGGGCCCACCTTTTCCACTACAGACTAGCCCGGAACCCACTTAAAAGGGGAACAACACTTTTTTGGAATGGTTCTTATTGTTCACAATCTTTATGTGGGAAATGAAAACAGATGTATTCTGTTTATGCATTCAAACGTGTATGTAAACGTAAATAAGTCAGCTTACAATGGACTCCATTGGACGTCCTCTAAAGACCTATAAATAACCATCGAAAAAATGCCAAAAATATTCTGTTTACATTTCATGACCTGAATATTGGTCAAGCATCAGTGATATGGTTATTATAACCGCTAATGCAGAAAAACTATTTTTAGCGGCGCCGTGATGAGAGAGAACTAACTAGCTTGTGCTGCTAATGACATCATCAGATGGTGAGCTGCTTTCTTGCCACGGAACTTGTGAAAGCTTATTCTAGATTATAAATAATATCTCTCACACTGACAGTAGAAGGACGAGGACATAATCCGAACAGCTGGTTAACATTGCCATCCAATTTAGCTCCTGACAAGGCGTGAAAGACATAAATAAATGCTTGGTTGCACATCACTGTTTTCTTTGCGAGAATAATGAGTCTATCTTAATCTAAATGGGAATATACCAGCATCCCATCAGTCAGCATCCAAGTGACTGATTAATGTTTGTTGGCTCTCATGAAGTCTGCAGCAAAGGGTAAAAATCAATGATGATGTTGGGAGGAAAAAGCAAATGTTGTGATGCGTTTGTGAAATGAATGCGCCACCATAGACATGCACCTGGGGATAGGTTGATTGGCAACACTAAAAATGGCCCTAGTGTGTGAATGAATGTAAGTGTGAATGTTGTCTATCTGTGTTGGCCCTGTGCGACTTGTCCAGGGTGTACTCTGCCTTCCGCCCAAATGCAGCTGAGATCAGCTCTAGCGCACCCCGCGATCCCGAAAGGGACAAGCGGTAGGAAATGGATGGATGGGCATATGCTCAAAATACGTAAATATTACATGTTATTATGAACGCACCTGTTACTACATTATATATTGCATGCATTACAGCAAGTGTATCCATCCATCATCTTCCGCTTATCCGAGGTCGGGTCGCGGGGGCAACAGCCTAAGCAGGGAAACCCAGACTTCCCTCTCCCCAGCCACTTCGTCTAGCTCTTCCCGGGGGATCCCGAGGCGTTCCCAGGCCAGCCGGGAGACATAGTCTTCCCAACGTGTCCTGGGTCTTCCCCGTGGCCTCCTACCGGTTGGACGTGCCCTAAACACCTCCCAAGGGAGGCGTTCGGGTGGCATCCTGACCAGATGCCCGAACCACCTCATCTGGCTCCTCTCGATGTGAAGGAGCAGCGGCTTTACTTTGAGTTCCTCCCGGATGGCAGAGCTTCTCACCCTATCTCTAAGGGAGAGCCCCGCCACACGGCGGAGGAAACTCATTTCGGCCGCTTGTACCCGTGATCTTATCCTTTCGGTCATGACCCAAAGCTCATGACCATAGGTGAGGATGGGAACGTAGATCGACCGGTAAATTGAGAGCTTTACCTTCCGGCTCAGCTCCTTCTTCACCACAACGGACCGGTACAACGTCCGCATTACTGAAGACGCCGCACCGATCCGCCTGTCGATCTCACAATCCACTCTTCCCTCACTCGTGAACAAGACTCCTAGGTACTTGAACTCCTCCACTTGGGGCAGGGTCTCCTCCCCAACCCGGAGATGGCACTCCACCCTTTTCCGGGCGAGAACCATGGACTCGGACTTGGAGGTGCTGATTCTCATTCCGGTCGCTTCACACTCGGCTGCGAAACGATCCAGCGAGAGCTGAAGATCCCGGTCAGATGAAGCCATCAGGACCACATCATCTGCAAAAAGCAGAGACCTAATCCTGCGGTTACCAAACCGGAACCCCTCAACGCCTTGACTACGCCTAGAAATTCTGTCCATAAAAGTTATGAACAGAATCGGTGACAAAGGACAGCCTTGGCGGAGTCCAACCCTCACTGGAAATGTGTTCGACTTACTGCCGGCAATGCGGACCAAGCTCTGGCACTGATCGTACAGGGAACGGACCGCCACAATAAGACAGTCCGATACCCCATACTCTCTGAGCACTCCCCACAGGACTTCCCGAGGGACACGGTCGAATGCCTTCTCCAAGTCCACAAAGCACATGTAGACTGGTTGGGCAAACTCCCATGCACCCTCAAGAACCCTGCCGAGAGTATAGAGCTGGTCCACAGTTCCACGACCAGGACGAAAACCACACTGTTCCTCCTGAATCCGAGGTTCGACTATCCGACGTAGCCTCCTCTCCAGTACACCTGAATAAACCTTACCGGGAAGGCTGAGGAGTGTGATCCCACGATATATACACAGCAAGTGTATATAAAACCTTAATGTTGATGTTTGGATTTTTTTGGAGGGCGTTAAAGGCAAAATAGACCGACACCAATATATTCCATTGTAAGCGGACTTATGATTGCATTTATTTACTAGTTAAATGCATAGAAAAAAGAAAGACGTGTGCTCATCTTATATAAGGATTGTGAATGATAATCCAAAATAAGTGCAAATCCCCAGTAAATATTAGTAATTTTACTCTTGATTTTAATAATATTCAACAATTATAGCTAACTTACAAATAGTTTAACAGGATAAACCTTGTCATATTATATGAAAACATGTGTTAATCACAAACATTATCAACACTACAAATACAAATTAAACATACTACAAAAGAAGGGACTCAAAAACGTAATTATTTTTTTTTTACATACAATTACATAGTATTAAAATTAATACATTCTAATTGAATTATTAATAAGTAGAACAAAAAAAGTGCAAATCAAAATAACACTTCACCACTTTAGTCATAGTTTTTGTATTTACGAAACTTCTGTACGACTTTAGCTCCAGACTTTCTTCTGTTTGATATTGTCATAACTGCCACCAGCGGTAGAAAAATGTATTACAACTGTGTACTGCTGCGGCCCATCTGGACCACAGCTGATGAACCGACATTTTTTGGCTGTCCAAAAATGGATGGTAGGAAACACTGTGTTCAAGAAGAATTCAAGGGACACGTTAAACATGAAGTGCATTAAAGTACCTCTGATGGTGAGGTTGCCAGGGTAACACACCTTACAGTCATCTCCATTGGAGTACTGTGGTGATGGACCTATTGAGAAAAATGACACATTATGGCCAAAAACAGCAACACATGCCACTGCAGTTACATCTGCCTGCCTACAGATGTCACTGTAAGAACATGACTAAAGATTGTGGCCACCATCTGGCATCAGCATCACTTATTAAGTAAATGTAGGTAAGGCCTTCGCTAGTATTCTATGCTTGTGTGTAACTTACAAGACAGTGATCTGGCCAGTTTCTTCACCTTCATACGGCTCAGCTCCCTACACCACAGGTTGACGTCTTTATAGGAGTACAGCTTTAGGAAGAGAATGGTGTAAGTACCCAATACGAAGGCACCACCAACTGAAGGAGAGAAAGAGCATTAGTAGTACCTTTTTGTGATGCATGCACATTATCAAACACATGTACCCACAGGTTAAGACTGTTTTGCCAGTAGGTAAGGGTGCACCATCTGTTTCTCTGGCTTAATGTGGCCTTCAGCCACGAGTGACCATGGTGATCACTGTGACAAACACACACCACAATAAAGAAAACTATTCTAACAGCAGACTAATTAACACTGCAAACAACAAATACTGTATAACAGACATTGGATTGTCAGCAGCATTAGGCAAAAAGTACTAAAATGATATGTACAATTATGAACATAATTAACAATGTTAACCAAAGTGTGTGTGTAGGGGTATGGAATCCTCTCCACACACACTTTGGTTAAAATTGTTAATTATGTTCATTTATTAGGGGTGCTAAGAAAAATAGATTCACATCAGAATCAGAATTTTTATTAAAAAAAAACGGTTCCTAATTTTCAAAAATCAATACAAAAAAATCAATGCAAAAAAGACACAAAATGAAATAAAACAATATATATCCACACAGAGTACATATATATATATACATATATATGTATATATATATATACACACACACACATATATATGCATACACACACACGCACACATATATACACATTATATATATATATATATACGTGTGTGTGTGTGCTGTGTATATATATATATGTGTGTGTGTGTGTATGCATATATATATATATATATATTTATTCGAATTATTATACCAAATAATACACTGCGGGAATCGAATTACATTACAAGAATCAATTTGGATTGAGAATCAAGTTGAATCGAACCGTGATCCAAGAATCGGAATCGGATCTTATCGTGAGGTGCCCAAAAATTACCACCTCCACTATTAATGTCATCTTACGTTTTCTTTGAAAAATAAACGGTTAACAATATATTAGATGTCGTAAGGAAACAATAGCAAATTTTGTAGGGGGAAATGTTACAATATTTCAACAATAAAATACTCATTTAATGTATGAGAATTATATATTAAAAACAAAATTCCCTCACAGCTATTCTCCCTTGTTAGAACCCTGATCTATGATTTAAATATTATTGTTGAGCATTCGCACAGAGAAAGGTTTGCACAAACATGTTCAACTGATGATGATGTTGCTGTAACATAGTGTAAAGTATATGTTACGAATTCTCGCAATATTATAACATTATTCTCCTGGTATTGTTTTTTTTTTCCTTCAGTGTGGCCCAAATACTTTCTTGTATATAGCAAATACTGCAGTTTTTTTGACTGTCTATATTTGTTTTCCACCTTGGAGGCAAGTGTATGTGCATACACACTCGTGGTCATACACACACACACCTGCCCTCTTTTACTGCCCTTCCGGTGTAAACAGCAGAACATGGAGAAGAACAGACAGATGGGCTGATTTCTTTACTCATTCACCTCCCAGTAAGAAAAGAGGACAGGGGAGGTAGGGGGCAAAAACAAGCGACACATTCCGCTTTTTACAGCGTTTGGACATTAAAATAATCTCAATGCCAAATCAACATCTTGGAGTAATACATTCAAGACAACAACCAAATTACCATGCATTTGCAAGAAACCCATTATCCACCTCATAATATGTCTCATAAAATTATACATGCCTGCACTAGAGCGTAGAATAAAGGACAGGAGCAATGCCAAGAATCTGTACTCATCATACTGTATTATGTTAATGGTGTGAAACTTTTTGGGGGTTAGGTGACAAAAGTGACCTTGAAGTGGATGTTCTTCACATTAGTTAGTAGATTGGGGAGGAAAGAGTATAAACATTTAGAAACAATTTTACCAAGCCTCAGGTAGACTGTTTGTGAAGAGGTGAACAAAAGGAATCTAAATGATAAATGGGTTGTACTTGTATAGCGCTTTTCTACCTTCGAGGTACTCAAAGCGCTTTGACACTACAACATTTACCCATTCACACACACGTTCACACACTGATGGAGGGAGCTACAATGCAAGGCGCTAACCAGCACCCATCAGGACACAACGGACGTGACGAGGTTGGTACAAGGTGGGGATTGAACCAGGGATCATCGGGTTGCGCACGGCTACTCTATCACTACGCCACGCCATCCCTAGCTAGTATACAACCCCTGGAAAAATGATGGTATCAGCAGCCTTGGAGAATGTTCATTTACTTGTTTAAGTTTGTAGAAAAAATAAAATCATACAAAGCTCAAAACCAGTGAAGTTGGTACGTTTCATAAATGGCAAATGAAAACAGAATATGCGAATTATTTTCAACACATTTGTAAGCGCAAGTTAAAACTCTACTAGGCAAAGCGAAAGCAATTTATCAACAATACCCAGAAAAGCCGCCGGCTTCGCTTTGCCTGAGCTCATCTAAAATGGACTGATGCAAAGTGTAAAATTGTTCTGTGTTCTGACGAGTCCACATTTGAAAATGTTTTTTAAAACTGTGGCGGTTGTATCCTTCGGAACAAAAAGGAAAAGAACCATCCAAATTGTCATAGACGCAAAGTGCAAATGCCACGTTTTTGTGATGGTATGGGGTTGTATTAGTGCCCAAGGCATGGGTAACTTACCCATCTGTGAAGCCACCGTTAATGCTGAAAGGTACATACATATTTTGGAGCAACATATGTTGCCATCCAAGCAACGTAATCATGGACGTCCCTGCTTATTTCAGCAAGACAATGCCAAACCACGTGCTACAACAGAGTGGCTTTATAGTAAAAGAGTGGATGTACTAGACCGGCCTGCCTGTAGTCCAGACCTGTTTCCAATTGAAAATGTGTGGCGCAATATGAAGCCTAAAATACCACAACGGAGACCCCAGACTGGTAAACAACTTAAGCTGCAAGCAAGCAAGCAAGAATGAAAAATAATTCCACCTGAAAAGCATCAAAAATTGGTCTCTTCAGTTTCCAAAGGTTTACTGAGTGTTGTTAAAAGGAAAGGCCATGTAACACAGTGGTAAAAATGCTTCGGTGGTGCTGCCATTAAATTCTAAGTTATTGATTATTTGCAAAAAAAAAAATATGTTTCTCATTTTGAACATTACATATCTTGTCTTTGCAGTATATCCAATTGAATATAACTTGAAAAGGATATGCAAATCATTGGAATCTGTTTTGATTTACAAAGTACATAACATGCCAACTTCACAGGTTTTGGGTTTTGTACAACAGACATGACAAATGGCAACTTTCTGGCTTTAAGAAACACCAAAATAAATCAATAATCTAAACTGTGATAGCAAGTAACAGTTTATTTTTATTTTAGATCAAGCAGAGTAAAAAATATATGGAATCACTAAATTTTGAGGAAAAAGTTATTCAATCACTCTGTAAATGTTCATTCTTAAAGCTAACACCTGCATCACATTCAATTGTTCGGTAGTCTGCAGTTAAAAAGCAGTGTTCACACTTTGGGGAGCTGTTGCACCTGGTGGGTTGACATGAGTCATGGCTGTAACACAAGAGATGCCAATAGAAACAAAGTAGAAGATTATCAAACTTCTTCAAAAAGGTAAATCCTCTTCAGTAGTGTAAAATATGTTGATTGTTCACAATCACCTGTGTCTAAAATCTGGACTTAGTACAAACACGGGAAGGTTGGAAAAGGCAAGCTTACTGGTAGACCAAGGAAAACGGAGCGTCAAGACAGAAAACTTCAAGCAATATGTCTTGAAGACAGAAAATGCACAGCAAAACTAAAAAAGAACAAATGGGCGAAAACTGCAGTCACTGTTTGTGACTGAACTGTAAAAAAGAGCAGTAAGGAAATGAGATTGAAATACAGAAAACCTAAATGAGTTGTCATTATCAGCAAAACATAAAAAAACAAGGTTGCAATGGGCTAAGGAAAAGCAATGGTGGACAACAATGCTTAGTGATTGTGAATCTGCATTGGGCAAGGTGATGATGATTTCCTTAGCTTAATGGAACCCTGTTTTTTTTCTGTTTAGGTGTAGATAATGACTTTTCTTTAGTATTTCTGTATTTTAATCCCAATTCCTTTACATGCTTTCTTACAGACAGTGGTGACTCCAGTTTCCACCAATCTGTTCTTCATTTGTTTTGTTGTGCATTTTCTACTTTCAAGACACATTGTTTAAAGTTTCCCGTCTTCACGTTTTGATGTATTCCTTGGTCTACTAATATGGTTGCCCCATGCAAGCTTTCCATGATGTTGGTCCACATTTTAGACACAGCTGACTGTGAACTATCAAATTCAAAATTGTGTGAAGAAGTTATTTTTGAAGAAGTTTGATAATCTCCTTTTTTGTTTACAATCGAAATATCTTACGTTGGAGCCATGATTCATGTCAATCCACCTGGTGCAATAGCTCTCCAAGTTGTAAGCGATCCTTTTTAACTGCAGACTAATAAACAGATTGAATCTTATGCAGATGTTTGCCTTGCAAGTGAAAATGTACAAGGTAATGCAATCATTTTTTAAAATTCCATAATTGTGCTTGATCTAAAAATTAAACTGTGACTGACTATCACAATTTATTTTCTTGATTTATTTTAGTAAATTGTCATTTAAAATAATTATACTTTTGGTAATGCATGTTTTCTGCTTTTTGCTACAAAATTAAACAACTGAATGAACATCATCCAATACTGCTGATTCCATATTTGTATCCAGGTGTTGTACAACCATACACACAGTATTGCAGTGCCATGAAGCAAGTAAAGCACATATACGCACATCTTAGACACAAAAAACGACTACAGTAAATATACAAATTACAGTCATCATCATTACTGAGATGTCTATATAGGTCCTACAGCACATGAACGGAAATATCAAGGTGATTAACAAAAGATAAAAAAGCAACAGCAACGAGGGCTGTGATAAGATGCAGTGCAAAATCGAAGCAAATCTTGGCATGTGCACATTAACAGCCATGTGCAACATGCAGTGACATAATTGATGCAGAGCTGTATAAAGCCTAGAGTGGGAAGGTGTACTTAATGTTGTGAAGGGGTGAATATACTGTGTATAATGTTTACTGTATGAAATTTATTTTCAAACTTGCTTGAAAGAAAAAAAAATAGGTCTCTTAAGAAAACTATTCAACTGTGTAAATCTTCAAAATATACATTATGATATTTTGGAGAGGGTGGGGTGTGGTTTCATTTGCAATCTGGAAATGCCTCCACAAACTCATATCTTGCAGACAAACTGAAAAACCTGGTTCTGAAGATGATTGTGGAGGAATATTATGCAAATTTTACACTAAATCATATCAAATACTTACTGTGCATCCGGAAAGTATTCACAGCTCTTCACTTTTCCATATGTTAAAGCCTTATTCCAAAAAGGAATACATTAAGTTTAGTCCTTGACATTTATTTTAGTCCTCAAAATTTTTTAGAAAATTCCCCATGATGACAATGTGAAATGGTTAAAAAAAATGCAGATATATTGAAGCCAACTAAATTTACATAAGTATTGACAGCCTTTTATGCAATGCTTTGTTGAGGCGGCTATGAAAACAATTACAACCTCAAATCATTTGAATATAAATTCTTCTTTGCAGCACTTCTCAAGCTCAATCAGGTTGGCTGGGAAGCATTGGATTTAATCTAGGATTCTCTGTACATTACTGCATTCATCTTAGTCTAGTCTGGGAGATGACCAAGAAAACGATGGTCACTCTATCAAAGCTACAGCATTCCTCTGTGGAGAGAGGAGAACCTTCGAGAAGGACAACCATCCCTGCAGGTATCCACCAAACAGGCTTGTATGGTATAATGGCCAGACAGAAGCCATTTCTTAGTAAAACGTTTGCCAAAATGCACCAGAAAGACTCTCATATAAATTATCTGGTCTGATGAGACGAAGATTGAACTATTTGGCGTGTATGCCATCATGGCATCATGTTTGGAGGATACCAGGCATAGCTCATCACCAGGCTAATACCATCCCTACAGTGTAGCATCGCGGTGGCATAATTATGCTCTGTGGTTGTTTTTCAGCGGCAGGAACTGGGAGACTAATCAGGATAGAGGGAAAGGTGAATGCAGCAATCTACAGAGACATCTAACCTGATGGAGCTGGAAAGGCAAAAAGGAATGGCCAAAGAGGAATGGGCGAAGCTGCCCAAAGATAAGTGTGCCAAGTTTGTAGCATTGTATTCAAAAAGACTTAAGGCTGTAATTGTTGCCTGAGGTGCATCAGAAAAGTATTTAGCAAAAGTTGTGAATACTTATGTACATGAGACTTTTTGGGATGTTTTTAAATATATTTGTAAAATAAAATAAAAACATGTTTTACATCGTCATTATGGGGTATTGCCTTTAGAAATTTAAGGACAAAAATGAATTTTTCCATTTTGGAATAAGGCTATAACATAGCACAACTTGTATAAAGTGAAGCGCTGTCAATCCTTTTGTATTGTCTTGACAAGGGGTTCTTAAACTTTTTGACCTGGAACCCACTCAAATATTAACACTGAATTAGTTATATCACAGGGCTGAAATAAATACATTCTTACCAAAACAGTAATTAATAATAATAATGAAAATACACAGTATATGTTTCTTAAATAAACTGTCAATACAATTTAAGTGCAATGAAAAAACAGTTTCACCACTTTAGTCATAATTTTGGTTTGGTTTTAATTTATTTCAAACATGTATAGAATTACAAATGATACATACTATATTTTACATATTTACATTTCTTTTTGCAACATGTTCAAAAAGAAAAAGAAGATAAGATTATTAAATCCCACACCTTTTCCATTTCATAGCAATTTAGTAGCACATATGTTCCTATCCTGTCCTCATTTTGTAACACAGTTTACAACAATGAAATACAACATATCTCTTAAAGATGGTTAAGTCAGTTATGATTCACATATGAGATGAATATTTATTTTTCAATAAAGTGCAATAGGTTCATCAAAATGTGTCTTCCTAGTACTTTATAAGCATTTTTAGTTTGAACAGCCTCCTAAACTGGAACACATTATTAAATTGTTTAACTTATTTAAACATGCTGATGTACTAATGTTTTAAGTGTTGTACATGCAAACAAATGTTTGAAATTAGTTGTTTTAATGAGAATTGTACATTCTTAGGTAGCGGGTTATAGTTTGCATTGTACATAATTTAAGCGGTTTTCAAATTCACCAAATCATTGAAATTCAATGTTTGATTCAATAAATAAAAGATTTGTATGTTCTCTATATCCAACGTTATGTATTATTCTAAGTGATCTTTTTTTGAAACACAGTTAGCAAGTGAAGTGTACTTTTGTAGTTATTTATCTATATTTCGACAATAATAAATAATTCCAATAAGGTAACACTAGCGAGCAGTACAGAATATAAAGTGATTTTTGGTCAAGTACATATTTTTCTTTGTTCATTGTTTGAAATATGTCTTTTGTCACTTAAATATTTATGACTCTTTGCTCCAGACTTCTTCTGTTTGTTTGATATTGTCATTACTGCCACAAGTTGTGGCAAAGTGTATTATAACCGTTTACCGCTGCGGCCCATACGGACCACAGCTGGGAAACAGATATTTTGTGGCGACCCTGTAGGGCAGGGGTCGGGAACCTTTTTGGCTAAGAGAGCCATACAAGCCAAATATTTTAAAAAGTATTTCTGTGAGAGCCATATAATATTTTTTTAAGACTGAATACAACTAAATGAGTGCATTTTTAAGTAAGACCATCATTTTTAGAGTATAATAAGTCTCTTATTCTTTTGAATAACATTGTTATTCTGAAGCTAACCAACAATAAATAAAATACTTATTACTAGGGATGACCCGATACAACTTTTTCACTTCCGATACGATACCGATATTGTGGCCTTGAGTATTTGCCGATACCGATATCAATACGATATGATATAGGCACAAATCATACATATATTTATTCCTTATTTTGTTTCGTAGAATGTTAGAAAAGGCTTGATAAAGTGATGTTACTGTTACTGATGTTGTAGTGTTAAAACAGAAAACAATAGTCAGCAAGAGTAGGTATAGGAAAAACGGACCCATTTATTATTAACCAATTGGTTACATACATTTTAACCTTCAACATAAGAGTATTACCTCAACAAATCCAATAAAAACAAAATGTTATATTTAAAGTGCAAAATAACCACTAATACCAACATAAATATACAATTGAAAAGAATAAATTAAAAATAAATTAAAAGACCCTGAAAAATAACCTAAATAAATCCAATAAAAAAAACAAAAAACGTTTTAAAGTGCAAACAATTCAAGTTCACTTCAGTTATTTTTTTTACTGTCAGCATATGTTGGAAACAACTGTGGGCAGGGACAAAAACCACAAAAACAACACAATATTGTCCACTGTCCAACTGCTCTAAATTAAGAGTTCACAGCTCCAGTTTCACTGACTGACTATGCCCAAAACAATGTAATAATTACTCTTAGTCTTCACTGAAGAATAGTGTAAACACAATAAACATATCACTCTAATAACAAGAGCATAAAACTAATAATAATCAGTCAGTGCTGACTACCCTTACTACTCCTCCTCCTCCTTCTCCACTTTCTGCAGTCCGAGCATAATGTGGAGATTTTTTTTTAAGAAGATAAGCATTTCGGCATGCTGTGAGTTAAAATACTTCCACACAGCCGACATCAGTACACTTTGCTGAGCACACGCGTTGTCGTTGTTGTGATCACGTGGGCTGTGCATGCTGGATCAGAGACGCTCTTCTTCCGCGGCCGCCACCAACGTTAATTAAGGGGCATTGCCGCCACCTACTGTGTTGGAGTGTGATCAAACCAGTCACCTATTATAGAAGTGCTGCAGCGGCAAATGGACAGCTTATATCGGAGAGCTTATATCGGAGTTTTTAGATTCAGTCCGATAAAATCCGATATTCACTTTTTTGGCTAATATCGGACCGATTTCCGATATCAATATCGGATTGGGACATCCCTACTTATTACCATTAGTGCAACTTCTTGAACAGGTGCGGTAGAAACCGGATGGATGGATTAAAAGGCATGAGAATGTTTTATATTTTGAACGTTATTTTTGACACTGTGATTACCAGCGGAATTATTCATTACTTACCGTTAAGCAATGTCAGCTAAGATTTATCTGAGAGCCAGGTGCAGTCATCAAAAGAGCCACATCTGGCTCTAGAGCCATAGGTTCCCTACCCCTACTCTAGGGGGTGCATGCGGCCCATCAATGAAACACTGGTGTAGACCCCAATGAATTGTTTTAAATTATATTAAAATCATCATAAGACCCCTTTAAATGGGCATGTGGTTATATTTTTGTATGTCTGAAACGGATTAATTGCTGTATATGATGCAAACTACCAGTTTTTAGTGCGACTTTTGGATGTACATTTTTTTTGTTCGCACGTTTCATTGGCATTCAAATTCAGAGGTTGTATTGCACATAAAAGGTTGGTCATCCATTACCAGAAAGCTAATCTTGTGTAAGAAACTTAACATCGTGGTTTATTATGTAACATACGATGCATGCATGCATTCTGTCTTGTGGTGTTTGGCCGTAATTTCTACAAGCCAGCGTGATGAAGAGAGTAGACAATGACCCTTGGTTGACCCTTGGATGACCCGGTCGCGCAAACCATACACTCTTTGGCATCACTTCTCTCCTCCTTTTACTGCTTTCCTCCTTCTCTGCCAGCTGGATATGATCCAGTCATGACCAACTGGTTCATTACCACTAACCGGTTCCAATTATGACTGCCTTATAGGAGTCGTCTTTTACAGCACAATCAAATGGCTCAACCGTTTCTTTGAAGGACAAAGACACGGATGTCCTCTTAATCTTAACTGCGATGACAATATTTTCTATTTCACACACATCGTGTTAGGTTATTGGTGATAGTATTGCTGCTCAGAGACAATAGATGACAACATTCCAGTCAACTAGCCTGCCATGCTGCTATCTGTTTGGCAGTTAATTTGGTAGGCCAAGAGAGATGGTATTTTAACAACAGTAAACAACACTTTACCTGGGGTCATGGAGGGCACGGCAAGGACCACTGCAGCGGGGAATGTTAGCATGACCGCCATATTAACAAAGTGAACAAGTAAGCCCACGTGCTCGCTGAAAGAACCCTGAGCAGGAGGAGAAAGACGCACAGGGTCATCGTGATTGGCAGCAATAAATCACCAGACGACATCAAACATATTGAGATCACTGGTGCAAATACTCTGTGCGATTACTTGAGCAGAACACAATCACATTAGGACTTTATGAATGCCTGCAAAGGTTTCAAAATGCTCATAATGCTATATAACAGACTGACTGAATGCCGATGGTGAAACTAATGTCATGTTTTACTGTTAAAACATTGTGCAGATGCATTTGGGGAGGGTCACTTAGTCAGTTTTGATGGATGGCTGTTGAAAAAATAATCCCCATATAGGATTAAGGCAGTGGTAGGAATTTTAAGGTTAAGTCAAAATTCCAGCACTGGGGCATTAACAATCAAATGAAATAATGGAGGGTTTCCTTCACTCACCTTGGACAACTGCCTCTCAGTATAAAGAGCAACCACAATAAACACATTGGACACTGTTGGGAAGAAAATGAGACAGTACTGAGAAAGTCAACAAATGACATTGTTTTTGCATACAAAACACATTTGGTGGAGTTAATACTGGCATTATTGATAGTTTCAAAATGTGGCATTACTTAGGGCAGGAAACAAATTAAAGTACATTTAGTGACCACAGTAATGACACTCACTAAACCGCAGCTTGTATTTTACTGGCCAGCAGCAAATTCTAAAAGTATAGAATCAAACAGCCTGCCACAAATACATTTGGACAACCACAAATAGATTTGGCGCAAGGGATAGATGATTTGACCTAAAATCAGAATTATTTAAAACATAAAAATTACTTAATTTCCGGTTGTAAACTAGTACTAATATACTTGCTAATCTACTATTAATATCTGGTTAGTTTCTACTGTAACATGTTTCTATCTATATTTTGTTAAAATGAAATCACTTATTTTTCTGTTGTTTGGATATTTTACATTAGTTTTGGGCGATACTACAAATTTGGGTATTAATCCAATACCAAGTAGTTAGAGTCAGTGAAGGCCCATACCAATGCTGATACTTATCGGTTTTCAATAATTACATTTTTCATCACAATTATAATCACAAAAAATAAATCACATTGCGTGTACTAAATAATTATATTTGCATTTTCTCCTCCCAGTATTGTAGGCGTTTTGATCAGCATATATTTTACATATTCATGAAGACTGACGCAAAATGGATGGATTGCATGCCTTATTCTACTCACCTAACATGTGCAAATTCACTTTACACACGTTTAGTAGATCAGCTTTGCTTGTTATATCAGGTTTGCAGGTGTTTTAGTACATGCAAACCTTTAGTAAATCAGGGCCTTAAGGTATTATAATAACTATTGTTATTATTAGGAACTGTGCGCAATTTCAGCCGCACTGCCCTGGTAAAAAAAAATACATTTTGGTATTGATACAAGTAATCAAATGCGATAAAAGCGCTGTATTTTTTTTTTTTAACTAAATTGGCAAAGCAAGGCTTTGAGGACATGCATAAATATTGGGTCACTGCATCATATCTTGTAGAATTAAACTACAGTGCAATGTAAAGCTTTTCACAAGAGGTGCAACGACATGTCGCCTATAATTGTCAATAACGTCATCGCTTGTGCTTTTACAGATGGAAACAAACATGCGCTTGTCAGCTAGACTTGTGAACACAAAGCAACAATCCGTAAGAGAAAAATGGCTGCGGCCACTGAAAAGACACAGATGAAAACATTGAAAGTATGGTTAAATTTCACCCTAAATACATCAAAGACATTTAAAATATCATATGCGTTATGGCCAATTAGCAAAATAGACGATCACGTCATCAAGACAACACCAGGTACGCAATCACACAAGTTTTAATGCCAGCGATACTGCCAAACGACATGAACAAGAACAAACCATCCAAATGTGTTGCACAGAACGTTTGCATACACAATTGCAAGTAATTATTTTTTCTCTCATTTGGTTCGCTGGCCAATGTTTATTGAATGTAGACATTTAATAATGGTGGCTGCTCCTGTTACTGATGTGTAAAATGTGTCCCAAGGTACTACAATGAATGACATTATGTTACGTAAGGTCTCCAAGCACTGATGTGTGTGTAGTTGAATTCTGAAAAAGACAACTTGGTTTGCTTCATTATCATGCCAAGTATGTGCAAGCATAACTTATTTTACTGAATCTTCCTGAGGAAAAAGAAGACCCTTACCAGACTATAGCAAAGTTTGTGCTTAAAACTAAATATATGTTGGATATGTGCAGCAGCTTGAGAACAATAAAAAACAAATAAAACATTGTACCGCAATACGAAAAATATCCATCCATCATCCATCCATCATCTTCCGCTTATCCGAGGTCGGGTCGCGGGGGCAACAGCCTAAGCAGGGAAACCCAGACTTCCCTCTCCCCAGCCACTTCGTCTAGCTCTTCCCGGGGGATCCCGAGGCGTTCCCAGGCCAGCCGGGAGACATAGTCTTCCCAACGTGTCCTGGGTCTTCCCCGTGGCCTCCTACCGGTTGGACGTGCCCTAAACACCTTCCTAGGGAGGCGTTCGGATGGCATCCTGACCAGATGCCCGAACCACCTCATCTGGCTCCTCTCGATGTGGAGGAGCAGCGGCTTTACTTTGAGTTCCTCCCGGATGGCAGAGCTTCTCACCCTATCTCTAAGGGAGAGCCCCGCCACACTGCGGAGGAAACTCATTTCGGCCGCTTGTACCCGTGATCTTATCCTTTCGGTCATGACCCAAAGCTCATGACCATAGGTGAGGATGGGAACGTAGATCGACCGGTAAATTGAGAGCTTTGCCTTCCGGCTCAGCTCCTTCTTCACCACAACGGATCGGTACAACGTCCGCATTACTGAAGACGCCGCACCGATCCGCCTGTCGATCTCACGATCCACTCTTCCCTCACTCGTGAACAAGACTCCTAGGTACTTGAACTCCTCCACTTGGGGCAGGGTCTCCTCCCCAACCCGGAGATGGCACTCCACCCTTTTCCGGGCGAGAACCATGGACTCGGACTTGGAGGTGCTGATTCTCATTCCGGTCGCTTCACACTCGGCTGCGAACCGATCCAGCGAGAGCTGAAGATCCCGGTCAGATGAAGCCATCAGGACCACATCATCTGCAAAAAGCAGAGACCTAATCCTGCGGTCACCAAACCGGAACCCCTCAACGCCTTGACTGCGCCTAGAAATTCTGTCCATAAAAGTTATGAACAGAATCGGTGACAAAGGACAGCCTTGGCGGAGTCCAACCCTCACTGGAAATGTGTTCGACTTACTGCCGGCAATGCGAACCAAGCTCTGGCACTGATCGTACAGGGAGCGGACCGCCACAATAAGACAGTCCGATACCCCATACTCTCTGAGCACTCCCCACAGGACTTCCCGAGGGACACGGTCGAATGCCTTCTCCAAGTCCACAAAGCACATGTAGACTGGTTGGGCAAACTCCCATGCACCCTCAAGAACCCTGCCGAGAGTATAGAGCTGGTCCACAGTTCCACGACCAGGACGAAAACCACACTGTTCCTCCTGAATCCGAGGTTCGACTATCCGACGTAGCCTCCTCTCCAGTACACCTGAATAAACCTTACCGGGAAGGCTGAGGAGTGTGATCCCACGATAGTTGGAACACACCCTCCGGTCCCCCTTCTTAAAGAGAGGAACCACCACCCCGGTCTGCCAATCCAGAGGTACCGCCCCCGATGTCCACGCGATGCTGCAAAGTCTTGTCAACCAAGACAGCCCCACAGCATCCAGAGCCTTAAGGAACTCCGGGCGGATCTCGTCCACCCCTGGGGCCTTGCCACCGAGGAGCTTTTTAACTACCTCAGCGACCTCAGCCCCAGAAATAGGAAAGTCCACCACAGATTCCCCAGGCACTGCTTCCTCATAGGAAGACGTTTTGGTGGGATTGTGCGTAATAATTAGTTTGTATTGCATTTTTTCTTGTAGTTTTTTTTTTATTTAGTAGGGCGAGTTGGGTTTGAGGAAGGATGAGTGTTACAGAACAAAGTTAACTCAAGACGGTCAGGTGGTACAAAAGTGGCTTATGTTGCTTTTTTCCATTGCAGCAAAACACCTATGCAGTATTTTAGTATATAGGCCAGGTGGAAAACCCCCTGGAGACATAGTAGGCTGTACCACTGCAAACTTTCAAATTATGCATTAAAAAACAGCCCAATAGGTCGTATATAGAGAAAAAAGTTCCATGTGTAGTTATAATAAAGAGTCACATTAGAGTTACTGACATTATGCATCTCATGATGTGCAAGAGCTAGCAAACTCAGGGTATCCCACCATGTGACATTTGGTTTATGATAACGATAATATCTTGATTATGTTAATGCTGCAAAAAGGTTTAGATAAACACTGAAACTGCAAATTATCTGGTTTTATCTTATCTTTGTTGCACCTTTGTTTCTCCTTTTGTGACACGTGCAAGAACCAAAATGAATGCGCCTTACAGGACTTGTGATCCAAGATGGCTGACGCGGAAGTCCACATCTTTAGATATATATAACATACACAGTGGTATCTTCGGATACAACTGGCCCAGTTTAAAAGTTTTTGGGGATACAAGCCTTCTCTTAACAAATTGCTATGCTATAGATTACAAGCAACATTTCGAGTTATGAGCTTCCCCACCGCACTACATTTCAATGCACTAAATTAGACTTAATTCTCAAATACTTAGTTTTTTTTTCTATTTTCACACCTACGTGTGAAATCCAAGTGTCCATGCACACTCTCAAATGCGACTATTGTTCATACACCATGTGTCTCCCATAAACTAGGGGGCGCGGATAACTGAATTACTTTTCCGGTTGACCTATGATGTCACACTAGGATTTGCGGCTCCTTACAACTTGTTTTAACTGATGTCCGCAGTAATATTTGCATCAGAATATAAATATTACGTCTCTAATGGTGATGCTGATGTTAAAAATAGCTGAAAGCATTAAAAAATGATCTTGGACTGCGCTATGGACATAACGCCACCACTAAGAATGTATTGGGTCGGATGTAATGAATGGCGGCGGATGAGTTTATTCGAAGGAATTTTCAGACAAAATCATGGAAACAAAACTTTTGAATGTCTCAAAGTTTATTCTAAGGGCTCTGTGGATTGATGGAAGAAGTTTTAAATCTGAAGAAATAGATTGTTCGTGCCCCGACTGACATCCAGAGGAAGGTTGCTATTGTCCTGGACTATTCTGCCCGTTGTGCGGAAAGTTAATCAGTTGGCTTGCACAAATGCAGCAAAAATATAGGTTTGTGTACGCTTTATTATTCGACTTAAATATACCCGCTTCATTCTCTTCCATCTCAATTTTACTTTGTTCGGGAGTGCAAAGTAAGCTGGCATTTTACAATGCCTCAGCAACCTTCTTAAATAAGTCACCGTATACTTTTACTACCACTTCAAATTGTTCTTTTAATTTGTGATGCGTGAGGATGGGAACGTAGATCGACCGGTAAATTCAGAGCTTTGCCTTCCGGCTCAGCTCCTTCTTCACCACAACGGATCGGTACAACGTCCGCATTACTGAAGACGGTGCGGCGTCTTCAGTAATAAACAGTCTCCTCATCAATACAATTGTTGCTATGTTTGTATTGAATTGTATCTGTTTCCAGGTGGTATTCCGCACGTTGAGACGATAAGTAGGGTCCTCTGCGGCCACACGCAGCCTCTCGAGAGATCTGGTTTCCAATCGCATAATCCAGGTGTGTTGGTCGTATTTTTCAAAAAACTGATCGGATAAACGTGCTACCATGGGCTGTAGGAGGCTTATATAGAACCAAACTACACGGAACAAAAATATAAACGCAACACTGGTATATTTGTGAAACTGTAGTATAGTCATATTACATTGTTATGTAGTATGAATAACGTCCACTCCCCCACCGGCCTTCCCAGTGGCCCACCAGTGGTCAGCGGAACCGCGAGCCAGTCCTTGGGCTAATAAGGATAATATCATTACAATTGAAGTGAAGTGAATTATATTCATAAAGCAGTTTTTCTCTGGTGACTCAAAACACTTCACAAAGTGAAACCCATTGTCTACATCTTTAAGCTACATTCAAACCAGTGTGGTAGGCACTGGGAGCAGGTGAGTAAAGTTTCTTGCCCAAGGACACAACGGCTATAACTGGGATGGCGGAAGCGGGAATCGAACATGGGACCCTAAAGTTGCTGGCACGGCTGCTCTAACAACCAAGTCACGCCACCCCAAATGCTCTATTATTAATTACAGTAATCATGCAGCATAATTGTCAATGACCTAAGTTTCCTCTCAGGGCCAACCCATGCTGCACGTCTACCTACCAATTACAAGGCACACCGCTGGCCAGCTGTAGGGGTCTTTCAGAAATAAGGAAACCACTTGAATCGGGTCCACCAGGACCCCGTACCTGGCAAGTGAAAACAGAATACATTTAGAAAGAAAGGGTAAATTTAAATTATGACCTATCAAAAAGGCAAAAAAAAAAGGTAAAAACAATTAAATTGATTATCACAGGAGGAATTAAAGACGAAAGATTTGATTTGACTAAGTAGTCACTAAATATATTTCGTAAAAGCAGGATAGTAATTTCACTTGTTAACATAAAAAAGATGTTATTTTCGGAATTGCAAACAAAAATACAGATTAATACAGCACATATTTACATTTTCAGACAAAGTTAAAAATGTCCAAAAAGGAGTAGGAAGAAGTAGTCTTACTACTATGTAAAGTGTTTTTGTCATTAAGTAAGAGGAGTAATTTAAGAAGTGGTACGTGTATTTGGCATGCACTAAATTAGAAATGGGTATACTGATACAAATTGGTAACTGATTGTTCTAAGAATTCTCCAATCAGGGTTTTATTCAGCCGATTCTGATACTGATCATCCACAAGTGAGATTGGCAAATACCAATACACATACCGATTACATGTAATGCCTGTAAATATATAAATTTATTTGTGGTCAATCAATCAATAAAAGTTTACTTATATAGCTCTTAATCACAAATGTCTCAAATTGGTGAGTGCCAATGACAGTTTACCAATATCAACACAAAAGCTAAACTAACTTCTTCTTCTCTTATTTTCTTACAATTGTTTAAGCAAAAAAAAATCAATAGTACACAACAACTAAACAAAGACAATTATCTGCTACTCATTAAAATCATTTGGTTTTTGACCTCAAAGTCCTCCTGTGTCCAGTGAATTATTCCCCAAGTTTCTAAACACTAACAAAAATAAATGAAAAAAAGATTAGAGAACAAATAAGTATTGACCTAATCACTCTGGTATCAATTATGTATTGATTACACCCTTGATATTCATCCATTTTCTACCGCTTGTCCCTTTTTGGGTAATTTATGGATAGCACCCCACGCCTCGACATGTCGTGTACCGACTGTGACATGTTAAGTCGGAAATAAATCCATCCATCCATTTTCTATCGCTTGTCCCTGCCTGGGTCGTGGGAGATGCTGGAGCCTATCCCAGCTGGACAGAAGGTGGCGTGCACCCAGGTCGCCTCCTCATCGCAGATTCAATATTAACAACATTCACGCTCACATTCACACACTAGGGCCAATCTAGTGTTGCCAAGCACCCTATCCCAGTGCTTCTCAAACAGTGGGACAGCCCCTTTGGGGGGGGCGTGGTGCGATGCCAGGAGGGACACGTGTGACCTCTGGGAACATGTTTTTTTTTGTGCCCTACCAGAATGTGATGACGCTTTTCACTGTAACCACAGTAGGGGGACGTGTTGTTTCCTTTAATGGTAATGGACGGTATGGCACAGTGGCAGAGTGGCCGCGCGCAACCCGAGGGTCCCTAGTTCAATCCCCACCTAGTACCAACCTTGTCACGTCCGTTGTGTCCTTGAGCAAGACACTTCACCCTTGCTCCTGATGGGTGCTGGTTGGCGCTTTGCATGGCAGCTCCCTCCATCAGTGTGTGAATGTGTGTGTGAATGGATAAATGTGGAAGTAGTGTCAAAGCGCTTTTGAAGGTAGAAAATCACTATACAAGTACAACCCATTTATCATTTATCATTTAATAAGCTTACAATGTTATGTAGAGGTATAGTTATTAGGGGTGTAACGGTGCATGTATTTGTATTGAACCGTTTCGGTACGGGGGGTTTCGGTTCGGTGCGGAAGAGTACCGAACAAGTTTCCACACGAACATATGAAGTCTTGATAAGCTGCTCCG
This sequence comes from Nerophis ophidion, assembly GCF_033978795.1. NCBI lineage: Eukaryota > Metazoa > Chordata > Actinopteri > Syngnathiformes > Syngnathidae > Nerophis > Nerophis ophidion. Next base: position 34,716,442 of record NC_084621.1, on the reverse strand, counting down.
CTCCGTTCTGCCTCTGTCTCCTACACAGCACCCAGCATTGTCCCACCCACACAACCATCTGATTGGTTACAACTGTAGCGGTAACAGTCAATCAGCAGTGCGTATTCAGAGTGCATGTAGTCAGCGCTTCAGCGTCGAGCAGATAGGTGTCTAGCAGGTGAGCAGCGGAATCTCCCCAAATTATAATAAACACTTCCAAGTCAACTACTACCAACATCACTATGAGCCCGTTGACCTTCGCGAAACAAACTCACTCGCAGTCCTGGCTTTAGGTGAAGGCTAGTTAGCTTTTAGCATAACGTTACCTCATTTTGCGGTGTGTGCATGTGTGTGTGTGTGTTACGGACAGTGTTGATTGAGGTGTGTTGAAGCAGCAAAAATAGACATTATGTTAAATGAAGAGTTTCTGTCTCTGATAGTTGATATAATAACGTAAGTGCTTAATAAAGCCTACATGAACTCCATGGTGCTCAGGGATGAATAGTCTCTCCTATTACTATTGTGCTATTTTTTCAGCTATAGTTACATTAATCATTAGTAATGTAGCAGCCTAGTTTTGAATGGCAGGGTCCCTGCTATCACATGTTGATACAGATATAACATTTACATAATAAAAATCAACAAAAGGCTTCCCAAATGCTGTAATAAATTAAGCATGATAAGTTGACTTGAAACTGTTTAATGTTGCACTTTTTATATGTAGAAGAAAAGTTTTGTCATTTTATTTAATCTGAGCAACATGTTGAGGCAGTTTAATGTTGATTAACGTGGGCAGAATTATTATAGTGTTCCCAAGGTTAAAAGGATAAAGCCATTGTTTACAAATTTGGTAAATAAATAACCAAAAAATTAATATTTTGTTGTTTTCTTACTGTACCGAAAATGAACCGAACCGTGACCTCTAAACCAAGGTACGTCCATCCATCCATTTTCTACCGCTTATTCCCTTTTGGGGTCGCGGGGGGCGCTGGCGCCTATCTCAGCTACAATCGGGCGGAAGGCGGGGTACACCCTGGACAAGTCGCCACCTCATCGCAGACCAAGGTACGTACCGAACCGAAATTGTTGTGTACCGTCCATCCATCCATCCATCCATCCATCCATCTTCTTCCACTTATCCGAGGTCGGGTCGCGGGGGCAGCAGCCTAAGCAGGGAAGCCCAAACTTCCCTCTCCCCAGCCACTTCGTCCAGTTCCTCCTGGGGGATCCCGAGGCGTTCCCAGGCCAGCCGGGAGACATAATCTTCCCAACGTGTCCTGGGTCTCCCCCTTAGCCTCCTACTGGTTGGACGTGCCCTAAAAACCTCCCGAGGGGAGGCGTTCGGGTGGCATCCTGACCAGATGCCTGAACCACCTCATCTGGCTCCTCTCGATGTGGAGGAGTAGCGGCTTTACTTTGAGTTCCTCCTGGTTGAAAGAGCTTCTCACCCTAAGGGAGAGCCCCGCCACACGGCGGAGGAAACTCATTTCGGCCGCTTGTACACGTGATCTTATCCTTTCAGTCATGACCCAAAGCTCATGACCATAGGTGAGGATAGGAACGTAGATCGACCGGTAAATTGAGAGCTTTGCCATCCGGCTCAGCTTTTTCTTCACCACAACGGATCGATACAACATCTGCATTACTGAAGACGCCGCACCGATCCGCCTGTCGATCTCACTTTCCACTCTTCCCCCACTAGTGAACAAGACTCCTAGGTACTTCAACTCCTCCAATTGGGGCAGGGTCTCCTCCCCAACCCGGAGATGGCACTCCACCCTTTTCCGGGAGAGAACCATGGACTCGGACTTGGAGGTGCTGATTTTCCTTCCGGTCGCTTCACACAGGGCTGCGAACCGATCCAGTGAGAGCTGAAGATCCCGGCCAGATGAAGCCATCAGGACCACATCATTTGCAAAAAGCAGAGTCTTAATCCCGCATCAACCAAACCGGAAAACCCTCAACGCCTTGACTGCACCTAGAAATTCTGTCCATAAAAGTTATGAACAGAATCGGTGACAAAGGTCAGCCTTGGCGGAGTCCAACCCTCACTGGAAACGTGTCCGACTTACTGCCGGCAATGCGGACCAAGCTCTGGCACTGATCGTACAGGGAGCGGACTGCCACAATAAGAGAGTCCGATACCCTATACTCTCTGAGCACTCCCCACAGGACTTCCCGAGGGACACGGTCGAATGCCTTCTCCAAGTCCACAAAGCACATGTAGACTGGTTGGGCAAACTCCCATGCACCCTCAAGAACCCTGCCGAGAGTATAGAGCAGGTCCACAGTTCCACGACCAGGACGAAAACCACACTGTTCCTCCTGAATCCGAGGTTCGACTACCCGGCGTAGTCTCCTCTCCGGTACACCTGAATAAACCTTACCGAGAAGGCTCACAAAACACTGTAAATAACCATCCAAAACCCGCCGTCAATACACTATTTACATATTACCTGTATAATACCCAAATATTAGCGATATTGTTATTATAAGCGCCAATGCAGACAAACTATTTTTTTAGTGCCTCATTTATAACAAGAGAGTTAACTAGTTAATGCTGCAGCATTGAGCTGGCCGATGTCCCGCTGCTGCATCGCATCTCAGCTCGTCAAAGTCATTCTAGATTTTAAATCATGCCTCTAGCATGTAGAGCAGGGGTGCCCATTACGTCGATCGCGAGCTACCAGTCGACCGCGGGGGGTGTGTCAGTCGATCTCCAGCCAAGCTTTTAAAAAAAATAGACCTAAAAATTAGTGATCATCAATCTTCACCAAGACGTCACTTAAATGACATTCACGGTACCGGAGGGTCTTGTGAGATGACGCTGGCTGCTGCAAGACCATTATTATGAAAATATGACCGAGAGGAAGGCGAGAAACACTTTTTATTTCAACAGACTCTCGCGCCGTACCTTCCGTCAAAACTCTAAAGGCCGACTGCACATTTCCTATCTTCACAATAAAAGCCCTGCTTCATGCTGCCTGCGCTAACTAAATACAGAGTTTCGGAAAACTGGCGTGCACAAGCGATCCCTCAGAAAGCTGGCGTGCACATCACTTGTGCACGCCAGCTTTCCGAGACTCTTATTTTGTTAGCGCAGGCAGCATGAAGCAGGGCTTTTATTGTGAAGATAGGAAATGTGCAGTCGGCCTTTAGAGTTTTGACGGAAGGGACGGCGCGAAAGTCTGTTGAAATAAAAAGTGTTTCTCGCCTTCCTCTCTGTCATTTTTTCATAATAATGAACTGGCAACAGCCAGCGTCATCTCACAAGACCCTCGGGTGCCGTGAATGTCAATCAAGCAAGCTACGGAATTTGCCGCCAATGTTTTTCTTGTAAAGTGTATGGAAGCTGGATGAAATAGATGCCAAAAACCAACCACTTTCATGTGGTATTGTACAGAAAGGACAACTTTTTTTCTCCTCCATTTGAAAATGTGGGCGTTATCATCATTACTGTCTGATTCCAATCAATGCAAGTCATCAGAATCAGCTAATACACCAACTTATATTCTTGTCTTTGTGAAAGAAAGACATCTATATGTGTTACACATGCTTGTATTATCATTAAACACATTTAACTTGTTTACAAAAATGTCTATTTCATAAATAAATAAATATAAATGATATATATAAATGAGGTAGATCCCCTCGAGTTGGTCAATTGAAAAGTAGCTCGCCTGCAGAAAAAGTGTGGGCACCTCCGATGTAGAGAATAGGAGGTTTAGTCATAAATTTAGAAGTTGTTCATCCGTGACATTTAATTCATACGTGGGCATGGAGCCGAAAATACTATGTCTGCAGGAAGCAACATTTCCTTTTAACTCTTTGTGTGGATTATGATATAATTTTTCATCAAAACGGGAACATATGGACATCTTATCAGTCGTCATAGCAGTGAAAGCAGACATTGTAAATTAGGGGTTATTTTATTATGTTCGTAGTTTGTATTACTTGTTTAGCACTTAACAATATTGCTACATGATGCTAAAGTGTTTGCCTAAAACTGAATCTGTTTGCACACAGCTTCTAAAACTTGTAGGTCAGAGTGCATGTCAAACCAAGATGGCAGCTTGTGCGCGCAGCTTGAGTGATGTCTGTGTTTGTCCTCACTAGATTTTATTTGTTTCATGTTTAGTCTTTTTAATATTGTTTTTAGTATTCTTGTTGGAGGTATCCAATCTAGTCCTTTAAAATTTGTTTTAGCCTTTTTACCAAAATTTTTGCATGGAGGATTGTGGACAATGTTTGGGTGCAGTGTTCAAGCTCAGCGGGGCATGTGGCTTCTGCTTCACCCGGCAGGCAGTTGGGGCCTGTCCATCTACACCTGAGCACTGGTGACCGGTACGGCGTTGTTGCTTACTGCTCCGACAAAGTCTGCTTCTGTGTGTCTGTTGAATATGGTCGGGTCGATCTATCTTCCTGGACCGGGAAGCCTAAGGCACAGTGCTGGTGTAGCATTTAAGCCTCATGGATCCTAACCTGTCCGGCATCTTGGCCTGCTGTCCTACGCTCCTGCTCAAGTTTTGCTTTTTGGGTTCAACTGTGTCGATCCGTCTGCCTGGACTGGGAAGTAAGGAAGGCGCTTCTTTCTTCTGGTGCTGGGAATAGTTTTTCCTTTTTCCCGTTGCCTGAGACCGCGGCTGTGTTGCATTGTCAGGCCTCAGTTCCTGTTTACACGTGATGTCATGCAACGTCACTGTCTAATCCAGTGACCGAAAAAAACTTGGATATTCCTGTGTTGTGCTACATTGGAATCAGATGGCTTCATTCAGTAACTATTCTTCTCTTTTTGGCATTGCTTTAACCATTAAAGAGCTATGGACACTCTAATGCAGTGGGCTCAAACACGCGGCCTGCGCGCCAATTGCGGCCCGCGAGACGTTATTTTGCGGCCCGTACCTTAATATGAAAATGTAATGTTGGTGCGACCCGCGAGTTTCACATGAAAGGCGCTTTACCGCGTCATACTTTTATACCCTCGATTTTTCCGGGAGACTTCCAATTTTCAGTGTCCCTTCAGGGGTAATCATTCTCTCGAATTTCACTCGAAAAACAATATTAAGGGGGCACAGTGGAGCCACTGCCTTTGGAGTCTTCCACAACCTGTTCATACAGCGTGCCAGCCCAGCCACATCAATCAATCAATCAATCAATTTTTACTTATATAGCCCTAAATCACTAGTGTCTCAAAGGGCTGCACAAACCACAACACAAACCACTACGACATCCTCGGTAGGCCCACATAAGGGCAAGGAAAACTCAAACCCAGTGGGACGTCGATGACAATGATGACCCAGTGGGACATCGGTGACAATGATGACTATGAGAACCTTGGAGAGGACGAAAGCAATGGATGTCGAGCGGGTCCAACATAATACTGTGAAAGTTCAATCCATAATGGATCCAATACAGCCGCGAGAGTCCAGTCCAAAGCGGATCCAACACGCGGCCTGCGCGCCAATTGCGGCCCGCGAGACGTTATTTTGCGGCCCGTACCGTAATATGAAAATGTAATGTTGGTGCGACCCGCGAGCTTCACATGAAAGGCGCGTTACTGCGTCATACTTTTATACCCCTCGATTTTTCCGGGAGACTTCCAATTTTCAGTGTCCCTTCAGGGGTAATCATTCTCTCGAATTTCACTCGAACAACAATATTAAGGGGGCACCGTGGAGGCACTGCCTTTGGAGTCCTCCACAACCTGTTCATACAGCGTGCCAGACCAGCCACATCATTCAATCAATCAATCAATTTTTACTTATATAGCCCTAAATCACTAGTGTCTCAAAGGGCTGCACAAACCACAACACAAACCACTACGACATCCTCGGTAGGCCCACATAAGGGCAAGGAAAACTCAAACCCAGTGGGACGTCGATGACAATGATGATCCAGTGGGACGTCAGTGACAATGATGACTATGAGAACCTTGGAGAGGACGAAAGCAATGGATGTCGAGCGGGTCCAACATGATACTGTGAAAGTTCAATCCATAATGGATCCAACACAGCCGCGAGAGTCCAGTCCAAAGCGGATCCAACACAGCAGCGAGAGTCCCGTCCACAGCGGAGCCAGCAGGAAACCATCCCAAGCGGAGGCGGATCAGCAGCGCAGGGATGTCCCAAGCCGATACACAGGCAAGCGGTCCATCCTGGGTCCCGACTCTGGACGAGCGGTCCATCCTGGGTCCCGACTCTGGACAGCCAGTACGTCATCCATGGCCACCGGATCGGACCGGACCCCCTCCACAAGGGAAAGTGGGACATAGGAGAAAAAGAAAAGAAGCGGCAGTTCAACTGGTCTAAAAAGGGAGTCTATTTAAAGGCTTGAGTATACAAATAAGTTTTAAGGTGAGACTTAAATGCTTCTACTGAGGTGGCATCTCGAACTGTTACTGGGAGGGCATTCCAAAGTACTGGAGCCCGAAATGAAAACGCTCTATAGCCCGCAGACTTGTTTTGGGCTTTGGGCATCACTAATAACCCGGAGTCTTTTGAACGCAGATTTCTTGCCGGGCCCCCGCTGGTACTATACTCCCCTGCTTCACAGGCCGCTGGATGTAGCCGGCGAAGTATTCCCGTACTAGTTAGCAGGTCTAGCAAGCACGCGTCTATCAGTCCAAAATTGCCCGATCTGTCCACATCCAGAAGTGTCTGGCGGTCGTAAGTGATCACGGAGTGACCACGATGTGAGCCAGCCATGAAGTTTGCAGAATTGTCCGGTATTTCTGCCAAATGTTCCATATTTAGCAAAAGCTCCGCGATGTCGCAGAAGTACATGTTGTATTTGGCTTCTGTAGACTCCCAAAATGTGTTTGTCAATCTTGTTTGGTGTGGGTTTACATTGTGGCGCATATTTGTAACAGTGATAAAGTTGTTTATACGGCCACCCTCAATGTGACCTGTATGACTGTTGATCAAGTATGTCTTGCAGTCACTTCGTGGGTCTGCAGAAGCTTCATACAATATGTGACTGGGCCAGCACATTGTCTGTATGGTGGAAAAGTGGATGAGCACGCCTTTAATATTGTTGTTTGGGTAAAAACCAGGAGAATGATTGCCCCGGGAGATTGTCGGGAGGGGCACTGATATTCGGGTGTTTCCCGGAAAGATTGCGAGAGTTGGCAAGTATGTTGCTAGGGCAGGAAAGCCATTCAATGAAGGTGAATTCATCACAAAGGGCATGTTAGATTTTTTTAAGAATTTTTTTCTTGTGGCCCAGCCTCATCCAGTTTCTGCATCCAGTGGCCCCCAGGTAAATTGAGTTTGAGACCACTGCTCTAATGATAATCACCTAATTGTGAAAAGTTTTGGCACATGCCCTAGTAGAATTGAAAAATGATATAAATCTGTCTCCAGCTCTGCCCAGAGACCCACCAAAACTCAAATATGTATTTGCCTTACATAAGTATCTCTCCAATCCACTAAATGGAGGGACTTCAACATGCCAGATAATGAAAAGTAAATCAATTGCTAAGTTGAGGCTGTTGATTGCTTTACTTCTACTTTAGTCTGGAAATGTGCAACCAAATCCTGGACCTGAGGTCCAGTGCTTCCTGACACCCTCTGATTTTAAATCATTGTCTGGTCTTAAAATGTTTCATTTGAATGTAAAGATGGACATGGTCAGAATGCAGGTGAATTTAACACGGACAAAGGTTTTGGTTTTGGAAACTTGGCTTACTAAAAGTCTGTTACAAATTAAGACATTAACATTTATGGGTATAATGTTTACCGCACTGATAGGCCAAAAAAAGGGTGGGTATGTAGGTGTTTATGTAAAATCAAGATTTAATGCTTCAATTTTTCAGTAAACTAATTGAATTTTTGGTTCTGAATGTAGAAATAGTAAAATCAGGCCTCCATCTGCTTTAAAGGATGCGTGAGAGTCATTAAAACAGCTTTTGGAAAAGTTAAATTACACTGAAATACTTATGTCAGGAGATTTTAACTGGGACTGGTTAAATGCAGCTTCTGATGAATTTAAACGTTTTTTTTTGATTCTACCCAGTTGGTCAAATTTCCCAGCTGGCCAAATCCCAAAATTCCCAAATAAATCTACCTTAATTGATTTGATTTTAACTAATGTGCCTCATAGGTTAGCTTCCTTGGGTGTATTATGTAATGATTTGAGTGATCAATGTGTTATTGCTGCATGTAGAAATACTAGGATTCTGAAGTGCAAACCTTGTATTGTTTGTAGAGGGAATCTTAAAAATGTCAATGAACAAGCTTTTCATTCAATTTGTCTATTGTGGACTGGGAACATATAAATCTAATAGCATATGTAGAGCGAGCTTGGATGTTTTTCAAATACATTTTCAGGCAAATTATTCATAAATATGCACCTTTGAAGAAATACATAGTGAAGGGACTAGAAAATCCCTGTTTTTTTTTCTCCAGAACTGGCAGACATCATTCATGAGGCATGGGATAAGGCAAGACAAAGTAACTCTGCCACTGATTGGTATTTTTATTAGACAGCTTTGAAATAAATGCACTGCCCTGAAGGCCAAATCAGAATATTTTTGTCTGTCACCACTGGGTGGCGCAGTGGGAGAGTGGCCGTGCGCAACCCGAGGGTCCCTGGTTCAAATCCCACCTAGTACCAACCTCGTCACGTCCTTTGTGTCCTGAGCAAGACACTTCACCCTTGCTCCTGATGGGTGCTGGTTGGCGCCTTGCATGGCAGCTCCCTCCATTAGTGTGTGAATGTGTGTGTGAATGGGTAAATGTGGAAGTAGTGTCAAAGTGCTTTGAGTATCTTGAAGGTAGAAAAGCGCTATACAAGTACAACCCATTTATAACCCACACAGATTTTGGAAAGCGATCAAATCTCTGTCTGTCAATAAAAACACAGCAACTTTTCCCACATTTGTACTTAAAGAATCAGTGCCAGTTTAAGCTCAAACTGGAGTTTTGAACTCAGCATTTTTTATCATTTGGTTCTCTATTTGACTCAAAAGGGATAGGGAATCCTTGTACAGAATCTCACATGTTTTCTGGAGATCCTTTTAATTTTGCTCATTTTAATTGAAGTGCATAAAGCCCTTAAAACATTAGACGACAGAAATTTTATTTTTTGAGTCTGGCAGCTGATGTTATAGCAGAGACACTTTCAATTAGTTTTAATCTGTCCGTAAAAAACAAAGACATTCCATCAATTTGGAAATCTGCTTTTGACTTCCCTTTATTAAAGGGAGATGATCTAGCAGTTCTTTCTAATTATAGGACAATATAAAATGTATGTGTCTCATCCAAAATTCTGTAATCTCTTGTTTGTGAATAGATAGGTTCCTCTATTCAAATACAACTATTTGTAAATATCAATCAGGCTTCAGGAAAAAGCAAAGCACTATCGCTGCTACAATGAAGGAGGTAAATGACATAATTGTAGCGCTTGATAAAAAAACAGTACTGTGCCTCACTTTTTATTGGTATCCCCAAAGCTTTTGACACTGTAGACAACGCTATTTTAAAACACAGGCTGTTCTCGCTTGGTTTTTTAATGATTTAGAAAAAAGGACCCAGTGTATTAAATACAAAGGGCCTTTGTTCAGATGTTGTCACTGTTCATTAAGGAGTGCCTCAGGGATCTGTTTTGCAGCCCCTCTTATTCATCTTGTACATTAATGATCTCAAACAACATTTCTCTGATGCTAATATGCATATTTATGCTGACGATACAATTATTTATTGCTCTGGATCATCTCTTGAACAGGCTGTTAATTCCCTGCAGAAAACTGTTGTTGCTGTGCAGAATTCACCTATTTACTTAAAACTTTTTGTCAATGTTGAGAAAAAAATGTATGCTGTTTTCCAAACATAAAAAGGTGCCTCAAACTCCCCCAGTAGTGTCCACTTTTGAATGGAATATCATAGAAGTGGTGCATTAATATAAATACCTTTGTGTTTTTCTCACTTTTAAACCTTGGATTAATAAACTGGTGTAGAAACTAAAACTTAAATTTGAGTTTTTCTTCCGTAAAAGAGATGTTTTACTTTTGGTGTAAAAAGCGCCTTGTCTCTGCCACATTTTTTATCTGTGCTAGATTATGGTGAGCTTTTTTATATGAATGCTACTCGTTCCTGTTTTCGGAGGGTCGACTCTGTTTACCGTGCTTTTTTTAAGTTCATCACAAACTTTAGAGCCATGACTCACCACTGTGACTTCTACTCTCAGGTGGGATGGCCTTCTCTGTCCACTAGGAGACAGTGACATTGGTACACTTTTATTTACAAGGCTCTTCTTGCCCGATTACATTTGTACATTAGTTACATAAAAAAGTACGGACTCTTATGCACTGAGATCCAACGATCAGCTGTTACTCTCTGTTCCTTTGATTCACACTGAGCTGGGGAAAAAAAGTTTTTGTCTATGCAGCTCCTTGACCTCAAAAGATTTTACAGAGAGACAGGAAACTGACTGATTTTTTTTTAAATCAAAGAGAATGTAAAGCAGTCTCAGTTATCTGTAACTGTTTTACTTTATGTCTATCCTGTCATTTTAATGCATAATGTGAATGCAATTATATGTGTAACATTGCTGCCCCTTGGCCAGGACTCTCTTGAAAAAGATGTTTTTAATAAATGGGTTGTACTTGTATAGCGCTTTTCTACCTTCAAGGTACTCAAAGCGCTTAGACACTACTTCCACATTCACACACACATTCACACACTGATGGAGGGAGCTGCCATGCAAGGCGCCAACCAGCACCCATCAGGAGCAAGGGTGAAGTGTCTTGCTCAGGACACAACGGACGTGACGAGGTTGGTATTAGGTGGGATTTGAACCAGTGACCCTCGGGTTGCGCACGGCCACTCTTCCACTGCGCCACGCCGTCCCTAAATCTCAAAAGGATTTTTTTTGGTGTTTAAATAAAGGTTAAATAAAAAAAATCTCCTTATATTCAGGCTGAAAAAAATAAGGTTTTGGATCAAAACATTTACCAAAGCAATTGTTGTTGGCTCTCACAAAGTCTGCATGATCAGCGTTGTTGGTGGGGAAGGGATTTGTGGTTCCCTGAATGGCTTGCTCATTGTCTCTCAAAATGGATCGGGAATCTGAGTGAAATTGATGTTATTTTGACCATATCTACTAGGGGTGTGGGAAAAAATCGATTCGAATACGAATCGAATACGTTGTGTGATTCAAAATCGATTCTCATTTTTAAAAAATCGATTTATTTATTTATTTATTTTTTAATCAATCCAACAAACCACTACACAGCAATACCATAACAATGCAATCCAATTCCAAAACCAAACCTGACCCAGCAACACTCAGAACTGCAATAAACAGAGCAATTGAGAAGACACAAACACGACACATAACAAACCAAAAGTAGTAAAACAAAAATTAATATTATCAACAACAGTATTAATATTAGTTATAATTTCAGCATAGCAGTGATTAACAATCCTTCATTGACATTATCATTATACATTTATAAAAAAAAAAAAAAAAAGAACAATAGTGTCACAGTGGCTTACACTTGCATCACATCTCATAAGCTTGACAACACTTTTCACAAAGATAAAATAAGTCATATTTTGGGTTCGTTTAATAGTTAAAACAAATTTACATTATTGCAATCAGTTCATAAAACATTGTCCTTTACAATTATAAAAGCTTTTTTTTTTTTTAAATCTACTACCCTGTTTGCATTTCAGCAGACTGGGGTAGATCCTGCTGAAATCTTATGTATTGAATGAATACAGAATTGTTTTGAATCGGAAAAATATCGTTTTTGAATTGAATCAAGTCGAAAAAAATCAATATATTATCAAATCGTGACCCCAAGAATCGATATTGAATCGAATCGTGGGACACGCAAAGATTTGCAGCACTAATATCTACAGTCCTGGTCAAAAGTTTACATACACTTGTAAATAACATAATGTCATGGCTGTCTTGAGTTTCCAATAATTTCTACAAGTCTTATTTTTTGTGATAGAGTGATTGGAGTACATACATCACATGGACAAAGATAAGACCTTCTGGAGGAAATATTTAGCTGTTTGTCCACAATACCCAGCAATATGGTTGGAGGACAAAAGGTTAGGGCTGTAATCCCAGGAATACCATCCTACCGTCAAGCATGGTATGGTGGTGGTAGTATTATGCTCTGGGCCTGTTTTGCTGCCAATGGAACTGGTGATTTAAATGGGACAATGAAAAAGGAGGATTACCTCCAAATTCTTCAGGACAACCTAAAATCTTCAGCCCGGAGGTTGGATCTTGGGCGCAGTTGGGTGTTCCAACAGGACAGTGACCCCAAACACACGTCAAAAGTGGTAAAGGAATGGCTAAATCAGGCTTGAATTAAGGTTTTAGAATGGCATTCCCAAAGTCCTGACTTAAACGTGTGGACAAGGCTGGTGAAACAAGTCCATTTCAGAAAAACAACAAAATTAGCTGAACTGCACCAATTCTGTCAAGAGGAGTGGTCAAAAAGTCAACCAGAAGCTTTTGGATGGCTACCAAAAGCGCCTTATTGCAGTGAAACTTGCCAAGGGACATGTAGCCAAATATTAATATTTTTGTAAGTATACTTTTGACTCAGAATATTTGGTCATATTTCCAGAAGACACATAATAAATTCATAAAATAAATAAACTTAATGAATGTTTTTGTGACCAACAAGTATGTGCTCCAATCTATCACAAAAAAATATGAGTTATAGAAATTATTAGAAACTCTAGACAGCCATATGTTCTCTACAAGTGTATGTAAACTTTTGACCACAACAGCATTTACTCGCAAACTGTGTAGGTCTTTTGGTGTTATAAAACAAAAATATATAATAAAAACTTCAATACAGAGGCAACATGTTTTCCCCATTCTACTGGTGCTTTAGAGTTTACTTAGCACTTATTTCTTAGGGTTGTTTGAAGCCGGCTTCTGGCTTGTTCTTAGTGCGTAACATGTTTAGCCTTGTCCTCCAGTTATAATGAGACTTGATAATGATACTAAAGACACTAAGATATGTGTTTAATTTACACATAATTAGCTGCTAACAATTTGTCAGACAGGAGACTAAGAATACAGTGTCAGCCAGCAGGAAACGGCATTGGTGATCGGCATAAAACTGCATTAATCGAGATCAAATACTTTTTCACGAAAATTGGCTGATACTGTTTAGTGGCCGACCGAACGGCAAATCCCTAGTATTAACTTAGTCAACTGTGTTAGATTCATTACGGAATCGAACCCCGAAAGGGACAAGCTGTAGAAAATGGATGTAAACATGCACTGCACTGTGCACTACTTGGTTGCCAACAGCAGACACGCTGTTGATTCGGTTTCAACTAGTTTGTCATCTAAAGAAGTCCATGACCATCAATTGGAACTACTGCACAACTCAAGGCAGTATTGTACTGATCAACAAAACACTTGCATTGAAAAGAGTTCAGAACATTCTGAAAATAACCTAAAAAGAAATGAGATATCATGGAAAAAAAAGCTTCAAGTTGTAAAAAAAAAAGAAAAAGAGTGTATTAAAAATCCACTTACTTACCTTAGAAGGTTTTCGAGGAAAAGGCGGGCATTACTAAGTACCTGTAATAAAGAGTAACAGTTAAAACTCCTGTCAAAACATGTGTTATTGCTTCAAAATTACATTCTTAATTGTTTTTTTCATTTTCTTTACCAATGGGATAAATTCATTTTTTTCTTCTCTTTGCATTCCTTTTTCATCTTCTTTACCGTACTTTTCCCTCGTCATCGTCTTTAATCTCTCTGGCTCACTCTTCCTATTTCTGAATGGACTGTGATATCTCATTACTCCACACAAAAGCTCAATGCCTGGGGATGGGACAGAACTTCAGTAGGAAAACCTCTTGCGATGAACACAACGATCTGTGTTCAAAGGCCGGATTAGCAGCAGCCAGGCTTTGCTGAAGCGTCATCCCCATCCCTCCCATTCTCCCATTTTCACTCCCTTCTTTTAAACAGAGGAGAGGACATTATATAAAATGTGTTGACATATTCCTTTTGGATTCCATCATTGTGCCTTGCCTGGCCATAATCTGGATTGTGAGCATTGACGTTATTTCTTATCTGAAGTAGATCTGACTAGACAAGGTATATTTAAGCAATATTGATCTTGAAAAAGAGCACATTGCCAAGACTTGCATTTATACAGAGAGTTGAAATTGGCAAGAAACCAAATCTGACACAGAGTAAGACAAAGTGAGTGGTCATGAAAGCAAATGGATATTTATAAAGCAGTGCAGATGCTAAATGAAAATTGTTGATTTTTTTCATTAATATCGCTAAAACCTTACAAATGTAATTCATTTGTCACTTGCTTTTACTTTCATATTCAACTTAAAGACACAGCAAATAAAAAGTCACTTTGACTCTAAAAGTAGCCAGGGTATGGAAAATTGGGTGCTCAATTATACACACAATACTCACAAATGTGAGTAGGCCCCTAACGTTTCGGTTAGCCTTTTATCATATCATCTCAAAAGACTATACTATATAAACAACTATTTCACTTTTGCCACCGAGGGCCATACACTAATACAAATTCAAAAGGGGCAATTTTGATATTTTTCATTTTCAAAAACATTACAATATATAGAATTGTGTTTACCGTATTTTTCAGACTACAAATCGCAGTTTTTCTCATAGTTTGGCCGGGGGTGCGACATATACTCCGGAATGACTTATGTGTGAAATTATTAACACATTACCGTAAAATATCAAATAATATTATTTATCTCATTCCCGGAAGAGACAAAGAAAATGTCAGCTATCGTCACACACACGTCAGCAATCGTCACACACACGTCAACCAATAAGAATTCGGCGGGGTAAGATCATGGCAGAAGTGCATTGTGGGTCATGGAATCCTAACTGCTATATGCTATATGCTACTGTCGTAGCTATTAAACTGGATCATTTCATCGTTGGCGGTAAAAACTGAGAAGGGTTGATCAAAAATGGCACTGCAGATTACAAGCTGGACGTAGTGAAATATGCAGCAGAAAACAACAAGAGGAAGCGGCGCATACCTTTGGAGTTGACAGAGTTGTTTAGAAGTGACATCGAGGAAGAAGATTTCATCGGATTTATTGATTAGGAGTGACAGTTTGTTTGGTAAACGTATAGCATGTTCTATATGTTATAGTTATTTGAATGACTCTTACCATTATATGTTACGTTAACATACCAGGCACGTTCTCAGTTGGTTCTTTATGCGTCATATAATGTACACTTATTCAGCCTGTTATTCACTATTCTTTATTTATTTTAAATTGCCTTTCAAATGTCTATTCTTGGTGTTGGATTTTATCAAATAAATTTCCCCCAAAAATGCGACTTGTACTCCAATGCGACGTATATATGTTGTTTTCCTTCTTTATTATGCATTTTCGGCCGGTGCAACGTATACTCCGGAGCGATTTATAATCCGAAAAATACGGTACTTTGTAGGGCTTCCCTCAAATTTGGTCCGGGGATCCGGAAGGATCTCAGTCATGAAAAATAATACTTTTATCTCAGGCTCGACTTCAGATCTATCTGTAAATATAACGTTTTTTCTTAAATTATGTTTTATATCCTTTTTATTAAAAAACAACAAAAAAATAATGGCAAAAACCCATTTTTGTTCCCCAAAAATGTTCAAAATGGAAATGTTGGTATTAAATAATTGGAGGTCTAAATAGGTCAATAATTTATAACATGAATAGTTTGGTTGAATTGTATTTGTTTATTTTAGCAAAGACAGTCTTTAAAAAAATAAAACATTTAAAATATCAGGGATCTAAAAAGGTCCCACTCATAAAAGTGTTGAAAATAAGTGATAGTACAATTAATGTGTTATCACCTATAACCTGTATACTGTTTAAAAAAACTCTCAGTCAGGAATTGATTCTTTCATTTTTCAGCATGCATAAGAAAAATGTTTGAACACCCCAGGTTTGCAAACTGTGTTCTCTTGAAGATACATTGTAACAAAAATGTTTCTTGGAATTTCTGTCTGACTCATATTTATTGAGGGCCATATTGCAGTTATTTTTTAAACAGTAAATATATACGAGTTAGGGGTGTAACGATTGATCGATACATTGATAGATCAATTTATATTCCAAAATACCAAGTATATAGATGTGCTTAGCAATTTTGCCTTCCAAGAAAGAGGTATCGATCAATCGATTTTATCAATACTAGAAAGGAAAACATTACATTTGAGGACAGCAAACTTTACAAGAAGTTAAGCAATTGAAATAATACAAATGTTAAACGTTAAGTCTATTTTCCTACATGTGGCGTCATCAAATCGAAAATGGCGGATATCTACGGAGGTCGAGAAAGGCCATAACAAGTGCAAACGCCACAAGACAATAGTGTAACATCTGAGACATGTGTCTGTTTGCCTTCAAAATGGGGTGATTTTGTGTGTGACGTGTGCGAGAGTGGCAAGAGTTTGGGTGTATGTGTGTTTAGTGTTTAAACTTGAGTTTTGTTAGGAATACTCTGAGTAGTGAAGGTTGTGACCCTAAAAAGTAAGAAACCCAAACCGCAGACCGCGTGCAGTTAAATGGGAATTTAATGTCCAAATGTATAGAACAAATAAGGGAGCAGAAAGAACACCCACAAAAAAGGCACAGGGAAAGTTGTGCATCAAAAATTGCAAGCTGGACTGGCAAGCCCACAAACAAAACGAAAATGAATTCCTCAAACAACTTTTGCAATGATCCCACAACCAACAACAAAGAGACTGGTTTAAATAGCTCTACAACACCAGGTGAGGAGGGAAGCACTCAGAAGCAGCGTAAAGCTACTGCAAACACAGTACAGACAAAGCAAAAAGTGAAACCAAAATAATAAAGCAAAACAGGAGGTGAACCCAAAAAACACCCACACACTAAAGAAAGAACCACCTGATAAAACAGGTCGTAACAAGTTTTGGCTAACAGCAGCTCTTCTATACATGTCTTTTGACTCCCTGAGTTTGGTACCGCGTGTTAAGAAAGTGTATGAAAGTGTATCTCTGACTGTGTCTTTCCTTCTCCACTGCCGGGCAATATGATCTCATAACTTTCAGCTACAGTACGATTGCAAAAATCTTAATAAATACAAACGACACAACACAATGATGAAGCTGCAACACAACTTTAAACCCCAGATGACCCGGCCTTCAACGGAGGTCACAGCGGTGCAAGTTACCGCAACGCACCGACTACCGTCACACCAGCATAAGTAATTTTAAGAGAAACAAACAAATAGAAGAGATGGGTGAAGGAAGCTATGGAAATTAGGAAGTGAGGAGCTAACACCATTAACAGATGTGGAGGTATACATGCTTCCACATACCTGGGACGCTGTCAGTCATTGACGACGCAAGAGCGGAGAATATTCACAGTGGGTACGGAAGTATTCAGACATCTTTACATTTTTTATTCTTTAATTGCAGCAATGTGCTAAAATCCAAAAGTTCATTGTGGTTCTCATTGTACACTCAGTATCTCATCTTGACAGAAAAAAACCGAAATGTAGAATTTTTTGTTATTTTATTAAAAAAAGAAAAACTGAAATATCACATGGTCATAAGCAGTGTTGGGTTAGTTACTGAAAACCAGTAAGTAGTTACAGTTACTTTATTTCAAAAGTAACTCAGTTACACCAAAAAGTAATGTCCATCCATCCATTTTCTACCGCTTATTCCCTTTTGGGGTGGCGGAGGGCGCTGGCGCCTATCTCAGCTACAATCGGACGGAAGGCGGGGTACACCCTGGATAAGTCGCCATCTCATTGCAGGGCCAACACAGATAGACAGACAACATTCACACTCACATTCACACACTAGGGCCAATTTAGTGTTACTGTGAAAAGTAACTATTTAGTTACTTTATTTTATTTTTTTTAAGACTCCCATTAATGCCCTTTTAGCCTTCATTTCAGTACGGTCATTGCACTGCAGAATAATACAATCTGTCGAAAAACTTGACATGCATTTGCATCACTGGACTCTGCTAAGCAATGTGGTCTACATACAACACACAAAGACGAAGACAAGTTTCAAAGGGCCAATTTATTTTGGGCCAGAACAAATTGACAAAACTATTTTAAATAGCTCCAACATAACATACATAAGTAACAAACCGCATAATAACAACAAAGCTGTAAACCTGGCTTCACCCAAGGAAGGCACACATGACATGATTATATGTGATGTCACTATATACAGCACACATACTGCTATACACACGCCTAACCAGGCGTTTTTTTGTCTCAAGGAATTGTGAAATAAAATCATGTCTTCAGGGAAGCCCAAGACACTACGCATTTCCCCAGTTTTAGTTTAGAGAAAAGGAAAGATTGTCTTGGCCCACTAGGATCCCTCTTTATGTTTGTGAACTTTATAGTCTATACATTGAGAGTGATGTAATAATCAAACACTCTAGAAGCCTAGAACAAAAGGGTATGTAAGAGAATGCTTTCCATGTTTAGGTGCTCACTGTCCACTGTGTCCAGGAACTTGGAAAATGTTTTTGTGCCATTTGCCGTCTGACGCCCGCTATCATGCTAATTAGCTACCTGAAAGCGGGTGACTCCACTGTAGAAATAGCCAGCATGTCTTCCAGCAAATACGTTGCAATGGCTCTATCAATGTTGTCCTGGATAGTAGCCTCTCTGTTAAAATCCTTAAGTGAAGTGTGTCTCCCTTTACTAGCTTCGTCGAAGCATGCTTTTGTAGCTGTTTCAGCAGATTTGAATTGCCGTTTTAGGCAGTAGATGGGATCTTTGATCCAAGAAACAACTTACATTTAACTAAAATGTTCTTTTCTTTGTCCTCGACAAAAGAAAAGTAGTGAGAATATCTCCATGTTAGAAACACGGATTCGGCTCCGGCATGATGTCTTGTTAGTAAACACAGACACGCCCCCCCCCGACCCACACACACAGCGCGTGGCACGCCTCTTCACTTCCTTGTGACACAGGAAGAATCAGCAGGACGACACTGCAACTTTCCAATAAAACACACTCAGATCTTCTCAGTTTCTAGAAGAAATAACGCAGTAACGCATCATGTGGTAACAGTAACGGAGTTACTGAATATAAAAAATAATGCATTAGACCAGGGGTAGGGAACCTATGGCTCTAGAGCCAGATGTGGCTCTTTTGATGACTGCATCTGGCTCTTGGATAAATCTGAGCTGACATTGCTTAACACGATAAGTAATGAATAATTCCACTTGTAATCAGTGTTAAAAATATTTTTAAAAATATAAAACATTCTCGTGCATTTTTAATCCATCTATCCGTTTTCTACAGCACCTGTTCAAGAAGTTGCGTTAATGGTAAGAAGTGATTTATTTTTTTATTGGTTAGTTTAGGGCTTGCCCTCCTGGGGGTTCTTCAGACCACCAAGCACTGACATGAGAGCCTGTTTTAGGGTTACAATATGTTTTTATTTTTCAATAAGTCTCTCAGTTGCTTTCCAGCAATTGTCTTTTTCTCTTTCGTTCTCGCTCGCACTCTGGCTCCAGCCCCAACCCTGTCTCTCCCCCTGGCCGCTGCTTATAAACAGAGCGACAGGTGATTAGATAACAAGGCCCAGGTGGGCCGTCTACGCACCTGTCGCTGATTTCGAGGCCGGTCCTGGCATCACCCCTCTTCGCTGCAGGCCCGCAGGCCACGCCCCTTCCACAGTTAGCTTCAGAATAACAATGTTATTACAAAGAATAAGAGACCTATTATACTCTAGAAATGTTGGTCTTACTTAAAAATGCACGCGTTTAGTTGTGTTCAGTGTTGAAAAAATTATTATATGGCTCTTACGGAAATACATTTAAAAATATTTGGATTCTGGGCTCTCTCAGCCAAAAAGGTTACCGACCCCTGCATTACACTATTCGTTACCAACGAAAATAACGGCGTTACAGTAACGTGTTTCTTTGTAACGCGTTAGTCCCAACACTGGTCATAAGTATTTAGACCCTTGACCGTGACACTCATATTTAACTCACATGCTGTCCATTTCTTTTGATCCTCCTTGATATGGTTCTGCTCCTTCATTGGAGTCTAGCTGTGTTTTCATTAAACTGTTTGGACTTGATTAGGAAAGGCACACACCTGTCTATATAAGACCTATCAGCTCAGAGTGTATGTCAGAGCAAATGAGAATCTTGAGTTCGAAGGAACTGTCCAAGGAGCTCAGAGACAGAATTGTGACTAGGCACGGATCTGGCCAAGTTTAAAAAATAATTTCTGCAGCACTCAAGAATCCTAAGAGCACAGTGTCCTACATAAACCTGAAATGGAAGAAGTTTGGGACAACCACAACTCTTCCTAGACCTTGTCAACCAGCCAAACTGAGCAATTGTGGGAGAAGAGCCTTGGTGAGAGAGGTAAAAAAACAAAAAACAAAGACCACTGTAACTGAGTTCCAGAGATGCAATAGGGAGAGGGTAGATAGTTTCACAAAGTCAACTCTCACTGCAGCCTTCCATCAGCTTTATGGCAGACGGAAGCCTCTGCTCAGTGCAAGACATATCAAAGCTTGCATAGAGTTTGCCAAAAAACACATGAAAGACTCTCAGACTATAAGACATAAGACTCTCAGGTCTGATGAGACTAAGATTTAACTTGTTGGCGTTAATTCATAGCAGAATGTGTGGAGAAAACCAGGCACTGCTCATCACCTGCTAAGTACAACCCCAACAGTGAAACATGGTGGAGTCAGCATTGTGCTACCGGGGTGTTTTTCAGCTGCAGGGACAGGATGACTGGTTACAATTGAAGATAAATGTGGCCAAGTACAGACATACCTTGGAAGAAAACCTCTTCCAGAGTGGTCAGGACCTCAGATCGGGCCGAAGGTCCACCTTCCAACAAGACAATAACCCTAAACACACAGCTAAAATAATGGATTTGCTTTGGAACAACTCTGTGACCATGCTTGACTGGCCCAGCCACCTCAGAAGAGACCTAAAAATGGCTGTCTACCAACATACACCATCCAACCTGACAGAACTGGAGAGGAACTGCAAGGAAGAATCGCAGAGGATCCCCAAAACCATGTTTTGCATCATTCCCAAAATGATTAGGTTGCATCACTAACTCAAAAGGGTGTTTCTACTTGACACCTAGCAAAGTTTCTGAATAACATGAAAATGTGATATTTTGTTTTTTTCTTTAATATGTTTGAAAACATTTCTATATTTCTGCTTTTTTATGTTAAGATGGGATGCTGACTTTAAACGTTGTCACTGATTCTGTTCATAACTTTTATGGACAGAATTTCTAGGCGCAGTCAAGGCGTTGAGGGGTTCCGGTTTGGTGGCCGTGGGATTAGGTCTCTGCTTTTCGCAGATGATGTGGTCCTGATGGCTTCATCTGGCCGCGATCTTCAGCTCTCGCTGGATCGGTTCACAGCCGAGTGTGAAGCGACCGGAATGAGAATCAGTACCTCCAAGTCCGAGTCCATGGTTCTCGCCCGGAAAAGGGTGGAGTGCCATCTCCGGGTTGGGGAGGAGACCCTGCCCCAAGTGGAGCAGTTCAAGTACAAAGGAGTCATGTTCACAAGTGGGGGAAGAGTGGATCGTGAGATCGACAGGCGGATCGGTGCGGCGTCTTCAGTAATGCGGACGTTGTACCGATCCGTTGTGGTGAAGAAGGAGCTGAGCCGGAAGGCAAAGCTCTCAATTTACCGGTCGATCTACGTTCCCACCTTCACCTATGGTCATGAGCTTTGGGTCATGATCGAAAGGATAAGATCACGGGTACAAGCGGCCGAAATGAGTTTCCACCGCCGTCTGGCGGGGCTCTCCCTAAGAGATAGGGTGAGAAGCTCTGCCATCCGGGAGGAGCTCAAAGTAAAGCCGCTGCTCCTCCACATCGAGAAGAGCCAGATGAGGTGGTTCGTGCATCTGGTCAGGATGCCACCCGAACGCCTCCCTAGGGAGGTGTTTAGGGCACGTCCAACCGGTAGGAGGCCACGGGGAAGACCCAGGACACGTTGGGAAGACTATGTTTCCCGGTTGGCGTGGGAACGCCTCGGGATCCCCCGGGAAAAGCTAGACGAAGTGGCTGGGGAGAGGGAAGTCTGGGCTTAGGCTGCTGCCCCCGCGACCCGACCTCTGATAAGTGAAAGAAGATGGATGGATGGATGGATGGGATGCTGACTGTAGACTATTGACACATAAAATGTACTTTTTTGATTTTAGCAAATTGCTGCAAAGAAACAAAGAGTGAAAACAATAAAGGGATCTGAATACTTTCCTAACCCACTGAACTGTATGGCCGGATCGAGGAACTTTAATTAGCAGGTAAATCTACTGTCAAAATGTTGGTTACTGTACTTACATTGAAAATTGCTTGAATGTTTAAAATGTGAACAGAAAGTGTTTCCTCCGGTTAATTCACCTAAAGCGTTGGTTGCACTTTATTCAAATAAAATGTTAATGCATTGTCCATCAATTATTGTTTACTTGTTTGTATCCATAATTAATCTATACCTAATTACCTTAGAAGAAATAACAGGAATATACCTGCAGTGTCCAGTATTTTATTATTTTACAGTAACAGTGGTTAATTTTGATTTTGCTAAAAAGTTACTAAATTGTTTTCCACTCACTTTATCGTTTTGGATCGAATCGTTCAGATAAACTACATCTTCCCTTAGTCGTATCAACAACCACAAATATCTGATATAATCATATTACACCCCTAATATGAATACACATTGGGGATGTCAAAAGTAACGCGGTAACTAATGCGATTAATCTCAAAAAAATATTGCATTAATCATAAGCACATGTAGATTAATAATGCAATTTATTCTGACCGTACAAACTCTTTGAACCTA
Source organism: Nerophis ophidion (assembly GCF_033978795.1). Lineage (NCBI taxonomy): Eukaryota > Metazoa > Chordata > Actinopteri > Syngnathiformes > Syngnathidae > Nerophis > Nerophis ophidion. The sequence continues at coordinate 34,693,635 of NC_084621.1, read as the reverse complement.
ACCAGTGATGAGATGAATGAATAAGTCGGTACAAAAATGAGTGAAGAGACTCCGACCGTTGTACCCGCTGGAAAATGTTACTCTAAAATAAAGCCTAGAAGAACTTTAGATAAAAATGTTACCAATGTGTTTGCAAATAAATGACACGCATGTAACTAAAACGTTTAAAAATGTTACTGGATGACATTCTGACAATAAAATTGTATTTGCGTACAAATATATAAGAACATTTGAATTACGCAAGCAAGTAATAACCTTGGATTATTAATCATGATTAATCCTAATTCACAAATGTGATTAATCTGATTAAAGGGTATGTTTGTCGGACATAATAAAAACAAAGACAGTGCATCTGGAAAGTATTCACAGTTTTTCACTTTTTGTTATTTTACAGCCTCATTCCAAAATGGAATAGGGCTAAGATAAATGCAGCAATGCTCAGAGACATACTTGATGAAAACCAACACTTCCCATCCAACCTGACAGAGCCTGAGAAGTGCTGCAAAGGGTAAAATTAGAATAGAATAGAATAGAAAAGAATAAAAGTTAACTTTATTGTCTGTTTCTACATGAAAAACAGAAATTTGTCTTTGACACGGCTTCGATCACAATATTAAAAACACACTTACACACAGCAATAGGTACTGTTTACAAGAGAGACAGTGTGGGCTATTTCATGTTGTTTAGAACGGTTATTGCAGAGGGGATGAATGATTTCTTGCAAATGTTTTTTCCTAACCAGAGGGGTTCTGTATCATGTGCCTGATTGCAGCAGCATGAAGGAGTGATGCAGGGGGTAGGAGAGGTCCTCAGTTATGAGGATGGCCTTCTTTCCCACTGAGCGCCGATGAAGTTCAGTCAGAGAAAGTTGAGCTTTTCTGGTTATTTTCATGGCCTGATTTATTATGCGGGAGAGTTCTGTTTTGGTGGTGACAGTGAGGAAGTTGAACCAGGAAAAGATTTTATAGATTAAAACAGATTTGATAAGTGATCTGTAAACAAGTGTTGAAATGTCTTTCTTAATGTTAAAACTCCTTTGTTTGGGAAAAGAAATAGGACAAGAGCAATGGGCGAAACTGCCTAAAGAGAAGTGTGCCAAGCTTGTGGCATCGTATTCAAAAATACTTGAGGCTTTAATTGCTGCCAAAGGTGCATCAACAATATTGAGCAAACCCTGTGAATACTTATGTACATGTGATCTTTGTTTTTGTTTTTTTATTATTCATTAATTTGCAAAAAAATTACTTTGTCATTATGGGACATTTCCCATAGAATTTTTAAGACTACATTTTGGTATACGGCTGTAACATTACAAAAGGTTGAAAAAGTGAAGCATTGTGAATACTTTACGGCTGCACTGTAATCGCCTTATGATATTTTTGACATACTTGCCTTTGCATATAGTCATTTTTTTTTAATGTGAAATTTGAGAACTTGCTTTAAAAACCCTCGGTCAAGTGTATTTTTAAGTATTGTTTTTAATTTATAATAAATTTGTTGCATTATTAGATAGGGGTGTAACGGTAAGTGTATTTGTATTGAACCGTTTAGGTATGGGGGTTTCGGTTCGGTACAGGGGTGTATCGAACGAGTTTCTAAGTTAAAGTCTTAACAAGCTGCTTTGCTTATTCTGCTTGTCTCAGCACCCAGCATTGTCCCACCCACACAACCATCTGATTGGTTACATACAAAGCGATAACAGCCAATCAGCAGTGCGTATTAAGAGCGCATGTAGTCAATGCTTCAGCTTCAAGCAGATATGTGTTAAGCAGGTGAGCATAAGACAGGGTACTCTCCCCAAATTATAATAAACACTTCCAAGTCAACGTTCTAGTTACATCACTATGAGCCCGTTGACGTTCTAGAAACTTAAACTGCAGCTCAGCTCGCTCACAGTCCTGGCTTGAGGTGAAGGCTAATTAGCTTTTAGCATAACGTTAACTCATTTTGCTGTGTGTGTGTGTGTGTGTGTGTGTGTGTGTGTGTGTGTGTGTGTGTGTGTGTGTGTGTGTGTGTGTGTGTGTGTGTGGATAATGACGCGTCTCCCCCGGCAGTAAAGGCGGATGAAGGTTAAGGGTGCCTCACTGCCTACTGGGTGCACCGTGTGTTTGGCTACGGGAGTAAACCCCCAACGACAAATCGGTTGGGAAGACCCGCATCAGGCAGCCATCAACAGACCGGTGTGCTGGCAGTCTTCTGCAACTCCTTCCTGCAGAAGGTCGTCATGAGCTTTTCATGCCACTGGAAGACGTAGGGGGGAGCCAAGGTAGTGAGGGTAGTGACTGCGCACCACTTCCTTCACTCTAATCTACTCCTTGCGCAGGCCTGCTCCAAACACCCCCACCCCCTTTCCCACCCCATCCAAGTCCTGCGGCGATGGAGAAAGGTGGCAGATACAGGTCAGGATGTGACTGGGAGTATCTAGCCCAACTCTGCACGCAGGCGGCGTGGGATAGACGGTCGCTGAGGTACGGGACGGAACAGCGTGTCTCTTCAGCAGCTCCCCACGAGACTGAGCAGCTCCCCAGGAGACTGAGCAGCCCCACCTTGCTCACCCTGAGATGGGAAGGGCCTAGAAAATGTGGCCTAAAAATGATCTGTTCCTCCACTCCCGGGCAGCCTACCGCAGCTGCCTGGTCATCCCCCCATGCGGTCGAAAACACAAGAATAAAACCCGACTGACACTCACACTAGAGACTTGGAACGTCCGTACGCTTTTGGATGTGCGTGAGGATTCATCTCGTCCCCGCAGAAGAACAGCGTTAGTGGCGCACAAACTGTAGAGGTATAACATCCACATTGCGGCCCTCAGCGAGACCCGCTTCCATGGGGAGGACTCCATAGCCGAGGTGGGAGAAGGATACACTTTCTTCTGGAAAGGGCTTCCGGAAGGCTCCCGTCGCCTCCATGGTGTAGGCTTCGCTGTGCGGACCTCCCTACTTCAGAAGCTTCCCGAATCTCCAGTTGGCATTAGCGAAAGGTTGATGACCTGGAGGATTCCCCTCACCAATAACCGTTGCTGCACCCTCATCGGCGCCTATGCCCCAACACTGATTGCCGACCCTCAATGTAAGGAAGAGTTCTATGCCTCCCTGCACTCCGTGATCAGCAAAACACCACTCACTGACAAGCTCAGCCTTCTAGGAGATTTTAACGCAAGAGTGGGCTCGGACAGTGTACTGTGGAGGGAAGTGATGGGTCGGCACGGTGTTGGCAAGCTTAATAACAATGGTCTCCGTCTTCTCACTATGTTTTGAGCATCAACTGGTCATCACAAACACCTTGTTCCAACTGAAAAACAATTACAAAACATCCTGGCAACACCCTCGCTCTAAACACTGGCATCTCCTAGATTACATCATCACCCGCCACATGGACAGGAAGGAGGTGCGCATCACTAGGGCCATGCGTGGAGCTGACTGTTGGACTGACCACCGCCTGATCAGAACAAAAATTGACTTAGAAATACGTCCTCAACAGAGAAAAACACCACCTTCCAAGAGGCTCAACTGCGATGCACTGAAGTCCAAGCACTGCGTCAACCTGCTCAGGAAAAAGGTAGCAGATCAGCTGTTCAAGATTCCTGAAGTGCCACCAGAGCTGGACATTGGAACTACCTGAAGCACCCTACGCACTGCCCTCCACCAGGCGGCCGTGGAGTCTATAGGGTACACCAGAAGGCGACATCAAGACTGGTTTGACAATAGTGCGCCAGGAATCTATGACCTGCTTCAGGCAAAACACAAGGCCCTTGCAGCTCACATATCAAACCCTCAATCCACCGTCCTGAAGGCTCAGCTCATCCGCCTCAGAAGTGAAACCCAGCGCACCCTCAGAGCCATGGAGAATGACTGGTGGACACAGAAGGCCCGCGAAATACAACATCACACAGACACCAACAACTCGCATGCCTTCTACGACTCCATCAAGTCCATCTATGGCCCACAGAGGAAGAACATCACCCCAGTTAGATCAGCTGACGGCACCACTCTCTACAAGGACAAACAACAGATCCTGGACAGATGGGCTGAGCATTTCAGGGTACTGCTGAACACCACAAACCCTGTACAGACAGACATACTCTCTGACCTCCCATGCCTATCCCCTGTAGACTCGCTGGACTCCTCTCCAAGCTTCTCAGAGGTACTCAAGGCCATTAAGGGTCTAAAAAACAACAAGAGCCCAGGCCTTGACAAGATCCCGGGAGAAATCTTGAAGCACGGTGGATATCACCTGCACCGCAGAATGCACCAGCTGATCACTGCCACCTGGTCGTCTGAAGTCATCCCGCAAGATTGGAAGGATGCTAACATCATAACGATCTATAAGCGCAAAGGCAACAAAGCAGACTGCGGCAACAGCAGAGGTATCTCCCTAAAATCCGCAGCTGGGAAGGTACTAGCAAGGATCATGTTACATCGAGTAGCAACTCATGTAACCGAAAACATCCTGCCCGAATCTCAATGCGGCTTTAGACGTGATCGGAGCACTGCAGACATGATCTTTGTTGCCAGACAGGTACAGGAAAAATGCAGAGAACACCGCAAAGACTTGTACATGGCATTCATTGACCTGTCCAAGGCATTCGATACAGTAAACCGGGACTTGCTGTGGGAAATACTTGGAAAACTAGGTGTACCAGCAAAGTTCTGCAACCTACTGCGACAGCTACATGATGGCATGCAGGCCTGTGTGAGCAACGGCGGCCAACAATTCCCATTTTTCAGTGTGGATGTGGGGGTCAAGCAAGGGTGTGTCCTTGCCCCAACCATATTCAACATGTTCATAAACACCTGGACCCCACAGAGGGGATTCAGATACAATACCGGCTGGATGGTAACCTTTTTAACATCCTCCAAGTCAGCACTAAACTCACCACCCAGCTTATTCTGGAACTACAGTATACAGATGACTGCGCTGTACTTGCACACTCACCAGAGTCTCTCCAGTGCGCACTGAATGTGGTAGCCTCCATCTACAGTGCCATTGGTCTTCAGATAAACACCAAGAAAACACAAATACTCGTGCAGGAGTTTACTCCCCAGCCAAACACGCCAATCTTCACCCTTGACGGGCACCCATTAGCCACCGTCCCCCACTTCACCTACCTCGATAGCACCCTGTCGCCAACCTGCACCAATGACGATGACGTCCAGGCCCGTATTGGCCTGGCCTCTGCTGCCTTTGGAAGGCCACGGTCCAGGGTTTTCCTGAACAGGAATCTAACCATCTCCACCAAGACAGCCGTGTATAAGGCAGTCTGCCTCTCCACGCTGCTCTATAGTTCCGAAACCTGGACACCCTACCAGAGGCACATCCAGAGTCTCGAGGCCTTCCACATCCGCTGCCTCCAAAGGATCCTAGGTCTGACCTGGGAAGACAGGGTGCCCTACACTGAAATTTATGACTGACCCAACACACCCAGCATCACAGCACTCCTTGGCCAAAAACACCTAAGATGGGTCGGACATGTGATCCGTATGCCAGCCCACCGCCTACCCCGTCAAATATTGTATGGCCAGCTTTCAGTCCGTCAAAGGTCTGCCGGGGGTCAGAAAAAACGGTACAAGGACCACATTAAAACTCTTCTGAAAAAGTGTGACATCAAACCACCAGCACTGGAGTCCCTGGCTGCTGACCGCCAGACTTGGAGCTCTACCTGCCACCAGGGAATCACTCATCTTCAGGAGAAGTTCACAGAGCGGAGAGCACAGCGGCGTGCACAAAGACACCAACGTGCCACAGCACCAGCGACCATCACCGCTGCCTTCCCCTGCCCCTCCTGTGACAAAGTCTGTGGATCACACATAGGCCTGAGCAGCCACCTGGCTATGCACAGGCGAAAGGCACAACAATAACCAATCCAATACTTCGTTTGGAGCAACGTCATCATCGACATCGATGGACTGCCATAAGCAAGTAAGTGTGTGTGTGTGTGTGTGTGTGTGTGTGTGTGTGTGTGTGTGTGTGTGTGTGTTAGGAGCAGCAAAGCCCTGTCTGTCTGTTATTTCACTTGAACTCCTTGGTGTTCAGGGATGAATAGTCTCTCCTTTTGCTAATGTACTATTTTTTCAACCAAGTTACATTATTTATTAGTAATGCAGCAGCCTAGTTTTGAATGGCAGGGTCCCTGCTATCACATGTTGACAAAAATATAACATTTACATAATAAAAATCAACTACAGGCTTCCCAAATGCTGTAATAAATCAAGCATGATGAGTTGACCTGAAACTGTTTAATGTTGCACTTTTTATATGTAGAAGAAAAGTTGTGTCATTTTATTTAATCAAAGCAACAACTTGAAGCAATTTAATGTGGATTAACGTGGGCAGAATTATTATAGTGTTTCCAATGTTAAAAGGATAAAGCCATTGTTTACAAAATTGGTAAATAAATAACCAAATTGTTGTTTTTTTACTGTACCAAAAATGAACCGAAACGTGACCTCTAAACCAGGGTACGTACATAACCGAAATTTTTGTGTACCGTTACACCCCCTATTATTAAGGTTAAAAAAATAAGCAAATGCATGGAGTTCATGCATTATTTTCTTCCAAAATGGGAACAACAAATACATTTAGTAAGAGGGGTAGATGACTTTATTAAAGGACACTATTTCCAGATTTTTGCAGGCCATATGAAATAATGTGGCGGGTGTGACCTGGCCCCCAAGCCTTTTACACTTGTGTAGAGGATATTTGCAAGAATAGATGAAGATTTGTTAGCCTTTACAAGGTTAGTAAAATCACTTATGGAGTGCAGTTGTTTATATAGACCACCATCTTGTCTAATGAAGTTATTCCTTGTTGGCAATGCCTTATCTATTTATAAACAGTATGTTGCATACCTCTACAGCTACAGATTATGGATGATGCTTAAAATGACTTTATATCAAATGTCCTTATAATTGATTGTGTTATTGCTTATAAGTGTTACCTTACCAACATCACTACACACCAGTTAAGAATCCCCCTGTAGTTACTGAAACCACTGGATGAACTCAGCAGGGACTCCTGAGGCTTGTGACAGCTTGGGGGGGTTGATCATAGAAAAAAAAGAGATACAAATATATGAGTGGTCAGTTAAAGTGCTGTTTCACTAAATTTATGTTAAAACATTTTCAGTCAAGAATGTGCTGAAGCTTATCCAAGTTGACTTCAGTGAGGGCCCTGGCATCCTAAGTACACCCTGGATTGGTTGCCAGTAAATGGCAGGACACAAATAGACTGACATGTCTGTGAATGTTCTCATTCACCCAGGTCATTGTAATCTCAGGGCATTCAATCGATCGGAACTGGACATTATGTTTTTTTTAGAAGACGTTTTGCCTCTCATCTGAGTAGTTAATCCTAATAGACTTACATTGGTCAGATCGAGTTGGTGCTGGTGCCAATACTTCAGTAGGTATCATTGATAAAGAAATAAACACGTAATCTAACATCTATGTTTTTAGACAGTGGGAGGAAGCCAGATTACCATTAGAGAACCCACAGAAAAGCACTTTGCTGCTTTGTTGAATGTTAATTTACGATAAGTAAATTGTTGCCGCTAGGTGACATCAAAAGCAAATACGGTGTTAGCTTTCACTGTTATGCGGATGACACCCAACTCTACATGCCCCTAAAGCTGGAAAACACGCCAGATTGTAGTCAACTGGAGGCGTGTCTTAATGAGATTAAACAATGGATGTCCGCTAACTTTCTGCAACTCAACGCTAAGAAAACGGAAATGCTGATTATCGGTCCTGCTGGACACCGACACATATTTAATAATACCACCTTAATATTTGACAACCAAACAATTACACAAGGCGACTCGGTAAAGAATCTCAGAATTCTCTTCGACCCAACTCTCTCGTTTAAGTCACACATTTAGAGTGTTACTAAAACAACCTTATTTCATCGCCGTAATATCTCTAAAATTTGTTCCATTTTGTCCACTAGCGACTCTAAAATCATTATTCATGCATTCGTTACGTCTCGTCTCGATTACTGCAACGTATTATTTTCAGGTCTCCCTATGTTTAGCATTAACAGATTACAGTTGGTACAAAATGTGGCTGCGAGACTTTTGACAAGAACAAGAAAGTTTGATCATACTACATCTATACTGGCTCACCTGCACTGGCTTCCTGTGCACTTAAGATGTGACTTTAAGGTTTTACTACAAACCACGTTTCCATATGAGTTGGGAAATTGTGTTAGATGTAAATATAAACGGAATACAATGATTCGCAAATCTTTTTCAACCCATATTCAGTTGAATATGCTACAAAGACAACATATTTGATGTTCAAACTGACAAACTTTTTTTTTTGTGCAAATAATCGATAACTTTAGAATTTGATGCCAGCAACACGTGACAAAGAAGTTGGGAAAGGTAGCAATAAATTATGATAATGTTGAGGAATGCTCATCAAACACTTATTTGGAACATCCCACCGGTGTGCAGGCTAATTGCGAACAGGTGGGTGCCATGATTGGGTATAAAAACAGCTTCCCGAAAAATGCTCAGTCTCGTCCACAACTGCGTGAGCAAATAGTCAAACAGTTTAAGAACAAAGTTTCTCAAAGTGGAATTGCAAGAAATTTAGGGATTTCAACATCTACGGTCCATAATGTCATCAAAAGGTTCAGAGAATCTAGGGAAATCACTCCACGTAAGCGGCATGGCCGGAAACCAACATTGAATGACTGTGACTTTCGATCCCTCAGACGGCACTGTATCAAAAACGGACATCAATCTCTAAAGGATATCACGCCGCCGGCTTTCTGGACCCGAGATCATCTAAGATGGACTGATGCAAAGTGGAAAAGTGTTCTGTGGTCTGACGAGTCCACATTTCAAATTTTTGGGGGAAATATTCGACCCGGAAGTTGACCCGGTGGAAGTCACTACAACTACAAAATAAAATAAAAGTCGCAACACCTTAAATATTAGTGTTTTACGTGAAAGTAAATAAAAGTAATATAATGTATGAATGGATGTTTATAGTGTAATATATATTCGGGATGGCTGTAAACTTTTTATGGCTGTTAACTAGAGGAGACACGGACATCAGCGTGGATCGACGGGCGCTTTATTTTTCAACTCACATGTAAGCAAATGTGCCACAGTGTCGACTACGGCCCTTCAACAATCACTATTTCATCGGAACCAAAATATAAGAATTTATTACATACAGCCTATATTTTGCGCACTGTTGACAAGAGATGCACCAAAAACTAGGTTGTCTCGAAAACAATCCCAAAACCGGATGTGATAAAATAACAATTTCCGCTGGTGACCGAGTCTTTCCGGCGCACACGAATGACGTAGCTTCCCCAAAGCTGACGAAAAAATCAGATTCAGGTCACATTGCGTTTAGACTGCAGTCCCATTTGAAAAGATCAGATTACAATTGGATTAGGGACTACTTCCTAATGTGGCCTGAATCTGATGCCAAAAGATCAGATTCTAAGCACTTTGGAGCGTTTAAACTTCCCCAAAAAAATCAAATCTGTGTCACTTGAGAGCAAACAAATCTGATATGGTGTGCTGTGTAAACAGGGCCAAGTTGATGTTACGTACATGCATACATGGATGAGCGTAGCAAACGTGGGGTGCGCACTTTGACTACCTGTCATGTTTATCCCCCACCCCCTTATTTTTTGCTGAGTTGGGTAAAGTTGAATTAATTTTAACAAGTTGTGGCTCATATTGTAAGCTACAGCACTGTATGTCGGTTAAATGATCACAAACAGTGAGACAGTTGCTCTGACTCTAAATGCAATGCATAGTCACAACTTAACAGTGTTTGTTTGTGTGCAAGGCTGGACTGACCATGGATATTGTGTTTACTTCTGCCGCGCCAGCACACGACAAGCCACTGCAGTTAAGAAATGTTTGACAATCACAAATGGCTTAGAAAATGTTAATTGATCCATAACTGGGCAATTTATGTGACATTTAACAAAGTATCAGAATACCTGCCCTCATGCTAAGACGAAAGAAGAGCTCATTTCACCTTAGTGATGTATTAGACCAGTGCTTCTCAGTTATTTTCTGCGATCAAAAGTCTTCTTACAAAGGAGCCTATTGGAGTCGCTCTATTCTGCCTATAAGCACTCTAAAATACATCCAAACATATCCATTAAGGTTTTATACACACACTGTAGGCATATATGACATGTAGTAACAGGCACATTCAAAATAACATAATATTTATATATTATGTTTAATTTTTAACATAGAGTGGTGCATTATTTAAAAAACGCATCCCAATGTTTTTCTTTTTCCTTCAACAACATCACTGATTTATACTCACTGCAGACTTCATGAAAGCCAACAAACATATTAAAACATCACTTTTGTATAATACCTGCTGTCACTAGGACGCTGACTGCTAGGATGTTGTTATATTCCATTTAGATATAGAATGACACATAATCCTAGCGAAGAAAGGGCTTTACTACATTACATACATCCTTTCATCATGAATATACAACTTTGATGTGGGTTTTTAGAGGGTTTTTTAGAAATCTTTATAAGTGGGATAAAGTAAATCCCATTACCTATTAGCTGACTTTTGCTAGCGTTATTTACGAGTTACAATGCATTACAAAAATAAAATAATATCAGTATCAGATTGACTGGCCAAGTATGTTTGACACACAAGGAATGTGACTTGGTAGACTGTGTTCAATGCAAGAAACAAAGAAAAATGCAACAACTACAATAGAGCACAATACCGTGGCCCCATCTTCTTTTTGTCTAGCATAAGGATTGGGATAGTAGGCAACATTACAAAAAAATGCACTTCCCCTTTAAAAAAATGCTGCATCTCATTTTTTAAATGAAGGCGACGCCCCACATGACAAGTATCCAAACAAGCTTGGTACTTGGATGATAATCACTATGCTTCATTAAAGCATGCAAGTTTATGAGTGTAATCGAATGATTACCATTTTTTCTTTGTAAATCTAGACAAAATTGGTGCAGTTCAGCTAAATTAGTTGTTTTTCTGACATGGACTTGTTTCTTAAGCATTGTCCACACGTTTAAGTCATGACTTTAGGAAAGCCATTTTAAAACCTTAGTTGTAGCCTGATTTAACCATTCCTTTACCGCTTTTGGCATGTGTTTAGGGTCATTGCCCTGTTGGAACACCCAACTGCGCCTAAGACCCAACCTACGGGCTGTGGATTTTAGATTGTCCTGAAGAATTTGGAGGCAATTCTCCTTTTTCATTGTCCCTTTTGAAGCACCTGTTCCATTAGCAGCAAAACAGTCCCAGAGCATAATACTACCACCACCATGCTTGACGGTGGGAATGGTGTTCCTGGGATAAAAGGCCTCACCTTTTCTCTTCCATCCATCCATCCATTTCTACCGCTTATTCCCTTTTGGGGTCGCGGGGGGCGCTGGCGCCTATCTCAGCTAGAAACATATTGCTGGCCAAACAGCTAAATTTTTGTTTCATCTGACATCACATGGACAAAGATAAGACCTTCTGGAGGAAAGTTATGTGGTCAGATGTAACCAAAATTGGCCACAATACCCAGCAATATGTTTGGAGGAGAAAAGGCGAGGCTTTTATTTCCAGGAACACCAGACCTACCGTCAGGCATGGTGGTGGTAGTATTATGCTCTGGTCCTGTTTTGCTGCCAATGGAACTGGTGCTTTAAATGGGACAATGAAAAAGAAGGATTACCTCCAAATTCTTCAGGTAAACCTAAAACCATCAGCCCGGAGGTTGGGTTTTGGGCACAGTGGGGTGTTCCAACAGGACAATGACCCCAAACACACATCAAAAATGGTAAAGGAACGGCTAAATCAGGCTAAAACTAAGATTTTAGAATGGCTTAAAGTACTGACTTAAAGGCCTACTGAAATGAGATTTTCTTATTTAAACGAGGATAGCAGGTCCATTCTATGTGTCATACTTGATCATTTCGCGATATTGCCATATTTTTGCTGAAAGGATTTAGTAGAGAACATCGACGATAAAGTTTGCAACTTTTGGTCGCTAATAAAAAAGCCTTGCCTTTACCGGAAGTAGCAGACGATGTGCGCGTGACGTCACTGGTTGTAGGGCTCCTCACATTGTTTATAATGTAAACATCCTGCAGCGAGAGCTATTAGGACCGAGAAAGCGACAATTTCCCCATTAATTTGAGCGAGGATGAAAGATTTGTGGATGAGGACATTTCGATTGCAGTAAGAGCGATTCACATTTACTACGATAATTCTGGGAAATCCCTTATCAGCCTATTGTGTTGCTAGTGTTTTTGCGAGTTAAATAGTATCTGATAGTCGGAGGGGTGTGGCCACGGGTGTGTTGACGGGTGTGTTGAGGGAAGTGTTGAGGGAAGTCACGAAGAAGCTGCAGCAGGACAGAAGCTCCGCTGATCTCCGGTAAACGGCCACTTGTTACCACAATTTTCTCACCGAAAACTGCCGGTTGACATGTAGTCGGGATCCATGTTCGATTACCCGCTCTGATCCATAGTAAAGCTTCACCTCCGGGAATTTTAAACAAGGAAACACTGTGTGTTTGTGTGGCTAAAGGCTAAAAGCTTCCCACCTCCATCTTTATACTTAGACTTCTTCATTATTAATTTAACAAATTGCAAAATATTCAGCAACACAGATGTCCAAAATACTGTGTAATTGCGCGATGAAAAGAGACGACTTTTAGCCATAAGTGGTGCTGGGCTAAAATGTCCCCTCCAACCAATAACGTCACAAACACGCGTCATCATACGCGTCATCATTCCGCAAGGTTTTCAACAGGAAACTCAGCGGAAAATTTAAAATGGTAATTTAGTCAACTAAACCTGCCGTATTGACATGTGTTGCAGTGTTAATATTTCATCATTGATATATATAAACTATCAGACTGCGTGGTCGGTATTAGTGGGTTTCAGTAGGCCTTTAAACATGTGGACAATGCTGAAGAAACAAGTCCATGTCAGAAAACCAACACATTCAGCTGAACTGCACCAATTTTGTCAAGAGGAGTGGTCAAAATTCAACCAGAAGCTTGTGGATGGCGATTGGAGTGAAACTTGCCAAGGGACATGTAACCAAATATTAACATTGCTGTATGTATACTCTTGACCCAGCAGATTTGGTCACATTTTCAGTAGACCCATGATAAATTCATTAAAAAACTGAACTTCATAAATGTTTTTTTGTGACCAACAAGTATGTGTGCCAATCACTCTATCACAAACAATTAAGAGTTGTAGAAATTACTGGAAACTAAAGACAGACATTACATTATGTCCTCCACAAGTTTATGTAAACTTTTGACTACGACTGTATACATTAGTTCATTTTAAATTCCAATAAAATGCACGTTATACAGTATGTCAATTCAACATTGTAGACATGCTTTAGTCCCAGTAGTTTATTATCCCATAGCACAGTGGTTCTCAACCTTTTTTCAGTGATGTACCCCCTGTGAACATGTTTTTAATTCAAGTACCCCCTAATCAGAGCAAAGCATGTTTGGTTGGGGAAAAAAAGAGATAAATAAGTGAAATACAGCACTGGGGCGGTATAGCTCGGTTGGTAGAGTGGCCGTGCCAGCAACTTGAGGGTTGCAGGTTCGATTCCCGCTTCCGCCATCCTAGTCACAGCCGTTGTGTCCTTGGGCAAGATACTTTACCCACGTGCTCCCAGTGCCACCCACACTGGTTTAAATGTAACTTAGATATTGGGTTTCACTATGTAAAGCGCTTTGAGTCACTAAGAGAAAAGCGCTGTATAAATATAATTCACTTCACTATGTCATCAGTTTCTGATTTATTAAATTGAATAACAGTGCAAAATATTGCTCATTGGTAGTGGTCTTTCTTGAACTATTTGGAATATATATATATATATATATATATATATATATATATATATATATATATATATATATATATATATATAAATAACTAAAAACTTGTTATACAATAAACAAGTGATTCAATTATAAATAAAGATTTCTACACATAGAAGTAATCATCAACCTAAAGTGCCCTCTTTGGGGATTGTAATAGAGATCCATCTGGATTCATGAACTTCATTCTAAACATTTCTTCACAAAAAAATAAATCTTTTACATCAATATTTATGGAACATGTCCACAAGAAATCTAGCTGTCAACACTGAATATTGTATTTTTTTCTTTCACAGTTTATGAACTTAGTCATATTTTGTTGAAGTATTATTCAATAAATATATTTATAAAGGGTATTTGCATTTTTGCTATTTTTAGAATAGATTTAAAAAATCTCACGTACCCCTTGGCATACCTTCATGTACCAACAGGGGTACGCGTACCCCCATTTGAGAACCAATGTGAGAGCATATTAAGTGAAGGTTGGTGATCGTAGAAAAAGAGCCAAGAAGCTAACACAAGAAGCGTATGACAAAAAAACAACTTTCAGGTAATTATCTCACCAAAATCTGTCATTTATGTCGTTGCTGCGTTTCTTTTTGTCACTCTTTGTTTTAGAGCGGGCCGCTTCCAACAAGGGATCGGCTTCCCGCCGCTCACCGCCCGCCTTACTGTCAGCGGCGGCCACCGAGCGGTAAAACGCCGCCGTGTTCTTCCCGTTCATCGGCCGCAGACTCGCTCCGCCTCGCCCCGCCGCGAAAGTAGCCCTTTTCTTGCGAATGAAGGCCCCAGTAGTGTCCATGTCTCCCATGGTGGACACACAAGTTTGAAAACAAAGTTAACTTCAGCTGGGGGGCAGCATACTTGCTGCTGTATTGAGGAAGACGGACGTGAGCCGAATGGAAACAGGAAGTAGTCACAAACTAAACCGCCCCAAACCTCAGATTTCCGCAATGTCATTGAACAGGTAGGAACGTCATGACGTCACGGGATGTCGACGTACTGGTCGAAGAAATTGTATAATTACTCGATTGGCTAAGTTTTATATTCATAAATGTAAGTTTCTCAGTACCTGACCTGTCTTTTGTGCCTTGAATTTTTTTAAGAACTCTACAATAAAACACTCTCTACCTCTAAAAACAAAAAAGCTGTGAAAACGATGATGCTGTGTTCCAAATTTAAGTTATTTACTGAAATTAGAATAGAATAGAATAGAATAGAATAGAACAGAATAGAATAGAATAGAAAGTACTTTATTGGTCCCTGGGGGAAATTCAGCACCACAGTTCGCTCACAATAAACAATAATAATAATAAATAATATATGACATATATTATATATATAATATATGAATAATATAAATATATTCTACATTTAAGTGCAGTCAAGAAGGACAGTCTGATGGCTGTCGGTATGAAGGACCTCCTGTGTCGTTCCGTGTTACATTTTGGGAGTCTGACCCTTCCACTGAACGTGCTCATTCTCTCCACAAGGTCCGAGTGTAGTGGGTGGGAGGTGTTGTCCATAATGGCTAGGAGTTTTGCTTGACTTCTCCTCTCTGACACCACCGCCAGAGAGTCAACCACTCCCACCATGTTACTGGCCTTCTCTACCAGCTTGTCCAGTCTGTTTACGTCCCTCACTCTCAGCCCGCTGCCCCAGCAAGCCACAGCGTGCAAGAAAGCGCTCGCCACCACCGACTCGTAGAACATCTTCAACATCTTTGTACAGACGTTGAAGGATCCTAACCTCCTGAGGAAATAGAGGCGGCTCTGTCCCTTCTTGTAGAGGGCCTCAGCGTGTGGTTACTGAAATGTGATATTTGTTTTAATTGTGTCATTAATACAGTAAAATTTACTGTAAGGATACACATTTGTCCTATGATTAACCAGACTTTGAACGTTCATTCGGTATTATCATTTTGCACTATCATCAGCCTATCAGAGCCAAGTGGGTTGAAATGTAGTGACCCTAAATTTCTGTTTTTATCATCTTTGTCTTTAAGCAAAAGTAAAAACGTTTTTGTCAAGATGGGGGGGTCGCAGCTTACCGCGGGGTCGTTATCCCAGGAAGGCAGACGGACTACTCAAGACATGGCGTGAAGGTGAAAACATGATCTAATTTTAACACTAACAAAGTAAAAACAAAAGGCGGGCACAAAGCGGAGACACAAACTTAGTGTAGGGAAACAAAAACTAACTTAGACAGACTATGGACATGAAACCAAAAAAACACTTACTGTGGCGTGAAACGAGCAGCATGAACTATGAGGTGAAAAAAACTAGCATGAACAGAGCATGAAAAGAACACTGACGCCAGGCCGACTGCCTGGCAACTACAGGCTTAAATAATAGTGTCATGATTAATACAGGTGCGTGAGTCCTAAACAAATCAGGTGCGTGAGTCCAAATGAGTACAGGTGAAACTAATGAGTTGTCATGAAATCTAAAACAAACCAGGGTGTGCAAAAACAGGAACAAATGGAATCAAAAACAAAGAGAATATAACTAAACAAAACATGAACACATCTTTTAACCTTTTTGAACAAGTCGTGCATGCTTTTATTTCAAGTGGCCTGGACTAATGCAATGCACTTTATGCTGGCATTAGCCAAAAAGCTCTCTCCCGGTTGCAGTTAGTCCAGAACGCGACAGCACGACTTTTAACAGGGGCCACGAAACGCCAGCATATAACCCCAATTCTTGGGACTTTGCACTGGCTCCCTGTTTATTTAGAATTTATTTTAAAATATTGCAGTTTGCTTTTAAAGCTTCGCATGGACTGGCACCTCATTATATCTCAGACCTCATCCAAATTTACACTCCTGCATGTGCGTGCTCTGAGGTCTGAGAGCCAGTTCCGGGACAAGCATTGACTGCAGTGCATCGTACGTGCTGCTGAGAAGGTTATTGGCTGCAAACTCCAGGACCAGGAGGCGTGTGGGTCGGATCACAGCTGACTCTTCTCACCCTGGACACAAACTATTCTCCCTTCTCCCCTCAGGCAGGAGACTACGGTTCATCCAGACCAGGCCTGGGCAATTATTTTGACTCTGGGGCAACAATTAGAGAAAAAAATGTGTCTGGGGGCCGGTATATCTATTTTTAAGAACACTTATACAAAACCTCACAGTAATGTCTGATTGAATGCTAAAAACTTTATGACAGACCGTCTTCAAAAACAATGGAATTTGACATTTTTCTATGTACGATATAACACTGAATATTGAGAAAATATGGAAGTCACACTGTGGAGAGGGGCGTGTCCTACGCGTCCCCTGCGGGCGGAGCATGTGCGGCAGCCGGTCGTGAAGCAGCAATCAGGTGAGCAGATACCTCAGCTGGGACGAGTTATCTAATCACCTGTTTCCTTTATTAGCAGCGTTGGAATCCATGAGGAGGGCTGGCAACCGGGAGGGGGACTGCCAGACGAGAAGAGCAATCTGAAAAGATAACCGTGTGCAATAGCTGAAAAGCTAAAAGACTTTTGAACGTTGTCATATTGTGAAAAACCATTAAAACAATTGAAACCACTGAACCAGGCGTGGTGTTTCCGGGTAGGGAACGGAGGATCAAGGACGAGGATCTCAACAGTGGCGCCCAACAAAGACGGACCCAAAAAAAAGGTCAGCACCAACCCCACTGGAGGCACTTGCCCAAGTGCTGGCGCAGGTGGCAGCCGGGAGTCAGCAGCAGGCGCAGCTACTCAAGACGCTGATGGACAGGGCTCAGGCGACAGGTGGGACATCAACCATGAAGCGCATGGTGGAGGGGGAGGACCCACAGACGTTCCCCGACGTCTTCGAGGCAACGGCAACATCAAGTAGATGGCCGGAAGAGGAGTGGGGCGTGAAGCTGCTGCCACTCCTGGTGGGGGAGGCGCAGCAGGCGGTGTTGAGTCTTCCGGCAACCGCCCGCACGCAATACGCCAACCTAAGGCACTCCATCTTGGACCGGGTCAGCAGCAGCAAAGAAGACCACCGAAGAAGATTCTGGGCGATGAGGCTGGAGCCAGAAGACCGGCCGTTTGTTTTTGCGCACCGGCTGAGAGACGCAGCGACCCAATGGCTCCAGCCAAACGGGCGAGATCTACAGATGCTGGAAGACATTGTCTTGGAGCAGTTCCTGGAGGCCATTCCGGCGAGGACCGCAGCCTTGGTCAAGTACCACAGCCCCCCGGATGTAAAGGTGGCCGTAAAACTGGCGGAGGAACACGTGGCCGTACAGCGGGAGGTGGCGCCAAGGATGGCCACGGGACCCGCTGCAGCAACCCGCCGTTGACTCGCCCCGTGATGGGGGCGGTGGAGAAAGCAAAATCGCCGGGGCACCATGGACAGGTTCCCCAGGCGGAAGCAAAATGCACAGACACACACACCCACATACACACACACAACACAAAAGGGGGGACACGGGAATATGACAAACCTGCCTGTGTTTTTATGTTGCAGGGTGCCAGCGCTGCGGATGGAGGGTTTCCCTCGCAAAGTGCACCTCAAACGCCGGGCCCGGTGTGTTGGGGGTTCGGACAGCCTGGTCACGTGCGCAGCGAGTGCTCCCTGATGGAGGTGGGGCAGGTGATGCGGGTTGTCGGGCCTCCAGCACCTGCGCCCGATCGGGGAGAGACGTACCGTATACCGGTAAGGTTACAAGGGGGTACATACCGGGCGATGGTGGATTCGGGCTGTAAACAGTCCTTGATCCACCAGAATCTGGTTCGGCCCGTGGTTTTGAGGCAAAGCAACACAGGTGAGGATCAGGTGTATTCATGGGGATGTGCACGAATATCCGATGGTACCAGTGGAAATTGCATATGGCAAACAAAAACATAAAGTCGAGATAGCTGTATGTACGCACCTCTCGCACCCCATAATTTTGGGCACAAATTGGCCGGGGTTCAATGATTTATTGGCAGAATGTGTGGGGGTGCGTTCACGAACAGTAGGAGAGGGGAGTATTCACGCTGTTCTGAGTGGCGACGCGGTTTCATCCGGGAGTGCCGAGCGGGAACCGGCGGGGGCTTCGCGGGAGGCCCCCCCGGCACCTCGATGGGCACCTACGGAGGACTTTCCCCTCAAACAGTCCCGTGATGAAACCTTGCGCGAGGCCTGGGACCAGGTCGACTTTATTGACGGTCAGCTGGTGCGCCCGGGAAAAGCGCGGTTATTCCCTCATTTTTCAGTAATCAGAGATAGACTTTACCGGTGGCCCGTGACACGCAAACTGGGGAGGAATGCACCCAGTTGTTGGTGCCAAAACGCCACCGGGAAATGGTTTTCCAGGCGGCGCATATGAACCCGTTGGCTGGATATATGGGATATGATAAGACACTTAATCGGGTCATGGTCCGTTTCTATTGGCCAGGCCTCCGGGCGGATGTGCGCCGCTGGTGCGCCATCTGCCCAGACTGCCAGCTGGTCAATCCAGCGGCCACCCCAAAGGCACCATTACGCCCATTACCCCTCATAAAGGTCCCCTTCGAGAGAATGGGCATGGACCTCATTGGACCATTTCACCCGAGCACACAGGGATATCGCTTTGATTTAGTCCTAGTGGATTACGCAACGCGCTATCCCGAGGCAGTGCCGCTGCGCTCTATTTCCGCCAAAATTGTTGCGCAAGCGCTGTTTAGGGTCATTTCCCGAGTTGGGATCCCGAAAAAGATCCTAACTGACCAGGGCACGTCCTTTATGTCGCGCACAATAAAAGAACTGTACGGATTATTGGGGATAAAAATCGATCCGCACCAGCGTGTATCATCCGCAAACGGATGGGCTGGTGGAGCGGCTAAATAAAACGCTGAAAACAATGATCCGTAAGTTTATGCACGAGGACAAACAAAATTGGGATAAATGGTTGGATCCCCTCATGTTTGCGATGCGGGAGGTACCTCAGGCCTCGCTTGGTTTTGAACCGTTCGAGTTATTGTATGGCCGGAGGCCTCGCGGAGTCTTGAACGTTATTAAAGAAAGCTGGGAGGAGACTCCAAGCCCCAGCAAAAATGAAATACAATACGTCCTTGACATGCGAGCAAAACTCCACCAGGTGGGGCACTTGACACACGAGAATTTGCTCCGTGCTCAAGCGCGTCAACAGCACACGTATAACCGGGGAACCCAATTGCGTAAATTTACACCGGGAGAAAAAGTGCTTGTATTGCTCCCAACTTCAAGCTCTAAATTACTGGCAAAGTGGCAAGGACCCTTTGAGGTCACACGGCAAGGGAGTGATGTGGACTACGAGGTTCGGCGCTCGGACCGTCGGGGGGACACACAATTATATCATATTAATCTGCTGAAGGCATGGAGACAGGCGCAGCCTGTTTCCATGGCGACGGTGGTGAATGAGGAAGAGAAGTTGGGGCCAGATGTCCCGCACTCTGGACCCACCCTCCGCTTTCCTGTGACAACCAGCTCACATTGGCACAGCGGGCAGAGGTAGCTGAGTTACAGCGGCGCTTTTCTGACGTGTTCTCCCCGCGGCCCGGCCGCACAAATCTCATCCGACACCACATTGAGACTAGCCCGGGGATTAGGGTACGATCTCGGCCATATAGGCTCCCCGAACACAAGCGTAAAGTTGTGCGAGAGGAATTAAAAAAAATGCTTGAAATGGGAGTGATAGAAGAATCTCACAGCGCATGGTGTAGTCCCATTGTTTTGATAGGGGAAAAGGATGGGACCGTGCGTTTCTGTGTAGATTACCGCATGGTGAATGATCAGTCACGCTTTGACGCATACCCAATGCCCCGGGTCGACGAGCTCCTCGACCGGCTGGGCACTGCTAATTTTTTCACCACACTGGATTTAACTAAGGGCTACTGGCAGATTCCCTTATCACCAGAGTCCAGGGAAAAAACGGCCTTCTCCACTCCGGACGGTTTGTAACAGTTCGTAACACTTCCGTTCGGCTTGTTCGGTGCGCCTGCCACGTTCCAGCGTCTCATGGACCGGGTGCTGCGGCCCCACGCTGCATACGCGGCTGCGTCCCTAGATGATGTCATCATCCAGAGTGACAGCTGGGAACAACACATGCAACGTGTGGGGGCGGTGCTCGAGTCCCTGAGGCGGGCGGGGCTCACTGCCAACCCGGCGAAGTGCGCGGTTGGACGGAGGGAGGTACAGTATCTGGGGTACCACTTGGGGGGGGGTGCAGGTGGGGCCACAGGTGGAAAAAACAGCGGCGATCGCGGCCTGTCAACCTCCCAAGGCAAAAAAAGAGGTGAGTCAGTTTTTGGGACTAGCAGGGTACTACCGGAGGTTCATTCCGCGGTTCGCGGATTGGACTGGTCCATTAACTGACCTCACCCGAAAAGGTGCTCCCGAACTGGTCCAGTGGACGGAGCAGTGCCATCAGGGGTTTGAGATGGTGAAAAAAGCACTTTGTGAGGAGCCGGTGCTGCACATGCCTAATTTTGAAATCCCTTTCTGTCTGCAGGCGGACGCATCGAGTCGGGGGCTGGGGGAGGTGCTGTCCAAGCAGGTGGGGGGGGGGAGGGGTCGACCGCCCCGTATTATATCTCAGCCGTAAGTTGTCGGACCGGGAGGCGAGGTATAGCACGGTGGAGAGGGAGTGCCTCGCCATCCGGTGGGCGGTGGGGGCCCTCCGTTACTACCTGTTTGGGCGCGCCTTCAGCCTCTATTTGGACCACAAACCGCTCCATTGGCTCCACCTCATGAGGGATTCCAACGCGAAGATCACCCGATGGTACCTTGCGCTGCAGCCTTATAACTTTCGGGTGGTCCACAAGCCGGGGAGTCAGATGGCCGTGGCTGACTTCCTCTCTCGCCCTGGGGAGAGGGTGGAGTCATGTGGAGAGGGGCGTGTCCTACGCGTCCCCTGCCGGCGGAGCATGTGCGGCAGCCGGTCGTGAAGCAGCAATCAGGTGAGCAGATACCTCAGCTGGGACGAGTTATCTAATCACCTGTTTCCTTTATTAACAGCGTTGGAATCCATGAGGAGGGCTGGCAACCGAGAGGGGGACTGCCAGACGAGAAGAGCAATCTGAAAAGATAACCGTGTACAATAGCTGAAAAGATAAAAGACTTTTGAACGTTGTCATATTGTGAAAAACCATTAAAACAATTGAAACCACTGAACCAGGCGAGGTGTTTCCGGGTAGGGAACGGAGGATCAAGGACGAGGATCTCCACACACACCCCCTGTCAATCGACACATTTTTACCAAGGGAGTAGGTTTGATTTTGAGATTGGTGGGGACACAAACGTGCTCCAAGGCAGCACTCTAATAGTTTACTTTTTTTTTTTTTTACATTAGCAATCATAATTTCACGTCATGCAGATGTTATAGGGTAGAGCAACTAAAATGAAAGCAAAGGAGACAACTTCGAAGAGTTCTCATCTTTAATCTTTAGTGTAGGGCTGTAGTGCAACTGTGCATCATACTGCCAATTAACATAGCCTACTGTCCATCAACAACATTAGAAATACATTAATGCAATACAACATTGTAAATAAACATAAATGAACTGTAATAATCTTTTCCCCAACTTGTGTTTAAATCACTCACAATTTTTCCCTTCATCTATTTCTTTCTATTGCTGCTTTTGTACGGTAAATATGTTTGTCACTAATACTCGAATACAAGCAGATAAGTGTCCACTGGTTGTTCCTATTTGAAAGAGCCAAACACATGCCTCCGCCGGTCTGTAACAGAAATGAACTGCTGGCAGATTTCTCTCAGGTCAGTATTGTCCAGTTTTCCCAGATGGACATGGCACACAGCAAGATTGTTCAGTCTTACTTGTGTCATGGTCGTTCTAAGCCATGTTTTAAAAATCTCCTTAAAAATGATAATCTAGTGAGGTTTTATTGTATTTCACCACAGAGTTTTGTTAATTGGTATTTTCAAACCGTTGCTCACTTCTACACAAATACATGAAACTAAAAAATAATTTAAAAAATAAAACGGAAAGGTGAAATCCGGTGATCTGATTGGCTGTGAACCGTGGTTTAAATATTGAGCACGGCTACTATTCTAAAGCCTTATCACAGCATTGGCTATCACTCCGCCTCAGGCATGTATGACTGGTATGAATGGAGGTTGTTGTCATGTATCCATGACTACGGACTGTTGCAATCCGTAGTAAAAGACAGCTGATGTTTTTAAGATGTTAAAAAACGGACTAAAGTAGTTGAGTTCACATGTTCAAGGTTAACGTTCACCTCCGGGGAGGGTTAACAATGGTAGAGGGGACTGAGCATTGACTTTCGCCTGACAAAAAGCGGAGGAAAAGACGAGATGCACTGCTAATTTGGAGCTAACATCTGGATAGGTGGGACTGTTTTTTCCACAGTGAGGCTATTTTATTGGATAATATGTATTTCTGGTTGAATAAAACTACATTAAATTGATTGAGTATTCCTATTTCATAATGCCTTTATTTGTAACCGTTTTATAAAAGCAATATATCACTCCAGTCCATGGTATATGCTCATTATAGCACTCTAAGGGGCGTGACTGGAGTGATATATTGTTGAATTATTCAATATTGTTGAGCCTCTACACACCCTTAAAGTAACTTACAGTTTGACTCCTAAAGAAGTCTCTTATATCCAGTTTTCTTTTCATTGACATCCTTCAAAACCTACAGCACACACGCACGCACACAGACACAAACACAATGTAAATCACACCACTGATATTAAAATTCATCTAGCTACCGTGTGCCAGGAACAACAAATGCCGAACATGTTGACAACTTACACTGACAGTTGCACCGCCTCTTGTCCGGTCGCTAGCAACTAGCATGTAGGCTAGCTTTTACAAGCAGGAGTGACAGCGGGGACAGCCAATCACATGTAAGTTAGCATGAAACTGGCAACCAATCAGGGAGCGATGTTTAGGTTAGAGGCGGGACTTCTAGCAGTGACCGACATTTAACCCTTTGTGTGCCATAATCATTGACTAAACATTACGGGCAGCGCTTGTATTGATAGTGACTACACAGTAGCGGCTGGATATTGGTAGGGACGTGTCCCTAGCGTCCCTACCCAATTCTACGCCCTTGCATTTTACAATCAGGTGAATCGCAACAAAAAGTGAAATAGGAACACGAAAGGTACAAAGTAAACCCACCTACAATCTGATATATCTGATACATCAATAAGCTTTAGAACTTTTTTGTGAAAATCTCCTTCCGAGTCTGTGGAAATGCTTCCAGCCCACACTGCTTGGTGCCTCGTCCGAGCTGCCGTGACGTACATGACCTTAGTAACTAATTAGATGACCATAGTAACTAATTAGATGACCATAGTAACTGGTATATCATGCAAAAGCGGATATTCCAACCATTGAAATACTTTGTATAGTTGAAGACTTACGGTCATTAGAAAACATGAGGGCACATCATGATGGCAGCAACACTTTCCATCCTAAACATCTAAAAAAACGATTTGCGAATGTCCGGCGGGCCAGATTGAAAAGCTTAACGGGACGCATGTGGCCCCCGGGCCTTAATTTGCCCAGGTCTGATCCAGACCCACACCTCCCGCCACCTGAACAGTTTTTTCCCCTCGGCCATCAGGCAAATGAATAATAACAAGATCTGTTAGCTCAGTTACAGCTCATGTTATTCTATTCTGTGTTATATGTGTTTTATGTAGCACGATTGCACCAAGTAAAATTCCTAGTTTGTTAACCAGTTCTTAAACAATGGCAATAAAAACTATTTTGATTCCAGCTCGTGGTGCCCAAGACAAGACTTAAAACCATGGCAGATAAGACCTTCTCTGTAGCTCCGGAACACTTTGCCCCTCCATGTTCGACCTGCTCCCACAGTGGAGTGTTTTAAAGGCCTACTGAAATGAGATGTTCTTATTTAAAACGGGAATAGCAGGTCCATTCTATGTGTCATACCTGATCATTTCGCAATATTGCCATATTTTTGCTGAAAGGATTTAGTAGCGAACATCCAAGATAAACTTCGCAACTTTTGGTCGCTAACAGAAAAGCCCTGCCTTTACCCGAAGTCGCAGACAATAACGTCACCCGTTGATGGCTCCTCACATCCTCACATTGTTTTTAATGGGAGCCTCCAACAAAAAGAGCTATTCGGACTGAGAAAACGACAATTCCCCCCTCAATTTGAGCGAGGATGAAAGATTTGTGTTTGAGGATATTGATAGTGACGGACTAGAAAAAAAAAACGCCATTGTTTTGGGATGGATTCAGATGTTTTTAGACACATTTACTACGATAATTCTGGGAAATCCCTTATCTTTCTATTGTGTTGCTAGTGTTTTAGTGAGTTTAACAGTACCTGATAGACGGAGGTGTGTGTCCACGGGTGTCTTGACGCCAGTGTCTCAGGGAAGTCGACGGCAGCTTTATGGACGGCGCAATCTCAGCTGATCTCCGTTGAGAAGCAACTTTTTACCACAATTTTCTCACCGAAACCTGCTGGTTGACATTCGGTCGGGATCCATGTTCGCTTGACCGCTGTGATCCATAGTAAAGTTTCACCTCCGGGAATTTTAAACAGGGAATCACCGTGTGTTTGTGTGGCTAAAGGCTATAGCTTCCCAACTCCATCTTTCTACTTTGACTTCGCCAATATTAATTTAACAAATTGCAAAGGATTCAGCAACACACATCTCCAAAATACTGTATAATTATGCCGTTAAAGCAGACGACTTTTAGCTGTGTGTGTGTGCAGCGCTCATATTTCCTAACAGTCCGTGACATCACGCGTACACGTCATCATTACGCGACGTTTTCAAGAAGAAACTCCGGGGAAATTTAATATTGCAATTTAGTAAACTAAAAAGTCCGTAATGGCATGTGTTGCAATGTTAATATTTCATCATTGATATATAAACTATCAGACTGCATGGTGGGTAGTAGTGGGTTTCAGTAGGCCAGTAGTTTCAGTAGTCTCGTCTTAAGACCCCCTTTTTTTCTCTGGCTTTTAACACTATGTGAGTTGTGTGGTCCTCTGTGTTTTTACATTTTTACTTCTATTTATTTTTTGAGTGGGTTTTACTCTTTAAAATCGTTGTTAATCATATTTATCTTTATATTTATTTTTGTACTGTTTTTATATTGTTTTTATTTTGTTTGTTTATATAAATAAAGTGAATTGGATTGGTTCGGATAAATCAGCATAATGCTACACTTGTGTTTGATTTTCATCAATGTATTGTATTATATTAGTATTAAGGGACAAGCAGTAGAAAATGGATGGATGGATGGAGGTAGTATAGATACATATTCTATGTAAAGTATTCCTTGTATAATGAAGTGACTTGGTCTTAATGTTATGATCCGCCGCCCAGATCATAGTCTGTTTATCTTTTTTCAGTCCACTTGTGTCTCTCAGTTGCCATGACGGCAGATTGTTGTCACCTGCCTCTGGTTGGTGTTCAGGACGCGCACCTGATCAGAGGGCTATTTAGTTTACGTGCTGGCCTCACTCGGCCTGTTGGTCTTGTTTGCCCCCGTGCAACAGTTACGCTCTTGGTTACGCTCTAAGTCTGCATTTTTGATATTAGCATCTTTTGGCTACCATTTTGTTTCCCGTGCCGTGGGCACTGTGCAGCACATTTATGATCTGCAACAAGAATAAATGATTTATTCTCACCTGCAAGCCTCTTCCTGACATCCTTCTGCATCTTGAAAATGCAGAGGGATCACAAGTGTAACACATAAGTTCCGATGTACACTACAACTCAACTCACATCACTATTCATGCTCATTGTGGACACTCGGATGCCACATCACATGTGGGGAAAAAATTATAAGAGCGAAAAAAAAAACCGACTACTTCCCAGCAGGTACAAGACATTGATACAACGTTGATTATACGCATGTATACTTTAAAAGTGAATTTTAAACCACTTTGCAAAATAGTGGTATTTGAAAATTGATGTCCAACATTGGATCCACGCTGTTGGTTGGGAAATGACCAAATTTCAAAAGTCAAATCCACGTCACACCCAGGATATTGAATAAAAGTTGTCAAAAAGCGAGTTGTTCCCACACTGTATTTGTGTTATACTATATTGTTTGGGAAATTACCAAAATTCAATGGTCCAATCAATGACAGAACCAGACATAGATTAAACGTTATCAAAAAGCATGTTGTTTCAACGTTAGTTTGGAGTTGCTCAACATCATTCAACAAGTTCTCAACATTGTTTCAATGTCTGGTGCCTGCCGGGTTAGTACTACTAACATATCACTATCTCTGTCTGGAGGGTTGATACACAGCAGACACAATACAAAAAGCAATGTATTAACAACACTTTTGCTGATTTTTTGAATAGGATTTAATTTTCAAGGAGAATAACTGACTGTATGACAAAAGTAAGCATTTGGTTGTAAAACTTTGAGAACCACAACTGAAAGGACTTTGAGAAAGGACTTAAAGTCTTAGCACATTAAAAAAATGGACTTTGGACAACAAATAGAGTTATGCAAGCTGATCCTTTTGAACCTCTGGGCCCACATTTTGCCCATTCATATTATAGGATAGTGTCTATGATACGTGAGTGTTAAACATTTACATATACAATACATTATGAAAATCCCCCCCACAATTTTTAGGACAATGTGGTCACATTTTAAAGGAATCTTTTTTTTTTATTTGTCATTATGATACTCTTCATTGTCATGGTCTTTTGGGTGTTCATGGGCGGTCCCGGAAAGACAGTTGACTGAGGACTTTTATAAATAGAAATGAGACTTGGGCTGTATAGCTCGGTTGGTAGAGTGGTTGTGCCAGCAACTTGAGGGTTGCAGGTTCGATCCCCGCCTCCGCCATCCTAGTTACTGCCGTTGTGTCCTTGGGCAAGACGCTTTACCCACCTGCACACAGTGCCACCCACAGTGTTTAAAATGTAACTTAGATATTGGGTTTCACTATGCAAAGCGCTTTGAGTCACTAGAGAAAAAGCGCTATATAAATATAATTCACTTCACTTCATTCATGCACATAATAAAGGTAACTCAAAAGAAAAGTCAATTGATTAATACGATTGCTTTTTCCACGAGAGGATAAATGATACATGTCAACTTGCCGGGGTCGTCGAAGCTTTTTGGGGATGGGGAGCGTTAGTCCCTGAGTAAAATGACAGCCTTTGTTTGTGATGCAGCCTTTTCGCTAATTTAAAGATAGCTTTGAAAATCCTGTTGCCATTGATGGGTCGCATGGTAAAGATTTTTAAATGCAACTCCATAAATTCCGCTATTTTCTGGCTTCTTCTTAAAGCTTAAATCTGACTGCCACATTACTGCCACCGAGTGGTTGGAAGCTCTATTTTAAAGGAGTGTCTAATAGAAATATAACAATGGTATGTCTAGTGTCTGCAATTAATCACATGCAAGGGGTCTGGGTTAATTTTTACCTCATTCCTCACTTAACCTCTAAAGGCCTTAGTGGCCACATGCGTGGACAGCACCTTTTAGCTCTTATTTCCAAAATTGTGTACACTTCTGAATTGGGGTCTTACGCCAACATATGGACACTTATCCTGCTATTTGGTGGTGTCAGAAGGGTATAACATACAATGGAATTTGGAAAAAAAATGTGTAAAAATAAAAATTTGCATGTCACTACACATGAAGTATACACTTGTGCACTTATGGACTAAGTACATTATATTAACAGATGATTTTTAGATTTTATTCTAATTAAGGTCCAATTAGCCCAAATAGCAATGAGAAATACAATAAAAAAACATGTAAACAAACAGCTTGGGCCTTAAGATGTTAAAGCTTAAGCGAATTATGTGTAAAGAATGTTAGTACCTGATCAAGGAGGTGACCCCAGGATGCAGAGACAGGAGGCAAGGTAGAATTACTAAAATGGGAACAATTTGATTAGTCCAAAAAGTGTAACAAAAGTGATGGGGCAGAAGTGCACACCATGAATAAACAAACAAAAACAGTTTCCTCAGTGGTCGGCAGGGGAAAATGCCAGGGCGCACTGAGTCGAGCAAAAAGTCCAACATAGAATCCTCTTTACCTCAGGGAGGCTAGTAAGCAAACAAAGAGGTGAGGGATTAAAGGACTAAGGAGAGACAACATACCAGAGCTGACAAAGTGAAGCAGGCACATGCATGTGGGAGGTGCAGGAGACAATAACCGGCAGGACCCAGCTGTCGGTGACCAGCTTAAATACTCCTAGGTAGATATTTGTTGCAGGTGTGCCTCGCTGGGGACTAATTAACTGAAGAAAACAGACATCATAAATGAGAAGGCAGGGAAATGACAAAACACAACAAAGAATGCACTACCGACCTGATAAGTCCAAAAGAAAAAAAATGATACAGTATTATTTGCTCACAGATGCCACCTGGTGGTTATTTGAGCACAATGCAACTTGGCCTAAATAGTCCCAAACCCTAATGTTTCAGTCACATGTAGGATTCTCACAGGAATGAGGCACAACCTTACCTATACTGTATGATGTGTCGCGATCGGGGGTGCAGCTTGCTGCGAGGTTTGTTCTCCTGGAATGCAGAACGGACGACTCCGTATGAAAACGTGCAGTTAGGAGATGATTTATTAATCATAAATCATACCCCGTACTAAAAAGACAGATACAAACATAGAAAAGCGTGCCGATCGCACGGGAAGCTAAGGCAACAACTTAGCACAGGAATCTAGAACAGGAAAACACCAACGTAACAGTTGCATACCGCAAACAATGAAGCCATCGACTGTGGCGAGCAACGTGAATAAACAGCTCTCCGATTAGTGCTCAACAGCAGGAAAACATGCCGAACACTAATCAGAGGCAGGTGAAACCAATGGTTACCCATGGTAACCAAAACAAATAAAGTGCACAAAACAGGAACTAAGGGAGTCCAAAACTAATAGATCATAACTAAATACAACATGATCCGGACTACGGATCATGAAAATTTGGTCCTGAGCCATTTGTGTGTTTAGTTACAAAACCCTGGCCTAAAGCACATATAAAAACAACTGAGGAGACATCATATATAAAACGTTGGATACCAAAGGGTGAGGCACAGAGCCACAAGTAGCACCATGGAGGCGTGTTTGCAACCAAAGCAAATAAAAAGTTTTTCATTATCGTTCTTGTCGCCCAACTAGTTGAAAGAGCCTCTTCTGTCTTCTTCAGTGTGCTTATACATATCACAGTGGCAAGTGATCACTGGTATTGATCTCACTTTATCAGTCCTCTCTGCCTATACGCTTGTCTTTTAGAGTAATGAGGTTTGGGTGTCTCTGCTTGTTGGGATAAGAGATTAGATCATTAGAAATGTTATAAGTAATTGCACACAGATACACACGCTTAGGATGAAGTTGAAACAATAAAGGTCAAACAAGACTGTGCTTTGTTTATACTTTGAATCAGTTTTGTCATAGGAAATGTTCTGTAATCTGTAATGTGACTCTGTTCCAAAGTCAAACTAGGCCTTAGTGTTGTCCTGATACACATATTTTGGTACTGGTACCGGAACCAAAATGTATTCCGATACTTTTTGGTACTTTTCGGTACTTTTCTAAATAAAGGGTACCGCAAACAACTGCATTATTGGCTTTATTTTAACAAAAAATCTTATGTTACATTAAATATGTTTGTTATTGCAAGTTTGTCCTTAAATAAAACTTGACTTTTAGTAGTAGAAGGAATCAATAAAGTACTATTTATCTATTTATCCATCCATCTATCTATCTATTTATCTAGTAAGTAAGCAAACAAAGTCTCCTAATTGAGTCTGCAGACATGCAGTAACATATTGTGTCATTTTCCGTTGTATTATTTTGTCAACATTATTAAGGACAAGTGGTAGAAAATGCATTATTATCATTTGCTGTTAATATCTGCTTATTTTCTCTTTTAACATGTTCTATTTACACTTCTGTTAAAATGTAATAATCACTAATTCTTATGTTGTTTGGATGCTTTACATTAGTTTTGGACCACAAGTTTAGGTATCAATCGGATACCAAGTAGTTACAGGATCATAGATTGGTCATATTGAAAGTCCTCATGTGTCCAGGGACATTGTTCCTGAGTTTATAAACATAATATGTATTAAAAAAAACTAAAATAGATTTTGTGATGCTAGAAAATATCGATGTAATCGTAGTAGTATCGATTAGATATACTTTTTAACTGTAGCATTACAGTGGATGTTAGGTGTAGATCCACCCATGGCATTTGTTTACATTCAGGAACGGTATCATTAGCGGTGACGCCGGTGAGCTACGGTGTGTAGTGAAGTATGTTTAGCTATTCCTTGTCCTGCAGAGATGATGCTTGTAAGAAACTTACTTTATTTGTCGCCGTGGAGGCGAGGATTAGTCATTTAGAAGTAGCTAAAACACTGCCGACAGCATGTGGACTTTAGCCGCTAGCTAGCTAGCTAGCCATGTCTTAAAGCACCTCGTCCTGAGGGCGTTTCAGTGTTATAAATGTACCTTTATTGTTAATTTTTGAGCCAAAATGCGTCCATTTTCCCTTTTCTGTTTACACACTGTGTCTGTTTGGAAGTACTCCGTTGTCTGCTCGTCTGCTCGTAAAACCAACAATGACACGATGTGACGACGGCAATGGGGCGTTAACCGGTACTTTTTAGAGGCGCCATAGTACCAAATATGATTCATTAGTACCGCGGTACTATACCAATACCGTCCAACCCTACTATGCCTTCATCAAATCTTTATAACCCGCACAGGCAAATGATTATTTAACATTCCCAATTGTCATACAACTGTTGAAAGACATTAACGGCTTCATAGAACAACTACATGACAATAAATAAAATGTGTGATGTATGTGGAAGCAGAAAGAGTTAAGGAAGGCTTGCTGAGAGAAGTTTGCTATGCATTGTAGTGTTTAATATTCTTAACTGTCGTAAAAAAGCAAAAATAAGACCACCTCTGCCAGCCTCTGACGGAATTTAGAAGGAAATGACAGCGTCTTATTGGTCTTTTTTCATATCACAATTACCGTACACACAGAGTATTATAATGTGCACATTATGTTTTTTTCTTGATTACTATTTTCGCCATTGCACTGAGCAGCCAGGGCAGAGGTGTGTGTGCCCCTTTGCTTACACCCCGATAAGTTACAGGCCTACTGAAACCCACTACTAACCACCACGCAGTCTGATAGTTTATATATTAATGATGAAATATTAACATTGCTACACATTCCAATACGGCATTTTTAGTTTACTAAATTGCAATTTTAAATTTCCCGGGAGTTTCCTCTTGAAAATGTCGCGTAATGATGACGTGTACATGTGACATCATCATTGAGCGCTGCACACACACACAGCTAAAAGTTGTCTGCTTTAACGGCATAATTACACAGTATTTTGGACATTTATCTGTGTTGCTGAATATTTTGCAATGTGTTCAATTAATATTGG
Organism: Nerophis ophidion; assembly: GCF_033978795.1. Lineage (NCBI taxonomy): Eukaryota > Metazoa > Chordata > Actinopteri > Syngnathiformes > Syngnathidae > Nerophis > Nerophis ophidion. The sequence goes on along the minus strand of NC_084621.1, from coordinate 34,661,390 downwards.
AGAGAGACTCCTCTCTGAGCTGCAACCTTATCGTGGTAGAGGAGTTTGCGTGTCCCAATGATCCTAGGAGCTATGTTGTCCGGGGGCATAAAGCCCCCTGGTAGGGTCTCCCAAGGCAAACGGGTTCTAGGTGAGGGATCAAACAAAGAGCAGCTCGAAGACCTTTATGAAGAAGAAAAAGCATGGACCCAGATTTCCCTCGCCCGGACGCGGGTCACCGGGGCCCCCCTCTGGAGCCAGGCCCGGAGGTGGGGCACGATGGCGAGCGCCTGGTGGCGGGCCTGTTCCCATGGGGCCCGGCCGGGCACAGCCCAAAGAGGGAATGTGGGTCACCCCTCCAATGGGCTCACCACCCATAGCAGGGGCCATAGAGGTCGGGTGCAATGTGAGCTGGGCGGCAGCCGAAGTCAGGGCACTTGGCGGTCCGATCCTCGGCTACAGAAGCTAGCTCTTGGGACGTGGAACGTCACGTCACTGGGGGGGAAAGAGCCTGAGCTAGTGCGCGAAGTCGAGAAATTCCGGCTGGATATAGTCGGACTCACTTCGACGCAAAGCAAGGGCTCTGGAACCACTTCTCTCGAGAGGGATTGGACCCACTTCCACTCTGGCGTTGCCGGCAGTGAGAGGCGACGGGCTGAGGTGGCAATTCTTGTTTCTCCCCGGCACAAAGCCTGTACGTTGGAGTTCAACCTGGTGGACGAAAGGGTAGCCTCCCTCCGCCCTCGGGTGGGGGGACGGGTCCTGACTGTTGTTTGTGCTTACGCACCAAACAGCAGTTCAGAGTACCCACCCTTTTTGAGAACACTCGAGGGAGTACTGGAAAGTGCTCCCCCGGGTGATTCCCTTGTCCTACTGGGAGACTTCAACGCTCACGTTGGCAACGACAGCGAAACCTGGAGAGGCGTGATTGGGAAGAATGGCCGCCCGGATCTGAACCCGAGTGGTGTTTTGTTATTGGACTTTTGTGCTCGTCACAGTTTGTCCATAACAAACACCATGTTCAAACATAAGGGTGTCCATATGTGCACTTGGCACCAGGACACCGTAGGCCGCAGTTCCATGATCGACTTTGTAGTTGTGTCATCGGATTTGCGGCCTTATGTTTTGGACACTCGGGAGGGGCGGAGCTTTCTACCGATCACCACTTGGTGGGGAGTTGGCTGCAATGGTGCGGTTGGATGCCGGACAGACCTGGCAGGCCCAAACGCATTGTGAGGGTCTGCTGGGAACGTCTGGCAGAGTCTCCTGTCAGACAAAGTTTCAATTCCCACCTCCGGAAGAACTTTGAACATGTCACGAGGGAGGTGCTGGACATTGAGTCCGAGTGGACCATGTTCCGCACCTCTATTGTCGAGGCGGCAGATCGGAGCTGTGGCCGCAAGGTAGTTGGTGCCTGTCGGGGCGGCAATCCTAAAACCCCTTGGTGGACACCAGCGGTGGGGGATGCCGTCAAGTTGAAGAAGGAGTCCTATCGGGTCCTTTTGGCTCATAGGACTCCGGAGGCAGTGGACAGGTACCGACCGGGCAAGCGGTGTGCAGCTTCAGCGGTCGCGGAGGCAAAAACTCGGACATGGGAGGAGTTCGGGGAAGTCATGGAAAACGACTTCCGGACGGCTTCGAAGCGATTCTGGACCACCGTCCGCCGCCTCAGGAAGGGGAAGCAGTGCACTATCAACACCGTGTATGGTGCGGATGGTGTTCTGCTGACCTCAACTGCGGATGTTGTGGATAGGTGGAAGGAATACTTCGAAGACCTCCTCAATCCCACCAACACGTTTTCCAATGAGGAAGCAGTGCCTGGGGAATCTGTGGTGGACTCTCCTATTTCTGGGGCTGAGGTCGCTGAGATAGTTAAAAAGCTCCTCGGTGGAAAGGCCCCAGAGGTGGACGAGATCCGCCCGGAGTTCCTTAAGGCTCTGGATGCTGTGGGGCTCTCTTGGTTGACAAGACTTTGCAGCATCGCTTGGACATCGGGGGCGGTACCTCTGGATTGGCAGACCGGGGTGGTAGTTCCTCTCTTTAAGAAGGGGGACCAGAGGGTGTGTTCCAACTATCGTGGGATCACACTCATCAGCCTTCCCGGTAAGGTTTATTCAGGTGTACTGGAGAGGAGGCTACGCCGGATAGTCGAACCTCGGATTCAGGAGGAACAGTGTGGTTTTCGTCCTGGTCGTGGAACTGTGGACCAGCTCTATGCTCTCGGCAGGGTTCTTGAGGGTGCATGGGAGTTTGCCCAACCAGTCTACATGTGCTTTGTGGACTTGGAGAAGGCATTCGATCGTGTCCCTCGGGAAGTCCTGTGGGGAGTGCTCAGAGAGTATGGGGTATCGGACTGTCTTATTGTGGCGGTCCGCTCCCTGTACGATCAGTGCCAGAGTTTGGTCCGCATTGCCGGCAGTAAGTCGAACACATTTCCAGTGAGGGTTGGACTCCGCCAAGGCTGTCCTTTGTCACCGATTCTGTTCATAACTTTTATGGACATAATTTCTAGGCGCAGTCAAGGCGTTGAGGGGTTCCGGTTTGGTGACCGCAGGATTAGGTCTATGCTTTTTGCAGATGATGTGGTCCTGATGGCTTCATCTGACCGGGATCTTCAGCTCTCGCTGGATCGGTTCGCAGCCGAGTGTGAAGTGACCGGAATGAGAAACAGCACCTCCAAGTCCGAGTCCATGGTTCTCGCCCGGAAAAGGGTGGAATGCCATCTCCGGGTTGGGGAGGAGACCCTGCCCCAAGTGGAGGGGTTCAAGTACCTAGGAGTCTTGTTCACGAGTGAGTGAAGAGTGGATCGTGAGATCGACAGGCGGATCGGTGCGGCGTCTTCAGTAATGCGGACGTTGTACCGATCCGTTGTGGTGAAGAAGGAGCTGAGCCGGAAGGCAAAGCTCTCAATTTACCGGTCGACCTACGTTCCCATCCTCACCTATGGTCATGAGCTTTGGGTCATGACCGAAAGGATAAGATCACGGGTACAAGCGACCGAAATTAGTTTCCTCCGCCGTGTGGCGGGGCTCTCCCTTAGAGATAGGGTGAGAAGCTCTGCCATCCGGGAGGAACTCAAAGTAAAGCCGCTGCTCCTTCACATCGAGAGGAGCCAGATGAGGTGGTTCGGGCATCTGGTCAGGATGCCACCCGAACGCCTCCCTAGGGAGGTGTTTAGGGCACGTCCAACCGGTAGGAGGCCACGGGGAAGACCCAGGACACGTTGGGAAGACTATGTCTCCCGGCTGGCCTGGGAACGCCTCGGGATCCCCCGGGAAGAGCTAGACGAAGTGGCTGGGGAGAGGGAATTCTGGGTTTCCCTGCTTAGGCTGCTGCCCCCGCGACCCGACCTCGGATAAGCGGAATATGATGGATGGATGGATGGATAATATTGGAGAAGTCACAGTAGAAAGATAGAGTTGGGAAGCTTTAGCCTTTAGCCACACAAACACACGGTGATTTCTTGTTTAAAATTCCCGGAGGTGAAACTTTTCTATGGATCAGAGTGGTCAAGCAAACATGGATGCCGACCGAATGTCAACCAGCAGGTTTCGGTGAGAAAATTGAGGTAAAAAGTCGCTTCTTACCGGAGATCAGCTAAGCTTGCGCCGTCCATAAAACTGCCGTCGACTTCCCTGAGACACTGGCGTCAAGACACCCGTGGACACACACCTCCGACTATCAGGTACTGTTAAACTCACAATAGAAAGATAAGGGATTTCCCAGAAATAACCTAGTAAATGTTTCTAAAAACATCTAAATCCGTCCCAATGCAATCGCGTTTTTTTTTTTTCTAGTCCATCGCTATCAATATCCTCAAACACGAATCTTTCATCCTCGCTCAAATTAATGGGGAAATTGTTGTTTTCTCGGTCTGAATAGCTCTTTTTATTGGAGGCGCCCATTAAAAACAGCGTGAGGATGTGAGGAGCCCTCAACGGGTGACGCCATCGTCTGCGACTTCGGGTAAAAGCAGGGCTTTTCTGTTAGAGACCAAAAGTTGCGAACTTTAGCGTGGATGTTCTTTACTAAATCCTTTCAGCAAAAATATGGCAATATTGCGAAATGATCAAGTATGACACATAGAATGGACCTGCTATCCCCGTTTAAATAAGAAAATCTAATTTCAGTAGGCCTTTAAATTCCGACATCAATCCTACCACATGATTCTGCTTTGTGGTGGCATCACAAAAAAATCCCAAATAAAAAGCGAAACAACATTTGTGGAGGTATATTCTTTAAAAGCTCAATGAGCTGGAGTGTGATCCATAATGCTGACACACATTGCATGTTCTCCCCGGGACTGCGTGGGTTCCCTCCAGGTACTCCGGCTTCCTCCCACCTCCAAAGGCATGCACCTGGGGATAGGTTGATTGGCAACACTAAATTGGCCCTAGTGTGTGAATGTGAGTGTGAATGTTGTCTGTCTGTCTGTGTTGGCCCTGTGATGAGGTGGCGACTTGTCCATGGTGTACGCCGCCTTCCGGCCGAATGCAGCTGATATAGGCTCCAGCAACCCCGAACGGGACAAGGGGTAGAAAATGGATGGATGGACAATGGAGCTTCACACTCCAAGTTTTTATGTGACCTTTGAGGCATATTTTTCTTAATATCGTTGTTTTTCGCTGTTGAAAGGTCGATGCTTCCCTTATGATATCAGTTATTGTAGCAATCCTACATGACTATTTATTACTATGGTTAGCAAAGCTTTACGGTGACATCACACTGTTGAGTTGAGGTGTGCTGAGTTTGAGTTTACTTTGAACACGTTACATCACAATTTCCAATTTCTCTATTCAACATGTTTGAAAAGCAGTAGGAAGAAGCAGAGCAAGGCAACTTTATTTGTATGGCACTTTTCATACACAAGGCGGACTCAAACTGCTTCACAGACAACAAAGTGAAATGAAAGAAAATAAAAGCAACATTAAAATGCAGACAATAAAAATAAAAACATTGCGGACATTAAAAGTTAAAAGATTAAAATATTTAGCTGAAAGCTGAGGTGAACATAAAAGTTTTCAGTCTAGTTTTAAAAGTAGTCAGAATTGGGGAAAGTCTGACATCTTCGGGAAGTTTATTCCTGCTATTTGTTGCATAGTGACTGAATGATGCTCTCCCTTGATTTGAGTTTACTCTGGGAACCGCAAACAGATTGGTCTCAGAAGATCTTAGTGATCTAAAGGGCTTATATAGTGGGAGCATATCAGTGATGTACTTCGGCCCTAGACCCTGTAGTGATTTATATGTGAGCAGGAGGATTTTGAAATCAATTCTCTGATGTACAGGGAGCCAATGTAAGGATTTAAAAGAATTGTGTAATGTGCTCACATTTTTTGGTCTTTGTTAGAACTCTAGCAGCAGCGTTCTGAACAAGCTATAGCTGCCTGACAGTTTTTTGGGAAGACCTGCAAGAAAACCATTACAATAGTCTAGCCTACAGGTAATAAAGGCATGTACAAGTGTTTTCTAAGTCTTGAGCCCTCTAAGTCTACATTTTTGAGGTGATAGTAGGCCGATTTTGTTACTGATTTGATGTGACTGTCGAAATGTAAATTACAATCTAAAATAACCCCAAGATTTCTGGCTTTATTTGAGGTTTTTAGGGACAGTGATTGAAGGTGTTGGATGACTTCAAACCTTTCTTTTTTAGCACCGAAAACATTTATCTCAGTTTTATCTTCATTTAGTTGTAGAACATTTTGGCACATCCAGTGTTTGACATGCTCAATGCACTGGCACAGAAGATCTATGGGGCGATAGTCATTTGGTGATAGCGCTACATAGATTTGGGTGTCATTGCCATAGCAATGATGGTCAATGTTATTATTTTGCATGATTTGTCCAAGTGGGAGCATATAGACGTTAAATAAAGTCGGCCCCAAAATTGAACCTTGGGGGACTCCACACGTTACGTTGGTTGGTTCTGATACAAAGTCCCCGATGGAAACAAAATGGTTCCTATCTTGTAGATATGACTTGAACCAGCTTAAAACTGTGCCCCACCCAGTTTTCCAACCTGTCCAAAAGTATTGAGTGGTCGACAGTGTCAAATGCAGCACTGAGGTCCAATAGCATTAATACTGAAGTTCTGCCAGAGTCTGTGTTAAGACGGATGTCATTTATAACTTTAAGAAGGGCCGTCTCTGTGCTATGAATAGGTCGGAATCCTGACTGGAAGTTGTTGTGGCAGCCAGTAGAAGTCAAGAAGTGATTTAGTTGTTGAAGGACAACGTTCTCAATTGTTTTACTTATGAATGGTAGATTTGAAATTGGTCTCCAGTTGTTGATAACAGAGGCATCTAAGCTCCGCTTTTTTAGAAGAGGTTTAATGACTGCAGAGTTTATTCAATCCTACCCCTTTTCCTTTACATAGCAGTTGCTAAATCTGTTGTTCACTTCCTGTTCTCAATTTATTCACAATATACTCCATTGGTAATATCAATCAAAATAAATGAATAAATACAAAATAAATTTGTGAATTAAGTTATATTTCATATGGTATAATGAGTACGATTATCTAGAAAATGAATGGATGGATGAAATAAATTTAGAATGTTTATCATGGTTCTTCTTAATTGACCTTTGTAAACACTAAGTTTGAAGAGTTTCTTGAAGTGGATCATATTCGTACTTTGTTTGAGTTCTTTGCTTAATCCATTCCATAATTTAATCCCACATACTGATATACTAAAGGTCTGACAGTGGAACTGTGACAGTGGAAGAAGTCAGCAAGTTAAATTTGTTGTTAAACTTTTTTCCTATTCAGTCCCCCCCCCCTTAGACTAGAAACAGCTCTTGTTGCGTGCAAGTCTGCTAATGCGCCACAGATCCAGCTATTTTTGATAACAGCTCGCCGAATAAAAATTGAGAGAATAAGAGGTTTTAGTGATCCATTATTTATGTCTTACCCTAGGGCTTTAAAAAGACGAGAGCTTTCTCCAAAAAAGGCTCTGAGCAGAATTCAGTTAACTCTGCCTTTCGGTGGCCTGTTTTTATTGTAGGGTTTCACCTTCTTATTTAGCTTTACTCTCAAATAGATTAAATGCAGTTCGTTATAGCTTACGTTCTTGAAAGATCCTTTTTTTAGCCACTGCAGCATATTGGGGCAGCGAGGCATATAACCTTGCAGTTTGTGATACTCCAGAGGACTTTTTTGGGGTTTAAATCTGAGCTCTGTGTATTGTAGTCATTTTGAGTCGGTTAAAATGCTGACATTTTGCTATAAAAACATCCTGGCACTCACTCAAAGCTTTCCTGAAAGAGAGGGTGAGAGAGTATGATTGAAAACATAGATATAAAGCAATAGATGTGGAGACAGTAAATAAATATAGAGACGTGGAGAAAGGAGAGCAAGAGGAGTGATATCACACTTTCTACCTACTGTACTGTATATCGCCATCTCTCTGCCTCCAGCTGGGGCGGCAGAAGGAGCAGGAGATAGTGTTTGCCCTTGCAGGCTGTAATGAAGCCGTGGAAGGATAGATGACTTATTTTAACACAAGCGCAGGAGAAATACATACTCCAACATCATTCAGGTCAGCTGGGTGATGTTGCATGAACTTGCATTTGAGTGGGGGTGTGGGAGGAGGGAGTGTGTGTGTGTGTGTGTGTGTGTGTGTGTGTGTGTAAGGGCCAGAGAGTGTTGTAGGTTTGATCTGAGTGTGTGTGACAACAGATGTTGATCATATAGGAGACTTGATGGAGTAATAGAGATGTTGATGGATCAGCAGCCAGTCAGCGAGTAAAGGGTGACGTGGTCCTTGCTGTTAATGAACAGGCATGATCTTTCTGGAAAGCATCAGAGGCATTATAGATGCTCCGACTAAGCAGAACACAGCTGAGGGTGCAAGTCGCTGCCTAAACGGGTTGCATAAGAAATCCAAACATTCATTAAAAAGTGTACTTTTTGAAGACATATGTCATCGACACAGGGAGAGGGTACAATGTTGGTCACAAAAACATAAATCCAGGTCAGCCTCTCCGTCAGGTTCTAACCGCCGATGGTGAGACGGACAGTGGAACTTAGCAATAAGCTTTGGCATGACACACGTGAAGTGGTCTTGGGCAAGTAGAAGACTCAGCACATGGATTACATCTCTGCTGACACCACCAACAAGCTGGAAACAAGGAGAGAAAAAAAAAATCTTATCACAACCTGAATGAGAGCAGCCAAGGCAGGTGTTGAGAACCTTTTTGGCTGAGAGAGCCAAGAAGCCAAATATTTTAAAATGTATTTCCGTAAGAGCCATATAATATTTTTGTAAGACTGAACACACCTCAAGGCGTGCATTTTTAAGTAATACCAACATTTCTATAGTATAATAAGTCCCTTATTCTTTGTAATAACATTGTTATTATGATGCTAACTGTGGAGAGGGTGTGGCCTGCTGGCCTGCAGCGAAACAGGGTATTGCACGGATCGGCTTTGAAATCAGCGACAGGTGCGTAGAAGGCCCAACTGGGCCCTGTTATCTAATCACCTGTCGCTCTGTTATAAGCAGCAGCCAGGAGGAGGGACGGGGTTGGGGCTGGAGCCAGAGCACAAGCGAGAACGAAAGAGAAAAAGACAATTGCTGGAAAGCAACTGAGAGACTTGTTGAAAAATAAAACAATATTGTAACCCTGAAACAGGCTCTCATGTCGGTGCTTGGTGGTCTGAAAAAACCCCAGGAGGGCAAGCCCCACACTAACCAATAATAAAAAAAATAACTTCTTAGCATTAACGCAACTTTTTGAACAGGTGCGGTAGGAAACGGATGGATGGATTAAAAATGCATGAGAATGTTTTGTATTTTGAACGTTATTTTTAACACTGTGATTACAAGTGGAATTATTCATTACTTATCGTGTTAAGCAATGTCAGCTCAGATTTATCCGAGAGTCAGATGCAGTCATCAAAAGAGCCACATCCGGTTCGTGAGCCATAGGTTCCCTACCCCAGAGCTAAGGCAAAAGCACAATAAAGCCTTGTGTATACTCTGGCGTCATGTAACTTGCATAAGAGACGCCGGCCGTCCTGCCTCCTCCCCCTGCGTAGCCTTGCGTGCACTTCGAGAAAACCAGAGGTTCGTGTCGATATTGACGCAGAACGCGCAGCTGTAACTGGTCAGCGTTTAAAGACGAGGTCCCCTACAGTAGCGGTAAAGTCCTAAACTGTCAGAGGTGGGTAGAGTAGCCAGAAATTGCACTCAAGTAAGAGTACTGTTACTTTAGAGATTTATTACTCAAGTAAAAGTAAGGAGTAGTCACCCAAATATTTACTTGAGTAAAAGTAAAAAGTATGTTGTGAAAAAACTACTCAAGTACTGAGTAACTGATGAGTAACCTTTTTGTTTAATGATCACGGCAACAAATAATGCACAAAAACCTAAAAATAGCAACGAGCAAATTCAGAGCCAGGAATATCTCTTAAGCAACTAAAACAATAATATATAATAAATAATAGTACATTAAAATAAAAAAAAAATAAGGCACATTGAGCCACAATAACTTAACAGCACCATAAGCTCAGTAGGCATTCATTGATTGATTGATTGAAACTTGTATTAGTAGATTGCACAGTACAGTACATATTCCGTACAATTGACAACTAAATGGTAACACCCCAATAAGTATTTCAATGTTTATCAATTACTTAATAAATGACCAAGTCGAGGTCATCTACCTCATCTATACAAATACATACATACACATAACACATATATACATATATATATATATATACATATATATATATACATATATACATATATATGTATATATATATATATATATACATACACACATATATATATATATATATATATATATACATACATACATTTATATATACAGTATATAATTTATATTTATTTATTTTGCCGTTTATCTTCACATGGTAAAGGTGTTTTAATGAATATACATGCATGTTTAACACATAGATTCCTATCTTTCATGGAGACAAGAATATAAGTTGGTGTATTACCTGATTCTGATGACTTGCATTGATTGGAATCAGACAGTATAGTGCTGATAACGTCCACGTTTTGCCGTATTAGACAGAAAAGTTCCTCTTTTCTGTCTAATACCACATGAAAGTCGTTGTTTTTTGGCATCTTATTTGTCCAGCTTCCATTTTAGTTTTTATACACTTTACAAGAAATACATTGGCGGCAAACTCCGTATCTTGCTAGCTTGTTTGCGCTGGCTTTCGGAGACTCTTATTTTGTTAGCGCAGGCGCGATGGAGCAGCACTTTTATTGTGAAGACAGGAACTGTGCGATCAGTCTTCAGGCTTTTGACGGGAAGTACGGTTGAAATAAAAAGTGGCTTTTTTCCTATACACTTTTGATTGATTGATTGAAACTTTTAATAGTAGATTGCACAGGACAGTACATATTTTGTACAAGTGACCACTAAATGGTAACACCCGAATAAGTTTTTCAACTTGTTTAAGTCGGGTTTTACGTGTGACGGTCATGTGACCGCCTGGCTCTGTTTGATTGGTCCAACGTCACCAGTGACTGCATGTGATTGGTGAAACGCAGGCATGCGTAAATCCTACTTTGAAAAACCAAAGCAAACATTAATAGATCGATAAAAAAAAGTAGCGAGTAGCGAGCTGAATGTAGATAAATGGAGCGGAGTAAAAGTAGCGTTTCTTCTCTATAAATATACTCAAGTAAAAGTAAAAGTATGTTGCATAAAAACTACTCTTAGAAGTACAATGTATCCCAAAAGTTACTCAAGTAGATGTAACGGAGTAAATGTAGCTCGTTACTACCCACCTCTGTAAACTATTACTGCTACTGGTTGCCGAATATTAATGAAGCTAGTTCAGACGTGTGCAGCCGGCTAATAATTGCTGTCCAGAATTGTGTCCATGTTTAACAAAAAATATTTATTTACATAAAGTCACATTTATAAAACTCCCTTTGTAACAAAAACGGAAAATACACTGGAGCAAACAAATACTACCTGGCAGAGTCAAAAACTGTTGCGCATCCACTCAGCAACACCTGAGCAAGATCCTGACTCTTACCTAAGTAGACAGGCACTTGGCCTTGACTCAACCCCTTTAGTGACATCATGAATTTGATGGACGGAAAGAATATATGGCTCTAACACCTACCGAAAGAAAGCAGACTTTGTGATTGAAATGCACACAATATTGTATGAAATAAAGCTACAGTGATTAAAAATTTGCATTAAAACGTTTATTGTGTGCTTAATATCTTGGTGTGCTCTCAATAGAATTACTGTATATGTCGTTTTTCTTACTGTGTTGTTGCATCCAGAAGAAAGTGACAAAGTACGAGTCCGCCACTATTTTAAACTTTTACTGCCAAACAAAAATAACACATGACCATACCCATTAACACCAGCATGTTGTTATTTAACCAGTCCATCCATTTTTTACCGCTTGTCCCTTTCGGGGTCGTGGGGGGTGCTTGAGCCCATCCCTGCTCCACACGGGCGGAAGGCGACATACACCCTGGACAAGTGTCCCTCTCATCGCGGGGCCAACACAGACAGACAGACAACATTCACAGTTTTGTTTATTTACAATTATGTAGCTCTCTCTTGTCCGTGTCCCAATTGGCCAAATAGAGTTGCAAATAACAATAGTGACCTCTGTCGGAACTTGTTCAGAAGTCGTACGATCCATCTTGATGAAAGTATTTTCCTCTGGTTTATAAGTAAAACGTCTCATAAAAGTAAACTGATGTTTCTGAATTATTAGTTCAAGTGCAGGGCAGCACGGAGTCATGGGAGTTAGCGTGTGTGCTTCACAATAAGAAGGTCCTGGGTCTTTCTGTGTGGAGTTTGCATGTTCTCTCCATGACTATGTGGGTTTCCTCCAGGTATTCCGGCTTCCTCACACCTCCAAAGACATGCACCTGGGGATAGGTTGAATAGCAACACTAGGTGTGAATGTTGGTGTAAATGCTGTCTGTCTATCTGTGTGACTCTGAAATTAAGTGGCGACTTGTCCAGGGTGTATTCCGCCTTCCGCCCGAATGCAGCTGGGATAGTTTCCAGCCGCCCGTAAACCCCGGAGGGACAAGCGGTAGAAAATGGGTGGATGGATAGTTCCAGTGCAGACAACAATGTCCATGTTGTGGTTGTCGTCAATCTTTACAAGAAGGTACATATTTAGTCAACGACAGTTGCAGGTGCTCCTTCAGGACACACTGACCCTTAGTGTTTTGGAAGAGAACTACAAGCCTGGCGCTAGCTCCCTCGATACATCAAAGAAGACGCGCAGTCCATCTTCACAAAGGTATTTTCCTCTGGTTTATCAGTAAAACGTCCATTAAAATTAAACTGTTGATTGTGAATGATTAGTTCCGGTGTAGACAAATATGTTCATTTTGTGGCTGTCTGTTGTCTCTCTCCACAAGAAGGAAACGGTACCTAGTTGACAGCAACTGCAGTTGCTCCTTCTGGAGACATTGCCTCTTAGTGTTTTAGATCAGAATTACAAGTCTGGTGCCACCCCCCACGGAAGAACTATAAATCAAACGAGGCGGCATCAGGGGTACTCAAGCTACATGACGCGACAGTATATTCCAGCCTTAAAGGCCTACTGAAACCCACTACTACGGACCACGCAGTCTGATAGTTTATATATCAATGATGAAATCTTAACATTGCAACACATGCCAATACGGCCAGTTCCATCCATCATCCATCATCTTCCGCTTATCCGAGGTCGGGTCGCGGGGGCAACAGCCTAAGCAGGGAAACCCAGACTTCCCTCTCCCCAGCCACTTCGTCTAGCTCTTCCCGGGGGATCCCGAGGCGTTCCCAGGCCAGCCGGGAGACATAGTCTTCCCAACGTGTCCTGGGTCTTCCCCGTGGCCTCCTACCGGTTGGACGTGCCCTAAACACCTCCCTCGGGAGGCGTTCGGGTGGCATCCTGACCAGATGCCCGAACCACCTCATCTGGCTCCTCTCGATGTGAAGGAGCAGCGGCTTTACTTTGAGTCCCTCCCGGATGGCAGAGCTTCTCACCCTATCTCTAAGGGAGAGCCCCGCCACACGGCGGAGGAAACTCATTTCGGCCGCTTGTACCCGTGATCTTATCCTTTCGGTCATGACCCAAAGCTCATGACCATAGGTGAGGATGGGAACGTAGATCGACCGGTAAATTGAGAGCTTTGCCTTCCGGCTCAGCTCCTTCTTCACCACAACGGATCGGTACAACGTCCGCATTACTGAAGACGCCGCACCGATCCGCCTGTCGATCTCACGATCCACTCTTCCCTCACTCGTGAACAAGACTCCTAGGTACTTGAACTCCTCCACTTGGGGCAGGGTCTCCTCCCCAACCCGGAGATGGCACTCCACCCTTTTCCGGGCGAGAACCATGGACTCGGACTTGGAGGTGCTGATTCTCATTCAGGTCGCTTCACACTCGGCTGCGAACCGATCCAGCGAGAGCTGAAGATCCCGGTCAGATGAAGCCATCAGGACCACATCATCTGCAAAAAGCAGAGACCTAATCCTGCGGTTACCAAACCGGAACCCCTCAACGCCTTGACTGCGCCTAGAAATTCTGTCCATAAAAGTTATGAACAGAATCGGTGACAAAGGACAGCCTAGGCGGAGTCCAACCCTCACTGGAAACGTGTCCGACTTACTGCCGGCAATGCGGACCAAGGTCTGACACTGATCGTACAGGGAAGGGACTGCCACAATAAGACAGTCCGATACCCCATACGGCCAGTTTAGTTTACTAAATTACAATTTGAAATTTCCCGCGGAGTTTCTTGTTGAAAACGTCGCGGAATGATGACGCGCATGATGACGCGTGTTTGTGACGTTATTGGTTTGAGGGGACCGTTTAGCCCAGCACCACTTACGGCTAAAAGTCGTCTCTTTTCATCCCATAATTACACAGTAATTTGGACATATGTGTTGCTGAATCTTTTGCAATTTGTACAATTAATAATGGAGACTATAAATAAGAATGCTGTTAGTGGAAAGCGGTGGATTGCAGCTGCCTTCAGCACCGAAACACTTTAGCACCGGTGTTTGTTTGTTGTGAAGCTTTAACACAGAGCGGTCAAGCGAACATGTTTCTCTATGTCAACCAGCAAGTTTCAGTGGATTATGGAACCTCCTGCTGCAGCTGTCAAAAAAGCAGCAGTGATCTTGGCTCCTCCATGGCTTCTCTCAGAGACCATGGCGTTCACCGCAATCATCCGACTTTCAGGTATGACTTTAGAATCTCACTAAAATACTTTTAACACAATAAGCAGATAAGGGATTTTCCAAAATGATCCTAGTAAATGTGTCTTATTACATCTGAAACGCTACCACTGCTGCAGACCGGAGCTGTCGCTTTTTTTTTTTTTTTTTTTTTTTTTTTAGTGCCTCACTCTGACTCTCCTCATGCACGAATATTTCAGCCTCGCTCAAATTAATAGGGAAATTGTCGCTTTCCCGGTCGGAATAGCTCTTGCTGCTGGAGGCTATGATTATAAGCAATGTGAGGATGTGAGGAGCCCTACAACCAGTGATGTCACGTGCACATCGTCTGCTACTTCCGGTAAAGGCAAGGCTTTTTTATTAGCGACCAAAAGTTGCGAACTTTATCATCGATGTTCTCTACTAAATCCTTTCATTAAAAATATGGCAATATCGCGAAATGATCAAGTATGACACATAGAATGGACCTGCTATCCCCGTTTAAAAAGGAAAATCTCATTTCAGTAGGCCTTTAAGTGTACACAGTGGAAGACAAAAAAGTAAAGAGTAGCATCAAGAAGGACATAAGGGACTACATTGAAGACCTGGCCAGTTAAACAAAGGCAGCTGTCGGACATCTGAGGTCCTCTCCAAGGTTTCTCATTGTCAGCATTGTCACTGGCGCCCCACTGGATGTGAATTCTCCCTGCCCACTGGGTGTGAGTTTTCCTTGCCCTTTTGTGGGTTCTTCCGAGGATGTTGTAGTCGTAATGATTTGTGCAGTCCTTTGAGACATTTGTGATTTGGGGCTATATAAATAAACATTGATTGATTGATTTCGTTATTCAGCCGCAGTGGTAAGTTTCAGTTAAAATGTTTTCATTCATTCCTTAACTTTTTCAGTGACTATTTTTGTTAAAACTTTATTAGATTAGGTAGTGTAGAAATTTTCATAGCTGTTGTTTTGGTCCTCCTGTTGGAGCGTTTTTTGTTAAAAACTTTTTATAGCATATACGGCGTCAATTATAGTTCGTCTTTACTTTTGTGTTTTCCTCCGTTCGGTGTGATTTTTGGTTGTTCCTTCTTTTTCTGGAACCTTTTCGCCGAGTAGTTTTTTTTTGTGATTATAGATATTGTTATTTCTTGACTTTGGAGATAAAAGGAAGATGTCAAAATAAAAGCCTGTCTAAAGTCCCAACTCTGCATCTGAGTCCAATCCTTTTACCAAGCGTGACAGAATGTGAGTGTGAATGTTGTCTGTCTATCTGTGTTGGCCCTGTGATGAGTTGGCGACTTGTCCAGGGTGTACGCCGCCTTCTGCCCATTTGTAGCTGAGATAGGCGCCAGTGCCCCCCACGACCCCAAAAGGGAATAAGCGGTAGAAAATGGATGGATGGATGGATAATGGAGGAGGCTGTCGACTCCAAAGGTTGACCCCAACAGGCAGACTTCCGGCAAAACAAATCCCGTGCAGACCATTTCAGCAAACTACGCATGTAGCAGTCACTGTAGTGGAACCCCCCCCACCACACAGCCCTACATCAACTTTCTAGATTATGAGAAGGCCTTTGACACTGTTGACTGTGGACAGAGACATGCTGTGAAAAACCGCTGAGGCATTATGAAGTCCCTGAAAAGATCACCCCCTTTTCCTGTGTACCTACCAGAACGTGAGCTGCAAGAATACCCACAGCAGCCAGCTGACCAAAAGCATTGAGGTGAGGAGAGTTCGGCATGGACGACTGTTTTTCATTCCTCTTCCTCCCAGTCATTGACTAAATAATGAAGACTACTGAAACAGGCAAAAGAATGGAATACATGGACTCTCTGGGTAGAGCTGGATGACAATGCTGACGACATGGCACTCCTCACACAACCAGAGCCAGATTCAGGACAAGACCACCTGCATGGAGATCACATCGCCCAAGACAGGGATCAAGATCAACTGGAAGAAGACCAAGCTGGTGAAAATCAACACAACTGTTAACATACCAGTCAAAGTTGGTGGAGAACCCATCTCGGAGGTGGAGTCTTTTGTCTACCTCAGAAGAGTAGATACGCAACTGGAGGTAACAAACTGAGAAGTCACAGCCAGAATCAGCAAGTCAAGAGCAGCCTTCGTCACACCCAAGAACATCTGGGCATCCAAAAAAAATAAGCAATAGAACCGAACTCTGCATCTTCAACTCCAATGTGAAATCAAATCTACCCTAAGGATGCGCAACATGGTTGGACTACAGAGATGATGCAAAAACAGATTCAGACATTCTTTAACACTTGACTGAGGTGCATCTTCAAAATCTGAAGCCAGTACAAGATCCATCCATCCATCTATTTTCTACTGCTTATTCCCTTTGGGGTCGTGGGGGGCGCTGGTGCCTATCTCATCTACAATCAGGCGGAAGGTGGGTACACCCTGGACAAGTCGCCACCTCATCACAGGGCCAACACAGATAGACAGACAACATTCACACTCACATTCACACACTAGGGACCATTTAGTGTTGCCAATCAACCTATCCCCAGGTGCATGTCTTTGGAAGTGGGAGGAAGCCGGAGTACCCGGAGGGAACCCACGCATGCAAACTCCACACAGAAAGCTCCCGAGCCCGGGATTGAACCCAGGACTACTCAGGACCTTCGTATTGTGAGGCAGATGCACTTACCCCTGGTTCACCGTGCTGCCCGGCAGTACAAGATCCTTATCTAATATCTGAGGTAGCAAGCAGGACGGGAACCGGAGGCCAAGCAGATACTGCAGAGGAAGTGGGGCAGGATCAGACACACCCATACAAAGCCAGCACCCAGCATCACGTGCTTAACCCTGACCTGGAACGCGCAGAAGAAAAGGATGAGAGGCAGGACTCGCAACAGCTGGAGGCAGAGTTAAGGAAAACTCGGACTGAAATGACCTGAAAAGCCCAGAGCAGAGTGCGATGGCGAGGGATCGTTGATGGCCTACAGCAATGTTTTTCAACCACTGTGCCGTGGTTCACAAAGATAAAATAAGTCATATTTTTGGTTCGTTTAATAGTTAAAACAAATTTACATTATTGCAATCAGTTGATAAAACATTGTCCTTTACAATTATAAAAGCTTTTCACAAAAATCTACTACTCTGCTTGCATGTCAGCAGACTGGGGTAGATCCTGCTGAAATCCTATGTATTGAATGAATAGAGAATAGTTTTGAATCGGAAAAATATCGTTTTTGAATCGAGAATCGCGTTGAATCAAAAAAATCAATTTATAATCAAATCGTGACCCCAAGAATCGATATTGAATCGAATCGTGGGACACCCAAAGATTCGCAGCCCTAGTAGCTTGCTATGATTCGTTGGTGATAGATTCCCCTGTAACTTAGCTACATTTAATCGAGAGTACACACTAAAAAATGTGGGCGTAAAAAACAACCCAATTTTAACCCAACATTGATTTATTGTCCATGAATCATGCAAAAATACAAAAAGACAGAAAAGCGTGCCGTTAGGGGTGAGTGCTATGGTGAAGCCTTAGCACAGGAACAGGAATCAAAGATTGTAGAAACACTTAACGTAACAGGTTGCATGGAAGCAATAAATATATATATATATATATATATATATATATATATATATATATATATATATATATATATATATATCTTGATTGGATTATCCAGAGAATAGTGCTCGATACCGTGGTAGAGCGCAATATGTAGGTGTGGGAAAAAATCACAAGACTAATTCATCTCTACAGAACTGTTTCATGAGGGGTTCCCTCAATCATCAGGAGATTCCCTCAATCTCCTGATGATTGAGGGAACCCCTCATGAAACAGTTCTGTAGAGATGAAGTAGTCTTGTGATTTTTTCCCACACCTATATATATATATATATATATATATATATATATATATATATATATATATATATATATATATATATATATATATATATATATATATATATATATATATATATATATATGTTGCGCAGTGCAAACAAGGAAGCCAGACTGATTTTGGCGAAAAACAGGAATAAGTAGCTCTCTGATTAGTGCCCAGGAGCAGGTGAACGTCTTGAACACTAATCAGAGGCAGGTGAAACTAATCTGCAGTCAGCCAGGGGTGCTGAAAACAGAACTGAGGTAGTCAAAATAACAAAACCTATAACGGATCATAACAAACTCAACTATTGGGTTGCGGAATTTAGCGCTCCTTGACCCAATAGTTGGTTAAAAATGATCAATTTTACTGCCAGTTTGTCCTACTGCTTCACAACTACTGTTCAAAATTATTTTCATTATATTAAAAAATATAGTAAAAAGCAAGATATGAGTGTCATTTTTATTTTTTATAAGAATTGCCGAATTGTACAGTGCTCAAATATTTTATGTACATAAGATGTGTGATTGTAAATAAAATCAATGAAATTAATCCTTAATAAAATTCCCTTCAAGAAAAAAGTAAATTTCTAATAAAAAAAAAAGCCTTTCACCCAAAAATGCGTTACTCATTGAAAAACAACCCGAAAATGGTTCATAGTAAAGATGTCCGGTAAGTTTGGACTGCCGATATTATTGGTCAATAAATGATTTAAAATGTAATATCGAAAATGATCAGTATCAGTTTCAAAATTATCGTTATCGGTTTCGAAAATAAAATGTATGACTTTTTAAAACACGCCGCTGTGTACACGGATGTAAGGAGAAGTACAGAGCGCCAATAAACCTTAAAGGCACTGCCTTTGCATGCCGGCCCAATCACATAATATCTACGGCTTTTCACACACACAAGTGAATGCAAAGCATACTTGGTTAACAGCCAAACAGGTCACATTGAGGGTGTCCGTATTAAAAACTTTAACACTGTTGCAAATAATCCCCACACCTTGAACCCATACCAAACAAGAATGACAAACATATTTCGGGAGAACAACCGCACCGTAACACAACATAAACACAACGGAACAAATACCCAGAACCCCTTGCAGCACCAACTCTTCCGGGACGCTACAATATACACCCCCCGCAACCCTCTCCCCCTCCCCCAACCTTAAACCCGCCCACCCCAACCTCCTCATGCTCTCAAAGGGAGAGCATGTCCCAAATTCCAAGCTGCTGCTTTGAGGCTTGTTTATAAAAATAATGCACATTGTGACTTGAATAATAAATATGGCAGTACCATGTTGGCATTTTTGTCCATAACTTCAGTTGATTTATTTTGGAAAACCTTGTTACATTGTTTAATGCATCCAGTGGGGCATCACAACAAAATTAGGCATAATAATGTGTTAATTCCACGACTGTATATATCGGTATCGGTTGATATCAGAATCGGTAATTAAGAGTTGGACAATATCGGAATTTCCAATATCGGCAAAAAAGCCATTATCAGACATCTCTCGTTCATAGTTTTGAAAACCCAGAATATGAGTTAAAATAATATCCTTATAACCCCAAAAAATGGATTCCTCTTAAAAAAAAAAAAGAACTGCAAATTTTAACCCAACACTCGCAACTCATAATTTGGGTTATCAAAATAACCCAGCAATTTTTAGTCTGTAACTTGTAGCTTTGTTTACTACGTTTCCCAAGAAAATACATACGCCGGTAGATGAATGCCGAATTGCAAATAAGCTGCGTTCAAAGGACTCCGGCTTATTAGTGATTCCCAAAGCCCAAAAAAAGTCTGCGGGCTATAGAGCGTTTTCATTTCGGGCTCCAGTACTCTGGAATGCCCTCCCGGTAAAAGTTCGAGATGCCACCTCAGTAGAAGCATTTAAGTCTCACCTTAAAACTCATTTGTATACTCTAGCCTTTAAATAGACTCCCTTTTTAGACCAGTTGATCTGCCGTTTCTTTTCTTTTTCTCCTATGTCCCACTCTCCCTTGTGGAGGGGGTCCGGTCCGATCCGGTGGCCATGTACTGCTTGCCTGTGTATCGGCTGGGGACATCTCTGCGCTGCTGATCCGCCTCTGCTTGGGATGTTTTCCTGCTGACTCCGCTGTGAACAGGACTCTCGCTGCTGTGTTGAATCCGCTTTGGACTGGACTCTCGCGACTGTGTTGGATCCATTATGGATTGAACTTTCACAGTATCATGTTAGACCCGCTCGACATCCATTGCTTTCCTCCTCTCCAAGGTTCTTATAGTCATCAGTGTCACCGACGTCCCACTGGGTGTGAGTTTTCCTTGCCCTTATGTGGTTTGTGCAGCCCTTTGAGACACTAGTGATTTAGGGCTATATAAGTAAACATTGATTGATTGATTGATTGATTGAAATAGGTGCGGATGAAGGTACTGTACTATGTCATAGAAAGCTGCATGAAGTGAGGTCACAGTTACTCTGTTATTTATAGTTGGCTTGTGCATTTACAGTTCAATAAATCCAAGATCTATTTTTTTTAGTGTGTTTCAAAGTCCAGGCTGCGTGAGAGCACACATTTTAGTGTGGATGTTTACCAGCATCAGGCGAGTGGTTGATGTTGTTGTTGTTGTTGTTGTTGTTGAGCCTCACACCTGTGTGCAGTGTTTTTGCGTGTGAGGAGGAGTGCATCACAGAGAGACGGATAGAGGCGTCATCATGCTGTTAGAGAGCCTGGCGCCACATCAGCACTTCCGCAGTTCAGCCAAGGACTCCTGCACTTACAGTGTCAATCCATCTTTCACCCTGGGAAAGCTGGGAAGGGATGCAGGGGAGATGTACCGCCTGCTCGCTGGCTCCGATGAGGAGGTGAATGTAGACATGTTGGAAGGAGTAGCATCTGCAGAGTACTGCAGACATGTTTCTGCTACAGTTAGTCATGAAATCCTGTGAACATATTAGCATTTTGTGATTGGTTCCTACTGCCTGTATATATGATGTATAAACATTTACACAGGAGTATACTGTATGCAGCCTGCATTAGCCATTTGTGTTTTGTCTTATCAGGTTTTTTTAAAGTGCGACATCTAATTTGCATTGAAAGCCTCTCAACTAGTCAATAGCTTCTCTGCCTTATTAGTTTGTTGTCCAATGGAATCTTTACTGTTTTAAATCACCCTTTCCTAAATACTGCCTGATTTCAGCAAGGTTGTGTTTTTTGCTTTGGCTTTGGCTTTTTTCCACACATATTTCTTATTCTAAAATAGGGACAAGCTTCAACAAGTGTTGTAGAAGAAGAACAAGAAAACTAATACAAATAATAATAATTAATAATGGATCAGATTTATATCGCGCTTTTCTATTGTTAGATACTCAAAGCACTCACAGAGAAGTGGGAACCCATCATTCATTCACACCTGGTGGTGGTAAGCTACATCAGTAGCCACAGCTGCCCTGGGGTAGACTGACGGAAGCGTGGCTGCCAGTTTGCGCCTACGGCCCCTCCGACCACCACCAATCATTCATTCATCATTCATTCACCAGTGTGAGCGGCACCGGGGGCAAGGGTAAAGTGTCACAATGGCAGCAATTTGGATGTCAATAGTTTGGAAGCGAACCTGCAACCCTCAGGTTTCTGGCATGGCCGCTGTACCCACTACGCTATGCCGCCCCCAAAACAGATTGCATTTTGCTCACTTTTTTCACCCAAGTCAAAGTTTTCGTCCGCTGCACCTTTTATCTTCCAAAAACAAATGTTACACTATTAAAGGCCTACTGAAATGAGATTTTTTTATTTAAACGGGGATAGCGGGTCCGTTCTATGTGTCATACTTGATCATTTCGCGACATTGCCATATTTTTGCAGAAAGGATTTAGTAGAGAACATCCACGATAAAGTTCGCAACTTTCAGTGCTAAGAGAAAAGCCCAGCCTCTACCGGAAGTTGCAGACGATGACGTCACCCGTGTGATGGCTCCTCACATATTCACATTGTTTTTAATGGGAGCCTCCAACAAAAAGTGCTATTCGGACCGAGAAAACGACAATTTCCCCATTAATCTGAACGAGGATGAAATATTCATGTTTGAGGATATTGATAGCGACGAACTAAAAAAAAACAAAAACGCGATTGCATTGGGACGGATTCCGATGTTTTTATACACATTTACTAGGTTACTTCTGGGAAATCCCTTATCTTTCTATTGTGTTGCTAGTGTTTTAGTGAGTTAAATAGTACCTGATAGTCAGAAGGGTGTCTCCACGGGTGTGTTGACGCGTAGCGTCTCAGGGGAGTCGACCGCAGCTATGGACGGCACAAGCTCAGCTTTTCTCCGGTAATAACTGACTTTTTAACCACAATTTTCTCACTGAAACCTGCTGGTTGACATTTGGTAGGGATCCATGTTGGCTTGACCGCGCTCTGATCCATAGGAAAGTTTCACATCTAGGAATTTTAAACAAGGAATCACCGTGTGTTTGTGTGGCTAAAGGCTAAAGCTTCCCAACTCCATCTTTCTACTGTGACTTCTCCAATATAATTGAACAAATTGCAAAAGATTCAGCAACACAGATGTCCAAAATATTGTATAATCATGCCGTTAAAGCAGACGACTTTTAGCTGTGTGTGTGCGCAGCGCTCATACTTCCTAAAAACCTGTGACGTCTTGCGTACACGTCATCATTACACAACGTTTCAAAGACAAAAATCCAGGGAAATTTAAAATTGTAATTTAGTAAACTAAAAAGGCCGTTTTGGCATGTGTTGCAATGCATTGAAATATAAACTATCAGACTGCGTGGTGGGTAGGAGTGGGTTTCAGTAGGCCTTTAAATGGAGATAAGTTAAACACAATAGCACCGAGTGGAAAATGGCTTGACCAACTTGCACTGAGCCTAGTCTATAAAATTTGCTACACCTCCCTGATACCGAAGTACATGTCAAACTACTTCCATAACATAAATGACCGCCATAACCACAACACCAGGAGGAGCTCCACAAACCACGTTAAACCCAGATTCCAAGCTAACAAAGGTCTTAACTCATTCTCCTTCTATGCTACATCAATATGGAATGCACTCCCAACAGGTGTTAAAGAAAGTGCATCTCTACCTTCCATTAAAACCTCACTAAAATACCACCTCCAGTCAACTACAACCCTCGACTAACACCCTCCTCCATTCACATCCCACTTCCCGGATTGTAATTAATCAAATGTAAATAATCAAATGTATGTACTTGTTTTTATGCTTTCTGAGCTCACTATGTTCACTGCTCGCATATCCTACCAAGTCAGACCGACACTGTTTCAATGTCCATTTCTCAGATGATGTGATTATTGATGACTGAAGTGCTGATATCAACCAAACCTAATCCCCCCGCCCCAACCCCGTTCACATCCCAACCCCTGGATTGTAAATATTGTAAATATTTCAATGTATATACTCCATACTTGCCAATCTTGAGACCTCCAATTTCGGGAGGTGGGGTTGGGGGGGCGTGGTCGGGGGTGGGCAGAGGCGTGGTTAAGAGGAGAGTATATTTACAGCCAATTCACCAACTCGAGTATTTCATATATACATATATATATATATATATATATATATATATATATATATATATATATATATATATATATATACATATATATATATATATATGAAATACTTAACTTTCAGTAAATTCTAGCTATATACATTTATTTTTTTATATATATAAATAAAAGAAATAGTTGAATTTCAGACATCACTATCAAATACACAGTAATAAAACCACTAACTGTACTGTGCTTGCTGGTTACTAAAAAACAACAACAACAACACTTACCTTTCACTATTTGAGTAACGTCCCTTCCGGGTTTCCAGAAGATGGCGCCAGTATGTGCTTTGCCCTGCCATCTCTCGCTGTCAGCTCTGTTCGTTTTTGTGTTGTTTGCGTCTATTTTCGTCTCTGTCAGGTCACTGCTTGTGTATGACCGCCAAACACTGTTGAATCTTTGCCCCTTTCCCACTGATATGATCAACTTCGACGTTGGTTTTTCGACGTCCCAGTCAGCTTTTTCACCTGGCCGGATTCTTGCCTTCCTTTCCTGCCTCGTGGCTCTTCTCTTCAGGCCCCACCTGGATTAGCTGCGCCCTTGGACGTGCTGCCCCCCGCCAGGTTCGGTCTTGTGAACGCAAGATCTTTGACAAACAAAACGTTTATCCTGAAGGATTTCTTCACTTCCCGTGGACTTAACTTCCTCTGTGTGACGGAAACATGGCTGAGAGCCGGTGAGTCCGCCCCTCTTTTAATGAACTTCTGCTTCCGGAGTGTTCCTACTTTAATTCCCCGCGGTCGTCCGCTCAAAAAGGAGGAGGATTAGCAGTCGTTTTTAAAAATGACTTTAAATGCTTCGAACTGTGCATGTTTGAGCTGGAGGGGGCGTGGCCTCCAGCTCCAGCTGAATTTCGGGAAATTTTCCGGAGAAAATTTCTTCCGGGAGGTTTTCGGGAGAGTTGCTGAATTTCAGGAGTCTACCGGAAAATCCGGGAGGGTTGGCAAGTATGATATACTCTGATGATTAACTTGTGTGATGACTGTATTATGCTGATGGTATATATTTGTACCATAAATTGATTTAAACAAGTCCATCCATCCATCTTCTTCCGCTTATCCAAGGTCGAGTCGGGGGGGAAGCCCAGACTTCCCTGTCCCCGAGCCACTCCGTCCAGCTCCTCCCGGGGGATCCTGAGGCGTTCCCAGGCCAGCGGGAGACATTGATTTAAAACTTATTCGGGTGTTACCATTTAGTGGTCAATTGTACGGAATATGTACTGTACTGCGCAATCTACTAAAAAAGTCTCAGTCAATAAAAAACCACCTACACGCTCATTTGACTAGTTTATCTGCAGTCTCTTTTCTGCTCTGTTCTCCAGCGCAGACAGGTTATTAGGAGACCACAGATGAAGCGCTAGCTGCTCAAAGTCGCGACCCGGGGTGCACCACTCAGCTGTGGATCAGTTGGGGACGCCTCTGCGCTGCTGATTTGTCTCCACTCAAGATGACCCCCTGCTGGCTCCACTATGGACTGGACTCTCACACTATTAACTAGATCCACTCAACGTCCATTGCACCGGTCGCCCAAGGGACGGGGTCCCCACCTCTGCGGTCCCCTCCAAGGTTTCTCGTTTTTTCCCATTGGGTTGAGTTTTTTCTTGCCCTGATGTGGGATCTGAGCCGAGGATGTCGTTGTGGCTTGTGCAACCCTTTGAGACACATGTGATCAAGGGCTATATAAATATACTTGTCATGGTCCGTGGTCCGGGTCATGATCCATGTTCCGGATCATGTTTTATTTTTTTTCTGTTAATTTTGGACTCCTTTAGTTCCTGTTTGTCACACCTGAGTTTGGTTTGGTTGCTATGGCTGCTTATTGTTTTCACCCGCCTCTGGTATTCGGGACGCTCACCTGTCTCTAATCAGAGGCATTATTTAAGCCTGCCATTGTCAGTCAGTCGGCTTCATGCCTTGTCTACATAAGTCTTGTTTATTTCATGCCACAGTTTCGTGAGGTTCCATGTCCATAGTTCCATGTTTCCTGCACTAAGTTTTTGCCTTAGCTTCCGCTTGCGATAGGCACGCGTGCCTTTGTTTTGTAAGTTGGATGATTTATCAAGATTAAATCATGTTTCTACCTGCAAGTTCTGTTCTGAGTCGTCCGTTTGCATCCTGGGAGAACGTATCGCGCAGTAAGCTGCAACCCCGTCCTGACAAGACTTTGATTCATTAATTGACTCTCTTTCTTGCTAATGTTACAATAATTGACAGCACACAGCAGTTGACCAATCAGCGATCAGATGTGCTAACAGGCGGTTGATGAAGGTGACTAGATGGGCTCCAAACTGCAATATGTATCAGGAACATGCAGAATTCAAAAACAAAATGTACTTTGTGCATCACTCAAAAGTGGCAATGTTGTTGATATAAAACTTTGCGTAATATCGATTGTCTATGGTAGCACAATTACTTGCTTTTTTGTCGTAGAAGACCTAACTCAACCCTCAATTAGGAAATATGAGATAAATTTAAGTAAATCATCATGCAATATTAAAAATTCAAAATAAAGTTGTTAAATAATGTATGTCCATTTTGTTATTATGTAGAGAAAAAAATATATAAAAAATGTGTCTTTCAATGGGATCGTGCTGAAAATCCTAATTTCACCTCGGGGATCAATAAAGTATTTTCTGATCCTGATTCTGACTGTTCATTATATTCCAAGACATGCATCTACTGTTATACCTTTGAACCAGACCTCCTTTGAACCACATCTGTGTGCTCAAACAAGTCCCCCCCCCCCACACACACACATACGCACTACTGAAAATCAATAATTCAGTCCATGCACAATTGGGGTGCAACAATTAGTCGACAATAACATTTGTCGATGACAGATATATTGGTCGACAATATTCGTGACTTCATCACTCATGCTTTTCTGGGCGAAAGAGGGTCACTCGCAAAAACATCGCCAGAGATAACATGCAAAAGTGTGAGGGAATTTCCCTGTTATTCTTGTCATAAACATGCTCATTTTGCAAAGCGGACCTTGTTTTTATGTCAGTGCATCTGTGATACGCGAGCATTTAAAGCGAAGGTATGACGTCAGGAATCTGGAGGGAAGATACGGTCTCAACCTCGGCAAGAGTGTTAGCTTATGCCTTTCTAACGAGCTAACAAGAGCAAGACGAAGTTGTGTGAAAAATAACTTTGAGTATCTTTTTAGCCTAAGTCATCCAGCTAAACTGTGTTTACAAGTGTGTTTCAAGGCAGCGTTAATTTGCAAAGGCGAAAACAAAAAAGGCACTTTAACAAACACGAACAGACACGCACGCACGCACACACACACAGATACTGACTGGCACCAAATGCGGAGGTATCATAAAATTAAGCATACAAACCCCGTTTCCATATGAGTTGGGAGATTGTCTTAGATGTACATATAAACGGAAGACAATGATTTGCAAATCCTTTTCAACCCAAATTCAATTGAATGCACTACAAAGACCAGTCTACATGTGCTTTGTGGACTTGGAGAAGGGATTCGAACATGTCCCTCGGGAAGTCCTGTGGGGAGTGCTCAGAGAGTATGGGGTATCGGACTGTCTTATTGTGGCGGTCCGCTCCCTGTACGATCAGTGTCAGAGCTTGGTCCGCATTGCCGGCAGTAAGTCGGACACGTTTCCAGTGAGGGTTGCACTCCGCCAAGGCTGTCCTTTGTCACCGATTCTGTTCATAACTTTTATGGACAGAATTTCTAGGCGCAGTCAAGGCGTTGAGGGGTTCCGGTTTGGTGGCCGCGGGATTCGGTCTCTGCTTTTTGCAGATGATGTGGTCCTGAAGGCTTCATCTGGCCGGGATCTTCAGCTCTCACTGGATCGGTTCGCAGCCGAGTGTGAAGCGACCGGAATGAGAATCAGCACCTCCAAGTCCGAGTCCATGGTTCTCACCCGGAAAAAGGTGGAGTGCCATCTCCGGGTTGGGGAGGAGACCCTGCCCCAAGTGGAGGAGTTCAAGTACCTAAGAGTCTTGTTCACGAGTGAGGGAAGAGTGGATCGTGAGATTAACAGGCGGATCGGTGCGGCGTCTTCAGTAATGCGGACGTTGTATCGATCCGTTGTGGTGAAGAAGGAGCTGAGCCGGAAGGCAAAGCTCTCAATTTACCGGTCGATCTACATTCCCATCCTCACCTATGGTCATGAGCTTTGGGTCATGACCGAAAGGATAAGATCATGGGTACAAGCGGCCGAAATTAGTTTCCTCCGCCGTGTGGCGGGGCTCTCCCTTAGAGATAGGGTAAGAAACTCTGCCATCCGAGAGGAGCTCAAAGTAAAGCCGCTGCTCCTCCACATCGAGAGGAGCCAGATGAGGTGGCTCGGGCATCTGGTCAGGATGCCACCACGTTCAACTGGTAGGAGGCCACGGGGAAGACCCAGGACACGTTGGGAAGACTATGTCTCCCGGCTGGCCTGGGAACGCCTCGGGATCCCCGGGAAGAGCTGGACGAAGTGGCTTGGGAGAGGGAAGTCTGGGCTTCCCTGCTTAGGCTGCTGCCCCCGCGACCCGACCTTGGATAAGCGGAAGAAGATGGATGGATGGATGTTCAAACCCGTAAACTTTTTTTTTTTTTTTTTGCAAATAATAATTAACTTAAAATTTCATGGCTGCAAGACGTGCCAAAGTAGTTGGGAAAGGGCATGTTCACCACTGTGTTACATCACCCTTTCTTTTACCAACACTCAATTAACGTTTGGGAACTGAGGAAACTAATTGTTGAAGCTTTGAAAGTGGCTGATTAGCACTCCACACAAGTCAATAACGTCAACAAAACCCACCCTTGCGCATTCGTACACAACGTCAAAACTGAGACGGACAAAGAAGTGGCATAAAACACGTCTTAGAAAGTCGGAGAAAGTTATACATGTAAACAAACTACGGTGAGTTCAAGGACCACCAAAATTTCTAGGACAAAACGGCGATCGCCAAATAGTCGAATCAGTGAAGCATGTTTAATAAAAACAGTGTGCTTTATAACAATTAGGGAGGTTTGTGTCATGTTTGTCCTCCGACAGAAACTATAATAAAACAAAAAATATATTTTTTTCCCCTCATCTTTTTCCATTTTTCAGGCATTTTTCAAAAAGCTCCAGAGAGCCACTAGGGCGGCGCTAAGCGGCTCTAGACCCGCGGGTTGCCGACCCCCAAACTAGAGTGACACAACATTTTGAAAAAGTAAAAGGGCATTTTTTTTCCTGTCCGTACCCCTGTCCATTGACTGTTAAGTTTTTTGTGATGGTGAATTCTGGGGGGATGTGTGTAGACGTGTTTACTTGACTTTGTCATCTTTATTTACTGTCATTGTTCGATTGTGCACATAACAATGTTGATCTTGTTTAGCATTCATATACTGTATGCAGTTAAGAGTGAGTAATTCAGAGCGGCTCCTTTAAGTGACCGTCAGGAGCTTTACCCAATGGAGGATGTTCGTTGTGAGCACCATTTTGAGTCGCTTTTATCCATCCATTTTTTACCATTTGTCCCTTTTTTGGTGTCGCAGGGGGTGCTGGAGCCTATCTCACCTGCATTCGGGCGGAAGGCAGTGTACACCCTAGACAAGTCGCTTTTATCGAATAAACGGTGCACACATTTTTGTGTGTCAAAATAAAGTTGTCTTGCCCACATATGCGGTCCTCTCCAAGGTTTCTCATAGTCACTGTCACCGACATCCCACTGGGGTGAGTTTTTCCTTGCCCGTATGTAACATTGATTGATTGATTGAACAAACACATTCTAAAAATATTACAATCAAAATATAGAAAAAAATTCCGGCAGCGGTAAAGTTTAGATCCATGAAGGAAAGAAGAAAGTGAATGGATGTTTATAACTGAATACATTAACATATGCATAACAATTTGTATAAGTAACGTTCATGACAAACCTTTTTCCAAAACATAATATAGAATGTGAGATATAACAGGATAATGCATACATTTATCCTTTGTTTTCAAAACGGTTACAAAAAAGTGGGACATATAAACACATGACATAGGCTCCAGCACCCCCCGCCACCCCCAACGGGACAAGTGGTAGAAAATGGATGGATGGATGGACATTTTTCTTCATGATCCATTTTTTTTTTCACCATACAAAGCTTCCATCTGCATCGACTCGCATCGAATCGTATCCCATCAACCGTATCAAATCGTGATGTTTTAAAAAGTATTAGTGAATCGGATCGTAAACGATGTATCTAGATGCATTTCAGATCATTTAAGTAACGATGCACACCCCTAATTTTTGTGATTCTTAATTTAAAGAAAAAAGTTTTTTCCCCCGATTTTGGATGTAAAATGTCACAGCGCGGTCTCGAACCCACATTCCTTCCACAGCAAGATTCAGCACTCTGTCTGGCAGCATACCAGGACACGCCCCTGCACGCTCTGAGCACTTCAGGCCCACGCTTCGCCCTCAGCTGTAGACTGTCAGCAATCAGCCCACCTGACAGCAATCAGGAGGACAGGATAAAGACCAGTCACTCCGTGGAACCCGCGCCGGAATGCCGTTAACTCTCTGTATGCCCGCTGTGTTCCGTGTGCTCGAATTTTGTACCTCAACCTCCATCTGGATTTTGGACTGTCTCCCTCGACCTTCAACCCCTGTTTGGACACGACCCCTTGTTGCTTCTCTCCTGCCCTTGACCTCCTGCCTGTCGCTGGACTTCCCTTTTGCCTCGCCCTCATGGACTGACGAAGATTTCATCCATCACGCACGTACAACATCCTCTGGTATTATTTACATTTTTAATTTCACACTTAGTCCTGCAACCAACACATCGAGTAGCATACACATCCCAAACAATCATCAAAGGTTACAATAAACCTGGTAATCTGAGTTTCTTCGTGGTGTCGTCTCCTTCCACCCCTCACATACACAACATAAAAAATGTAAAACAGTCAAGGTAAATGCGATCCCAACAACAAGGAGCACCCTTGAGTGGTTAAAGAAAGAACGTATCTGAAAATGCTCCAAAACGGGAGAAAAAGTGCTTTACTATACCTGCACGACACCCAAAATGCGTTACATTATTCGCCACATTCACCCATACATTCACACAATAATGGTGGAAGCTGTCATGCAAGGCGCTAACCACAACTCATCAAGAGCAAGATGGGTGAAGTGTCTTGCCCAGGGTGTAACGACGGGGTTGCATTTAATTGCGCAAAAAGACAGAAAAGCGTGCTGATAGCGTGGGAGCTATGGCGAAGCTCAGGAACAGGAATCAAAGATCGCAGAAATACTTCACGTAACGTATTGCATGGAAGCAAATAGTAGACATCGTCACTGTTGCGAAGTGCAAACAAGAAAGCCAGACTGAGCGTGGCGTAAAACGGGAATACGTAGCTCTCTGATTAGTGCCCGGCAGCAAGTGAGCGTCCCGGACTGTAATCAGAGGCAGGTGAAACTAGTCAGCACCCATGGTAACCAAAACACACAAGCTCAAGGGTGCTGAAAACAGAACTGAGGGTGTCAAAACTAAACAAAACATGATCCGGGCAACGGATCATGGCACAGGGACAAAACATCCGTGACTCAGATGGCGGAAGCTGGATTTGAACCCAGAACCCTGAAGCTGCTGGCATGCCACACTACTGAGCCACAGAACCACCATTATATTTCTGCATGTTAAAAGGTATTATGGTATATTATTAGGTATTACAGTAAAAGGTCAGATTTAAAGTGTCACACATGTTAAAGGTGAACATTATCACCAAACCCATGCAAGCGTCAATATATACCTTGATATTGCAGAAAAAAGACCATGTATTTTTTTAACCGATTTCCGAACTCTAAATGGGTGAATTTTGGCAAATTAAATGCCTTTCTGTTTATTGGTCTTGTAGCGATGACGTCAGAACGTGACGTCACCGAGGTAACACACCCGCCATATTCATTTTCACATTACAAACACCGGGTCTCAGCTCTGTTATTTTCCGTTTTTTCGACTATTTTTTGGAACTTTGGAGACATCATGCCTCGTCGGTGTGTTGTCGGAGGGTGTAACAACACTAACAGGGAGGGATTCAAGTTGCACCACTGGCAAGAAATCTGCCGCCAGACCCCCATTGAATGTACCAGTGTCTTCACATTTTACCGGCGATGCTAAGACAGACATGGCACAGAGATGTATGGATAACCTGCAGATGCATTTGCAACGATTAAGTCAACGAAATCACAAAGGTGAGTTTTGTTGATGTTGTTGACTTATGTGCTAATCAGACATATTTGGTCACGGCATGACTGCCAGCTAATCGATGCTAACATGCTATACTAATCAATGCTAACATGCTATTTACGCTAACTGTATGTACATTTGAAACTAGATACCCACATTTAATGAGAAACAAACACTTACCAATCTACGTATTTAAGTTGCTCCAGTGTCACAAGATGCGAAAGTCCTGATCGTTTGGTCTGCACATTTTACCGGCGATGCTAATGAGGCAGCCATGCTATGGGCCACTTCATTAGGTACACCCACGCTATGGCCGAATAGCGTCAATAGCTATTCGCTCAATAGCTTCAATTTCTTCTTCAATTTCGTTTTCACTATCTGCCTCCATACTCCGACCATCTGTTTCAATGCATGCGTAATCTGTTGAATCGCTTAAGCCGCTGAAATCCGAGTCTGAATCCGAGCTAATGTCGCTATATCTTGCTGTGGTAACCGCCATGTTGTTTGTATTGGCAGCACAGTATGACATCACAGGGAAATGAACAGTCGCAACGCAAATAGCGAAAATCAAGAACTTTAAAACTTTTTCTGGGGATATTCCGGGACCGGTAAAATTTTGAAAAAAACTTCAAAAAATACAACAACCCACTGGGAACTGATTTTTATTGTTTTTAATCCTTTTGAAATTGTGATAATGTTCCCCTTTAAGGGTCACACAATAAAGCGCTACATAGGGGTGTGAGGTTTTTGTGAGCGGCAATACTCATCAAGATAAGCCAGCAGAGGAGCTGTTATCATGGACACCAGAGTCAGATGGGACATGGACCATCCAATCCCTCTTTGGAACGGTTCATCACACTTCGTGGAAAAGGAGAAGACAGACATTTGCGAGGAGCCAGAGGAAGCACGTAGTCTCCCTTTCCCTATGTGGAAGTCCGCTGCTTCCGCGTTCTCGGAACCACCAAGGATTGACATGACAGGCCTTTCCAGGTTTACAACATGGTTTATTGACAGAGATGTACAAAGTCCTTCTGTGCTTTTTCAGCAATATGCAAAGTCTCTGACTGCTTTCCAGCAGTTGTCTGTCCGTGTCTCGCTCTCTCGCTCGTGCGTGTGTTTTCACCATTCCAAACAAACCCCCTTGTCCTTCCCGACTGCTGCCTTTTAACAGAGCGAGAGGTGATTAGATGAACACTTTCAGCTGTGTCATCCACTCACCTGTCGCCAATCTCAAAGCCGGTCCTACCACACCCCGCTTCCCTGTAGGCGTGCAGACCACGCCCACCACACCCTACTTGTGGCCACAACGGAATGATATGTCTTTGCTTTAAACAATCACTGAAAATTAACAAAGACTTGGTGAGCTTTATTCGGGATTAAACAAACGCACGCAGGAGGTATTGTTCTCCGCCCTTCACTTCCGATCCCAATATTGCCGACTGAGTTTCTTTTGACACCGGTACTAACAAATCTGTCGGTATGTGCCGCTTTCACGTCTTTGTTTCTTGAGTAGTGCAGAGTCTGGCTTGACCGACATGTTTCAACTAGCGACAATTTCCATGCTTCCCTTTTTTACCTGCTCAGTGCCCTTGTGGTTAGAGTGTCCGCCCTGAGATAAGAAGGTCGTGAGTTCAAACCGAGTCATACCAAAGACTATAAAAATGGGACCCATTGCCTCCTTGCTTGGCACTTAGCATCAAGGGTTGGAATTGGGGGTTAAATCACCGAAATGATTCCAGAGCACGGCCACCGCTGTTGCTCACTGCTCCCCTCACCTCCCAGGGGGTGGAACAAGGGGATGGGTCAAATGCAGAGGGTAATTTCACCACACCTAGTCCTTACATTATATGCACCTATGATGATTGCTGTTCTTCTTTAAGTACTGGAGATTCTGTTGCATTGCATCAATTTTGGTAGGTCAACCCGCGGCTCTGGAGCCGCATGCGTCTCTTTAGATCCGCCCTAGTGGCTTTCTGGAGCTTTTTCAAAAATATATGAAAAAGGGAAAAAGATGAGGGCAAAAAAACATGTTTTTTTTTTATATGGTTCCTGTAGGAGGACAAACATGACACAAACCTCCCTAATTCTTATAAAGCACACAGTTTGTATTAAAAACGCTTAATTGATTTGAGTATTTGGCGAGCGCCGTTTTGTCCTAATTTTGGCGGTCCTTGAACTCACCGTAGTTTGTTTACTTGTGTAACTTTCTCCGACTTTATAAGACGTGTTTTATGTCACTTCTTTTTCCGTCTCATTTTGTCCACCAGACTTTTAACTTTGTGC
The DNA here is from genome assembly GCF_033978795.1 of Nerophis ophidion. Lineage (NCBI taxonomy): Eukaryota > Metazoa > Chordata > Actinopteri > Syngnathiformes > Syngnathidae > Nerophis > Nerophis ophidion. The sequence goes on along the minus strand of NC_084621.1, from coordinate 34,627,332 downwards.
ATTAATGCACAAAGATGAGTTTTGTTGATGTTATTGACTTGTGTGCAGTGCTAATCAGACATATTTGGTCACTGCATGACTGCAAGCTAATCGATGATAACATGCAATTTAGGCTATCTGTATTTACATATTGCATCATTATGCCTAATTTTTAGCTATATTTGAGCTCATTTAGTTTCCTTTAAGTCTTCATAATTCAATGTATATCTCATGACACACTATCAGTATGTAATATGGCTTTTAATTTTTTGCGGCTCCAGACGGATTTGTTTTTGTATTTTTGGTCCAATATGGCTCTTTCAACATTTTGGGTTGCCGACCCCTGATCTATACGATATGGTAGTTGCAAAGTTAATGAAAGACGTTTAAAAAAATGTTGTGGCTCATTCTAAAAGAACATGTATAAGGCAGGCTTTAAAAAAGGTCATCGCAGTGCCTGAAAATGAATGCCAACGTGAACCTCCTACTGTCATGCATGGTGCATTTTGATGATAAACACCCGTGTCACTTTGGCCGCAAACACATGCTACATGTTGACAATGTTGTCCAACTGAGTATAAATCAAACCTGTCACATGACATTCCCCTAAACTCCTGCCTCATTACCTCACTTCGCCCCAATTTTGACGTTAGAAAAAAAAAAAAGACAAAACATTGAACTCAAAGATAATCATCTCATGTTGAAAGCCTTCCAGTGCCGTTGTGATGTTCTCTGGAGACTTACAGTCATTTGAGCAGCAGGAAGATGTAAAGGCCACCTAAAATAGTTTGACTTGCTTGAGAATACTAAAGGGCACACGTGGGAGTTGGACAAAGAGAGGCAGAGAGTGAGCTCAGATGGACACGTTTGCATGTCTCCCCTTACACATGTATTTCATCTGTCCGTGCGGAGCAAAGAGTGGGCCCAGGGGAAATGTCATTTTCCACTCGCTCGCTGGTTTTGGGGATGTAGGAGGCAAATGACTTTGCACCGAACCAAATGGAGCGGCGTTTAATCTGTGATATAATTGCAGCCTTATGTTTAACCTAATGGAAATCTGTTAATTGTCTAATTGTAGGACTACGTTCACATTGCAGGACAATTACAATTTGGTTTCCAGATTATCAGTTTTTTATATTAATGTTAACATTACAATGCAGGTCTCTATTGTGTGTGGTCATAAATCCGATATGTTTACAGCACGACTGCTAGTCATCCGACCAATACGTCATCTTAGGCGATGTTCATACTGGCTCCCAGAAGCCTTTAGGCCATGGAGACCAGCTGCTGGATCTCTGAGCACACTGGAGTCGGTTTGGAGGGACTGGGGGAGATGCGGATGAGGGGACAGGGCTGGGGAGCTAGCACTGAGCGCCGGGACGGAGAGGCTTTGCGGTGTCTTCTTGGACGTATCCTCGCTCAACCATGCGGACTGGACACTGGCCGAGAGTGGAGTCGCTCTCTTGGTTGCTTTGTTGGGTCTGCTCCTGCCTCTGGGCATGCTCCCTCCACCCCAGCGGACAATGGCGTAGAACGCCGCAGAGGCCACCACAGTGTATATGTTTCTTTTACTTTTTATTCATAGCTGTATGTAGAAGTTGCTGGTTGCATTAACTCTGTTCTTTTAATGTCTTTAATGTTCTTTGTGGTCTTTGATGTTTGATATTTCCCTCTTACACATGTGTAAGAGGGATGTGTGCTATGGCTATGAGTTGTTTTTTTTCCCTTGGCCTCAGTCTGGACCCCCTCTCCAGGGCCCAGGCTTAGACTGATTTTTTTATTTTTATTTGAATCTTCTATTTTTTTCTCCCAAATCCCCCCCACTAGTTTACCTGTATCTCACCTTTTTTGTAAGGGGCGCTGGAAGCCGGCAAACCCGTCAGCCATCCTGTTCTGTCTCCCTGTAATTTTTGTCTGATCTTGAATGGGATTGGGCTGAAAATTTTTATTTTCCTGAAGGAACACTCCTGACGGAATAAATAAAGTACTATCTAATCTAATCTAATCTAATATAATCTAATCTAATCTAATCTAATCTACTGCAGTTCAATTATGATTTTACAAACCCCGTTTCCATATGAGTTGGGAAATTGTGTTAGATATAAATATAAACGATTTGCAAATCATTTTCAACCCATATTCAGTTGAATGTACAACAAAGACAAAATATTTGATGTTTGAACTCACTTTATTTATTTTTTTGCAAATAATAATTAACTTAGAATTTCATGGCTGCAACACATGCCAAAGTAGTTGGGAAAGGGCATGTTCACCACTGTGTTACATCCCATTTCCTTTTAACAACACTCAATACACCTTTGGGAACTAAGGCGACTGTTGCGATCCGATACTCGGATCTTCACATATTGTTTATTGTTCCATTGTTTCATTCTCTGTCTGACCAGCTTACTTCCTGTTTAGTCAGTCACCTTGGTTACACATTGACTTCACCTGCTCCTCGTTTTCTACACACACCTGGTTCTCCTTGATTACTCCCAATATAAGCCTTCCTCTTTTCTTTGTTCAGTCTGGGTTCATAATTTGCCTTTGAGCAACAGTATCGACTGACTTCACGTATGTATATTCTCGCTAGCTTTTCACACTAAGCCTTTTTTTTATTCCAGCTCTCACGGTGATGAATTATTTTTCCTTTTTGTGTGCCTTTGTGCCAGTCTCAGTTTTTCTGTTTTCTATTCTTAGCTTTTATGCTAGCACCCTTGGTTTATTTTGTATGTTAGCTCCAGTATTTTTGTTCGTAGCCTGCTTTTGTTAAGTTTGATAAATCATTTAAACTTACCATTGCTGTGTTCTTGTCGACGCATCCACGGAGGGACAAACCCGGCATTACTACGCCAATCAGTCATTACAGAGACACATTTTTGAAGCTTTTCAGGTGGAATTCTTTCCCATTATTGTTTTATGTACAGCTTAAGTTGTTCAACTGTCCGGGGTCTCCGTTGTGTTATTTTGGGCTTCGTAATGCGCCACACATTTTCAATGAGAGACAGGTCTGGACTACAGGCCAGCCAGTCTAGTACCCGCACTCTTTTACTATGAAGCCACGCTGTTGTAACAAGTGACTTGGCATTGTCTTGGTGAAATAAGCAACAGCCTCCATGATAATGTTGCTTGGATGGCAACATATGTAGCTCCAAAATCTGTATGGACCATTCAGTATTAATGGTGCCTTCACAGATGTGTAAGTTACCCATGCCTTGGGCACTAATGCACCCCCATACCATCACATATGCTGGCTTTTCAACTTTGCACCTAGAACAGTCCTGATGGTTATTTTCCTCTTTGGTCCAGAGGACACAACGTTCAAATTTCCAAAAAACTATTTGAAATGTGGACTCGTCAGACCACAGAACACTTTTCCACTTTGCATCAGTCCATCTTAGCTGAGCTTGGGCCCAGCGAAGCCGGTGGCGTTTCTGGTGTTGTTGATAAATGGCAAATTTAACTTAAGTAAACCCCGATGGGACTTTAGATCAAACTGTTACCAAGTTTAGAGCAAATAAATTATATACATTCAATTAAAACATGTTTTTAAATGTTCTTTCATGACATTCCACAGTTGAATTGCGTTTCTGTCAAAATATTGGTCTTTTTTAAAGTTAATAAAAATTTTGCAACCAAGTATAATGAATTAATCCCAATAAAAAGTGTGATCAATAGTGGTGGTATAGCTCGGTTGGTAGAGTGGCCGTGCTAGCAACTTGAGGGTTTCAGGTTCGATCCCCGCTTCTGCCATCATAGTCACTGCTGTTGTGTCCTTGGGCAAGACACTTTACCCACCTGCTCCCAGTGCCACCCACACTGGTTTAAATGGGTTTCACTATGTAAAGCGCTTTGAGTCACTAGAGAAAAGTGCTATGTAAATATAATTCACTTCACTAATCAGATAAAAAGATGTATCATTTGACAGCACAACTTATGTGAAACTTCTAGAGTCTTTAAAAAAAAACATTGAATTATGATTTTTCTTGTGAAAAATAAACATGTAATTCAGTCATCTTTAAAACATCAAGCTAACAACAAATGGTTTTTTAAATCTTACCCTGATATGGAGAAGCGGTAGAAAATGGATGGATGGATGGACATTGTGCTCAAATTGAAGCAAGCGGTACAAGTTGATGGGAACTTTGCCATTTTTTAGGGTAACACAAAAAAAGCAATTCTGTGTCATTTTAAGCCACAAATATATCAAGCATTTGATCAAGTCTTTTCTCCTCTGACATTATTTTCCACAGGCTCTGAAAGTTCAACATCCTCTGCAAAAAAGAAACAAAAAAAACTGCAGTGCAGTCTTCAAACATTAGCACATCCCAAGCATTTTGTAGCCCCCATTTCTTTGCGTCTACAATCAATTCCGTCTTGACGGAGGAAAACGTACAAGTTCAGTCTGGCGGGCTCCTGTTGTTTACACTCTGCTCCAGTTTTTAACAGCTTCATAATCAAAAGCTTTTTCCAAGCTCAGCTTTGTGTTGAACTCAAGAGTCGTAATGGAGGAATAAATTGAAGTTGCTGGGATTTCGGCATACAATTATGTTTTATCTGCTGCTCATTATTTCACAAACAGACACATGTTGGCAGACACACACTTTCAAAAGAACGTGTGTTGTCTTTCAAAGCATTTCATGCCAACAAAACTGAAGTAATTTAGCCCAAGTCAGTGATTTGGCTAAACTCAGCGCTTTTGGTAATTACACTTCAACTGCAGACTGTGATTAATTAAAGCAACACTTTAGTTGTTTGCCCTCTCGCCAGGTGCTACAATTTTACAAAATCGCAATACATTGTAGAAACGATCTAGGAAGTACGCATATTATCAGTCCGTCATCTCCTATGTCAGTGTTTTTCCAACCACTGTGCTACGGGAAATATTGTCTGTTGTGCCGAAGGAAATTATGCAACTTCACTTAATTGGGCCAAAACATATTTTTTTGCAAATCAATAATCATACTCTGCAAAGAATGTGCCGTTGCTTAGTGTCTGTGCTGTGCAAAACTCGGCGGGGTAACCACGTAATATGATGACGACAGGGGATGCAAAACAATAACAGTGCAATACTTTTTCATAACATGGTCACTACTGCCGAGTTACTCTTGTTATAATCTTATTTTACTGTCATATTTTTATTGTCATTGTTGTTTTTTTATTTTTATTCTTATTGTAATATTTTTGTATTTTGTTTCCATTTATACCCCCATTATTTACGTTTTAAATTCGATCTCAACTCTGTACACTGCTGCTGGAATTTTTATTTTCCCCGAGGGAATTCTTCTGAAGGAATCAATAAAGTACTATCTGTCACGCCTGTAAGTTATGTTTTGGTTTTGGTCATGCTATATTTAGTTTTTGGACATTCAGTCACGTTTTGCACTTCCTGGTTTTGTTTGTTTCCATGTCAACTCATTACTTTTCACCTGTCATGTCACGTCCCGGTTCTCAGCCTCACCTGTTTTCACTAATCATCACAGCTATTTAAGTCAGTCTTTTTCTTGTCTTCGTCCTGGGATCTTCACACTCACACGCACCCTACCCATGCTGTTCACACCTTCACGTCCTGTCCACAGTTCCATGCCGAGTAAGTTTATATATTTATGCCACAGTGCACTCTTTTGCTTCATGTCTTTAGTCTTGCCATCGTGCTGTTTAAGTTTATAGTTAAATTGTCTTTCATGCCCTTGAGCAAGTGTTTTTGTTTTCCCTGTTTTGTATATATTATATAATAAACAATTATGTACTCACGTCCACGCCTCGCTCGTATTGATACTCATCTGCATCGAAGAAACAATCCATGTCCAAGCCCAGTTATGACAGAAGATCCCACCAGAAGTTTCTTCGCAGGAGATCTGCACGAGGAATCTCTCTCCAGCCACGAGAAGCAGGAGATGTTCCTTCGGCTCGTCGCAGACGCCCAGCCATGGGCGTATGAGGAGGATAACAAAAAGGAGTTGACGGATGAAGACATGCCTCCCGGTGCCATGTTCGCGTGGAGCCAATTACTGGCGAAAATGGATGATGCAGAGGACTGCTTCCGCCCCCACTCGCGGGCCATCCGGATGTCCTCCCCAGCACCTGGCTCATCGCGCGGTGACGACACACCACCTGGGACGCGAGCGCCCCGGCGGCGGCCCGGAGCAGCGCATAGGCACGCGCAGAAAAGGGTCAGGACTTGTCCCTCAACGCTGTCTGACAGGCTCGCACCGTACGGCTTTACCTCTCCTCCCAAGGCACAACATTGTTTTTTTCCTGCACAATATCAAAATAGAACCAAAGAAAACGAACTATGTGGACAATTCAAATGGGAGGATTCTGCCCTCCTCTTTACCTCCCTCCACCCTCCCCAAAATACTTTTCCAGCTCACATTGAGAGTGTCTGGGAGTCACTCCTTGAGGGGGGGCTGGGGCTGGGAGTTTGTTGGTTGATTCTGCCCAGTGCGGTTCCAAGCCACAGCGACCAGCTCGGCCCCCACTTCCAGTTTTTCGGCCGATTCAGCCGCAGCTTCCAGCGAGGCCACCTCCACCAGCACCAAGTCCAAGATCAAGTCCAAGTCCACGTCAACCTCCAAGTCCACGTCAACCTCCAAGTCCACGTCAACCTCCACGTCCACGTCAACCTCCACGTCCACGTCAACCTCCACGTCCACGTCAACCTCCACGTCCACGTCAACCTCCACGTCCACGTCAACCTCCACGTCCACGTCAACCTCCACGTCCACGTCAACCTCCACGTCCACGTCAACCTCCACGTCCACGTCAACCTCCACGTCCACGTCAACCTCCACGTCCACGTCCACGTCCGAGATCAAGTCCACGTCCACCTCCGAGATCAAGTCTACGTCCAGTGTCAGTGGCGGCTCCACGCAGCCAAGTGCCCCCAGTGGCGGCTCCACGCAGCCAAGTGCCCCCAGTGGCGGCTCCACGCAGCCAAGTGCCCCCAGTGGCGGCTCCACGTCGACCGCCAAGCCCGAGTCCACGTCGACCGCCAAGCCAAGCCCGATCCACCGCCATGTCCCCCTCCCCCCCTCCCATGACTTTTAATCATAGTTTTGTTTTGGGGATTTTGGACATCTAGAAGCTGTCTTTAACTGGGGGGCTCCGTCACGCCTCTAAGTTATGTTTAGTTTTGGTCATGCTATGTTTAGTTTTTGGACATTCAGTCACGTTTTGCACTTCCTGGTTTTGTTTGTTTCCATGTCAACTCATTACTTTTCACCTGTCATGTCACGTCCCGGTTCTCAGCCTCACCTGTTTTCACTAATCATCACAGCTATTTAAGTCAGACTTTTTCTTGTCTTCGTCCTGGGATCTTCACTCACACGCACCCTACCCATGCTGTTCAAACCTTCACGTCCTGTCCACAGTTCCATGCAGAGTAAGTTTATATATTTATGCCACAGTGCACTCTTTTGTTTCATGTCTTTAGTCTTGCCATCGTGCTGTTTAAGTTTATAGTTAAATTGTCTTTCATGCCCTTGAGCAAGTGTTTTTGTTTTCCCTGTTTTGTATATATTATATAATAAACAACTATGAACTCACGTCCACGCCTCGCTCGTATTGATCCTCATCTGCATCGAAGAAACAATCCATGTCCAAGCCCAGTTATGACACTATCTATCTACAAACCAGGTTTCCATATGAGTTGGGAAATTGTGTTAGATGTAAATATAAGCGGAATACAATGATTTGCAAATCCTTTTCAACCCATATTCGATTGAATGCACTACAAAGACAAGATATTTGATGTTTTTTTTGCAAATAATTAACTTAGAATTTCATGGCTGCAACACGTGCCAAAGTAGTTGGAAAAGGGCATGTTCACCACTGTTACATCACTTTTTCTTTTAACAACACTCAATAAACGTTTGGGAACTGAGGAAACTAATTGTTGAAGCTTAGAAAGTGGAATTATTTCTCATTTTTGTTTTATGTAGAGCTTCAGTCGTTCAACAGTCCGGGGTCTCCGCTGTCGTATTTTACGCTTCATAATGCGCCACACATTTTTGATGGGAGACATATCTGGACTGCAGGCGGGCCAGGAAAGTACCCACACTCTTTTACTACAAAACCACGCTGTTATAACACGTGGCTTGGCATTGTATTGCTGAAATAAGCAGGGGCGTCCATGATAACGTTGCTTGGATGACAACGTATGTTGCTCCAAAACCTGTATGGACCATTCATTATTAATGGTGCCTTCACAGATGTGTAAGTTACCCATTCCTTGGGCACTAATGCACCCCCATACCATCGCAGATGCTGGCTTTAGAACTTTGCGCCTATAACAATCCGAATGGCTATTTTCCTCTTTGTTCCGGAGGACACCACGTCCACAGTTTCCAAATATAATTTGAAATGTGGACTCGTCAGACCACAGAACACTTTTCCACTTTGCATCAGTCCATCTTAGATTAGCTCGGGCCCAGCGAAGCCGGCGGCGTTCCTGGGTGTTGTTGATAAATGGCTTTCGCATTGCATAGTAGAGTTTTGACTTGCACTTACAGATGTAGCGACCAACTGTAGTTACTGACAGTGTTTTTTTATGAAGTGTTCCTGAGCCCATGTGGTGATATCTTTTACACACTGATGTCGGTTTTTGATGCAGTACCGCCTGAGGGCTCAAAGGTCCGTAATATCATCGCTTACGTGCCGTGATTTCTCCAGATTCTCTGAACCTTTGATGATTTTACGGACCATAGATGGTAAAATCCTTAAATTTCTTGCAATAGCTCGTTGAGAAATGTTGTTCTGAAACTTTTTTTACAAAGTTGTGACCATCACCCCATCCTTGTTTGTGAATTACTTAGCATTTCATGGAAGCTGCTTTTATACCCAATCATGGCACCAACCTGTACTCAATTAGCCTGCACACCTGTGGGATGTTCCAAATAAGTGTTTGATGAGCAATCCTCAACTTTATCAGTATTTATTGCCACCTTACCCAACTTCTTTGTCACGTGTTGCTGGCATCAAATTCTAAAGTTAATGATTATTTGCACACCAAAAAATGTTTATCAGTTTGAACATTAAATATGTTGTCTTTGTAGCATTTTCAACTGAATATGGGTTGAAAATGATTTGCAAATCATTGCATTCCGTTTATATTTACATCTAACACAATTTCCCAACTCATATGGAAATGGGGTTTGTATCTATCTGTCTATCTAGACTTAGACAAACTTTAATGATCCACAGTAGCTCAGTTACAATGATGGAAAGTGTAAGGATGGAAAGGACAATGCAGGTATAAACAGACTAAATATAGCAATGTAAAATATAACATATGTACGTGATATTTACATAATATGTGTACAGTATATTATATATACATATAATATAGTATGTCTATATCATATATACAATATATAATAATACCATGTACAATTTTACAGTATATGTCTACACATCATACATCTATCTATCTATCTATCTATCCATCCATCCATCCATCCATCCATCCATCCATCTATCTATCCATCTAATACTCCATGTCAGTAGGTGGCAGCAGGGAGTTAATTGCTTAGTAAAAGTCGGAATGCGTTGGGTGAGATGAGGATGGTTTGTTGTGATCCCAATAAGCAGACCACAGCGGAAGGCAGCGTGCAGGTAAAAAGGTATATAATGCTTGAACAAAAAATAAACAAAAGGGAAAGGGAAAGGAAAAGGCAATGGCTATGCAAGACGAATGTAAAACTGAACTGGCAACAAAGTAAACAGAAACAAAATGCTGGACAACAGCGAAAACTTACAGTGTCCACAAAGTACATCCGTACATGACAGGACAACCAACAATGTCAACACAAAGAACGGTAGCAACAATTGCTAACACAAAGCAGGTGCAGGGAGTAGTGCTCAAAGGAAGACATGAAACCGCTACAGGAAAACATCAACAAAACAGGAAGGGCCACCAAAATAACAGCGCGTGACAAGAACTAAAGCACAACACACAGGAATTGGTTATACTTGTATAGCGCTTTTCTACCTTTTTAAGGAACTTAAAGCGCTTTGACGCTATTTCTGTTGCGATCCGCTGTTCGGATCTTTACATGTTCTTGTTTATTGTTCCTTTATGGTATCACTCTGTTGTTTGACTTCCTTATTTCCTGTTTAGTTTGTCACCGTGGTAGCTCATCAGTTCACCTGCCCCTTGCTATCCACGCAAACCTGTTTCTTGTAATCACCTCCCTTATTTAAGCTCGCCCCTTTTCGTTTTTCATGCTGCGTTCCTAATTTGCCTTCGCGCAACAAGTGACGACTACTTCGTATGTATTTTCTAGCTAGCTTACACGCTACACCTTTGTTTTATTCCAGCTCTCATGCTAATGGTTTGTTTTCCCTTTAGTGTGCCTTCGTGTTAAGTTTAGTGTTTTTCCGTGTATTATTCCTAGCCTCCATGCTAGCGCCTTGTGTTTGCTTTTTCCGTTTAGCTCCAGTGTTTTGTTCCTTAGCCCTTTATTAGTTAAATAAATACATCATATCTTACCTTTGCTGTGTTCTTGCCGACGCAACCTTGGAAGAACAAACCCGGCATCGCTATGCCACACAGCCGTTACAATTTCCACATTCACCCATTCACACACTGATGGCGGGAGCTGCCATGCGAGGCCCTAACCAGGACCCATCAGGAGCAAGGGTGAAGTGTCTTGCTCAAGGATACAATGGACGTGACTAGGATAGTAGAAGATGGTTGCTGGCACAGCCACTCTCCCAACCGCGCCACGCCGTCCCGAAAACACAAACACAAACAAACTTAAAACAAGGCACGACGACCTGGTGGTGTTTCATTTTTATACATTTTCTGCTGGTGGTGTGCCTCCGTATTTTTTAATGAGCAAAAATGTGCCTTGCTTAAAAAAAGGTTGAAAAACACGGTCCTTTTTGGCAATACCATGAGGTTAAAATTAATCGCATCTTAAAGTTCCTACAATTTAAAATCCAAAAGAATATCTCAGATTCGTTAACTGGATGACCTATTTAAAGCAGGGGTGTCCAAAGTGCGGCTCGGGGCCATTTTGGATCCACAGCTAGTTTTTTTATTGGCCCTTAAGATGTTCTGAAAATTAAATGAACGTATTATTAATTAGTTATTTTAGACATACACTGTGACACAGGGGTGCCCAGAAAGGGGGAGAAGGAGTCATTTGCATGGTCAAGTTGTGTTGGCCCACCACAGATTTTCCAAATTCCTTGCAATAACTGGTTAAGAAATGTTCTTAAACTGTTCGACAATTCGCTCACGCATTTGTTCACAAAGTGGTGACCTTCGCCCCATCCTTGTTTGTGAATGACTGAGCATTTCTTGGAAGCTATTCTTATACCCATACATGGCACCCGCCTGTTCCCAATTAGCCTGTTCACCTGTGGGATGTTCCAAATGAGTGTTTGATGAGCATTCCTCTTTTTTGCCACTTGTGCCAGCTAGGGTTATGCATCATCACGGTTCAGTACGTACCTCAGGATTAAGGGCACAATATTGGTCCATTTTCAGTCCAAAAAGCAAGGTACAAACTATTTAGCCAATAAATACAATTATTGAATGAAAAATAAATACAGTACATATGGTATGTTGTATAATAACTTACAAGGTTTCTGCAATGAGATTTGCAGATAAAGATTGTTTCCTTGTACAGTGTATACCTGCATTGACAAATTAGGGAATCAAATCACATTTTTTTTTCCAACAAATGCCAATGGGCCACTTATATATTATAATTTCTAAAAAGGCCTGAAAAAAGTTCTTATACATGTTGAATATTTAAATACAAATATTTTTATTTTTCATATTGTTGAGAGGGAAGTCTGGGCTTCCCTGCTTAGGCTGCTGCCACCGCAACATGACCTCGTATAAGCAGAAGAAGATGGATGGATGGATGGATGATTTTTGTTGATGTCAACATTTCAGTTTTTCTTCTTACATTGTGCCACTTTCCTCTATTGTTTTTATTGTTTAAAATAAACTATAAACTGCATATTAGTGTTGTCTCGATACCAATATTTTGGTACTGGTGCTGGTACCAAAATGTATTTTGATACTTTTCAATAGTTTTCTAAATAAAGGGGACCACAAAAAATTGCATTATTGGCTTTATTTTAACAAAAAATATTTCGGCTCCTAATTTAGCTGCTGACATATGCAGTTACAGATTGTGTCATTTTCCTTTCTATTATTTTGTCAACATTAATAAGGACAAACGGTAGAAAATTAATTATCAATCTACTTGTTCATTTACCGTTAATATCTGCTTACTTTCTCATTTAACATTTTCTACCTACACTTCTGTTAAAATGTATTAATCACTTATACTTCTGTTGTTTGGATGCTTTACATTAGTTTTGGATGACACCTCAAATTTAGGTATCAATCCGATACCAAGTAGTTACAGGATCATACTTTGGTCATATTCAAAGTCCTCATGTGTCCAGGGACATATTTACTGGGCGTATAAACATAATATAAATTAAAAAAATAAATAAATAAATAAAAGATTTTGTGATGCTAAAAAATGACTTGATATTACTACAGTGTATCTTAGGTGTCGATTCACCAATGGCGTTTGTTTACATTCAGGATCGGCATCACCGCGAAGGATGCCGGTGAGCTACGGTGTGTGAAGCATGTTTAGCAATTCTCCGTCCTGCATGGATGATACTTGTAAGGTACTTTTTCAGAAGCGGTATAGTACCGAATATGATTCATTAGTATCGCGGTATTATTCCAATACAGGTATACAGTAAAACCCTACTGCATTGTTGTTTTTATTTATTTTTTATTTGTTGCACTTTTATTATATATTTTTTTAATTTATTTTTGGTATACTTTTTATTCGACCCCTTTCACTGTATTGCTTTTGTACTATCTTGTTTAGCTCATTCATTGTTTATGTTCTCTGTTTGTTTTGTTTTTTTGCTGTATGCTTTTTAACCTGTAAAGCACTTTGGTTCAATTTAAAGATTGTTGTAAATGTGCTATATAAATATAGTTGCCTTGCCTTGCATATATTTAGAGCCCATAGAAAACACACCAGTGTCCAGTACCTATGGACACCCTTGGTTTATGTGTTTCACCGAGAATGCTTAGTGATACCAAACGTTGTCTTCTTCGCCCATTTGCTGGTCATGCATGACTCTCGCTTGTCAAAAACTGGGCTGCACGCTTGTGGAGTTGTTTTGCGCTCTTCCGGTCACCTTTTATTGCGGTAATAATGCAAGAAAAACATTTTTACCGATACATTACTTGCAAATGCAAATGTATCACACCATTATACTTAGTACCATATATACCGATACATGTATTTACTGCATTCCAAACAGCCTATATCACACGTTTACATATTCCTCCATGCCAGCATGGACTGAGCGCTCCGGTTGAAGCATGTGTTGATGCTGCTGTGTTTGTGGTAATGAAGGCTGAAGATGGTGTTTATTTGGAGCTGCTTAATTAGCAGCAACAGTAATGAAGCCACTTGGGACACAGGGTTGGTTTCTGAACAGCCAGGACGAGATGATTATTTAGACTGGATTTGTCCAAGAAGCTGTTCTTTTTTACTTTGTACACAACACATAAACAAACACTCGCACGCTGTTGATCCACTGCCAGCAGAGATGCATGCACAGACAACCTCCTTATGTGTGTGAGCATAGTGCACACGCTTGTTTCTGTGTTCAAATATGCACATGTGATTGTGCGTGCGTCCTAAAACAAATCTTACACGGATTATTTTGCGGTTGTTTTTACGGGGCGGCTACTTGATCGTGGAGATTTTGTTGCTAACGGCCTCAAATCTGCAGGAATTACATTTCTTGATTATTTTTATCCCCCTTAAATAGCCAATTAAATCAGGATTTATGTTTGCGGTGCCACATTAAATGAGACTGAGAAAAGTGAATGTTGATGAGTAATGTTAATCCAGAGTGACGCACAGGCTCTTACTAATTGCTTTAATAAGTAAGAAGCAAACAGGAAACATCACGGTGTAGTATGTGGGTCCTTCCACCCAATCGCTGCCATTTGTGTATTGTAACACTCTCAAATTAAACTTACATTTACATGCACTTAGACTTTTTTCAAGACTTAACATACAAACCCTATATTTATTGAATAACAAATATTGAAATTCAACGATTTGGTGCATTTGCAAACAGCTAAAATGATGTAGAAGGCAAAATATAACCTACTACCAAAGAATGTACAACAATTTTTCTCAACAAAAGAGGAGAAATATAACCTTAGAGGAAAATCGAATTTAAAATGCTTGTACAACACTTAAAACATTTAGCATATATGTATGTGGAATTAAATTATGGAATGGATTAACCAAAGAAATCAAACAAAGCACCAATATGATTCACTTTTGGAGACTGTTCAAACTACAAGTGTTCACAAAGTACACAGAACAAGAATTATGTGCAATATCTTGAACGTTTTATATATATATATATATATATATATATATATATATATATATATATATATATATATATATATATATATATATATATATATATATATATATATAGTGGAGCATGACAGAGGTCTGTAATTTTCATCATAGGTACACTTCAACTGTGAGAGACAGAATGTGAAAAAAAACAACAAATGGATACATGGATGATACAGCAGAGGATTGGGAGAAGGTCATGTGGTCAGATGAAACCAAAATAGAACTTTTTGGTCTAAACTCAACTCGTCGTGTTTGGAGGAAGAAGAATACTGAGTTGCATCCCAAGAACACCACATCTACTGTGAAGCATGGGGGTGGAAATGAATGAATGGGGCCATGTTTCGTGAGATTTTGAGCCAAAACCTCCTTCCATCATTGAGAGCTTTGAATGGTTGACCAAATACTTATTTTCCACCATAATTTACAAATAAATTCTTTAAAATTCCTACAACGTGAATTCCTGGATTTTTTTTTTCACATTCTGTCTCTCACAGTTGAAGTGTACCTGTGATGAAAATTACAGACCTCTGTCAACATTTTAATTGGGAGAACTTGCACAATCGGTGGCTGACTAAATACTTTTTTGCCCCACTGTATATATAATATAATAATATTTTTTTATACTTGTTTACTTACTATGGTATATTATTTGTTTATTATTTATTTGTTCACTGTTACAGAGAACAAGAACATAGGATAACATTGTTATGGTACGAAAAGGGGTAGGTTTAAATAAGCTCTGCTTCTTCCTATTCCTTTTCGGACATGCTGTAATGAAACAACAGGAAATATGTGATGGATTAAATTGTATCGTATGCATGTTTGAAATAAACTGAAACTGAATTGAACCTAAAAAATAAACCTATTGAACTACTCAAAATGTGTGTCGGCTCTTCACATCACGTTTAAATGTATTTATTTTTTGTTCTTTGAGCAACAGGGGTGACTTTTTAAACATTTTTATTTGAAATATTTTATTGTTTAGATTTATATATTTTATGTAGGGTTTTAACACAAAACACAATACAGTGTTTTGACAAAACATATATATATTTTAAAAAATGAACAGATCACAGGACAGTGTAGACTCCAAATATACAGAAAACAGGTCACAGGAGTGAAAACCAAGGGAAACAACTATTGTTAATTTTAACATACTAGTTTTTTGTTTTTTTCCGAATATCTCAGCTATAATCGGGCAGAAGGTGAGGTACACCTGGACAAGTCGCCACCTCATCGCAGTTTATTTATACAGTCTACAGTAAAGTATATACTTTCATGATCCATTGCCCGGATCATGTTTTATTTTAGTTGGACTCCCCTAGTTCTGTATTCAGCACCCCTGGGTTTGTTCTTAGTTGCCATGAGTGCTGATTATTTTCACCTGACTCTGATTAGTGTTCGGGATGCTCCCGGGCACTAATCAGAGAGCTTATTATTCCTGTCTTTCGCCACAGGCGGGCTGTCTGTGTTGTTTGCTCCATGCAACAAGTTACGTGTGAATACATTTTGGTTCCTAGTCCTGTTCTAAGCTTTGCAATAGCTTCCCATGCACATTTATCTGTTTATTTTTGTGTTTCTGTTCATGACTGATTAATGGAGGATAAATGATTGTCCTACCTGCACTCTGCCTCTGGAGTTCTGTCTGCATCTTGGAGAACATGCAACCCCGCTGTAACATATGCAAGTACAGTTGGGACAAGGAGTTACACATACTTGTAAATGTAAAAATGTGCAAGATGGTTTTCTTCATAAAACTTGAAAATCATTCAAAGAGCGCATACCTCCGACAGGGGTGTCAGAAGTGTGGCACATGAGCCATTTGCTGTCCAAAGTTAGCTTTTTATTGGCCCTCAGACACGTTCTTTAGAAAAACACTCACGTTCCGGATTAGAACATCCATCCATTTTCTACCGGTTATTCCCTTCGAGGTCACGGGCGGAGGAAGGCGGGACAAGTCGCCACCTCATCACAGGGCCAACACAGATAGACAGACAACATTCACACTCACATTCACACACTAGGGTCAATTTAGTGTTGCCAATCAACCTATCCCCAGGTGCATGTCTTTGGAGGTGGGAGGAAGCCGGAGTACCCAGAGGGAACCCACGCATTCACGGGAGAACATGCAAACGCCACACAGAAAGATCCCGAGCCTGGGATTGAACCCAGGACTACTCAGGACTTTCGTATTGTGAAGCACATGCACTGCGCTGCCCGGATTAGAACATTACACACAAAATCCAAGAAAAACTGCAACTGAATCCAAAATTTCCCAAAATTGGCATCTGAAAACCAAAAAAGGTCGGCGACCTGTGTCTTTCACCATACCTTAAATAGTCTTCGATGGGATGGATGGGTTTTACATGGGGCATAGTTTACATGCTCAAAGTGGAAGCAGGACGATATATAATGCTTACAACACTTTGGAAAGTCAGCGCCCTCTAGGGAGCTGAATGTGAACAACCTTTCATCATGCATTTGTATTCCTTTTTTTGGAATGCAATAGGCATCAAATCGATGGAAGTTATGAACAATAAGTGTTGTGTTG
Organism: Nerophis ophidion; assembly: GCF_033978795.1. Taxonomy (NCBI): domain Eukaryota; kingdom Metazoa; phylum Chordata; class Actinopteri; order Syngnathiformes; family Syngnathidae; genus Nerophis; species Nerophis ophidion. Next base: position 34,610,352 of record NC_084621.1, on the reverse strand, counting down.
GCAAACATGATATTATTGGATATCATTAATTACAGTTTGAATTGTAGTTTTGAGGCAAATTAGTATGCACCTGCTTGCTGCAATTAGAGGAACTCGTAGCTCAAAATACTCGCTTCTCTAGTTCCTGTTCCTCTTTGAAATATTAATACTTTCTGAGCCCCAAAAAATAATAACACTTTAACATGTACCATGTGTGTCCAGGGTGTACTACGCCTTCCGCCCGAATGCAGCTGAGATAGGCTCCAGCACCCCGCGCGACCCCAAAATGGACAAGCGGTAGAAAAATGGATGGATGGGTGTTTTGTAATAGGAAAAAAATACCTTCTGGATAAAAAATATTGTATAGAACCAATACAATGGAATGTACTACAAACAACTAGTGTACATAAAGTACATTGAAGTGCAGACTTCCACGATATTTCCTGCGAGCTTCTTCTCTGTCAAACACACCATCAGCAGCCTTTCCATATTTTCATGGATACATTTCGTCAGTTTTTTATCGACTCATTACTGTGACCATCTGTCACTTCATTTCTGTTTGTTTTCCTTGTTTTTGTATTCACTTCCTATCAGTGCTCTTATTTTGGTTTCCACTTCCTATTTGTTCCGCTGAGCATTGTTTGTTCACACACCTGCTGTTGATTGGCACCTGGTGCACACCTGCGGCCAATCAGCATATGTCTATTTGTTTTCACTCGAGCACTCCTCAGTGCTCGAAGATCTCACTCTAAGTTTGGAAAGTTTCATGCAAGACTGCTTTCTCCTCTCTGTTTGAGTAATAAAACTCATCATACCTTCTCGTCGCGCTCCTGGTTCCTGCATCTTGGGGTCACAAAAACAGCAGCCATGCGCGTTCCTAACAATTACTCTTTATTTAGTCAACAAAAAACACATACAACTCGGCGATATTTTTTTTCCTCATCTCATTCCTCAATTCAATGATTATTCTTCTCAGTACTGTCCTTCACACTTGCTTTCTTTGCTTTCTGGTTGGAAAAACTAAGGTGTGTCCACCTCAAGTTATTAGCTAATGCTAGCATATATTTGGGGTTCACTTTAGCTGTTGTTAGGCCAACCAGCGGTGGGAGGCATCTGAAACTGGTTTGTAATCCAAATTATAGCTTGAAATTTACAACGTATTTCTGAAAAAAATTTTTAGGCCGAGGTAGCACTGTCGTTCAAATAGTGTAGTGCTCAAAGTGGAGACCGGGGGCCAAATTTGGTCCGTTGAGTTGTTTGGTTTGGCCCATGTGGTGATTTCATAATTATACTGACCTTCTTTTAAACTCACAAGGGGTGTCCTAAACCAATGCTGATATTGGATATCAGTATTGATACCATTTCATCTTAGAAAAACAACAACAATATTGCAGTATACAACACCACAACTGTCAATATTAACACATCAAATAATTATATTTGCAGATTACTATTACCTGCTCATTGACATAGTGGTTGGAGTGTCTGCCCTGAGATCGGTAGGTCATGAGTTCAAACCTAGGCTGAGTCATACTAAAGACTATAAAAATGGGACCCATTACCTCCCTGCTTGGGACTCATCATCAAGGGTTGGAATTGGGGGTTGAATCACCAAAATATTTCCCAAGCGTGGGCACCACTGCTGCTCACTGCTCCCCTCACCTACCAGGGGGTGGATCAAGGGGATGGGTCAATTGCAGAGGGTACTTTTACCACACTTAGTGTGCGTGTGACTATCAGTGGTACATCAACTTTAACTTTACTTGAATAATAAAGTATTCAACACAGAAGCGGTATAGGAAGTATCTAGAAGCGGTATAGAAAGTATCTCGTAACAAACGTGTCCGCATCATTCAACTTACTGCACCATGAGCCTGATTATTGTGGGCACTCGGTGCCACCAAAAAACTATTACTTTTTTACTTCTATCTAAAAGGCAGAATATGTCCATTCCAGATGGTTAACAATAAAAAGATTGTTGTTTTTCATACCTACTATTGTTCCGTCATCCGTCATTGTTATCGGCTCTAATCATAGCAACTTTATTAACGTATTTACGTTAAGGCTATTTGTGTTTTAAATCTGCGGCCCACTGGCATATTTTTACTTTGACCGTTGAAGCAAAAAGTTTGGGCACACATTTCACCGGACTCGGACCCCAATGCAGAGAAGAAATAGGAATAATTGTAACGACGGGGTCGCATTATACTGCGGGGGTCGCACTCTCATGATGCAGCAGGAACTCCAGAGGCAACGTGTAGGAGAGACAATGATTTATTGTCCAGGAAATCATGCAAAAATACCTGCGATGAGGTGTGGTGACTTGTCCAGGGTGTACCCCACATTCCGCCCGATTGTAGCTGAGATGGGCTCCAGCGCCCTCTGCAACCCCAAAGGGAATAAGCGGTAGAAAATGGATGGATGGATGGAAATCATGCAAAAATACATAAGACCGAAAAGCGTGCCGATAACGTGGGAGCTATGGCGAAGCTTAGCACAGGGACATGAATCAAAGATCGTAGAAAATACTTAACGTGCGGGTTGCATGGAAGCAAATAGTAGACGTTGTCACTGTTGAGTAGTGCACACCAGGAAATCAGACTGATTGAGGAAAAAAACAGGAATAAGTTGATTGTCTGATTAGTGCCCAGGAGCAGGTGAGCGTCCCGAACACTAAACAGAGGCAGGTGAACCTAATCTGCAGTCATGGCAACTAAACACAAACCCAAAACAGAACTGAGGGAGTCAAACTAACCCAGGGGTCGGCAACCTAAAATGTTGAAAGAGCCATATTGGTCCAAAAGTACAAAAACAAATCTGTCTGGAGCCGCAAAAAAATATATACAGATAGTGTGTCATGAGATAGAAATTAAATTAAGAGGATTTAAAGAAAATTAAATGAGCTCAAATATAGCTACCAATGAGGCATAATGATGCACTATGTACATATAGCTAGCCTAAATAGCATGTTAGCATCGCTTATCTTGCAGTGACCAAATATGTCTGATTAGCACTGCACACAAGTCAATAAGATCAACAAAACTCACCTTTGTGCATTCATGCACAACGTTAAAAGTTTGGTGGACCAAATGAGACAGAAAAAGAAGTGGCATAAAACACGTCTTAGAAAGTCGGAGAAAGGTATACATGTAAACAAACTACGGGGAGTTCAAGGACCGCCAAAATTAGTTGGACAAAACGGCGCTCGCCAAATACTCGAATCAGTGAAGCATGTTTAATAAAAACAGTGTGCTTTATAACAATTAGGGAGGTTTGTGTCATGTTTGTCCTACAGAAATCATATTAAAGCATAATACATATTTTATATTTTTTTCCCCTCATCTTTTTGCATTTTTCATACATTTTTAAAAAAGCTCCAGAGAGCCACTAGGGTGGCGCTAAAGAGCCTCATCCGGCTGGAGAGCCGCGGGTTGCTGACCCCTGAACTAATCCAATAAAACATGATCCGGGCAACGTATCACAACAATAATAACTTAAAAGCGCACTCAAAAATGAGCAAGGAAAAGAATGCACACAAAAGGTATGGAGAAACTGAAAATGCACACTAAAGCTGGGCAGAGCAAATAGTTAACACTACGCGGTAGCGCCGGGGCAGTGCCACAGGAACGAGAAGCATGAGTAGAGCCTTGGTAAAGGAGATGAACACAACTGGAAGGGAATGTGGAAATCGTGGGACGGCGTGGCGAGGTTGGGAGAGTGACCGTGCCAGCAATCCCCTCCTTCTACCATCCTAGTCACGTCCGTTGTGTCCTTTAACAAGACAATTCACCCTTGCTCCTGATGGGTCGTGGTTAGCGCCTTGCATGGCAGCTCTCACCATCAGTGTGTGAATGTGTGCGTGAATGGGTGGATGTGGAAATAGTGTCAAAGTGCTTTGAGTTCCTTAAAAAAGGTAGAAAAGCGCTATACAAGTTCAACTAATTTACCACATCTACTGGTGCTGAGTGATTGCCCTGGAGAGCTTAAAGGCCTACTGAAACCCACTACTACCGACCACGCAGTCTGATAGTTTATACATCAATGATGAAATATTAACATTGCAACACATACCAATACGGCCTTTTTAGTTTACTAAATTGCAATTTAAAATGTCCCGCAAGTTTCTTGTTGAAAACGTCGCGGATTTAATGACACGTACGCGTGACGTCACGGACTGTAAGGAAATATTAGCGCTGCACCAAACACGGCTAAAAGTTGTCTCTGTTCATGGCGCAATTACACAGTATTTTGGACATCTGTGTTGCTGAATCTTTTGCAATTTGTTCATTTAATAATGGAGACTATAAAGAACAATGCTGTTGGTGGAAAGCGGTGGATTGCAGCTGTCTTTAGCACCGAGACACAGCCGGTGTTTCTTGGTTTGTTGTGAAGTGGAGCGGTCAAGCGAACATGTTTTCTCTACGTCAACCAGCATGTTTTTGGATGGGGAAATTGTGATATATATCTTACCGGAGACATCAATGGATTAATTGTCGTCCTGCAGCAGCTGTCATGTCATAAAAGGCAGCTGTGAACTTGAGACTGCATGCCATCCGACCTCGAGGTATGTATTTAAAATCTTTAAAATCTCACTAAAACACTATTAAAACAATAAGCAGATAAGGGATCTTCCAGAATTATCCTAGTAAATTTGTCTAAAAACATCTGAATCGCACACAATGCAATCGCCTGTTTTTTTTTCAACTTTATTGATTTATTTATTTTTTTCTAGGCCTTCGCTATCAATATCCTCAGCCATGACTCTTTCATCCTCGCTGAAATTAATGGGGAAATTGTCGTTTTCTCAGTCCGAATAGCTCTTTTTGTTGGCGGCTCCCAATATAAACAATGTGAGGAGCCATCACACGGGTGACGTCATCGTCTGCGACTTCCGGTGCAGGCAAGGCTTTTTTATTAGCGACCAAAAGTTGCGAACTTTATCGTCGAAGTTCTCTACTAAATCCTTTCAGCAAAAATATGGCAATATCTCAAAAAGATCAAGTATGACACATAGAATGGACCTGCTATCCTTGTTTGAATAAGAAAATCTCATTTCAGTAGGCCTTTAAATAGTCTGGATGAAATAAGTATCAAGTGTGTTCGCAGGTGGCCCCGCCCCCGTAGCCCGAAAACCAAGCACTATACCACAAAGCACACAGGTTGCTACTGGTCTAGTGTGTGCTGGTTTGTGGGGAAAATGCATGTACCGTGTAAGTGTGTTTGCGTGTGTGTGCATTGTGGTCTTTATATATGTGTCTGTATGTGTACTTGCTCTTACTACCAATGCAATTTTTAAAATTTTAACTGATGCAAGCTGACAGGAAGAAAGCTGAAACTGCAATAAGACTGACAAACCATACTTTCTCATTTGATCTCCATCACTCACACACACACACACACACACACACACACACACACACACACACACACACACACACACACACACACACACACACACACACACACACACACACACACACACACACACACACACACACACACACACACACACACACACACACACACACACACACACACAAAACGTCTTCTACTTTCCTCGTCCCAGAGTAGAACGATGCATCCATCTCGTACTCACATACCGACAGCAATGTGGAAAAACTTCATGATTCATCAAGGTTGGATTTCTATTCGTCAGCCTGTGAGACAGTTTACAGCATCACCTGAGGGTGGCGGTATTGAGCTCTGCATGGTGGTCTCGAGCTTCTGCTCCAACCCAGCAAACATAGCTAATGTGGTATACAAGGTGAATATTTGTTGCACTGGTGGACAGTCAAGGTGATATTTAAAATACATATTTGAGGTAGAAAACTTTATGGGGAAAAAAAATAGCAAGATAGCATTTAGTAGAAGAGTGTATTCCGTCAAGGCCGAATAGTACTACATGGGAAGTGCACTTTTTATATCGCCAATTCACCTTCTCATGTGACTTTATAAGATTTGTTGATAAAATAATTGCAGAATACCCCCAAATTGAACAAAATACAGTGGTACCTCAACTTAAAGTACCAATGATTAAGTTAAAGTACCAATGATTAAGTTAAAGTACCAATGATTGTCACACACACACTAGGTGTGGTGAAATTTGTCCTCTGCATTTGACCCATTCCCTTCTTCACCCCCTGGGAGGTGAGAGGAGCAGTGGGCAGCAGCGGTGGCCGCGCCCGGGAATCATTTTTGGTGATTTAACCCCCAATTCCAACCCTTGATGCTGAGTGCCAAGCAGGGGGGTAATGGGTCTCAATTGTTATAGTCTCTGGCATGACTTGGCCAGGGTTTGAACTCACAACCTACCGATCTCAGTGCGGACACTCTGACCACTAGGCCACTGAGTAGGGATAATATCTGAACGGCGGACAGTTATCCTTGAATATATGAAAACGCTGCTGATAGTGTATTTGACAGAGGAGCAGCTGGAACGAGATGCCTTAGAAGTCCACTCCCTAATACTGTACGTCATTACTACATTACTGTAATGTACTACTGTAGTTGTTAGTAGTACATTGTATTGTTTTCCAACCTTTTTTGAGCCAAGGCACATTTTTTGCGTCGAAAAAGTCTGGAGGCACACCACCAGCAGAAAGTATTAAAAAACGAAACTCGGTTGACAGTAAAAAGTCATTTTTACAATTGTTGGATATGACTTTAAAACATCAATCAATCAATCAATCAATCAATGTTTACTTATATAGCCCTAAATCACTAGTGTCTCAAAGGGCTGCACAAACCACTACGACATCCTCGGTAGGCCCACATAAGGGCAAGGAAAACTCACACCCAGTGAGACGTTGGTGACAATGATGACTATGAGAACCTTGGAGAGGAGGAAAGCAATGGATGTCGAGCGGGTCTAACATGATACTGTGAAAGTTCAATCCATAATGGATTCAACACAGTCGCAAGAGTCCAGTCCAAAGCGGATCCAACACAGCAGCGAGAGTCCCGTTCACAGCGGAGCCAGCAGGAAAACATCCCAAGCGGAGGCGGATCAGCAGGCGAGCAGTACATGGCCACCGGATCGGACCGGACCCCCTCCACAAGGGAGAGTGGGACATAGGAGAAAAAGAAAAGAAACGGCAGATCAACTGGTCTAAAAAGGGAGTCTATTTAAAGGCTAGAGTATACAAATGAGTTTTAAGGTGAGACTTAAATGCTTCTACTGAGGTGGCATCTCGAACTTTTACCGGGAGGGCATTCCAGAGTACTGGAGCCCGAAATGAAAACGCTCTATAGCCCGCAGACTTTTTTTGGGCTTTGGGAATCACTAATAAGCTGGAGTCCTTTGAACGCAGATTTCTTGCCGGGACATATGGTACAATACAAACGGCAAGATAGGATGGAGCTAGACCGTGTAGTATTTTATATGTAAGTAGTAAAACCTTAAAGTCACATCTTAAGTGCACAGGAAGCCAGTGCAGGTGAGCCAGTACAGGCGTAATGTGATCAAACTTTATTGTTCTTATCAAAAGACTAGCAGCCGCATTTTTTACCAACTGTAATCTTTTAATGCTGGACATGGGGAGACCCGAAAATAATACGTTACAGTAATCGAGTCGAGACGTAACAAACGCATGGATAATGATCTCAGCGTCTTTAGTGGACAGAATGGAGCGAATTTTAGCGATATTACGGAGATGAAAGAAGGCCGTTTTAGTAACGCTTTTAATGTGTGCCTCAAAGGAGAGAGTTGGGTCGAAGATAATACCCAGATTCTTTACCGTGTCGCCTTGTTTAATTGTTTGGTTCTCAAATGTTAGAGTTGTATCATTAAATAGAGGTTGTTGTCTAGTAGGACCGATAATCAGCATTTCCGTTTTTTTGGCGTTGCGTTGCAAAAAGTTAGCGGACATCCATTGTTTAATTTCATTAAGACACGCCTCCAGCTGACTACAATCCGGCGTGTTGGTCAGCTTTAGGGGCATGTAGAGTTGGGTGTCATCAGCATAACAGTGAAAGCTAATACCGTATTTGCGTGTGATGTCACTTAGCGGCAGCATGTAGATGCTGAAGAGTGAAGGGCCAAGGACCGAACCCTGGGGAACTCCACCCGTTACCTTAACGTAGTCCGAGGTTACATTGTTATGGGAGACGCACTGCATCCTATCAGTAAGATAAGAGTTAAACCAAGACAGGGCTAAGTCTGACATACCAATTCGTGTTTTGATACGTTCTAATAAAATATTATGATCGACGGTATCGAAAGTAGCGCTAAGATCGAGGAGCAGCAACATAGATGACGCATCAGAATCCATCGTTAGCAATAGATCTTTAGTCATTTTTGCGAGGGCTGTTTCCGTGGAGTGATTTGCCCTGAAACCGGATTGAAAGGTTTCACATAGATTGTTAGACGCTAAGTGTTCATTTAACTGCTCCGCAACATTTTTTTCGAGGATTTTTGAAATAAAGGGAAGGTGAGACACCGGTCGGTAGTTTACCATGAGGTCAGGATCGAGGTTAGGTCTTTTAAGAAGAGGATGAATAACCGCTTTTTTGAATGCTAGGGGAACAGTGCCCGAGGAAATTGATAAGTTTATAATATTTAGCACTGATGGACCTAATAATTCAAAGAGCTCCTTGATCAGTTTCCCAGGAAGTGGGTCAGGTAAACATGTTGTTTGTTTTATTCCATTTACACGTTGTAACAATTCCATCCATCCATCCATTTTCTACCGCTTATTCCCTTTCGGGGTCGCGGGGGGCGCTGGCGCCTATCTCAGCTACAATCGGGCGGAAGGCAGGGTACACCCTGGACAAGTCGCCACCTCATCGCAGGGCCAACACAGATAGACAGACAACATTCACACTCACATTCACACACCAGGGCCAATTTAGTGTTGCCAATTAACCTATCCCCAGGTGCATGTCTTTGGAAGTGGGAGGAAGCCGGAGTACCCGGAGGGAACCCACGCATTCACGGGGAGAACATGCAAACTCCACACAGAAAGATCCCGAGCCTGGATTTGAACCCAGGACTGCAGGAACTTCGTATTGTGAGGCAGACGCACTAACCCCTCTGCCACCGTGAAGCCCCGTTGTAACAATTCCTCTAATGTTATTTCCTCAAAACAAGAGAAACTATTTTGGAGGGCAGTATCCGCCGTATATACAACCGTGTCAGTGTTAATAGAACCCAGTTGTAGCTGGGACGCATTGTCTTTAATCTCCTTTCTAATGACTTCAATTTTCTTACTAAAGAATTGCGTAAAGTCATCAGCTGAGTGGGTGGAGCTACTGGAAAGAGTCCCTTGTTGTGTTAGCGATGCTACCGTACTAAACAAAAATTTAGGATCGTTTTTATTACGGTGGATGAGATTTGAGTAATATTTAGCTTTAGCTAAGGTAAGCATGTGTTTATAAGTTATTAAACCATCACTCCATGCTTGATGGTGCACCTCAAGTTTAGTCGTGCGCCATTTGCGTTCCAGCTTTCTACATAATAATTTCTGAGTTCTAGTTTCTTCTGTAAACCACGGGGTACGCTTTTTTGGAGCCTTTTTTAACTTTAGTGGTGCTATGTTATCAATGGTTTCGCGCAGGGCGTGGTTAAAGTTGTTAGTGAGGTTATCAATAGAGCCCACATACGTTGGGAATGGTGCCATTACCGAGGGCAGTAGGTCAGCAAGAGTTGTCGTTGTGGCCGTATTAATGTTGCGGCTGCTATAGCAGTTATCTTTATTATTAGTTTGCCAAACATGCGTCTGAACCTCGAATTTTACAAGGTAATGATCAGACAATACTTTAGTATACGGGAGTATGGTAACTTTGGAAACGGTGACACCCCAGACAAGCACTAGGTCTATCGTATTACCGTTGCGATGCGTGGGTTCATTTATTATTTGTGTGAGACCACAGCTATCAATTATAGTCTGGAGCGCTACGCACGGTGGGTCCGATGGGGTATTCATATGGATATTAAAGTCCCCCATTATGATTATATTATCGGCGTGTGTCACTAGATCAGCAACGAACTCTGAGAATTCATTGATAAAGTCCGAATAGGGCCCTGGGGGGCGGTAGATAACAGCCAGGTGTAGAGGCAGCGGTGTGACAGACCTCATAGTAAGCACCTCAAACGATTTATATTTATTATTTATATTAGGACTAAGGTTAAAGTTTTCGTTGTATATTAGTGCGACACCCCCACCCCTTTTCAGAGGACGGGCAATATGCGCATGTGTAAAGTTAGGAGGACATGCCTCGTTTAGCGCAAAAAAGTCATTTGGTTTAAGCCAGGTTTCGCTGAGACCGATGACGTTAAGATTGTTGTCTCTGATGATATCATTAACTAACAACGTTTTGGGAGACAAAGATCTTATGTTTAAAAAACCTATATTATAGGTAGTGGTGTTAGGACTTTGCATGGCTGCAGTTGTGTGACCTCAAGTATGCAAGAATCCAGGAGAGCAGAAAGCAGGTAAGATGATTTTAATTTCATCAAAGTAAAAGATATAAACAGAAAGCAGTCTTGCATGGAGATGTTCCCAACATAGTTTTAACTTCGAGCACTGAGGAGTGCTCGAGTGAAACATAAATAGACCTATGTTGATTGACAGCAGCTGAGGACCGCTGCCAATCAACGGCGAGTGTGACAAAAACAGTGCTCAGCGGAGTAAACAGGAAGTATAACAAAATAAGAGCACTGAACAGGAAATAAAGTACAAAACACGAAAAACTATCAGAAAGTAAGTGACAGATTGTTACAGGACCTCCCCCTCAAGGAACAGATACCAGATGTTCCCTGGAAAAGAAAAATGGAAAAAAGTCCACAAAGTAAGGGAGGGTGGAGGGAGGATTTGGTGGAGGGTCGCCAAACCTCGTGTCCCCGCAGCCAGCGAGGGAAAGTCAAGTGGCGACGGCGCGTAGAGCGCCGCTGGAACTGGCAAGGCGGGCGGCCACGGAACACATCATTGGCCCGCGAAGAGGAAGCCCAGGGCACGGCCACATCCGCGGCTGACGTGGAGCTGGGAGCGCTGGAGCAGGCCCGGAGACAGCAGACAAAGCGGCGGGGACTGCAGCCGAAACAGATACCTCTGCAGGAGGCGGCTGAGGAGCCGATGTTGGTGCCGGCGTGGAAGCGGCAGACGTCATCAACGGCGTGGAAGCGGCAGACGTCATCAACGGCGTGAAAGCGGCGGATGTCATCGGCGGCGTGAAAGCGGCGGATGTCATCGGCGGCGTGAAAGCGGCGGATGTCATCGGCGGCGTGAAAGCGGCGGATGATGACGCCGGGCGAGGAGCAGCAAATGCCGGCCGAGGAGTAGCGGATGCCGGCGGTGACGAAGCCCGGCGTGGTGCTGCTCTTGGCGGCGTTGGAGCCGTGCGTAGTGCCGGCGTTGGAGGTAGGCGTGGTGCTGCTGATGTCACCGTTGCAGCTGTGCGTAGTGCCGGCGTTGGAGCTCGGCGTGGAGCCGGCGTTGGAGCTCGGCGTGGAGCCGGCGTTGGGGCTAGGCGTGGAGCCGGCGTTGGAGCTGTGCGAAAGCCCGCCAGGCACGTAGATGTCTCCGTGGAAGGAGACGCTTGCGAAGATGACAGCGGTGTGTGCCTGGCCGCACCGCAGTGTATTGTGGGCCCCCCTCCACTAGGCGGCTGCCAGAAGCCGTCCACACTTGCAGGAAGACATGCCTGCTCGTCGGAGTCCCCCGGTGCGAAAACCAGGGACGGGCGGGAGGAGGCCAGGAAGAGGGACGAAGACACGTCCCGCGCCGAGTCCCAGCAGGAGGACAAAAGTGACCTCACTGTGGGCTCCACTGGAGCTCTCGGCGATCCAAAAAAGAGAGCGGGAGCTGGCAGAAAGAGCAGCCGGGGAGCAGCCGCTGGAAGCTGCGTAGGAGCAGGGAGAAGCAGCTCAGCAGACGACGGGAAGGATGGCGGCGGCGGACGTGCCGGTCGGATAGCCGCAGTCGGCGACGGAGCCGCAGGAGCCGCGAGACGTGAAGGAGGAAGCGGGCGCGCCGGTCGGTGAGCCGTAGCCGGCAGCGTTGCCGAGAGGAAGGATGACGGCGGAGGACGCGCCGGTCGGTGAGCCGTAGCCGGTAGCGTTGCCGCGGGAGCCGCGAGGCATGCAGGAAGTGGCGGACGTGCTGGTCGGAGAGCCGTAGCCAGCCGTCGAGCCGAGAGGAAAGATGGCGGCAGGGGACGCGCCGGTCGGAGAGCCGAAGCCGGTGGCGTTGCCGCGGGGAGAGGGTCCGCGTCTGTAGGCTGGGACCGCACAAACCTGGCCTTCAAGTCCTCCAGGAATTGTGCGGTCCAGAACGTCGGCTGAGGATTGCCGACAGGGATTCTCGCGAGGTCACAATTTTCTGGCTCGAAGTTACTGTTAGGACTTCGCATGGCTGCAGTTGTGTGACCTCAAGTATGCAAGAATCCAGGAGAGCAGAAAGCAGGTAAGATGATTTTAATTTCATCAAAGTAAAAGATATAAACAGAAAGCAGTCTTGCATGGAGATGTTCCCAACATAGTTTTAACTTCGAGCACTGAGGAGTGCTCGAGTGAAACATAAATAGACCTATGTTGATTGACAGCAGCTGAGGACCGCTGCCAATCAACGGCGAGTGTGACAAAAACAGTGCTCAGCGGAGTAAACAGGAAGTATAACAAAATAAGAGCACTGAACAGGAAATAAAGTACAAAACACGAAAAACTATCAGAAAGTAAGTGACAGATTGTTACAAGTGGGCTGTTTTAGAGAATTTTTGATCAAATTATCCGTAGTAGCAATAGTAATAATGTTGTGTTTATTATGCCCAGTGCATTTAGTATAATTACGACCATATCTAGGAATTGATACGACGGGAATTTTCCGATTGTTTGTTTGTTGCTTTGATAAACTGCACGCATCATAGTTAGCCACCTCAGTAAAACACATGTCCAACTCTGAAACACTCAAAGCAGAAAAAACTTGTTCTAATTTAACTGACTCCTTACCCAGACCAGTAGTCTCGCATCTTCCATTTAAATCCGGCTTCAGGATGGAGGGAAGTGGTGTTCTGTGGGGATTAGCCTTCTGCTTTGTTTTTAGCCCCGCTCGGCATCCGCGTTTCCGATTACACCGCTGGCGTCTGCTCCCTAGACGGCCCCCGCTGCTACTATACTCCCCTGCTTCACAGGCCGCTGGATGTAGCCGTCGATGTATTCCCGTGCTAGTTAGCAGGTCTAGCAAGCACGCGTCTATCAGTCCAAAACGGCCCGATATGTCCACATCCAGAAGTGTCTGGCGGTCGTACGTGATCACGGAGTGACCACGATGTGAGCCAGTCATAAAGTTTGTAGAATTGTCCGGTATTTCTGCCAAATGTTCCATATTTAGGAGGAGCTCCTCAATGTCGCAGCCCTTCCGGGCGCCGCCATCTTGGAAAATAATCAAGCATGTATCACTATTGCTCTTGTCTCAAAGTAGGTGTACTGTCACCACCTGTCACATCACGCCGTGACTTATTTGGAGTTTTTTGCTGGGTTTCTGTGTGTAGTGTTTAAGTTCTTGTCTTACGCTCCGATTTTGCTGGCATTTTCTGTTTATTTGGCATTTTCCTGTAGCAGTTTCATGTCTTCCTTTGAGCAATATTTCCTGCATCTACTTTGTTTTAGCAATCAATAATATTTCAGTTGTTTTTATCCTTCTTTGTGTGGACAATGTTGATTGTCATGTCATGTTCGGATGTACAGTGTGGACGCCGTCTTTGCTCCCTAGTAATTATTTGCCGTCGTCCAGCATTCTCTTTTTGTTTACTTTGTAGCCAGTTTAGTTTTCATTTCTTTCTGCATTGCTTCAATGCATTTTCTTAGCGGCACTCACCTTTTTTTTATTTAATTTAGGTTTAAGCATTAGATACATTTTAACCTGCACGCTGCCTCCCGCTGTTTCCGACATCTACTAAGCAATTACTTACCGGCTGTCACCTACTGATATGGAAGAGTATTACACGGTTACTCTCTCGTGCGCTAGACAGCACCGACACTCAACAACGACACATCTTTTGCAGACTATAATTAATGGTTTGCAAAAATTATTTTTAACCCAAATTGGTGAAATTAGATAATCTCCCAGGGCACACCAGACTGTATCTGATTGAAAAACACTGTTACACAATATTTCTTATCTAAAAGTTTGTTTGTCTTTTTAAAAAAAAAGTTACGTGTTAAAAGTGTGCTGTTTTGGGGGCCAAAAAACAATTAAATGCATTTCAATTCATTTCAATGGGAGACGTCGATTTTGAGATAAGTGTTGGAAATAAGTGTGCCCTCACAGAACCAATAAAGCTCATAAGTTAAGGTACGACTGTATCTAAAAGCAAATACATATCTAAACAATCTTGCAATATATTTGGTAAAAAAGTCCCTTGTTGAACCAAAATTTAATAGTTTATTTTACTGTTTAGTTGAATAAATGTTGTCGTAACGGGGACTTTGGTGCAGTTTTCGGCGTGGATAGTTTTCCCGAGATGCAAAAGAAGGTGACGGGACATGGCGTGAAGGTAAATATATGTTTTAATTATACTATAAAAGTGCAAACAAAAGGTGCGCACAAGGCGGAGACACAAAACGCAGGGAACAAAACTAACACTAAGGCAGAACTATGGACATAAAACAAAAACACTTACGGTGATGAGAGCAGAGCAGCATGAACTATGAAAATTGCATGAAGCAGTAAACATGGCATGAAACAGAGTGAACCGAGCATGAAACAATCAATGCTGTCAGAACGACCAACTTAAAAAAAAACAGGCTTAAATAGATACGTCATGATTGACAACAGGTGCGTGAGTGTCATGAGGACTGGTGAAGACTGATGGGTCGCCATGGTGACAAAACAAGGGAGTGAAAAAACAGGAACTAATGGAGTCTTGAAGTAACAGAACCTAACTAAACAAAACATGATCACAAGACATGACACATGTCTGTTTTATGTAAACAGACATGCATCATTAACACAAAATAAAACATACAGTACACATAGACAAAACATTATCTTCTTGGGCAGCAAAAATGACGGAAGATGGCAACAATGCTGAAAACAAAGCAAATGAAGCAGGAGATCAATATTTCACTGTTGAGCGTTGACATGATGGTGCCGACTCTCCGCCTTGGCTCCCTCGTAAAGCAGACACGCTAAAAGATACAAGACAATAGAAGAACCACTCCTGAAAACAGACACACACAGACAATGTACACACATTTGGAGGAGTGTACCAACAATTGATAAAACATTGGGATTACAAGATTACTGAATGTTAAACAGCCGGCCTCTTTTGCTAGAAATACAGCCAAATACACAAATACAGCAAAAAATCTGGATCAAAATTGCTCAATCAGCAGACTTACATATTTTCACTGTGGTCCCACAAATACAATGCTATAATTGCAACAATTCACATTTAAGAAGCATCAGAAAGCATTCTGAACACACCAGGTCGGCGATACTACAAATGTTGGTGTCAATCAGTTGCCAAGTAAATAACATCTCGCTTCAATTATACCAGTATTAACTCTGATCCTTTTTATTTGGACATGTTTCAAGATTTATGAGCAATTTTGTGACTTTATTTTTCAATTTGTTGACCATGGTTGTACTCAAAATAAAACACACCAAAAAAAATCCTGATTTCGCAGCAGCTTCTTCAAAAAGTTGCAATGACTTAAAGATTATTTTTAGCAAAAACAATCCACCAACTCAATTGACATTACATGACTTTACGAATTTGTCGTTAATGTGTTTAAGTGTTCTTTTGTAACGGTGACACTCTGTAAATGAGTGATCACATTAAGTATTTATATATGTATTTGTATTTAAGAACCATTTATGTTGGGAGTTTTATCTCCATCTTTACCACCAGGGGGCATCACTCAAAGCCAAACAATCAATCAACCAACGTTTACTTATATAGCCCTCAATCACAAATGTCTCAAAGGGCTGCACAAGCCAAAACTACATCAGGGCAGGAAAAAACTCAACCCAATGGGGACCATGAGAAAACCTTGGAAAGGGCTGCAGATGTGGCGACCCTTCTTGGGTGACCGGTGCATGCCGAGTGGATACAGTTTATAGTGTGAGAGTCCAGTTCATAATGAGCAGGGGATCATCTTGTATGTAGACAAGTCAGCAGTGCAGAGACGTCTCCAACTGATGCATAGAGTGGTGGTCAACTTGGAACAGCTAGCGTCTCCTCCGTGGCAACTGATAACACATATGGTACAACACAATCAGCAAGATAGGATGGTGCTAGACCGTGTAGTATTTTATACGTAAGTAGTAAAACCTTAAAGTCACATTTTAGGTGTACAGGAAGCCAGTGCAGATGAGCCAGTATAGATGTAGTATGATCAAACTTTTTTCAAGAGTCTAGCAGCCGCATTTTGTACCAACTGTAATCTTTTAATGCTAAACATGGGGAGACCCGAAAATAATACGTTACAGTAATCGAGACGAGACGTAACGAACACATGAATAATGATCTCAGAGTCGCTAGTGGACAAAATGGGATGGATTTTAGCGATATTACAGAGATGAAAGAAGGCTGTTTTAGTAACACTCTTAATGTGTGACTCAAATGAGAGAGTTGGGTCAAAGATGATACTGAGATTCTTTACTGAGTCACTTTGTGTAATTGTTTGGTTGTCAAATGTTAAGGTGGTGTTATTAAATAGGTGTCGGTGTCTAGCAGGACCGATAATCAGCATTTCCGTTTGCTTAATGTTAAGATGTAAAAAGTTGCTGGACATCCATTGTTTGATTTAATTAAGACACGCCTTCAGGTGACTACAATCCGGCATGTTGGTCAGCTCTAGGGGCATGTAGAGTTGGGTGTCAGTGGACGTTAATAATATTTAGCAATGATGGTCTTAATATCGGGGCAGCACGGTGGAACAGGAGTTAGTGCATCTGCCTCACAATACGAAGGTCCTGAGTAGTGCTGAGTTCAATCCCGGGCTCGGGATCTTTCTGTGTGGAGTTTGCATGTCCTCCCCGTGACTGCGTGGGTTCCCTTCTGGTACTCCGGCTCCCTCCCACCTCCAAAGACATGCACCTGGGGATAGGTTGATTGGCAACATTAAATGGTCCATAGTGTGTGAATGTGAGTGTGAATGTTGTCTGTCTATCTGTGTTGGCGCTGTGATGAGGGGCGACTTGTCCAGGGTGTACACCGCCTTCCGCCCAAATGCTGCTGAGATAGGCTCCAGCGACCCAAAAGGGACAACCGTTAGAAAATGGATGGATGGATGGGTCCTAATATCACAAACAGCTACTGGATATGTTTCCCAGGAAGATGGTCATGTTGAAAAGAGAAACTGGAAATTGTGATGTATCAAGTTGTATGCTTGCATGTTTGAAATAAACTCAAACTCAACTCAACTCAACTCAACTCAACTCAACTCAACTCAACTTAAACTCAAGTATACATGTTGTTTGTTTTGTCCCATTTACATGTCACAGGAGTTCCTCTAATGGTATTTCTTCAAAAAGAAAGAGATGATTTTGGAGCTCAATATGTATCGTACATACAGTTGCGATCAAAAGTTTACATACACTTGTAAAGAACATAATGTCATGGCTGTCTTGAGTTCCCAATACTTTCTACAACTCTTTTTTTTGTGATAGAGTAATTGGAGCACATACTTGTTGGTCACAAAAAACATTCATGAAGTTTGGTTCTTTTATGAATTTCATTTCATCTGACTAAAGAATTTCCTACAGAAGGTTTTATCTTTGTCCATGTGATGTCAGATGAAACGCAAATTGAGCTGTTTGGCCACAATACCCAGTAATATGTTTGGAGGTGAAAAGGCGAGTCCTTTAATTCCAGGAGCACCAATCCCACCGTCAAGCATGGTGGTGGTAGTATTATGCTCTGGGCCTGTTTTTCTGCCCATGCAACTGCTGCTTTAAATAGGACAATGAAAAAGGAGGATTGCCTCCAAAATCATCATTGAGTGTTCCAAGAGGACAATGACCCCCAAACACACGTCAAAAGTGGTAAAGGACTAGAATTATGGTTTTAGAATGGCCTTCCCAATGTCCTGACTTAAACGTGTGGACAATGCTGAAGAAACAAATCCATCTCAGAAAACCAACAAATTTGGCTAAACTGCACCAAAATTGCCAGAAGCTTGTGGATGGCTACCAAAAGCCCCTTATTGCAGTGAAACTTGCCAAGGGACATGTAACCAATATTAACATTGCTGTACGTATACTTTTGAGCAAGCAGATTTGGTCACATTTTCAGTAAACCCGTAAAAAAAATTCATAAAAGAACCAAACTTCATAAATGTTTTTTGTGACCAACAAGTATGTGCTCCAATCACTCTATCAGTAAAAAATAAGAGTTGTAGAAATTATCGGAAACTCAAGAGTGTTCTTTACAAGTGTAAGTAAACTTTTGATCGCGACTGTACATTCGTATCTGCGTTAACAGAACCCAATTGTAACTGGGATGTGCGATCTTTAATCTCCTTTCTAATGACTTAGATTTTCTCAGTAAAGAATTGCATAAAGTTATCAGCCGAGTGGGTGGAGCTACTGGGAGGAGTCCCTTATTAGGTATGCAACGCTACTGTCTTGAACAAAATATTTAGGATCGCTTTTATTGCGACATATCAGATTTGAGAGGTAATTAGTTTTAGCTGTGGTATGAGCGCATTTACAAGTTATTAAACTATCACTCAATGCTTAAACCTCGAGTGTAGTCGCACGCCATTTGCGTTCCAGCTTTTGACATGATAGTTTAAGATCTGTGGTTTTTACTGTGAACCAGGGGCTACGTTACGCCTTTTAAGGTCCTTTTTTTTTTTTAGCTTTAGCAGTGCTATACAATCAATGGCGTTGCAAGCCAAAATCAGAGTTATAAGCATTCCCGCC
Source organism: Nerophis ophidion (assembly GCF_033978795.1). Classification (NCBI taxonomy): domain Eukaryota; kingdom Metazoa; phylum Chordata; class Actinopteri; order Syngnathiformes; family Syngnathidae; genus Nerophis; species Nerophis ophidion. Next base: position 34,591,504 of record NC_084621.1, on the reverse strand, counting down.
AGTAGTTGGCATAGAACATGTAACAGTACTGGTAGATCCGACCAACGCATCTGGTTTTACTCGCTAGCATTGGCTTACAGCAGAGGTGTCCAAACTTTTTCCACTGAGGGCCACACACTGAAAAATTAAACCATGCGGGGGCCGTTTTGATATTTTTCATTTTCAAACCATAACAAAATATATGGATTCTTTTATTTTTACCTTTAGGACTCCCAGGGACCATAAAGGGTCTCCGTCATTAACATGTTAAAAATAAGTCAAATTATTATTTTAATTTTTTATGTAACACTTACAGTAAATCTCTATATCAACTTCAGGTTGATATAAAGTAAAAAAAAAATGTTTTTATGCCTTTTCAATCAAAGAAAACGTTGTTTTTTATAGTAAAACTGAAATATGCAGTATTTCCCCCATTGCCCAAAACATTCAGAAAGCTATCTTTGATCTAAAGTAATTGGAGCCCTAAAAAGATCAATAATGCAGGACACCATTGATTTAAATGTATTATTGTTTCTGAGTAATCACAGTGAAAAAATAAATAAAATCCCACTAAATATCTTTGGGATCCAAAAGGACCCACTGTCATATAGTCATATATTTTTATTATTATTTGTTTTACTTTCAACACCTAAGTTACGAGATCTACTTCAGATATATCTGTCGATTTTACGTTTGAACTATTATTTTGTTGATTTTTTGCTCTTCTGTCAAAGAAAACACTGTTTTTATATGGCAACCACAGTATATGCACATAATATTTTCCACATAAAACATTATAAAGTCAATCAATCAATCAATCAATGTTTACTTATATAGCCCTAAATCACTAGTGTCTCAAAGGGCTGCACAGACCACCACGACATCCTCGGTAGGCCCACATAAGGGCAAGGAAAACTCACACCCAGTGGGACATCGGTGACAATAATGACCCAGTGGGACGTCGGTGACAATGATGACTATGAGAACCTTAGAGAGGAGGAAAGCAATGGATGTCGAGCGGGTCTAACATGATACTGTGAAAGTTCAATCCACAATGGATCCAACACAGTCGCGAGAGTCCAGTCCAAAGCGGATCCAACACAGCAGCGAGAGTCCCGTTCACAGCGGAGCCAGCAGGAAACCATCCCAAGCGGAGGCGGATCAGCAGCGCAGAGATGTCCCCAGCCGATACACAGGCGAGCAGTACATGGCCACCGGATCGGACCGGACCCCCTCCACAAGGGAGAGTGGGACATAGAAGAAAAAGAAAAGAAACGGCAGATCAACTGGTCTAAAAAGGGAGTCTATTTAAAGGCTAGAGTATACAAATGAGTTTTAAGGTGAGACTTAAATGCTTCTACTGAGGTGGCATAGCGAACTGTTACCGGGAGGGCATTCCAGAGTACTGGAGCCCGAACGGAAAACGCTCTATAGCCCGCAGACTTTTTTTGGGCTTTGGGAATCACTAATAAGCCGGAGTCCTTTGAACGCAGATTTCTTGCCGGGACATATGGTACAATACAATCGGCAAGATAGGATGGAGCTAGACCGTGTAGTATTTTATACGTAAGTAGTAAAACCTTAAAGTCACATCTCAAGTGCACAGGAAGCCAGTGCAGGTGAGCCAGTACAGGCGTAATGTGATCAAACTTTCTTGTTCTTGTCAAAAGTCTAGCAGCCGCATTTTGTACCAACTGTAATCTTTTAATGCTAGACATGCGGAGACCCGAAAATAATACGTTACAGTAGTCGAGGCGAGACGTAACAAACGCATGGATAATGATCTCAGCGTCTTTAGTGGACAGAATGGAGCGAATTTTAGCGATGTTACGGAGATGAAAGAAGGCCGTTTTAGTAACGCTTTTAATGTGTGCCTCAAAGGAGAGAGTTGGGTCGAAGATAATACCCAGATTCTTTACCGTGTCGCCTTGTTTAATTGTTTGGTTGTCAAATGTTAGAGTTGTATTATTAAATAGAGTTCGGTGTCTAGCAGGACCGATAATCAGCATTTCCGTTTTTTTGGCGTTGAGTTGCAAAAAGTTAGCGGACATCCATTGTTTAATTTCATTAAGACACGCCTCCAGCTGACTACAATCCGGCGTGTTGGTCAGCTTTAGGGGCATGTAGAGTTGGGTGTCATCAGCATAACAGTGAAAGCTAATACCGTATTTGCGTATGATGTCACCTAGCGGCAGCATGTAGATGCTGAAGAGTGCAGGGCCAAGGACCGAACCCTGGGGAACTCCACACGTTACCTTAACGTAGTCCGAGGTCACATTGTTATGGGAGACACACTGCATCCTATCAGTAAGATAAGAGTTAAACCAAGACAGGGCTAAGTCTGACATACCAATTCGTGTTTTGATACGTTCTAATAAAATATTATGATCGACGGTATCGAAAGCAGCGCTAAGATCGAGGAGCAGCAACATAGATGACGCATCAGAATCCATCGTTAGCAATAAATCATTAGTCATTTTTGCGAGGGCTGTCTCCGTGGAGTGATTTGCCCTGAAACCGGATTGAAAGGTTTCACATAGATTGTTAGACGCTAAGTGTTCATTTAACTGCTCCGCAACAATTTTTTCAAGGATTTTTGAAATAAAGGGAAGGTGAGACACCGGTCGGTAGTTTACCATGAGGTCAGGATCGAGGTTAGGTCTTTTAAGAAGAGGATGAATAACCGCTTTTTTGAATGCTAGGGGAACAGTGCCGAGGAGAGTGATAAGTTTATAATATTTAGCACTGATGGACCTAATAATACAAAGAGCTCCTTGATCAGTTTCCCAGGAAGAGGGTCAAGTAAACATGTTGTCTGTTTTATTCCATTTACACGTTGTAACAATTCCTCTAATGTTATTTCCTCAAAACGAGAGAAACTATTTTGGAGGGCAGTATCCGCCGTATATACAATCGTGTCAGTGTTAATAGAACCCCGTTGTAGCTGGGACGCATTGTCTTTAATCTCCTTTCTAATGACTTCAATTTTCTTACTAAATAATTGTATAAGGTCATCAGCTGAGTGGGTTGAGCTACCGGAAGGGGTCCCTTGTTGGGTTAGCGATGCTACCGTACTAAACAAAAATTTAGGATCGTTTTTATTACGGTGGATGAGATTTGAGTAATATTTAGCTTTAGCTAAGGTAAGCATGCGTTTATAAGTTATTAAACCATCACTCCATGCTTGATGGTGCACCTCAAGTTTAGTCGTGCGCCATTTGCGTTCCAGCTTTCTACATAATAATTTCTGAGCTCTAGTTTCTTCTGTAAACCACGGGGTGCGCTTTTTTGGAGCCTTTTTTAACTTTAGCGGTGCTATGTTATCAATGGTTTCGCGCAGGGCGTCGTTAAAGTTGTTAGTGAGGTTATCAATAGAGCCCACATACTTTGGGAATGGTGCCATTACCGAGGGCAGTAGGTCAGCAAGAGTTGTCGTTGTGGCTGTATTAATGTTGCGGCTGCTATAGCAGTTATTATTATTATTAGTTTGACGAACATGCGTCTGAACCTCGAATTTTATAAGGTAATGATCGGACAATACTTTAGTACACGGGAGTATCGTAACTTTGGAAACGGTGATACCCCTGACAAGCACTAGGTCTATCGTATTACCGTTGCGATGCGTGGGTTCATTTATTATTTGTGTGAGACCACAGCTATCAATTACAGTCTGGAGCGCTACGCACGGTGGGTCCGATGGGGTATTCATATGGATATTATAGTCCCCCATTATGATTATATTATCGGCGTGTGTCACTAGATCAGCAACGAACTCTGAGAATTCATTGATAAAGTCCGAATAGGGCCCTGGGGGGCGGTAGATAACAGCCAGGTGTAGAGGCAGTGGTGTGACAGACCTCATAGTAAGCACCTCAAACGATTTATATTTATTATTTATGTTAGGACTAAGGTTAAAGTTTTCGTTGTATATTAGTGCGACCCCCCCACCCCTTTTAAGCGGACGGGCAATATGCGCATGTGAAAAGTTAGGAGGACATGCCTCATTTAGCGCAAAAAAGTCGTTTGGTTTAAGCCAGGTTTCGCTGAGACCGATGACGTTAAGATTGTTGTCTCTGATAATATCATTAACTAACAACGTTTTAGGAGACAATGATCTTATGTTTAAAAAACCTATATTATAGGTAGTGGGCTGTTTTAGGGAGTTTTTGATCAAATTATCCGTAGTAGCAATATTAATAATGTTGTGTTTATTATGCCCAGTGCATTTAGTATAGTTACGACCATATCTAGGAATTGATACGACAAGAATTTTCCGATTGTTTGATTGTTGCTTTGATAAACTGCACGCATCATGGTTAGCCACCTCAGTAACGGGAATTTTCCGATTGTTTGTTTGTTGCTTTGATAAACTGCACGCATCATGGTTAGCCACCTCAGTAACGGGAATTTTCCGATTGTTTGTTTGTTGCTTTGATAAACTGCACGCATCATAGTTAGCCACCTCGGTAAAACACATGTCCAACTCTGAAACACTCGAAGCAGAAAAAACTTGTTCTAATTTAACTGACTCCTTACCCAGACCAGTAGTCTCGCATTTTCCATTTAAATCCGTCTTCAGGATGGAGGGAAGTGGTGTTCTGTGGGGATTAGCCTTCTGCTTTATTTTTAGCCCCGCTCGGCATCCGCGTTTCCGATCACACCGCTGGCGTCTGCTCCGTAGACGGCCCCCGCTGCTACTAGACTCCCCTGCTTCACAGGCCGCTGGATGTAGCCGCCGACGTATTCCCATGCTAGTTAGCACGTTTAGCACGCACGCGTCTATCAGTCCAAAACGGCCCGATATGTCCACATCCAGAAGTGTCTGGCGGTCGTACGTGATCACGGAGTGACCACGATGTGAGCCAGCCATAAAGTTTGTGGAATTGTCCGGTATTTCTGCCAAATGTTCCATCTTTAGCAAGAGCCCCTTCGAGGGCGCAGCCCGTCCGGGCGCCGCCATCTTGGAGAGAAATATTTGAAATAATTGGAGCCTTAAATAGGTCAATAATTCATTATAAAAAATTTAGAAAATGTTAACTTAGCATTGGCAATGAGAGCAAAATAAAGAAAAACAAAAGAAAAACAAACAGCCTGCATGGCAGCTTTGTGTCAACATTGCAACTTTTCCCCATTAGATTTCACCTCATTCTACTTTTTTTAGTGTTTTTTTTCTTTATTTTTGCAGTAGCATTTTACTGAATTTGTGGCGGGCCACTAAACAATTAGCTGCGGGCCGCAAATGTCCCCCGGGCCGCACTTTGGACACCCCTGGCTTACAGCTAAAGATGGACTTAACTTTGTTTTTCCAGCTGTGAGGAAAAAAGTGAGTTTGAAGGACAGTGCTGAGAAGAAGTGGATGATATTAATTGACTTAAAGACATCAATCTTCAAAAACATGACAGAGCATATAGCCACCCAGTATAGCTCAGTTGGTAGAGCAACTTGAGGGTTCCTGGTTCGATCCCCGCTTCCGCCTTCCTAGTCAATGCCGTTGTGTCCTTGAACAACACACTATACCTACCTGCTCCCAGTGCCACCCACACTGGTTTAAATGTAACTTAGATATTGGGTTTCACTATGTAAAAGCGCTTTGAGTCACTAGAGAAAAGTGCTATATAAATATAATTCACATTCACTTCACCTTGGCGAAGCAATTCGAGCGTATCACTGCTGGTTTGTAACCTTACTGAAGCAGACCGAGTCTAACGCCAGCTAAGAATGTTAAAATAATATCCAACTGCCAGACATTCATCCTTGAAAATATAGAACAGCTGCTGATTGAGTGTTTGACATAGCTGGAAGGAAATATTGTAGAAGTCCACTCTGAAAGGTGAATGCTGCACATTATTATTACATAACTTCATAAAACTATTATAGTTGTCTGTACTCTATTATTTTATATTGTTTTTATTAAGTATTTACTATCTAAAAGATTGTTTGTCTTTTTTAAAAGGCATTGTACATGTTGTGCCGGGGATATATCTTGTAGGGTTACTAATGTATTTACAAACATATGACGTGTACGGCGTGGCGCGGTTGGGAGAGTGGCTGTTCCATCAACTTGAGGGTTCCTTGTTCAATTCCCACCTTCTGCCAAGACATTTCACCCTTGCTCCTGATGGGTCGTGGTTAGGGCCTTGCATGGCAGCTACTGCCATCAGTGTGTGAATGTGTGTGTGAATGGGTCAATGTGGAAATAGTATCAAAGCACTTCGAGTACATTGAAGGTAGAAAAGCGCATAAAAGTATAACCCATTTACCATGTGTGGGAAAATACATTTGTTTTATTTGTAATTCCTGTGTTGACTCTCATAATCGTGCTGGTATTGATTTAAAAACACACACAAACTATTTGTATCATCGATGTATCAACAGTGACGCTCCGGGCAAATGCTTCAAAATGCACTTCTTGATGCGTTTTGCTACATCAAGATCTATTGTGGCCAGAAACTTTTATTGGCAATGCTGCAAGATGCATTCAATAGAATTTCCAGCAAAGTGGGCAAATCGATTCGCCATGTAAGGCGAATTATTTGTTATGATCGATATCTGTGAGAAGCATAGCAAATCTCTCTGCTTCTAGAGAAGTGAGAATACCTCAAAACGAACATACTAACAAGACAAAACCTATAGAACAGACCACAGCGTGCACACCTCCCGCACAGGATTAAACCAATTAAGTCCGTCAGTGTTGTCAGCTCACTGCACGGTTCTACTGTAGCTCGGGTTGCATTATTGATCTTACGCCACTTGTCAGGGAACAACAGCGGCCTCTTCCTTTTTAGCGTGCGTCAAAGTGGCTGCATCACCTTCTTTCTCATTTGGGTTTCAGAGGTGACTTGAAAGCGAAATGCCAAGCCATCCTTACAGAGCTGATGAGCTGGAAAGATGAAGGTTGAAAGCACACGGGGCCCTCGCAGTGTTAGTGTGACAAAAGTGCCCACCTGTGGCGCAAGGGCTTTGGCATTTGTGTCACAGGCAATATATTTCACCCCCGATCTGACACACAGGCTGCTATTCTTCCTCTCACTATTGTTTATTGCACTCATAAATGCACTAATAACATACAGTATTACTGTAGTACAGTACTTCTCAAATAGTGGGGCGGGCTGTTAGTTGTCAGGGGCATGACAGGCAGGGGCAGGCATTTTTAGTACAGTACATATAGCACACTTGCCAACATTGAGACCTGCGAATTCGGGAGATTGGGGGGCGGATTGTAGAGATGGGCGGGGTGACTGAGCGAATGTGGAAATAGTGTCAAAGCACTTTGGGCTCCTTAAAAAGCGGTAGAAAAGCGCTAAACAAGTACAACCCATTTACCATTTACCATTTAAGGTGGAGGAGTATATTTACAGCTAGAATTCACTGAAATTCAAGTATTTCATATATATATATATATATATATATATATATATATATATATATATATATATATATATATATTAGGGCTGCGGATCTTTGGGTGTCCTACGATTCGATTCAAAATCGATTCTTGGGGGTCACGATTCGATAACATATCGATTTTTTTGATTCTGGATTCAAAAACGATATTTTTCCAATTCAAAACGATTCTGTATTCATTCAATACATAAGATTTCAGCAGGATCTACCCCAGTCTGCTGACATGCAAGCAGAGTAGTAGATTTAAAAAAAAAAAGCTTTTATAATTGTTAAGGACAATGTTTTATCCACTGATTGCAATAATGTAAATTTGTTTTAACTATTAAACGAACCAAAAATATGATTTTATCTTTGTGAAAACATTGGACACAGTGTGTTGTCAAGCTTATGAGATGCAATGCAAGTGTAAGCCACTGTGACACTATTGTTGTTTTTTGTTTTTTTTATAAATGTCTAATGATAATGTAAATGAGTGATTTTTAATCACTGCTATGCTGAAATTATAACTAATATTGATACTGTTGTTGATAATATTCATTTTTGTTTCACTACTTTTGGTTTGTTATGTGTCGTGTTTGTGTCTCCTCTCAATTGCTCTGTTCATTGCAGTTCTGAGTGTTGCTGGGTCACTTTTGGTTTTGGAATTGGATTGCATTGTTATGGTATTGTTGTGTAGTGGTTTGTTGGATTGATAAAATAAAAAAAAATCTATTTAAAAAAAAAAAAGAGAATCGATTATGAATCGCACAACGTATTCGAATCGATTTTTTCCCACACCTCTAATATATATCCATATATATATATATAGATATATATCTATATCTATATATATATATATGTGTGTGTGTGTGTGTGTGTGTACATATAGAGTCGCGATCAAAAGTTTACAGACACTTGTAAAGCACATAATGTCAAGGCTGTCTTGAGTTTCCAATAGTTTCTACAACTCTTATTTTTTCTTTGTGATAAAGTGATTGGAGCACATACTTGTTGGTCACAAAAAACATTCATGAAGTTTGGTTCTTTTATGAATTTATTATGGGTCTACTGATAATGTGACTAAATCTGCTGGGTCAAAAGTATACATACAGCAATGTTAACATTTGGTTCAATGTCCCTGGCAAGCTTCACTGCAATAAGACACTTTTGGTAGCCATCCACAAGCTTCTGGCAAGCTTCTGGTTGAATTTTTGACTACTCTTCTTGACAAAATTGGTGCAGTTCAGCTAAGTTTGTTGTTTTTCTGACATGAACTTGTTTCTTCAGCATTGTTCACACATTTAAGTCAGGACTTTGGGAAGGCCATTATAAAACCTTAATTCTAGCCTATATTAGCCATTCCTTTACCACTTTTGACATGGGTTTGAGGTAATTGTCCAGCTGGAACACCCAACTGCACCCAAGACCCAACCTCCGGGTTTGATGATTTTAGGTTGTCCTGAAAAATTTGGAGGTAATTCTCTTTATTCATTGTCATATTTATTCTCTGTAAAGCACTAGTTCCATTGGCAGCGAAACAGGCCCAGCGCATAATACTACCACCACCATGCTTGACGGTATGTGTGGTGTTCCTGGGATTAAAGGTCTCACCTTTTTCTCCTCCAAACACATTGGTCAAACAGCTCAATTTTTGTTTCATCTGACTACAAAACTTTCCTCCAGAAGGTCTTATCTTTTTCTATATGCTGTCATGGTGGTGGTAGTATTATGCTCTGGGCCTGTTTTGCTTGTTGGACAGCCTGCTGGTCACTAAACACTGCAAGAACGGCAGAGTGCGGCAATTACAGCTGCAAAATTATTCTTTTACAAAATAAAAGCATATTTTTTCGTAAGTTTATGAGTTGTATAACTATATATGGATGTATTATTATTGTTTATTTCGTCAGAAAATCAAGCAACAAAACGACCGCATCCTTGATAGCAGTCTATTGTTTAGTTGACCATATTCTCTTTATACTCTGCCGTTGCTTATACAGTCTGCACTATTGTCTCTAATGTCTTGGAATTGCAACTCTATGCAAAGTCTACTTTATAATACTTGCAAATGAGACCCAAAAATACAAGACTACAAAACAACCAGACAGCACAGTTATCACTGTCGGCTCATTATTAAATGCTACATAAAAAAATTACATGTTATTATCAAACAAAAATAAGAATTATTTTTACATGAACATACTCGGAAGTACCAAAGATTGTTACCCTTTCTACCTCTTGTCACTTTCAGGATTGCGGGAGGTGCTGGAGCTTATCTTAGCTGTATTGTGCGGAAGGCGGTGTACACCTTGGACAAGTCGCACCTCATCACAGGGCCAACACAGATAGACAGACAACATTCACAACCACAATACACACTAGGGCCAATTTAGTGTTGCCAATCAACCTATCCCCCGGTGCATGTCTTTGGAGGTGTGAGGACACCGAAGTACCCAGAGGGAACCCACGCAGTCACGGGGAGAACATGCACATATGCGGTCCTTTTGAAGGTTTCTCATTGTCCCATTGGTTGAGTTTTTCCTTGCCCTGATGTGTGATCTGAACCGATGATGTCGTTGAGGCTTGTGCAGCTCTTTGAGACACTCGTGATTTAGGGCTATATAAATAACATTGATTGATTGACAGTATATTGTTTATACATATTCATGGTATACATGTTATTTGTCATCCCTTGTTTTTTTTTTTTGTTTTTTTTTTACAAATTAGCCTTAAAGAAACTCTTGCTGCTTACCCGAAGACGCGACTTTTTCTGCTGCCCCACCTAATCCATTAAAAGGGGAAAAATATGTGTCACCTGAAGTTATTTGCCTTTACTGTAATTCCACACCTTTTGTCAATACAAGCCTCAAGCAGAGGGAATTTACATAAACCTGTAACAGCGACGCTTTATCATTTAATTGCTCCCCAGTGTGAAGAACACCTTAACATGCAAATAATACAGAAACTCTGAATTAAAACCCGAATACAGAGACATGAATAGGACATTTGTGAGTGCTTTGACAACTGCGGCCCTCTTTTCTTGAAGACTTTTCCATTTTCTTCACCCTGATAGCAGGACCGATGTCGGAGCTTTTAAGTGGAACTTTAACATGGTCCTTTGTGTTGATGAGTTTGCTGTGACTCATCGGAGCTTTTAGGGGAAAAAACTGGCCAAGGGGTAATGGCCAAACCTATTTTCTAATGATACTTAAGCAGAATCGCAAACAAACAAACAAAAAAAGCATTACACTTCATTATACTGATCATGTAGAACAGGGGTCGGCAACCTTTACCACTCAAAGAGCCATTTCGACCCGTTTCACACAATAAAGAAGATAATGGGAGGCGCCTACAACATGTACAAACAGCTTGCCAGCCCATTAACATGTTGTACGTGGCTTCCGCTGATACACGTACACGACTGCAAGGCATATAGTCAACAGCCATACAGGTTACACTGAAGGTTGGGATATAAACAACTTTAACACTCTTAATAAAATGCGCCACACTGTGAACCCACACCAAACAAGAATGACGAACACATTTCGGGAGAACATCCTCACAGTAACACAGCATAAATGCAACATAACAATTACTCAGAATCCCACGCATCCATGACTCATCCAGGCTATACACCCCCGCTAGCAGATTGCCATATAACTTGGCACATGTAGTACAAAATATGCAAACACTAATTAGGAATTATTTTATCATGTGATTTGGCTGTCTCCATACGTTTCACATTGCCATGACAGTCGTGCTAATGTTGGAACCCATTTCCTCAGCGTATTAGTATATTGAGAAAGAAATAGGCACCGACATTACCCACGTCCACATAGGTTTTATTTGCCGAAAATATATTTTGCCGGGTAGCGGGTTTATATTTCCCCGGTCAGCCTATAGCCGATGTGTCATTGCCCGGGCTAGCATGCTAAGCATTACACTAGGAGCTAAGACCATCACACTAAGCCTTCGTTGCGCAAACATACTAGCTCTGTTAGACAAACTAATTTACTGTATTGGACAATATAGCTTACATACAAAATGTCTATTTCCATTTATTACAAGTAATAACAAAACTTAAATGCCTTAATTACTTATCAAGGAGGATATCAGCAAGTTTGGCGTCAGATGAAAAAATATCCTCTGTCTCCAATTGTCTCCATCTCTCAGAGGCATTCCCGAAAAAAACATTTGTTTTGTTCCTGGCTTTGTCATGAATAAGTTGAAAAACGTAACGAGGCCTTTTATATTTACTAAGGTCTGACATGTTTAGTCACTTTACCAGTGGCAGTGGCCAGACGAAGAGGGCGGTGCATAACTGGCAACCTGAATGTGACACACTCACAGACTTTCTAATTGGTCAAACGGTGGAGGGCGGGGCATCAAAATGAAAACAATAACAGGATATCGGGGCTGTAAATCCAATTTTGAAATGAACATATCTACTGTTATCAGTTATAGAGGTGTTCAAAAAGAACCTGATCTATTAATACCTTTTGACATATCAGGGCCATTTGATGATGACTTGACATGAAATTATTATATATGGCTCCTTTAATTTTCACCGTATAGCTTGTGCAATGTGCAATAAAATATACAAAGATACGATTAAAAAAACCCCAATAAGAATGATGGGAATAAAATAGGAATTGGTTGTTGATAAATAACAAAACTATGATAAATCCAAATAGGTGTTGAGATCAAAATCAAGTAAAACAAAGACATTGGAAATTAATATATAAAAACAGGAGTACTAATTTTGAATGAATTGCACTATTCACAAATAAATTGTGCTCATTATGTTGATCAAAAAATGAAATGTATTCTGCGCTCAAAATGAATTATATTTACCGTAATAAAAAAGGTTTCTGAAATTTGAGTGTATTTATTTTGTCTGGGACTGCATGTTAACATCATGACATGCAACGTCGGGTAATTTCAAAGTTGATGTGTTCTTGAAAGCGTTGGTTGAATCTTCATTTGACTTTATCTAAAGCCTATCTAAAAATCTTAAAAGAAGTAGGTTTTATAAACACTATAAAACATATTTTTTTCGAATCTTTAACCATGGTGACATCCATCCATCTATTTTCACTGCTGGGGTTTTGGGGGGGGGGTCACTGGAGCGTATCTCAGCTGTATTCGGGTGGAAGGCGGGGTACACCCTGGACAAGTCGCCACTTCATCGCAGGGCCAACACAGATAGAAAGACAATATTCACACTCACATTTACACACTACGCCCGATTGTAGCTGAGATCGGCGCCAGCGCCCCCCGCGACCCCAAAAGGGAATAAGCTGTAGAAATGGATGGATGGATGGATTTACACACTATGGCCAAGATCCCGAGCCCGGGATTGAAGCCAGGACAACTCAGGACCTTCGCATTGTGAGGCAAATGCACTAACCCCTTATCCACCGTGCAGCTCCATGGTGACATATTTGAACATATTCCAAATACCACTAAATATTGTAAAAATCAAAGCCTCCTGACTTCCAAAATAACTATTTCCATACAATATTAGTAGGTATTGATTACACCAAATATTGCTATATTCTAATTAAAATTATTTTTTTTAATTACAAATCATAAATTTAGGTAGTAACCAATTACTGCAGATCAAGAGTTTTCCACCAAGTTGCAACAAAAATCACTTCTACCCTTCGGCCATCTTGTTTTTGAGTATGATTTTTTTGCACTTACAACAACTGACCAATACGTAGCAATGTATGGCAAAAACTCAATAGCATCCACTTTAGCAGGGGTCGGCAACCTTTACAACTCAAAGAGCCATTTTGACCCGTTTCACAATATAAAGAAAACAATGGGAGCCACTAAACTCTTTTGAAATTTATAATGAAACAACACTGCATACAGAGTTTTTTTCTTTTGCTTTGTGCTATGTATAAACCAGGGGTCTCAGACACGAGGCCCGCAAATTAATATGAAAATGTAATGTTAGTGCGGCCCGCGAGTTTTGTATGAATGCATCTTGACAGCATCACACTTGACAACCCTCCCAATCTTTCCGGGAGACTACCGAATTTCAGAGTGACTATTCTCTTGAATATCAGCTTATTCTCTCCCAGACAATAATAATAAAAGCATGCTATCGTGGCACTACTAATAGCGCCCTCTATAACCTGTGCAATCAGCTTGCCAGCCCAGTCAGGGTTAGGTTTAGGATTCTGGGTATTTGTTCTGTTGTGTTTATGTTGTGTTACGGTTAGGATGTTCTCCCGAAATGTGTTTGTCAATTTTGTTTGGTGTGGGTTTACAGTGTAGTGCATATTAGTAAGAGTGTTAAAGTAGTTTATATCACAACCCTCAGTGTGACCTGTATGGGTGTTGAACAAGTATGCCTTGCAGTCACCGACGTGTATTAACAAAGACCACATCACATACTACATGTGACCTGCTGGCACGCCGGTAGCACTGGGTAAAAGCGGGCGCGATGACATGGTTGAGAGGTCGGCACGCAGATAGAACGATGTTAAAGCGGGCACGACGACTCTTTTAAGAAGACGTTCAAGGCGTTGCTATCAGGGCACGCCCTCTATATTGTTGTCAGGGTGAAAATCAGAGAAAGCTTGTCCTGGGAGAGGCACTGAAATCTGGAAGCCTCCTGGAAAAATCGGGGGTGTCGGCAAGTATGCAGCTAAGCCACATCAGCGTGATCAAAGAGCCGCATGCGGCTCCGGTGCCGCGGGTTGCCGACCCCTGCACTATAGCAACTGTTGCATGCATTTGACATGAAGACCAACACGAATTACAGAAAACCTTTGAATAGCTTTCTGCTGTCATGACCACTGTGCAGGAAAAGGTTAAAGGTTAATACGGGGCTCCTGCTGTACTTAAATCATAAACATGTAACCACTTTGCATTCATTTGCTGACGTGACTGCAGAGAAACAAACAGGACCTACAAATCATCATGTGACCTATAGTGGTATGATAAAGTATGTGTAATTACAGCCTCCAGCAATAACCACAAGTGGATTTTTGCTTGTGCAGAGTTGTGTGCCTAAAGCAGTGTTTCTCAAATGAGGGTACGAGTACCTCTGGGGGTACATGAAGGTATGCCAAGGGGTACGTGAGATTTTTTTTTAATTCTAAAAGTAGCAACAATTCAAATATCCTTTATAAATATATTTCCTGAATAATACTTCAACAAAATATGAATGTAAGTTCATAAACAGTGAAAGGAAATGCAAAAATGCAATATTCAGTGTGGACAGCCAGGTTTTTTGTGGACATGTTCCATAAATATTTATTTTTTTGTGAAGAAATGTTTAGAATTAAGTTCATGAATCCAGATGGATCTCTATTACAATCCCCAAAGAGGGCACTTTAAGTTGATGATTACTTTTATGTGCAGACATCTTTATTTATAATTGAATGCCTTGTTTATTTTTCAACAAGTTTTTAGTTATTTTCATATATTTTTTTCCAAATAGTTCAAGAAAGACCACTACAAATGACCAATATTTTGCACTGTTATACAATTTATTAAATCAGAAACTGATTACATAGTGCTCTATTTTACTTCTTTATCTCTTTTCAACCAAAAATGCTTTGCTCTGATTAGGGGGTACTTGAATTAAAAAAATGTTCACGAGGGGTACATCACTGAAAAAAGGTTGAGTACCACTGGCCTAAAGCTTGCACTGCAATTATTTTAATGTTAAAAATAGGGCTGTCCAACTTAATAATATAATACAATATATAACACAATAATTGCGCGTTAACTATAAATTTCAATAACGCCACTCATTTTTTTTAACAAACGAATAACGCACCAGCATCCTTTTTGACCCTTGGGCCTTGCCATAGCTGGGTAAACTTGGCTGCAGTTCACTTCCTTCTGATGAGCCACAAAAGAGCAAGTATGGACTAAGGAAAGTCAACCTTATGGAAATATCAGGTTCAATCCTGGAGGAACGTGAAGTGAAGTGAAGTGAAGTGAATTATATTTATATAGCGCTTTTTCTCTAGTGACTCAAAGCGCTTTACAAAGTGAAACCCAATATCTAATTTTTATATTTAAACCAGTGTGAGTGGCACCGGGAGCAAGTGGGTAAAGTGTCTTGCCCAAGGACACAACGGCAGTGACTAGGATGGCGGAAGCGGGTATCGAACCTGCAATCCTCAAGTTGCTGGCACGGCCGCTCTACCAACCCCCTCCCCTGCGTTCCTCGACTACGGTCTGGGAGCCGGAAGCATGAAAATGTGTAACAACTCTATTTGTCGACTGACCATACGTGCTCTTTTCCCCGGACATGTCCTCTTTTGTGGTGCTGTCCGGGCGGAGTTTCTTAAATGCCTCAAATGTCCAGCATTTTGAGTTAGGGTTGCGTGTATTTTCAATGTAAGTTCAGGGTTAAAACGATCACTGCCAGATGAGCTGAATGAGTTCTACGCCTGCTTCGAGGTCCTCAACACCAACCAACAGAGAGGGGTTCTGACCACGGAGCGCACGCAGGACCCACCACTGACTGTGACAACAGCAGAGGTGCGTACAGTACTGAGGAGAACAAACCCACGGAAGGCAGCCGGCCCAGACTACATCCCTGGCCAGGCCCTCAAGGTGTGTTCATCGGAGCTGGCTGACGTACTTGCTGACATATACAACTTGTCACTAGCACAAGCTGTTGTGCCCACCTGCTTCAAGACCACCACCATCGTGCCCCTGCCAAAGAAAAACACTGTAACCTGTCTGAATGACTATCGCCCTGTTGCACTCAACCCAATAGTGATGAAGTGCTTCAAGAGGATAGTCATGTCACACATCAAGAAGACCATCCCAGACACATTGGACCCTCTACAGTTTGCCTACCAGCAGAATCGGTCCACTGAGGATGCAGTCAACACCGTCATCCACACCACCCTCACTTACTTAGAGGGCAAGGACACCTATGCCAGGCTATTATTCATCGACTACAGCTCTGCTTTTAACACGTTCATCCCACACAAACTCACTGCTAAACGCCTCACTGTTGGTCTGACACCAACTCTCTGTGACTGGGTCCTGAACTTTCTCACAAACCGGCCCCAGTCAGTCAGAATCGGCAACCAGACATCAGGCACAAAGATTCGAAGCATAGGAACCCCTCAAGGCTGCGTGCTGAGCCCCCTACTGTACACCCTCTTCACACACGACTGTGTGGCCTCCCAAAACAACACCAGTATCATCAAGTTTGCAGATGACACTACGGTCGTCGGACTGATCACCGGGGGAGCTGAGGCAGCGTACAGAAGGGAGGTAGCGGAACTGGTGGCCTGGTGTCAGGATAATAATCTCTCCTTGAACACAGACAAGACCAAGGAGATGATTATTGACCCACGGAGAAGGAGTGCACAGTAGACACCTTTGTACATAGGGGGGACAAAGGTGGACAGGGTGAAAACCTTTAAATTCCTCGGGACCCACATCAGCGAGGACCTCACCTGGGATCACAACACCCAACAAACAATAAAGAAAGCCCAGCAGCGACTGCACTTCCTAAGAATGCTGAGAACATTTGGTATGCCACCCAAAATTCTCAGCAACTTCTACAGAAGTACGGTTGAGAGTGTCCTTACCAGCTCAATCAGTCTGTTATGGAAACTGCACTGCTAAGGACAGGAAGACACTCCAGCGAGTGATTAAAACTGCTCAGTTTATATCAGGAGCAGCCTTCCCCTCACTACAGGACATGTACTCTACCAGGGCCACCAGGAGAGCACACAACATCATAAAGGACAGTACACACCCCCAGCACAGTCTCTTCAGCCTCCTACCATCAGGCAGACGATTCAGGAGCCTGAAATCTGGGAATACGAGACTGACAAACAGTTTCTACCCACAGGCCATTAGGCTTGTGAATGCTAACATGTGAATGCTAGCTCCCCCACCACCCCCCCACCCCATTTTTACTTTGTCTTTTTGAACAAAAGAGAGCTACCTTGACCACCTCTGAACTGTGCACCATCACTGTAGACACTTTTCACCTTCGATCACTAAAGACACTTTAACTGCTACTGTGACCTAAGGTCACCTCCATATTTATACTGTTGACTGTCAATCAGAATGTGCAATAATGTTATGTTACTTACTGTGCCTTGTATATACATTTTTATTTGTATTTTTTATTTTTAGCTAAGTACGGTGTGACTTGTTGAAGGGTGGACTAGCAAATTAAGATTTTCATTGTACGGCAAACTGTCTGTTTAACTGTGCATACGTATGACAATAAACAATCTTGAATCTTGAATCTTGAAGGGTTAAGAAGGGGTTGAAAACAAAACAAATTGTGAAGGTGTGCGCACGCAGCAGCATTCGTGAGGAAGGGGCAGTGACAGAGAGAGGGGGGAGTTCACATTCTAAAAATACTATAAAACATAAACAAAAACATAACAACAGTGAAATAAAAAAGCTTAAAGATGAAATTTAATTTACAAAAAGTTGCAATGTTGACTAATAAAACAAAGCTGTTTTTTTTTCTTTCAAACTGTCATTGCTCAAAACATAATATTTAATCAAAATCAATGTTATTATGAATTATTGACCTATCCAGGGTTACGTTTACTTCACATTAAATATTCCATTTTGAAAAATATTTTTGGTAGAATATTTTGCATATTTTGTGTGTTTGCCATTAAAAACATAGTTTTGTTTGACAAAAAAGGGCTGGAAACAAAAACAAAAAACAAACAAAAAAAATAAAACTAAAACATTTTGAAATGCAGGATCGATCTGAAGTTGATAGACTTCAGAGATTTAAGCGTTAAATATAAAATGTATGTATGCCCTGGCACACCATTATCATCATTTCATGACCAAAGCAAAACACTTTTTACACTTTTATACTGAAATAAATACACCTACAAATTATTAAATAAAAAAATAGAAAAAACTACAAGCAGCGGTAAAGTTTAGAACCATGAAGGAAAGAAGAAAGTGAATGAATATTTATAACTGAATACGTTTACATATGTATACAAATGTTTCTACTTTTTTTTTTTTCTTTAATGAATTAAGTAACGTTTATGACAACCTTTTTCCAAAACACAATATAGAATGTGAGATATAACAGGACAATGCACATGTTAATATTTATTTCAAAACGCTTACAAAAAAGTTGGACCCTAAACATTTACTGTGGGACCCCATTTTTATGAGTTGATGGGGTCCCAGGGCCCCATTTTGAAAATTCCTAGCGCCAACACTGCTGTCAACAGAGAAGAAAAAAAATGCTTTATTTAAATAAATATATTATTCTTAGAGCAAGTTCAAGTATCATTGGCAAATTTTCACCTAGTCCTGGCCTTGGCGTGCTGCCCACCTTGGCACGCATATATGTGTCCTCTTTTTGGGATTTGACAATATGGTCAGCCTACTATTAGTGCCTTAGTGATTACCATAAAGTCTTAATTTTGACAGCCCCTGGCGGTAAACTTGATTGAGTGCAAACTGAGTATTGTCAGTATTTGTCATTGATAAAACTTTCGACGAATCAAAATTTCTGACTAATAAAAACGCAATAAACAGGGACGGAAGTTTGACCCATCAAATATAAACACTGACGGAAAGCGATAATCGATACAAGAAAAAAAACAAGCCAACCGGGCGGTAGGTAAAAAAAAAAGAAAAGTATAACAAAATAAGTCACACCTATATAATGTAACATTCACAGTTTTAGAAAAATTGCAGAGGTAGAAATATTCCAAATAACCTCTTGTATACAATGTAAACATTAATAATGCCTCAATACAAGGTAATTACATTTTAACAAAACACAACAGACGAGCTCTCGCCCTGCACAGCTAATTTGTAGTGTCGATATGGGCTTGAAGATCTTTATTTGCCACAGATATATACCTTCCTGCTTTGCACACAGTGCATTATGCTTCCCATGTGTCACGGCCATCACCAAAACACGGATACCTTTTCCGCAAAAGGTATCCGTTTCGGCATCTCTCTCTTTTGTCCTGTCTGTCTCTTCACATCTGTCTCTTGTGTCCTGTCTGTCTCCCACCTCTCTCGCTCCCTCTCTCTCTGTCTCTGTCCCTCTCTCACGAATGCTGCTGCGTGCGCTCACCTCCACAATTTTTGTTTTTAAGCTGTTCTTGACCCTGGACGTACATTGAAAATACACGCAACTCCAACTCAAAATAACGCACATTTGAGTAATTTAAGAAACCCCGCCCGGACAGCCCCGCAAAAGAGGACATGTCCGGGGAAAAGAAGACGTATGGTCAGTCTAACAAGAAGAAGCCGTTTTGAGTGACGTCAAACGTGCATGTGCGTGAGATCACAATAGTAAACAATTTGTGACGAGTTTGCTCTCAAAATGGCAGGTAAAAAGGGCACAGCAAAACGAAAATATGAAGAAGAACACGGACATTTTTAACAGAGAGGGAGAGTTTATATATTTTTTTGTTGAACGTAATGGCAAGCCATTCTGCCTTATATGTTAGGCGTCGTCAGCGCATATCAAAGCTTCAAATCTTCAGCGTCACTTCAGCTTACTCCACGCTAACATCGACCAGGAATTTCCAAAAGGGACAGAACATCGCAAGTACAAGTTGGCCAGTCTGAAAAGTCAGGCAGGAAAGCAGAAACAGTTTTTCCAAAAAGATAAATCTGGCTGAGCAGAGGTCTGTGTGTGTGTGTGTGTGTGTGTGTGTGTGTGTGAAGAAGGGATAGGGTGATGTTCATGTGTGCCCATGTGTCGGATGTGGCTCTTTGCAGTAACACAGTAAAAAAAAAAAAGGTTCTCTGACTGGTTGGTCACCCATGCTCTAGAGCAGTGGTTCTCAAATGGGGGTACGCGTACCCCTGGGGGTACTTGAAGGTATGCCATGGGGTACGTGAGATTATTTTTTTTTAATTCTAAAAATAGCAACAATTCAAAAATCCTTTCTAAATATGTTTATTGAATAATAATTCAACAAAATATGAATGTAAGATCATAAACTGTGAAAAAAAAAATACAACAATGCAATATTCAGTGTTGACAGCTAGATTTTTTTGTAGACATTTTCCATAAATATTGATGTTAAAAATTTCTTTTTTTGTGAAGAAATGTTGAGAATTAAGTTCATGAATTCAGATGGATCTCTATTACAATCCCCAAAGAGGGCACTTTAAGTTGATGATTACTTCTATGTGTAGAAATCTTTATAATTTAATCATTTGTTTATTTTTCCAACAAGTTTTTAGTTATTTTTATATCTTTTTTTCCCAAATAGTTCAAGAAAGACCACTACAAATGACCAATATTTTGCACTGTTATACAATTTAATAAATCAGAAACTGATGACATAGTGCTGTATTTTACTTCTTTATCGCTTTTTTTCCACCAAAAATGCTTTGCTCTAATTAGGGGGTACTTGAATTAAAAACATTTTCACAGGGGCTACATCACTGAAAAAAGGTTGAGAACCACTGCTCTAGAGGTGGGTGGTGCTTCACTTCTGTGTTTATATCACCGTCAAGGTGCAGTGATAACATAACATTTAGATTTTTAAAGTGACTGATTTATGTAAGATGACCTAAAAGTTCAACATAAATGAAAGACGGTCGGCAGGAAGTCAAAAGGAGACTTTTTTTTAAATTGCAAACAGTCGATCCAACATCAAAACATGTCACAACACTTTCTCAAACTAATCAAACACTTTTGTGGTTTCAGAATAAAAGCGGTACTCCATACATTCGGTTTAACTACACACCCCGTTTTCATATGAATTGGGAAATTGTGTTAGATGTAAATATAAACGGAATACAAGATTTTCAAATCCTTTTCAACCCAAATTCAGTTGAATGTGCTACAAATACAACATTTTTGATATTCAAATTGATAAACATTTTTTTTTTGTGCAAATAATCATTAACTTTAGAATTTGATGCCAGCAATACATGACAAAGAAGTTGGAAAAGGTGGTAATAAATTCTGAAAAAGTTGAGGAATGCTCATCAAACACTTATTTGGAACATCCCACAGGTGTGCAGGCTAATTGGGAACAGGTGGGTGCCATGATTGGGTATAAAAACAGCTTACCAAAAATGATCAGTCTTTCACAAGAAAGGATGGGGCGAGGTACACCCCTTTGTCCACAACTGCGTAAGCAAATAGTCAAACAGTTTAAAAACAACATTTCTCAAATTGCAATTGCAAGAAATTTAGGGATTTCCACATCTACGGTCAATAATATCATCAAAAGGTTCAGAGAATCTGGAGAAATCACTCCACGTTGAATGACCGTGATCGTCTATCCCTCAGGTCGCACTGTGTCAAAAACCGACATCAATCTCTAAAGGATATCAACACATGGGCTCAGGAACACTTCAGAAAACCACCGTCACTAAATACGGTTCCTCGCTACATCTGAAAGTGCAAGTTAAAGCTCTACTATGCAAAGCGAAAGCCATTTATCAACAACATCCAGAAACGCCGCCGACTTCTCTGGGCCTGAGATCATCTAAGATGGACTGATGCAAAGTGGAAAAGTGTTCTGTGATCTGACGAGTCCACGTTTCAAATTGTTTTTGGAAATATTCGACATCGTGTCATCTGGACTGTTATCGACGCAAAGTTCAAAAGCCAGCATCTGTGATGGTATGGGGGTGCATTAGTGCCCAAGGCATGGGTAACTCACACATCTGTGAAGGCACCATTAATGCTGAAAGGCACATACAGCTTTTGGAACATGTGCTGCCATCTAAGCGCCGCCTTTTTCATGAACCCCTGCTTATTTCAGCAAGACAATACCAAGCCACATTCAGCACGTGTTACAACAGCGTGGCTTAATAAAAAGCAGTCCAGACATGTCTCCCATCGAAAATGTGTGGCACATTATGAAGCGTAAAATACGACAGCGGAGACCCCGGACTGTCGAATGACTGAAGCTCTACATAAAAGAAGAATGGGAAAGAATTCCACTTTCAAAGCATCAACAATTAGTTTCCTCAATTCCCAGACGTTTATTGAGTGTTGTTAAAAGAAAAGGTGATGTAACACAGTTGTGAACATGCCCTTTCCCAACTACTTTGGCACATGTTGCAGCCATGAAATTATAAGTTAATTATTATTTGCGAAATAAAAATAAAGTTTGTGAGTTTGAACATCAAATATCTTGTCTTTGTAGTGCATTCAATTGAATATGGGTTGAAATGGATTTGCAAATCATTGTTTCAGTTTATATTTACAACTAACACAATTTCCCAACTCACATGGAAACAGGGTTTGTACATTGCGGGTTTCCCCTTAATGTATTTGAGTGTGGTTTTGATTGATTGTTTGAAACTTTTATTATTAGATTGCACAGCTCAGTACATATTCCATACAATTGACTAATAAATTGTAACACCCGAATACATTTTTCAACTTGTTTAAGTCGGGGTCCACGTAAATCAATTCATGGTGGTGCTATATGGACAGGGTTGTCTGGAGCGCTGTGGATATACTTCAATATATTCGAGATATACCCAGGGGCAGCGATTGTCACAATTTATGATGACACTGGCGGCTTTTAATGAGAGAAGGACTCCCAGCAATGCGAAGCAAGTGTGACGTCAGGCTCTCCCCAACTCAATTTTTGTCACAGACATGGCGACAGAATCTAAACAGAGTCTGTTAACAAAAGTACAGTCTCAAATAACAATTCAAGATTTGGTGACAGTCGTTTTTATTAAATAAAGAGTGGCTAAAAGGATTGGAGAAATATAAAAAAAAGAAAGAAAAAGAAAATCTCAACAAAGTACATTGTACAATAAGCAGCAACAATTTAAAAATAATATAAAATGATATTATGAAAGAAAAATATATATGTTGATACTATACTTAATAACGGATAGGCTTTAAATGTATAATCACTTGTTTTTGCTTTTGTAAAAAATATAAGCATAATAGCAAATCATGCGATGATGTCAAATTGACCACGCCCCCACCACCAGAGGTATTTTGGCAATTTATCGGAAACCCTGACATTACCAAAATAAAAAAGTCTTACATTACAATCATGCTTTGTCAGAGATGTTTTGTCATGTTAATCTGTGATATTTGTACCTAAAGAAATGCTAGTATGTCAGTTGAGGAATATGGGGTGGGTAATATCAGTTACTGGCTGAAATATTGTGTAAATTATTCTTTAACATGTTGTTAACATGTGCTGGCCGAGTTCTCAATTACATAATGATTAGCTGGCTGGATATTACATTTGATTAATTATTAGAGAAGGTTAAAACATTGCCATGCAGAAATATGAAGACCATTAATGTGTATAACATGTAATGTACAAGAATATCAGTAACATTTATTTAGGTAAAAATATCACATATATCACAGCTGGGATAGGCTCCCCCGTGACCCAAAAAGAAACTAGCAATAAAAATGGATGAATGGGTATTACCAAACATCAACCATAACAATTCACATGTTGTGTTATTAATGCATGAAACTGGTGTAGCTCCTCCTCTGAATGCAAGTGCTCTTAAAGCAGGAATACAAATTCTGTATTTATACAAAATACACAAACTGGCAGGCCACCAACACAGCGCAGGCATTTTTTAAAATTATAATTAAATGACGTAATGTACAGATTATCAGAAGCATTTATTCAGAAAAAAATAACAGATTACAGCTGGGATAGGCTCCAGCCCCCAGTGAGCTCAAAAGAGACAAGCAGTAGAAAACGGATGGATGGGTATTACCAAAGATCTTGACAATTAAACCATAATAACAATTCACATTTCATGTTAACAATGCGTCAACCTGGTATGTAAACATGGTGTAGCTCCTCCTCTGAATGCAAGTGCTCTTAAAGCAGGAATACATATTCTGTATTTATACAAAATACAAAATCTGGCGTGCAACCAACAGACACCAGGCATTTTATTAAAATTGTCATTAAATTATGTTGCTTTTTTTGTAATATACTGTTTATAAAACCATAATGTTTAAAACACATTTTATTAAAGAAAATTAATTGTCCGTTGATGGGGTTAAAACTTGACAATTATCTGTATAAGGTACATTTATTAATGTACAGAGCCCCTAAAGTGACATGGATGTTTTGGGAGATATCGCAATACTTTTTGCGAGATCTCCATCCATCCAGCCATCCATATTCTTCCGCTTATCCGAGGCCGGGTCGCGGAGGCAGCAGCCTAAGCAGGGAAGCCCAGACTTTCCTCTCCCAAGCCTCTTTATCCAGCTCTTACCCGGGGACCCCGAGGCGTTCCCAGGCCAGCCGGGTGGCATCCTGACCAAATGCCCGTACCACCTCATCTGGCTCCTCTCGATGTGGAGGAGCAGCGGCTTTACTTTGAGCTCCTCCTGGATGACAGAGATTCTCACCCTATCTCTAAGGGAGAGCCCCACCACCCGGCGGAGGAAACTCATTTCGGTCGCTTGTACCCGTGATCTTGTTCTTTCGTTCATAACCCAAAGCTCATGACCATAGGTGAGGATAGGAACGTAGATCGACCGGTAAATTGAGAGCTGTGCATTCCAGCTCAGCTCCTTCTTCACCCCAACGGATTGATACAGCGTCTGCATTACTTAAGACGCCGCACCGATCACTTTTTGTGAGATCTCGCAAAAGTTTTTTTTTCTATGTCAGTGAACCGGAAGTAAAACAACTGTGCTCTGTTGTGGGACCATAACACGATTTGATGTCAATACCAAAATAGAAATCAATAAACGTCTCCCACCGATGATTGGTAGGCTCCTCCATGGCTTTGTCAGTTTTACTTCCGGTTCACTGACATAGGAAAAAAAACTTTTGCGACATCTCGCAAAACCTTTTTTTCCCTCCATGTCCCTTTAGGGGCTCCGTATTAATGATCCAAAAATGAGTGAATGTGAGTGTGAATGTTGTCCGTCTATCTGTGTTGGCCCTGCGATGAGGTGGCGACTTGTCCATGGTGTACGCTGCCTTCTGCCTGAGTGCAGCTGAGATAGGCTCCAGCACCCCCCGCGGTCCCAAAAGCGACAAACGGTAGAAAAAAGGATGGATTGCTATCCGCGATTAATTTTCACTTAATCAATCAATCAATCAATGTTTATTTATATAGCCCTAATTCACAAGTGTCTCAAAGGGCTGCACAAACCACAACGACATCCTTGGTAGAACTGTGAACAAAATGCGGGGATAGGTTGATTGGCAACACTAAATTGGCCCTAGTGTATGAATGTGAGTGTGAATGTTGTCTGTCTATCTGTGTTGGCCCTGTGATGAGGTGGCGACTTGTCCATGGTGTACGCCGCCTTCCGCCCGAATGCAGCTGAGATAGGCTCCAGCACCCCCCCGCTACCCCAAAAGGGACAAGCGGTAGAAAATGGTTGGATGGATGTGAACAAAATGCGATGATTTTATTCGTTTGACAACCCTAGTTAAAAAAACTAAACAAAAAAACATATCTAGTTATGAATGTGAAGTTGTTAACCCTCTCGTGAGACCATGTGATGTAAATAGTGTCATGTCAGGATGTCTGTGCGTGCTACTTTGAATAACCTCGTAATAGATGTAACATTAGCCCCAAGATTAAATTCAGGGTTGACAAAGCACATTAATTAACAAGAAGTAGATTATTCCCCACCTGTGCGAGAGGAAGCAGTGCTTGCATAGACAAGAAAGCGTGGTTTACCTGCATGCAAAGACATGCTGACTAACTCCTTCTGTGCCCATTGATTGGCCCCCCTGGACACATGGACCCACTGATTGGTCCTCGGTCCACACCGGCAAACAAGAAGACAGTCCTCATAAAGAGAGATGGATGTTTAATATCTCACAGCTCCCTGGATGTGTTTCTCTTTTCTTATGTGTTGTTGTTTGTCCCACACTCTGAGCTTTTTTTAATCTGTTGTGCGTCTGCCTCGCAAAAACTTCCTCGACAGGCGAGCTTCTTTTTCTGTCCTTTTCTCTCTCGCCGGCGTGAAATGAGACGAAGGAGATTGGCTTGGAGTATTAGCGTGAGAGAGATTCGGTAAGGAGGTTGTAAAAATGAGTCCTCCGCAGGGAAATGCCCACAGCTGTATTAAGATCTGTCTCCTTGTCTTTTAAATGGCTCCCATTCTCCAACTAATTGTTTTGAAGCCAGCCTTGTAAATCCCTGGCGAGATCTGGCGCTACTCGCAGAATTAGCCCGGAGTTACAGAAATATCTCCCTTTTATCAATCTTTGTGAGGGGAAATGTGTCTTTTCACCCTCCCCCTCGTTTCTCCTCCTCAAAGACGTTCCTGCATGTCTTCTGTTTCATACCTCATGAAAACCTTGATGCTTAATTCATTTCACCAGCAACAGGAACTGCCGCACTTGGCCAATGCAGTATTCACAGTAGTGTTAAACACAATAAAACAGTGAGCAACTTGCAGTATTTTCCAAAGTTGGAATTAAATTACACTCAAAGTGCACCTAATATGGGAAACCTGTTACGTGTACAGAGGGAAGAAGACTGCACAGACGGCAGGGATGTCTTTTTAGCTCTATATTTATTATATAATACAGTAGAAAATGAAGTGTGTAGCTTATCCAGAACATGTGGGGTGTGCAACTATGTGTAGAGATTGACTGATGAGTGTTGAGCGAGGTGCGGGAAGTCCAAGAGAGGCAAGGCAGGCTAGAAGGTCCAGAGACAGGCGTGAAGTCAAGGGCAGGAGAGAGATGTCAAAGGTCCGTCTCCAGGCGGGAGGTCGAGATCCAAAACGGGGAGCCAAGGAATCATAGGGGAATACAGGGGAGACAAGACACACAGCTCGCAATCAGGGGACGGAGGAATGCTGCTGGAACCACTTGTCATAGGACACAATGAGCACAACGGGGAAAAAACACAAAGAGAGAGAGAGAGAGAGAGAGAGAGGGAGAGAGAGAGAGAGAGAGAGAGAGAGAGAAAGAGAGAGAGAGAGAGAAAGAGCATAGAGTTAGACCAGGGGTCGGGAACCTTCTTGGCTGATAGAGCCATGAATAGAATAGAATACAACAGATCTTTATTGTCATTGCACAAGTACAACAAAATTTCATTTTTCGCCACAGTCCCGCTAAGAGCAGACATACGTTATAGGGGGGACAAGACAAGACCGCCAACGGATCAACCACTTACGGCGCTCCTTAAAAAGGTGAGAAAAGGGTGACACTGGGAGAGGGGGGGGGCGGGGGGGGGTAAAAAAAATATCAGTCAAAGGCTAGACCCTCAGAAAGGGTCCAGACTGAGTCCAAGGAAAAAACCTCACATAGCATGGCACACATTAAACATGGTAGGTATATCACACCAACTTGCAACAGATGGAGAGGTGGGTTTGAGGAGACACCGCTGCCGCTATATAGCGCTGCTCAGCCATCCACAGCCCCAGAGGAATTAAGCGGTGGTGAAGGGGTTGATTCGAGGGTGGGGGTGGTGTGTGCATATATACCCAATTCACTTGGGCGAGACGATGAAATGTTTTTATATGGACTGAGGCCGAACTCAAAGTTCGACCACAGGTGTTGTTGACTAAAAGGAAGGTCAAAAGCGTCCATCCTTGAGGAGTCCTTGGGAGAGTTTCTTCAGAACAGCCTGTTCCTGATTGTGTCAAGGCCATTTGAGGGAGTCAAATCGTAGACTACGAAGTTGTTTTTCTTCGAGAAGACAAAATAGTGACTTATCTTCTCTGTTTGTCCATGCTGGATTTCTTCAATTCCAATTTAATTATTCCTTCTCCGCAAGCTTTTCCAAGATGAGATGCATTTTGCGATTAAACTCAGAAATTGCCCCTGTCTGTGTTCCCACAGCCTGACCCAATCCTTCCATTGCATTGAACAGCCGTTGGGCCCCTTGAGTGGCTGCCATCGTCTTCCGAATTTGTCGATACACCAGAGCAATGCCCAGCCCAATCAACAAGTGCCCCGCGATCACAGCTCCAAATAGGTAGATGTCTTCTACGTCCTCAATGGAAAGGGCTGAGAGGCAAATAATCCTCTATTTATCTCAGAAGTCCCTCACGTACCCCGCAGCAATGGTTCCATCAGGGCAGCCAGGCTGCCCCGAACCTCTTTTCCTTTTCGAAAAGACTGTGTCAATTGCGTCGAGAGTCCAGCTCATCATATTCATATTTGATGTTTAGATTTGAGGACAGCGCAAAGAAAGAGGCTTTAGAGAAGTTCAGACAAAGACAAGACACAGAGAGCAAGCAGGAAAGGAAGGAGCGCAGAAAATTGCGACCGCCTCCACCAGAGGCAAGACAGAAGAAGCCAAATATTTTAAAATGTATTTCCGTGAGAGCCATATAATATTTTTAATGCGTGCATTTTTAAGTAAGACCAGCATTTTTAGGGTACACCAAGTCTCTTATTCTTTTTACTAACATTGTTATTCTAAAGCTAATCAATAATAAATACAATACTACTTACCATTAATGGGACTTCTTGAACAGGTGTGGTAGAAATGGATGGATAGATTAAAAGGCATGAGAATGTTTTATATTTTGAACGTTATTTTTAAAACAGTGATTACCAGTGGAATTATTAATTACTTACCGTGTTAACTAATGTCAGCTAATATTTATCCGAGAGCCAGATGCAGTCATCAAAAGAGCCACATCTGGCTCTAGAGTCATAGGTTCCCTACCCCTTAGTTAGACGTTATGGCTTACTCTACTGAACAGGAAACTACGTTCTGGCCCTGAACGCAGGTTTGCACTGGCATAAAAAGCCCTGGAAGTTCATCAGCGACAGATGTGTAGAGCGCTGATTGAAGGTGTGTCCAGCGCAGTGCACAATGAATGCGCACTGAGGTGTGCCCAGGCTGTGACAAAACCATATTGGTACCCGTTTTTGCATAAGTCTCGAAAATCTTTAGTCACACCACGCAGGCATAGCAGAGAAAACACAAAACAATCTTGCCTTCCTTCATTCTTCCTCCAAACGAGCTGTTTGTAATTTGCCCATTTAGTAACATTTTTCCCAATTGTGACGTCAGCTGATACAGAAATTTACCCAAATATCTTTGTGCGAGTCCACCATTGTAGACAATAATCTCCTTTTTTTCCATCCTCTATTTGTGGGGCAGACTGGCCCGTACATCCTCTGCTGTTGCCGTTTCTTACACCAATTAGTGAATAGTTTTAACTTATGTCTGTCAGAAGACTACATATGGAAGCGCTAAAAACCACAACATGGCTGATAGAGAGAAGACACAGTGGAAGTGGAGCCACGTGAAAAAGACCGTCCACAAAATGGCGCATCCTAAAGAGTACTCTGTATGCCAGACCTGGGGACCACATGCGGCCCGTTAAGCTTTTCAATCCGGCCCGCTGGACATTCACAAATAATTGGTTTTTAGATTTTTAAGATGGAAACTGTAACTGCCATTATGATGTGCAGTGATGTTTTCAAATTACCATAAGTCTTTGTGACAGTTGCTTACTGTCGTGCGGGTTCCACGGACCACCAAGGAAGGACATTCTGTCGAACAGGTTTAGACTTCTTTATTTTTCATTAAAAAAGTCCCTTGCCGGGTTGCTTTTCAGCCTTGCCGTTCCCTGCTCGCTTTTCAGGTTCGTGTGTAGTCTTTTTCCTTGCGCCCTCAGTCCCTCTTGCTCAGCGTCAGCTTCCCTCTGGCTCCTTCTCTTCTCTCCGCCTCTTCCCCTCACGTCCACTGCAGCCGCCCTTTTACACAGTGAGACAGGATTGTTTAATTGTGCCCAGCTGGGCGATCCACGCACCTGATAATGCGGCATCGACCCTGGCGCATTCCGCCTCGCCGCTTGCTCGCCATTTATGCCTCCTCGCTGCCGTCTTGCAGCGGGCTCCGGTGTGCCCTGCTTTGCTGTCGGACTGCCGGCTCCGCCTTTCCACAGTCTTGAACCATACAAAGTATTTCAAAGGTTGGAATCTGCGCTTTTGTATTATATACTAGTTACTATGGTCATCTAATTAGATACTACGGTTATCTAATTAGTTACTATGGTCATCTAATTAGTTAATATGGTCATCTAAGTCACAGCAGCTTAGACAAGGCACCAAGCAGTGTGGATGGGGAGCGTTTCCACAGTGTTTCCAGAGCGAGCCTGGAAATGCAGGTGTCAGGGACAGCCGGGAAAGGAGATTTTTACAACAAAGTTCTAAAGCTTAGTGATATATCAGATGTTTTTTTTTTTTTTTTACCCTTCTCGTTCATATTTAGCTGTTTTTGTTGCATTTTTTTTGCGTTTAGCTTGATTGTAAAATTTGCCGATCGAGACTGGGTGTGACGTTTGTATGTTGTCAATATTCAGTGTTTTATCGTTTATAGTTAATATTATAAACCCCAAGTTCTTTATTTTCATTTACATTCTGGGTGTCTCATTCAGTAACATTTTTTTTTATTTCATTCCGTTTTTTAAGGCAGTCTGTCTCAAGGTTTTTAGCATTCAATCAGACTTTATTGTGAGGTTTTGTAATAGTGTTTCTAAAAATAGCTTTACCGGCCCCAGACAATTTTTTATCTCTAAATTTGGCCCCCCACAGTCAAAATATTTGCTCAGGGCTGGTGTATGCTATATGTGGTATGTTGTCTAGATAGGAAATAGTTTTTTCCTGATGCGCCCTACAAAATGTTTATACTGTGAGTAATGTGTGTCTTCTTCCGCTCCTGGACAAAGTGGGGTCCCCACAGCTGCGGTCTCCTCCAAGGTTTATCACTGTATCCCATTGGTTTGAGTTTTTTCTTGCCCTGATGTGGGATTTGAGCCGAGGATGTTGTTGTGGCTTGTGCAGCCCTTTGAAACACTTGTGATTAAGGGTTATATACTGTAAATACACTTTGATTGATCAATTGATTCATACATAGGGAAGTTGCAACACAAAGTGCCAGATTACACCAGGTTACAAGGAATACATTAAAGAAAACACACACACACACACACACACACACACACACGCACACACACACACACACACACACACACACACACACACACACACACACACACACACACACACACACACACACACACACACACACACACACACACACACAAGAACACAAAAACAGCACCATTGACAATAACAAAACATGGCATAAACCCACACATTTTGTAAAATGACAAGCAAACCATTTTGTCCGGATATAATACAACTTTGAGACAGTGGAAATTGCTCCACGACTGCTAGGGGAGTTGAGCTTCCCTTCCCTTAGTATACTGCATGTACTTTTGTGTTTACATTACATTGACTAAACATGCGCCAGAGTGCGTTTAACTTTTGTTCAGAATCAGCTCATTTCGAGACAGCTGACGCGACTTTCCTTTAATTGATTGTGGTAGCGTCACCGTGCATTTAACGGTGTTAAAGCTGAGCGTCCATTGACTTCAATGAGCAAGCATTGAGTGGGTTGCTCTACTGGAGGATAGATGGATGCAGTAAATGCGTAGCTTTGTCCTGCCCATCAAATGCCGAGCGTCTCTGGAAGTGAGTGAGAAGTGGTGTTGGCCTCTACTGGCCTGGATGCTAAGCTACCGCATGAGGGTTGGATGATCTGTCTGAGGCCGAATGTTCTTTTGGTTGACATTAAAATGAGCGAATCAGCGACCTTGAAATGTAAACCAAGTTTTCAAGTTTAATTTTGCTGTTCCGTCTTGTTTATTACCTATATTGGAGAATGTACTCCTCTTTAGAAAGCTGAAATGAGCTGACCGGTAGCTTCAGGTCTTTTCCTGTGTTGTTTTTTTATGTTATTCTTCCCTATGTTAGTGGTTAGTTCTTGTTTCGCGCTCCTTTTCTGGTTTCCTCTTCTTGTGTGTGTAGTCCTGCTATGATGTGATTACTCATTAAGCGCCGTTCTCCATACCTGCCTTGGTTTAGCTAATAGTGTCCCCACCTGCTGTCTACACTAATCACGTCCCCTTATATACCCAGTTTTGTTACGCCGGTTCGACATCGTGGTACCGGGTTCGATTCCCTCGAGGATGCGTCAAACGAAGAACACAACAAAGGTAGGATCTAACAAATGTATTAACAAAAAGTGAGCTCTGTACAAAAACACTGGAGCTAATAAAAAGGGAAACAAAAGACGCTAGCGAGAAAAAGCTGGGAAATATAAAGAACTAATTAAGACTTGGCACGATGGCACAAAAATTAAAAAAAAAATAATTAGCATGTGAGCTAAAGATGACAATAAGGTGGCTTAGCTAATGAGCTAGCGAGAAAACATACCTGACGTTACTTGTTGCATGTGAGCTAATTAGAGTCCCAGGCAGAAGAATGAAAAGAGGAAGGCTTATAAAGGGAAGGTGATTATTTGTAGCAGGTGTGCGGGACCGTGAGTAGCAGGTGAACTAATGAGTGACCATGATGACAGAACAAACAGGAAATAAGAGGTAGAATGACGGAGTGACACAACAATGGAAAAAATAAACAATAATATGTTAAGATCCGAGTAACGGATCTTAAAAAGTCTGGTACTTACTAAAGCTCCCCCCATATTTTTGATTGTTTGTTCAGTTCATAAATGTCAATATAGCATTCATTACATCCCTAGAGTACACCGTTCTCTACAGTGTTGTACAGCTGCAATAGTAAGAGAGTGTAATAGCGCTGTTTCGCCAGAAGGGGGCGGGGCAGGCCAAATGGGCACCATGGCTGTTTGGTGCACAGAGGTTAATACCCTTCCTGCCGTTCATCGAGACACATGTGGACCAATGAAGTGTTACGAAAACATTAATTAGCTATTTCTGTTGTTACAGGTAATATGTGCTAGCTAGCAGCTAAAATCCAGTCGGCAGTGTTTTAGCTACTTCTAAATCACCAATCCTCACCTCGATGGCGACAAATGAAGTGAGTTTCTTACAATTATCATCCCTGCAGGACGAGGATTAGCTAAACATGCTTCACTCCACACCATAAATGTAAAAAAACGGCATTGGTGGATCTACACTTGACATCCACTGTAATGATACCATGTACAGGAGCGTATTTAGTCGATACTACTATGATTACATCAATATTTTTTGGCATCACATCTTCTTTCGTTTTTGAAAAAATTACATCATGTTTAAAAACTCAGTAAATATGTCCCTGGATACGTGAGGACTTTGAATGTGACCAATGTATGATCCTGGAACGACTTGGTATCGGATCGATACCTATATTTGTGGTATCATCCAAAAATAATGCAAGGTATCGAACAACAGAATAATAAGTGTGTGGAGAGGGGCGTGGTCCACGCGTCCCCTGCAGGCGGGGTGTGTGCAGGGACCGGCCACAAAGCCGCAACAGGTGAGTGGATACCTCATCTGGAACGAGTTATCTAATCACCTGTTCCTTTATTGGCAGAGGGGGACTGAAAAGAAAGAGGCAGAGGGCTGAAAAACAAGAGCCTGAACATTGAGATTTGTAAAAGGAGAAATAAAACTGTGTTAAAACTCTGTAGCTGGCAGTGGTGTAATCCTGTCTAGCCCGACGAACGCGGGGGGAGAGAATGAAATGTCCACACAGTGATTATTACATTTTAACAGAAGTTGAAAGACAAGTTGTCCTGTATGTTCACTATTTTTTTAAGGACACACTTGCAATAAGAAACATATGTTTAATGTACCTTAAGATTTTTTGTTAAAATACATTTTTAAGGTCCCCTTTTTTTTATAAAAGTATTAAAAAGTATAAAAAATAATTTTGGTACTGGTATTGGCATCAGGACAACACAACTGTTTTGCAAATACAGTCTGATTTGACCAACAATGCAATGTTTTGCTGTAATTAATATCAGGTCTCAAGGACAGGACGGTGATGCCAGTGATAATCAACGCTCTTGGGCAAAGTTGGCTAAGTGGGAAGTTTTCCAGCGCGGAACAACCTTGGGCAGCAGTGTAGGATGGAGCAGTCAAACCAAGGTACGGGGACAGTACATCAGAAGGTGGATATAGTGCCAAGGAAACAAGAGAATTAAAGTATTAAATTGTTGCTTTGGAGGCATGACTCAATGTCAGGCCTGAATCAACAACCTTGTCAAGTTGGTATATTTATCCACACAATGTGACTTGGAGCCAAGGGGACTTTGGAGGAAAAGTGCGGCCTTCTCTTTGTCTGCGAGTCAAACGAAGCCAAGTTAGTTTGACTGATATGGATATTACTGGGCTGGATATTACCACCGAAGCAAGTTTTTTCCATATTCATGCTGATTATTTTGGGTTTTTCCACACAAAGCGGGATTAAATGCTGCCTGCTTAACAGTCAGAAACCAATCAGCGGCTTTGATGTGAAGCCTTGGCAGACGTAGGGTGGGAGAAGTGAGAGGGGAGGGAAGAGAACGGCTGTTTGAGGAGAAGAAGTTGAGAGGGACACACACACACACACACACACACACACACACACACACACACACACACACACACACACACACACACACACCAAAGAAGAAGGAAGCGAGAGAAAATAGCGCGCGTACTTGAGAATGGGGAGTCAGAGAGTTAAAAGAGCGTCCGTTCTGGTCAAGATGAGATGCTTGATTACAGATGGATGGCATCCAGGAAGTATCCGAATTGGATTGGAGGAGCGTCGCGTCCTTTGAGAGCTTCTCTTTTAATCATGGCTGCCGGGGATTTGGGAAGCTGCCTCACCAAGGAGAGGACACTCTTAATTAGACGACATGTTACTGCACATCCCCGGAGAAGCAACAACCGGCGTGGCAATGATTACACTTTGTTTCTGTCCTATACTCACAACCACCAACGAGCGTGCCTCCAAAGTCGTGCTGACATTCCGCTCACTATTTTCTGCGCACGCAGTACATGCAAATATCTGGAATTGGCAAACTGGTGCAGGATCTGTAATCTAGCGAGGAAACATCACATCCAAAAGCTCACAAAAGTGAGTACACCCCTCACATTTCACCAACCATCTTTGTACCAGTATATCTTCTCAAGGGACAGTCAGCGATGGGCAATAACAAGCTGCATGTAGCTTAACTACATTTTCCAATAGCTTCACTACTTTTTGAACGAGTAGTGATTCCTGTAGTTTAGCTATTTTTAGACCCATGTAACGAGGTAGCTTACATCAAAGCTACAAGCTACGAAGAGAGAAAATGGACTGCGAATCCAGGCCAAGCAAATAGGGAGAAAATAAAATGACCTGGATTAATGAGAACATCCATACAAACGGAAAAAATCCATGATGATTTGTTGGTGTCTGTATGATGAGTCACAATTGGTTGAGGTTAGGCCAAAATATCACAGACTGGCCAATCAGAGGCAGGATAGGGCGGGTTATCGAAACCAGAAATGCAAAACCTTAATAGATACACACTCATGTCACATGACGACGAGGGAGATGGAGACAAAGGGACGCTTCGAGGTGACTCAGAAAAAAAAAGAAACCTACTTGAAAATGGCAGAGGAATTATTTCAATCAATCAATTAATGTTTATTTATATAGCCCTAAATCACAAGTGTCTCAAAGGGCTGCACAAGCCACAACGACATCCTCGGTTCAGAGCCCACATAAGGGCAAGGAAAAAATTACAACCTAGTTGGATGTCAATGTAAATTACTATGAGAAACCTTGGAGAGGACCGCAGATGTGGGTGACCCCCCCCCCCCCCTCTCTAGGGGAGACTGGATGCAATGGACGTCGTTTGGGTCTAACATAATATTGTAAAAGTCCAGTCCATAGTGAATCCAACATAATAGTGAGAGTCCAGTCCATGGTAGGGCAAGCAGGAGACCATCCTGAGGAGGGACGGGTCAGCAGCGCAGAGATGTCCCCAACCGATGCACAGGCGAGCGGTCCACCCCTGGGTCCAGACTCTGGACAGCCAGCACTTCATCAATGGCCACCGAACCTGTGCCCCCCCACCCACGAGGGAGAGGGGGGGCAGAGGAGAAAAGAAATGAAACGGCAGATCAACTGGTCTAAAGGGGGGGTCTATTTAAAGGCTAGAGTATCCAAATGAGTTTCAAGATGGGACTTAAATGCTTCTACTGAGGTAGCATCTCTAACTGTTACCGGGAGGGCATTCCAAAGTACTGGAGCGTGAATAGAAAACACTCTAAAGCCTGCAGACTTTTTTTCGGCTCTGGTAATCACTAATAAGCTGGAGTTATTTGGACGCAGATTTCTGGCCGGGACATATGGTACAATACAATCGGCAAGATAGGATGGAGCTACACCATTTGGTATTTTATACGTAAGTAGTACAACCTTAAAGTCGCATCGCATCTTAAATGCACAGGAAGCCAGTGCAGGTGAGCCAGTATAGGCGTAGTATGATCAAATTTTCTTGTTCTTGTTAAAAGTGTAGCAGCCACATTTTGTACCAACTCTAATCTGGAAAATAATACGTTACAGTAAACGAAACGAGACGTAACGAACGCATGAATAATCATCTCAGTGTCGGTGGTGGACAAAATGGGAGTGCCGCGTGCCTGGCAACCCTTTCAATCGAGGACGTAAAGATATCCACCTATTCGTAATTCTGACAACAGAAAATATGCTGATTGGAGTGAGCATTGCTGGGGTTTGTCGACAAATAGGAAGTTGCTGGCAGTCTTCAAAGTACCCCAAAGCTGCCACAAATGATTGAATGATGTGGGCAGAACCGTGGACACT
Source organism: Nerophis ophidion (assembly GCF_033978795.1). Taxonomy (NCBI): domain Eukaryota; kingdom Metazoa; phylum Chordata; class Actinopteri; order Syngnathiformes; family Syngnathidae; genus Nerophis; species Nerophis ophidion. Next base: position 34,554,599 of record NC_084621.1, on the reverse strand, counting down.
CTTGTGATTTGGATAACATCGGACCGTCTGCCCAGCAGGATGAATTTGAGGAACAGTAATAGTCAATCAAGAGTGAAAAGCAAATTGCATTATCGCTCGCGAACAAATCATTCTTACTTGGATTGTTTCCCTGGCTTCGAGACTCTCTCGAAGGACAGTGTGGTGAAGACACAACAAACTCCCTTCTTGTCTCTCATTGACACACACCTGTTGTTGTTAACCTTGGACTGACTGGCTGCTGCAAGAACACTAAGGTCGCAGAACAGAGACATGCTGCAGGCTTTCACACACACATGCATGCACAAAAAATATACGCCACACCCCCCCCCATTCCACGCCTTTGACGCTGAAATCCCTTAGGGGTGACGGACAGCTGGGCAGCGCTTGAATAGCGGCAGCCTCCTTCCGTATCCCCCGCTCGCTCCCCTCTGTTGCCAGTCTTGTAAAGTTATTTGTAACTTGTTTATGTGTGCTGCAAGTCTTGAGTTGTATGTTGTAATATGTATATGTGCTTTGCTATGGAGGTTTTTTTCCCACTCCAGACTGGGCCCCCTTAAGAGCCCAGTTTGAGATATGATTTTTTTTTACTCATCCTCCCCCAGTGACTACCTTTTTCCCCACCTTTTACGGGTCACCTTGTGGCGACCCATCAGCGTTCTTGTTCTGTAACCCTGTATACTGTTTGTTTGTCTAATCTTGAATGGGTTTGTGCTGAAAACAAAATGTTGTTGTACTTTTACAAAGGCAATAAAGATCCATCCGTCCGTCCATCCATCCATCCATCCATCCATCCAATAATGCTCGTCATACAACGCAGAAGATAGTAGGTTAAAATCCTGGTCATAGCTGAAGTCGTAGAGCTGATTCATAAACATAATGTCTTTGCGAAATGTTTTATTCATCACCAAAAAATGTGTGCTATCAAATAATAGATTTCTTATTTCAGATTACCGTAAATTCTGGACTACAAGACTCTACTTTTTTCCTAGGCTTTGAACCTTGCATCTATTAAAACGGTTCGGCCCATTTATGGATTTTTTTTTGGCTCAAGCCCATAATGCAAATAGTTAAAAGAAAATCAAAATAATCAAAGACACTGAAAAGGTGTGTTATTGTTTGGGCTGTGGCGGCATTTTTAGGACAAGTTTGTTCACTGCGGGTGTTGCAGCGCTGCAGTGCCCTACTGTTTAGAGCTTTCAACCGGAAGTCCAAGTGCCTTTCCATCTTCTACCCGTCCATAGGTTCTTCATTCATTACTCAAAGCAACAATTGTAAGTTTTACAATACAACTAATACTATTTATACTTACTAAACCATCCCAAGTGTGAAGCATGCAGGAGTGTTTTTATGCATATTTGTACCTACTATCATAATGTGTTAGAACTATTAATTTACAATCGCATTATTTTTGTATTGTTTTGGTTTCACAAAATCCTCAGTTACAGTAAGTCATCAAGATGTCACCATGAAGTGATTGAGTCTGTTTAGCCGATTGGAGGCAGTGGGTCCATGACCATGACATGACGTTTGAGCGGCTGTTTTACTGCTGTGTAAAACCGGCACCGTTTGGTATGTAAATTAACAGTTACAAAATGTGTTTCTGTGTAAATGACTCATTTCACAACGTATATATCTTGGGATTACAGTCCGGTACGGCAAATATATCGCCTTTTTTTTTTTTCTTTAACAAAATAGTGGGTGTAGCTGTAAAACCGTGTTTTCTATAGCCTGGGAATTACTTTATTCACACTTTCAAATTTGGAATATCGTATTTTTTTGGATTATAAATCGCTCCGGAGTATACGTCGCACCGGCCGAAAATGCATAATAAAGAAGGTAAAAAACATATATACGTCGCACTTGGATCATGGCATATTCTGGTTTTGGTTCTGTTTATCTCATTCTGTATAGTATTTGTCTTCCTCAGTTCTTTGTCGCACTTCCTGGTTTTGTTCCGTTGTCATAGTTATCCATTTAGTGTCACCTGTCTCTCCTTTGATCACGCGCACCTGCCCTTAATTAGTTATCTCCCTATTTAAGACCACCTATGTTTGACATTCTTTCTTGGACTGTTGTTTGCTTCCATGCAAAAGATGACGTCACATTCCAGCATTGTGGTAACTATTAGCGCTTGATTAGCTTCCACGCTATTTTGTTTGTTCTTTTCCCTAGTTCTCACGCTAGCGCTTTTTGTTCTTTCTAGCTTCCACGCTAGTTCTGTTGTTTTGTTTGTTAGTGCCTTCATGCAAAGTGTTTTGTTTCCTAGTCTGTTTCATAGTGTTCTTTAGTGTGTAAATAAATCATTATCCTTACCCTCACGCTGTGTTCCATCTTTGCAGCACCCATGAGAGAACAACTCGTCACCACAATGCCACCAAGACGTCACACTATCACCTATGCGATACTGTCTGACTTGATTATTGATTGCAACTTGCCCCTGTCTATTGTGGAAAACAAGAGTTTTCGCCACTTTCTGACAGTACATGACAGCAAGTACAGCCCCGTGTGTCGCAGAACACTGACATCAAAAACAGAACCTCGCTGAAGAAAGACGATCAAAATTAAAAACTCAATTGAGCCACACTGACTATGTTTCAGTGACTGTGGACATTTGGTCTGACCGAAAGATAAGAGGATTCCTCGGTGTCACTGTGCACTGGATGGACAAAGAGGCAGAGAGGATACAGCTCAAGTCCAATCTCTTGGCTTGTGAGCGCTTCAAAGGCTCACATACAGCTGAACGAATCTGTGACAAATTTGAGGCAATATGTGATGAATAAAACATTAAAGGTAAACTGGACTACATTATTAGTGACAACGCTGCTAACATGCGAAAAGCATTCACACTGTGTTTCCCCAGTGAACAAGAGGATGACGATGATGGAGATCATCTTGATGACCCTGAGCTTTTTTGTTATGTTCACGTATATGTCATGTTTTTTCAATGTTAACACTTTTGTACAAATAAGTACAGTAGCACTTTATTTTTCAAATGTGTTTATTCTGTAAAGGAATGAGTCAAATGTTTAAAATGACTGGTTAATAGTGCTATTATAAAGTGCAATGTCAGCACAATTTTCTTTCCTGCAATTTAAAATGCACTTGATTTAATAAATAAATACAGCGTTTTAAAAGCATACACAATCTGTTTTAATATATTAGTTGGTGGTTAAAAGGACTTGAAAGGACTTGAAACTCAAAATGCAGGACTTGGGACTTGACTTGAGACTTTCCAGTCTTGACTCGAGACTTGACTCGGACTTGAGGGTAAAGAGTTGAGACTTACTTGTGACTTGCAAAACAATAACTTTGTCCCACTTCTGCCCTCCAGCCATCCATTTTTCTAACGCTTGTACCGTTGGGGTGACGGGGGATGCTGGAGCCTATCTCAGCTGCATTCGGGCGGTAGGCATTACACCCTGGACAAGTAGCGACCTCATCGCAGGGCCAACACAGATAGACAGACACCATTCTCACTCACATTCACACAGTAGGGCCAATTTACTGTTGCCAATCAGCCTATCCCCAAGGTGCATGTTTTTAACAATTCAGAAAAATACACACATAATAAGTAAAAAAGCAATGTATGTAAAAAGTATAGACTACTAGAATAACAATTTGCACACAAAAAATGAATACACATTGTACTATCCTACCTATAGTGTGTGTACACTGGAACTACTTTATCAAAACAAGGAACCAGAAAAGTGAATCTGAATGCTGCCATGTTTCCTTTGACTCTGACTCATGTTCTAGTCCAGCCGCCAGTCGGTTGGCACATGCAGCGTGGGCAACAAAAATCTACTTTTTTCATGTCCCATCTCTTCGTCTTGTCTCTGCTCCTGTAACATGGCATTTATTTGGTGTGTGGGTGCATGTGTGTGTGTGTGTGTGTGTGTGTGTGTGTGTGTGTGTGCGTGCGTGCGTGCGTGTCCCATATGCTTGGTCCTCCCTTTAAGATTGTTGCATCAGTTTATTTATAGACCCAATTAGACCTGAAGGAAGTTAGAGGATTTAGAGAAATCACCAATCATTTTGTGTTTCAGAAAAAAACAACAACATTGTAAACAAAATATTAATATTGATTTATTATTAATGAAAAAAAAAGTATTGTCATGAAACAAGTCTTATTTGTTAATTGTTAAATATAATAGAACCCAAATGCCAATATATTGACAAGTAGAACTATCTTAATTCCCCTAATCAATCAATCAGAGAAAAATAATTTCAAAGCAATTCTGATTTGGGTAATATTTTGTGTTCTACGCAGTGACGTGCTGCCAGGAGGAGGCAAGTGAGGCAAGAGATGTTCCAAAACGAATTAATAAAATAAAATAAGTTTTAATATTTCTCTTTTGGTTTATGCTTTCTATGTGATTTTGGTTTGGTTCCTGTATATTTTGATAATTTTCTTGGTCAAAATCGCAGAAATTCCATGTTTCCTGATCAAAACAATGCAGCAGATGAGAAATGAGGCAGACACAGGCGCAGCCTCCACAGCTACACACAGTGTGAATTGGGTGTGCGTGCGAGGGGGCGCATGCTTGTTGCCACGGGGAAAAGGCAGGTCTTGAGGCAGCAAGTACCTCTCCCTCAAGGTATATTGTCATCTTGCAGTTCAATGCCTCAGCAGTAATCTGACTCGCCACAGTGGGAGAAGTGGGGGCACTCAAGCTAGCAGACACAGGTCTCTCTAGCAGAAACCAGCATTTTTTAATTTTCTTTTTTTTTTAACTGTATTTATAACAAACATGACATTTTTATTCGAGTAAGCCAGCGTTTGTGGGTGTTTTTTGTCAGATGCAAAAATATTGTTTAATTTCTTGGAAGGAAATTGAATTAAATGAATGTGTCTGCCAATATGGAGGATTATATACTATATCCAAGATTAAATATTTCTCTAAACTGGACTTTAAGACAAAAAGAATCATACAAAGTACGTTTTCATGGAGGATAGCTATTGCTGCTTCAGATACAAATACAGAAAGGTAAAAAACGCTCACAATACTTGATTTATTTTGTTAAAAGCAAATGGGACCACCTTATCAAATACTTTTTGGACCCATTTATCATATCATAATATCATTATGATAACGTTTTTATGAAAGCGAATAACTCCCATTTTTTTCCTGTTACTGTAATGTGCAACCTAAATCAACAATGACTAGAGCTGCACATAAGAATTTAAGTTAAAAAAAAAAAAGAATAAATAAATGTATGCCTCACCTGGTGTTTAGTTCACCACACGTCACTGGTTCTATGCCCTATTTTTATACCTTCAAACAGGTCTAGGACATTCAAACAGGTCTAGGTTAACGTAGTTAATGTGCGCAACATGTATGTAGTAACATGTAGGGATGGGTATTATTTACATTTAAACCGATACTTGCGAAGTACCGCATCAGTACTTCAAAAATGGCGCTGGTGCTTAAATGATTCTTGAACCAGTACAGTGCTACCTCAAACTACGAGCACATTGCGTTCCATGACCAAGCTTGTAACTCAAGACCCTTAAAGCAGCCCTGCCTTTGAAATTAATATAATTGAATTCAATTAATCCATGCTTGGCCCTCCCAAAACAGCACACACTTGTAACAAGTAAAATGCATTTTTAAAATGAGAAAATAACTTTTAGCCAAGAAATGTTGTATAAAAACAATACAATATTAGTCCAACTGTATATATATATATATATATATATATATATATATATATATATATATATATATATATATAGGCTCCAGCACTTGCGATGAGGTGGTGACTTGTTCAGGGTGTCCAGCACCCGCCGCGACCCAAAAGGGACAAGTGGTAGAAAATGGATTCTTCTGTTTTTTGATACTTTACATTAGTTTTGGTATCAATCCGATACCAAGTCGTTACAGGATCATACTTTGGTATTATTCACAGTCCTCATTTGTCCAGGGATGTATTTCCTGAGTTTATAAACATGATATAAATTTGAAAAAAGAAGGTACTTTTTCGTGGCGATTTTGTACCGAATATGATTTATTAGTGTCACGGCAGTATACCAATACTGGTATACTGCACAACTTTGAGATATATATATATATATACTGTATATGTATATATATATATATATATATATATATATATATATATAATAACTGCACTACAGTTAAGGATGGGAATTAATAAGAATGTTCAATTATTTACTTGTGTGATGCTGAGGTGGTGACCTTCCGCCCGAATGCAGCTAAGATAGCCTCCAGCACCCGCCGCGACCCCAAAAGGGACAAGCGGTAGAAAATGGATGGACGGGATGGATAGTTGTATAAAGTGATTACATACTGCATTTACCTTGAAATGCAACCACGGTCCGCAGAGATGTTGGTTTCATGTTTCGGGTTGGAGATTTCCTCGGAAATCACATCGACAGTTTGCCTTCACTGTAGTGTCCTGGTGCGGGGAGCTCTCGTAAGAAGTGAAGCTCTGAACGCAGGTCGCGTATACTTGGGAGAAAAGACATTTAAAGTGTTTAATTCCAGATGCTTTTCCATTGCACATACCACCAACAGCGTCTCCACATTCCAGTGACAAGATGTTGTGTTTGCAGGATGGTGCCAAGTCTGCCGACAAACATTGCTATAAGCTCAGTATGCCTGGCAGAGTCGGTCATGATAGTGATATTTTACAATCACTATCATGATAGTGATAGTAAAATATCACTATCATGATAGTGATAGTGATATTTTACTAATTCATTTACAGGCCTGCTGAAATGAGATTTTCTTATTCAAACGGGAATAGCAGGTCCATTCTATGTGTCATACTTGATCATTTCGCAATATTGCCATATTTTTTGCTGAAAGTATTTGGTAGAGAAAATCGACTATAAAGTTCACAACTTTTGGTCGCTCTTAAAAAAGCCCTGCCTTTCCCAGAAGTAATGCGTGTGACATCACAGATTGTCGGACTCTTCACATCCACCCATTAATTACAATCATGGACCCCAGCAGCGCGAGGGATTCTGAGCGAGAAAGCGACAAGGGATTATATGTACCAAATCACACATCAATGTCTCCAAAACAACAGAGAGTAGTCAGGCGGGCTTTGAAGATCAAAGAGGCAGCTGCATGTGTTGGTAATTACAATTTGAACAAACAATTTGAAGTCAAATGAAGTTCAAAACAAATGTGTGAATCTCAGTGTATATTAATGTTGTCCCGAAACCAATATTTTGGTACCGGTACCAAAATTATTTTGATACTTTGATACTTTTCTAAATAAAGAGGACCACAAAATTGAATTATTGGCTTTTTTTAAACAAAAAATCTTAGGGTACATTAAACATATGTTTCTTATTGCAAATTTGTCCTTAAATGAAATAGTGGACGTACATGAAAACTTGTCTTTTAGCTTGATTGATTGATTTAAACTTTTGTTACTAGATTGCACAGTACAGTACATATTCTGGACAATTGACCACTAAATGGTAATACCCGAATAAGTTTTTCAACTTGTTTAAGTCAAAGTCCACGTAAATCAATTCATGGTAGTAAGTAAGCAAAAAAAGTGTTACGTTGGGAACGCATGGCGATGCGCGGATGTGTCAGCCTTTTGATGCCAAAGGACCGGAGCAGGCAGGAGTGAAGGTAGGAGCAAATTTTAATTATAATATAACAAAAGAACACTTGAACAACAAGGAAAGAAAAGGTGTGCCAACGCACGGAAAGCTAAATGCTAATGTTAGCAAGGGTAGAGTTCTCAAGTCCAAACAAAAGTGCGAGCCGAGCACGCGAAGCTAAGCTACAACTTAGCAGAGTACATACAAGGAAGAATAACTCACATAACTGTTGCATGAGCAAACGAACCAACCAGGCAGAACTCAGGTAATAGGTGGGCTTAAATACAAAGAATATAATTACAAACAGGTGTGTGACCAGAGTGCGTGCGGGAGGCGTAATTAAGTAGCCATGGTGACGAATGTAAACAAGGAAGTGCGCTAACAAAGGGATCGGCAGAGTCCAGAAGTAAACAAAACAGGATTTGCCATGAACACAAGATGTGATCCGGAACCGGATCACAACACAAAGGCTCCTAATTAGTCTGCTGACATATGCAGTAACATATTGTGTCATTTTCCATTCTATTATTTTGTCAAAATTATTAAGGACAAGTGGTAGAAAATTAACTAATAAGCTACTTGTTGATTTACTGTTAATATCTGCTTACTTTCTCTTTTAACATGTTCAATCTACACTTCCTGCAATGAGGTGGCTACTTGTCCAGGTTATACCCCGCCTTCAGCCCGATTGTAGATAGGCACCGGCGCCTATTGCAACCTCAAAGGGAATAAACGGTGGAAAAAGGATGGATATCTACACTCTTGTTAAAATGTAATAATCAATTATTCTTCTGTTGTTTGATATTTAACATTAGTTTTGGATGATACCACAAATTTAGGTATGGATATTCATGTGTCCAGGGACGTATTTCATGAGTTTATAAACATAGTATACATTTTTAAAAAACGAAAGAAGATGTTGTGATTCCAAAAAATATTCGCCTAATCACAGTAGTATCAACTAGATACGCTACTGTACTTGGTATCATTACAGTGGTGGTGAACCAGTACTTGTTAGAGGCGGTATAGTACCGAACATGATTCATTAGTATCACGGTACTATACTAATATCGGTATACCGGTATTAGTACAGCTCGGTTGGTAAAGTGGCCGTCCCAGCAACTTTAAGGTTCCAGGTTCGATCCCCGCTTCCATTATCCTCGTCACTGCAGTTGTGTCTTCGAGCAAGACACTTTACCCACCTGCTCCCAGTGACACCCACACTGGTTTAAAAGTAACATAGATATTGGGTTTCACTATGTAAAAGCACTTTGGGTCACTAGAGAAAAGTGCTATATAAATATAATTCACTTCACTTCACAACCCTAGTGTATCTTTGTTCAAATATTCTGTAACAGGAACCACTGCATTTTTTTTTATAGTACAATCGACTTTTTGGAATGTAAATTACATATTTATTTCTGAACACTATCATTAAAATACCCATAAAAGCTCAAAATAGATGATTATTTGACTTTCTCCAAAAATGTGGTCGAAGATGCAGCTCTTGAGCGAGAACTTGCCCTCTAAGCCAAGAGCAGCCTCGGAGCCAGGTCTGCGCTGACAACGTGACTGATGCCGGCTGGCAGCCGGCTACACACACCTACTGCTCGAGAGGTGAAACGATAGAGAGAGACAGCAGGAAGAGATGAATGATGCAGGTCATGTGTCAGAACAGGATTGATTTGGATCCCAACCAAAATCACTGATGGCTTATGGAGACCGAGAGATGGATGGAGCGACAAAGAAAGAATGACCAATAGATTTTAGATACTTGGAGCTGCCAGCTGGCTCCTGTTGAATGGGGGAGGTGAGTGGAAGGTAGGTGGATGTATAAATGGACTGGAGATGTTGATCTCTTGCTATTTAAGCACGTACAGTAAATACACAGCCTCATTTTGTGGTGATAAAGAGCTCACATTTTGTGTGCAAGAGAAAAAAGACTGGGGATATTTCCACTCATGGAGCTTTAAGTCCATGCGAGGCACCTCATCCCTCTGTAATGCAGAGTATCTCATCAATTCTCCAAGCATTGTCTTGCTCGCCATTGTCCTCTAAAGCGGCCACATGCCCACAGCCACCAAACACCAGAGTGCACACAATGGACGCACGCCGACAGAAACTGAGTCTTGGCAGGAAGGAGCTGCATATATACACAATTAACACAAACTCACCTATGGCACACACACACGCACACACACACACACACACACACACACACACACACACACACACACACACACACACACACACACACACACACACACACACTCTTGTATTTCTTACCTTCTTGAGACTTTCGAAAAATGCCTCCCTCTTTAGGACCACTCTTTCTAGATATAGAAACATTTGTATTTCCAACATTGATAATGGATACATACCGTATTTTTCGGAGTACAAGTCCCACCTGCCGAAATGCATAGTAAAGAAGGGAAAAAACATATACATATCAGTAGAAGCATTTAAGTCTCACTAGCCTTTAAATAGACTCCCTTTTTAGACCAGTTGATCTGCCGTTTCTTTTCTTTTTCTCCTATGTCCCACTCTCCCTTGTGGAGGGGGTCCGGTCCGATCCGGTGGCCATGGATGACGTACTGGCTGTCCAGAGTCGGGACCCAGGATGGACCGCTTGCCTGTCTATCGACTGGGGACATCTCTGCGCTGCTGATCCGCCTCCGCTTGGGATGTTTTCCTGCTGGCTCCGCTGTGAACGGAACTCTCGCTGCTGTGTTGGATCCGCTTTGGACTGGACTCTCGCGGCTGTGTTGGATCCATTATGGATTGAACTTTCACAGTATCATGTTAGACCCGCTCGACATCCATTGCTTTCGTCCTCTCCAAGGTTCTCATAGTCATCATTGTCACCGACGTCCCACTGGGTGTGAGTTTTCCTTGCCCTTATGTGGGCCTACCGAGGATGTCGTAGTGGTTTGTGTTGTGGTTTGTGTAGCCCTTTGAGACACTAGTGATTTAGGGCTGTATAAGTAAACATTGATTGATTAATAGATATATAAGCCGCACTGGAGTATAAGTCGGGGCTTCACGGTGGTAGAGGGGTCAGTGCGTCTGCCTCACAATACAAAGGTCCTGAGTAGTCCTGGGTTCAATCCCGTGCTCGGGATCTTTCTGTGTGGAGTTTGCATGTCCTCCCCGTGAATGCGTGGGTTCCCTCCGGGTACTCCGGCTTCCTCCCACTTCCAAAGACATGCACCTGGGGATAGGTTGATTGGAAACACTAAATGGTCCCTAGTGTGTGAATACTGTCTGTCTCTCTGTGTTGGTACTGCGATGAGGTGGCGACTTGTCCAGGGTGTACACCGCCTTCCACCTGATTGTAGCTGGAGTAGGCGCCAGTGCCCCCCGTGACCTCAAAAGGGAATAAGCAATAGAAAATGGATGGATGGATGGAGTATAAGTCGCATTTTTTGGGGAAATTTATTTGAAAAAACCCAACACCAAGAATAGACATTGTAAAGGCTATTTAAAATAAAGAATAGTGAACAACAGGCTGAATAAGTGTACGTTATATGACGCATAAATAACCAACTGAGAAGGGGCCTGGTATGTCAACGTAACATATTATAGTAAGAGTCATTCAAATAACTATAACATATAGAACATGCTATACGTTTCCCAAACAATCTGTCACTCCTAATCGATACATCCCATGAAATCTTATATGTCTAGTCCAGTGGTTCTTAAACTGGGTTCGGTCGAACCCTAGGGGTTCGGCGAGGCGTTCTCAGGGGTTTGACGGGAGGTCAAGACACACCCGACTCATCGTGTAAATAAAAACTTCTCCCTATCGACGTATTATGGATACCCCCAAACAATGTTCCCTCTGTTTCCATCTAATTTGCAAGTGTGTAATTTGTTGTGAGTTCATGCACCGTGAAGGTTTTGTTCTTTGAACTAGGTGATGTTCATGCACGGTTAATTTTGTGCACCAGTAAAAAAAACATATACCTTTGTCTTGAATTTAAAACAAAAAAATATACATATTAAAGAAGGTATACTAAAGAAGGGTTCGGTGAATGCGCATATGAAACTGTTGGGGTTCGGTACCTCCAACAAGGTTAAGAACCACTAGTCTAGTCTCTTACGTGAATGAGCTAAATAAATAATAAATAATCCCCCCCAGTCTAATGGCGTGTGGGACAAAGGAGTTTTTGAGTCTATTGTATATGTATGTCGGATTTAAAGTAGTTTCCAAATTTATGTTTTTAGAATTGTTTAATACGCTTAACTTCAGCATAGTAATTACTGTAAAAAAGTGGATTGTTCGTTGCGTTGCTCAAAGTAAGATTATTTGTATTTGTTGCTGGGAAAACCCTTGATTTCAGCCTTTCAAAGCTCCTCTTGGACCATCACTTTTTGACCTTGGAATTCATCAAATTCTGGTTACAGCCCTGCCTGTCATATATATTGTTTTATATTTACTTCAATTATATTCATTACAACCACACTATTAGAATGTGAATAAATACCTAGAGTCCTATACATGGACATATCCAGATGACGTATGCTCACCCTGACAACATTATTTACCAGATATGGAGCCTATTTTCCAATCAAATAAAGAGTAGTATAGCTTGTACTCTCCTTCATTTGCCTCCACAACAACACAGTTTTCCTGATACCGTTTGGTGTGGTCCTCTGGCTGCTTGCATCTCTACTCTCTGTGTTCAGCATGTGGGCCCTAGAATTGTGCGTTTTGTGTACCGTCATTGCGTTGTCCGTTCTCAACCCCACAGGGCTTGTATATAGGAGCCTGGCCCTCTCCCCATGCCTTTGTATCACCAGATTTTCGCCTCTGAGCTCCTCAGTGTGTGTGTGTGTGTGTGTGTGTGTGTGTGTGTATGCATGTGTGTGTGTTCTTGTATTTCTATCCTTCTTGAGACATCAAGAAGGAAAAGTAGCTTCCATATGAGGAGCAGTGAACACGTCAGGACATAAATCATGGTCCCAATACCGAAAACTATTCCATCTAATAGAGAATGCCTCATCTGCACCCCTGGTGGTGAAATCTATCAAAATTAGGGTAGTCCCCCCAAAATTGACTGTGGTCAACATATGAAATAACAAGTGTGTGTAAAAGTTGTAAGTGCTCCCCCTTTGGCCAGCTTATGTAATAACAAGTCAGTGGAGGGAGATTGAAATGTGCCCCTTTTGGCCAAAATGTATTAAAAAAAATAAAAAAAATATGTATATAGAGACATACCGTGATAACTTGAAGTAAATAAGGTAGGTTAAAAACCAATTACAAACAAAAAATGAAAATAAAAAAAATAATTAAAATCAGTGTTTTCCTCACAATGTATAAAATTGGAAACAATTTCTCTTCTGTCTTTTCTGTTCAAAATGGTGACATTTGTCCTATAAAATTCTGATTCATCACAATATTGCCAATGTTTTGTTTTTCTTGTAAAATACTGACATTTTTTGAGTATAATGATGACTTTCGTCATAAATATACCTGGTAGAATTACGATAATTACAATATATTGCCAACGTTTTAAAGTTTTCATTTAATATTGTGACTTTTGTCGAGTAAAATTACGACTCTTTCCATTAAATTGCCAAAATTAAGATTTTCTTGTAAAATTGCTAATGTTATTGAGTAAAATTCCAACTTTTATCATAACATCGCACACGTTTTGTTTTTCTTGTAAAATGTGAATTTGCGTTAAGTAAAATTATGACTTTTATTATAAAAATGCGAAAAAATTGTAAGTTTTACTTGTGAAATTGTTGAGTCGAGTTTGAGTTTATTTCGAACATGCAAGCATACAACATGATTCATCACGATTTCCAGTTTCTCTTTTCAACATGTTCGAAAAGGAGTAGGAAGAAGCAGAGCTAATTTAATCCTACCCCTTTTCTTTTACATAACAGTTGCTAAAACGTTTGTTCACTTCCTGTTCTCAATGTATTCACCATATACTCCATAAGTAATCACAATAAAAATAAATACATAAATAAATGTTAGTTGGTGAAGTAAGTTATATTTCATATGATGAGATAAGTAAGATTATTTTGAGAACGAAAGAATGGAATAATGAAATACATTCAGAATGTTTATCATGGTTCTTCTACTTTGTACTTTGTAAACACTTTGAGTTTGAAAAGTTTCTTGAAGTGGATTATATTAGTACGTTGTTTGATTGCGCTGCTTAATCCATTCCATAATTGTGTCAAGACTTGGACTATGGTGTGGTTTGTTTTCCCATGGTGCAAAGCGATTGGAACGTAAATGGCGTGAAGGTAAGGACATCTTTTAATTAATAACTCAAAAAGAAACAAACGAAAAGTGCTTACAGAGGAGGTACAAAAACTTGGCTATGAAACAAAACTATGCACAATGGCAGAACTATGGACAACAAAAACGAAAACTTACTGGGACCGAGAACGACCATGGATCATCGGCATGGATAACATGGTTGTCGCCAGGCCGACTGCCTGGCAACTACAGGCTTAAATAGGTGCAGTGATTAACAGGTGCATGAGTCCAAATGAACCAGGTGCGTGACATGACAGATGCAAACTAATTGGTAGTCATGGTGACCAAAACAAGAGTACACAATGACAGGAACTAAAGCAGTCAAAAACAAAACAGAACATAACTAAACAGAACACGATCACACACACATGACAAATTTAAATCCACATACAGATATACTGATGGTCTTAAGTGTTGTACGTGCGTATAAATGTTTTAAATTGTATTTTTCTCTAAGATTATATTTCTCCTCCTGTGAAATTCCAACTCATTTTTCACAACATTTTTCGGACTATATGTCGCAGTTTTTTTCATAGTTTGGCCGGGGGTGCAACTTTTACTCAGGAGCAACTTATGCGTGAAATTGTTAACACATTACAGTAAAATATCAAATAATATTATTATAGTGTCTCAAAGGGCTGCACAAACAGCAACACGAAGCACTACGACATCCTCTGTAGGCCCACATAAGGGCAAGGAAAACTCACACCCAGTGGGACGTCGGTGACACTGATGACTATGAGAACCTTGGAGAGGAGGAAAGCAATGGATGTCGAGTGGGTCTAACATGATACTGTGAAAGTTCAATCCATAATGGATCTAACACAGTCGCGAGAGTCCAGTTCAAAGCGGATCCAACACAGCAGCAAGAGTCCCGTTCACAGTGGAGCCAGTGAGAAAACATCCCAAGCGGAGGTGGATCAGCAGCGCAGAGATGTCCCCAGCCGATACACAGGCAAGCAATACATGGCCACCGGATCGGACCGGACCCCCTCCACAAGGGAGAGTGGGACATAGGAGAAAAAGAAAAGAAACGGCAGATCAACTGGTCTAAAAAGGGAGTCTATTTAAAGGCTAGAGTATACAAATGAGTTTTAAGGTGAGACTTAAATGCTTTTACTGAGGTGGCATCTCGAACTGTTACCGGGAGGGCATTCCAGAGTACTGGAGCCAGAACGGAAAACGCTCTACAGCCCGCAGACTTTTTTTGGGCTTTGGGAATCACTAATAAGCCGGAGTCCTTTGAACGCAGATTTCTTGCCGGGACATATGGTACAATACAATCGGCAAGATAGGATGGAGCTAGACCGTGTAATATTTTATACGTAAGTAGTAAAACCTTAAAGTCCCATCTTAAGTACACAGGAAGCCAGTGCAGGTGTGCCAGTACAGGCGTAATGTGATCAAACTTTCTTGTTCTTGTCAAAAGTCTAGCAGCCGCATTTTGTACCAACTGTAATCTTTTGATGCTAGACATGGGGAGACCCGAAAATAATACGTTACAGTAGTCGAGGCGAGACGTAACAAACGCATGGATAATGATCTCGGCGTCTTTAGTGGACAAAATGGAGCGAATTTTAGCGATATTACGGAGATGAAAGAAGGCCGTTTTAGTAACGCTTTTAATGTGTGACTCAAAGGAGAGAGTTGGGTCGAAGATAATACCCAGATTCTTTACCGAGTCGCCTTGTTTAATTGTTTGGTTGTCAAATGTTAGAGTTGTATTATTAAATAGAGGTCAGTGTCTAGCAGGACCGATAATCAGCATTTCCGTTTTTTTGGCGTTGAGTTGCAAAAAGTTAGCGGACATCCATTGTTTAATTTCATTAAGACACGCCTCCAGCTGACTACAGTCCGGCGTGTTGGTAGGCTTTAGGGGCATGTAGAGTTGGGTGTCATCAGCATAACAGTGAAAGCTAACACCGTATTTGCGTATGATGTCACATAGCGGCAGCCTGTAGATGCTGAAGAGTGCAGGGCCAAGGACCGAACCCTGGGGAACTCCACACGTTACCTTAACGTAGTCCGAGGTCATACTGTTATGGGAGACGCACTGCACCCTGTCAGTAAGATAAGAGTTAAACCAAGACAGGGCTAAGTCTGACATACCAATTCGTGTTTTGATACGTTCTAATAAAATATTATGATCGACGGTATCGAAAGCAGCGCTAAGATCGAGGAGCAGCAACATAGATGACGCATCAGAATCCATCGTTAGCAATAGATCATTAGTCATTTTTGCGAGGGCTGTCTCCGTAGAGTGTTTTGCCTAAAACCGGATTGAAAGTTTTCACATAGATTGTTAGACGCTAAGTGTTCATTTAACTGCTCCGCAAAAATTTTTTCGAGGATTTTTGAAATAAAGGGAAGATGAGACACCGGTCGGTATTTCACCATGAGGTCAGGATCGAGGTTAGGTCTTTTAAGAAGAGGATGAATAACCGCTTTTTTTGAATGCTAGGGGAACAGTGCCCGAGGTAAGTCATAAGTTTATAATATTTAGCACTGATGGACCTAATAATACAAAGAGCTCCTTGATAAGTTTCCCAGGAAGAGGGTCAAGTAAACACGTTGTTTGTTTTATTCCATTTACACGTTTATAACAATTCCTCTAATGTTATTTCCTCAAAATGAGGAGAAACTATTTTGGAGGCAGTATCCGCCGTATAGACAGTCGTATCTTTGTTAATAGAACCCAGTTGTAGCTGGGACGCATTGTCTTTAATGTCCTTTCTAATGACTTCAATTTTCTTATTAAGAATTGCATAAAGTCATCAGCTGAGTGGGTGGAGCTACTGGAAGGGGTCCTTGTTGGGTTAGCGATGCTACCGTACCAAACAAAAATTTAGGATCGTTTTTATTACGGTGGATGAGATTTGAGTAATATTTAGCTTTAGCTAAGGTAAGCATGTGTTTATAAGTTATTAAACCATCACTCCATGCTTGATGGTGCACCTCAAGTTTAGTCGTGCGCCATTTGCGTTCCAGCTTTCTACATAATAATTTCTGAGCTCTAGTTTCTTCTGTAAACCACGGGGTACACTTTTTTGGAGCCTTTTTTAACTTTGGCGGTGCTATGTTATCAATGGTTTCGCGCAGGGCGTCGTTAAAGTTGTTAGTGAGGTTATCAATAGAGCCCACATACTTTGAGAATGGTGCCATTACCGAGGGTAGTAGGGTCAGCAAGAGTTGTCGTTGTGGCCGTATTAATGTTGCGGCTGCTATAGCAGTTATTATTATATTATTAGTTTGACGAACATGCGTCTGAACCTCGAATTTAATAAGGTAATGATCGGACAATACTTTAGTATACGGGAGTACCGTAATTTTGGAAACGGTGATACCCCTGACAAGCACTAGGTCTATCGTATTACTGTTGCGATGCGTGGGTTCATTTATTATTTGTGTAAGACCACAGCTATCAATTATAGTCTGGAGCGCTACGCACGTGGGTCCGATGGGGTATTCATATGGATATTAAAGTCCCCCATTATGATTATATTATCGGCGTGCGTCACTAGATCAGCACGAACTCTGAGAATTCATTGATAAAGTCCGAATAAGGGCTGGGAGGCGGTAGATAACAGCCAGGTGTAGAGGCAGTGGTGTGACAGACCTCATAGTAAGCACCTCAAACGATTTATATTTATTATTTATGTTAGGACTAAGGTTAAAGTGTCGTTGTATATTAGTGCGACCCCCCACCCCTTTTAAGGGGACGGGCAATGTGCGCGTGTGTAAAGTTAGGAGGACATGCCTCATTTAGCGCAAAAAAGTCGTTTGGTTTAAGCCAGGTTTCGCTGAGACCGATGACGTTAAGATTGTTGTCTCTGATGATATCATTAACTAACAACGTTTTGGGTTAAAAAACCTATATTATAGGTAGTGGGCTGTTTTAGGGAATTTTTGATCAAATTATCCGTAGTAGCAATATTAATAATGTTGTGTTTATTATGCCCAGTGCATTTAGTATAGTTACGACCATATCTAGGAATTGATACGACGGGAATTTCCGATTGTTTGATTGTTGCTTTGATAAACTGCACGCATCATAGTTTGCCACCTCAGTAGAACACATGTCCAACTCTGAAACAATCAAAGCAGAAAAATCCGAGATGGCGGCGCCCAGACGGGCTGCAGCATCGCGGAGCTCTCGCAAAAGATGAAACTTTTGGCAGAAATACCGGACATTTCTGCAATCTTCATGGCTGGCTCACATCGTGGTCACTCCGTGATCACGTACGACCGCCAGACACTTCTGGATGTGAACATATCGGGCCGTTTTGGACTGATAGACGCGTGCTTGTTAGACCTGCTAACTAGCACGGGAATACTTCGGCGGCTACATCCAGCGGCCTGTGAAGCAGGGGAGTATAGTAGCAGCGGGGGCCGTCTACGGAGCAGACGCCAGCGGTGTGATCGAAAAGGCGAATGTCGAGCGGGGCTAAAAACAAAGCAGAAGGCTAATCCCCACAGAACACAACTTCCCTCCATCCTGAAGCCGGATTTAAATGGAAGATGCGAGACTACTGGTCTGGGTAAGGAGTCAGTTGAATTAGAACAAGTTTTTTCTGCTTTGATTGTTTCAGAGTTGGACATGGATGTAAAACAATAACAGTGCATACGTGTTCATAACATGATCACTACTGCCTTGTTTCTCTTGTTGTATTCTTTTTTACTGTTATATTTTTATCCCCATTGTTGTTTGTATTTTTATTCTTATCTGAATATTTTTCTCTTTTGTTTCCATTTAAACCCCCATTATTTACTTTTTACTTTTTAAATTGATCTCAACTCTGTACACTGCTGCTGGAATTTTAATTTTCCTGAAGGAACTCTCCTGAAGGAATCAATAACAGTACTATCAATCTATCTATCTATCTATCTATCTATCTATCTATCTATCTATCTATCCTCTACACTTAAACTTGCATCCTTCTGCTTTGAAGTGTCTGTCTTAATCACGCAGCCCTCGAGGGCCGCTGGAAGAATTTGGAGAAATTTCTGTTAATTATTCTAATCAGTGATATTTGGGGTATGAAGCGCCTTGTCATTTAGTAATTTACATTTGACATGCGCTTCTTCTCAGAAAAGGCCCCCACCTCCCTGATAGCAAAGCTCTATGCACTGCGAGGTGCTCTGCGTTTAGAGCGGGGGTGGCACCTGACTGACATGATGAAACAACAATGTAGCTGTTTGGCCACAATACCTAGCAATATATTAGGAGGAGAGAGGGTGAGGCCTTTAATCCAGGAACACCATATCTACTACCGTCAAGCATGGTGGTGGTAATATTGTTTTGCTGCCAATGGAACTGGTGCTTTACAGAGAGTAAATGGGACAATGAAAAAGAATGATTACCTCCAAATTATTCAGGACAGCCTAAAATCATCAGCCCGGAGATTGGGTCTTGGGCGCAGTTGGGTGTAGGACAATGACCCCAAACACACCTCAAAAATGGTAAAGGAATGGCTAAATCCGGCTAGAATTAAGGTTTTATAACAGCCTTCCCAAAGTCCTGACTCAAACGTGTGGACAATGCCGTAAAAACAACTCCATGTCAGAAAACCAACAAATTTAGCTGAACTGCACGAATTTTGTCAAGAGGAGTGGTCACAAATTCAACCAGAAGCTTGCAGAAGCTTGTGGATGGCTACCAAAAGTGTCTTATTGCAGTGAAACTTGCCAAGGGGACATGTAACCAAATATTAACATTGCTGTATGTATATTTTGACCCAGCACATTTTCAGTAGACACATAAAAAAATTCATAAAAGAACCAAACTTCATGAATGTTTTTTGCGACCAACAAGTATGTGCTCCAATCACTCCAATCACAAAAAATGACAGTTGTAGAGATCATTGGAAACTCAAGACAGCCATGACATTATGTTCTTTAGTGTATGCAAACTTTTGACCACAACTATATATATATATATAAATATATATATATATATAAATATATATATATTATATACTACACACAATGTATATACAATATCTATATTTAGACTGTTCTGAAGTACATGTACTAAGATAAATATTAGATAACCAACTAAATAAAATATATATTGAAATAAACACACTAATTTCAGTTGTTTTTAATTATTATTTATTCCAACTTTGTGTGCTGTCTCAGAGTGATCTGTGATCAGGTTTACTCTTTTTACACGTAATCTGCAATTGCAATGCTTTAAATCTGCAAAATAATTTCAAACCAAGTTGAAGAGGTAAGTTTACCAAACATGTAAAAATACATTATATAAAGTACCATAAAGCCATATTTTCAAGGGTAGTCGCAAATGCGTTGTTACAGTATATACGACTACGTGCACACATACACACTAAAGACACACATTCTCAAATACTTTGTGCGATTCAGAATCGATTCTCATTTTTAAAAAATCTATTTAAAAAAAAAAATATATATATATATATATATATATATATATTTTTTTTTTTTAATCAATCCAACAAAACAATACACAGCAATACTATAACAATGCAATCCAATTCCAAAACCAAACCTGACCCAGCAACACTCAGAACTGCAATAAAGACACAAACATGACACAGAACAAGCCAAAAGTAGTGAAACAAAAATGAATATCATCAACAGCAGTATCAATATTTGTTATAATTTCAGCATAGCAGCGATTAAAAATCCCTCATTGACATTATCATTAAACATTTATAAAAATAAAAAAAAGAACAATAGTGTCACAGTGGCTTACACTTGCATCGCATCTCATAAGCTTGACAACACACTGTGTCCAATATTTTCTCAAAGATAAAATAAGTAATCTTTTTGGTTTGTTTAATAGTTAAAACAAATCTACATTATTGCAATCAGTTGATAAAACATTGTCCTTTACAATTATAAAAGTTTTTTTTAAAAATCTACTACTCTGCTAGCAAGTCAGCAGACTGGGGTGGATCCTGCTGAAATCCTATGTATTGAATGAATACAGAATCGGAAAAATATCATTTTTGAATCGAGAATCGAATCGAAAAAAATCGATATATTATCGAATCGTGACCCCAAGAATCAATATTGAATCGAATCGTGGGACACCCAAAGATTCATAGCCCTAATATCCACCTGTTGCTGATCATTAATCAGAGGGCTTCATCGGGCTGCTTCACCATTTAATTGGAGCTGGATCTTTGTTTCATGGTTTGTAACGCTGTTTCTGTTTAGCTTTCTTTAAGATTCTGGTGCACTTCTCTGCTGCACAAGCTTAGTGTTAGGAATTAAAGACTCTTCTTACCTGCACATTGTCTCCTGTCTCTGCATCTGGGGTCACAACTACCCCCAACATGCTGAATCCTAACAGAATGACCCAGCCGAAAAGTGAACGTGATGAGCTATAGCAACGTTGAGATGGTTGAGTAAGGGAGGAGAGAGTTTTTGGTGGAACTAGAAACAATGATTTTGGGGGCTAGATGGCGGTCTGGCCCCGATAGACTCTTTTTGGCCAAGGGCCACCCATTCTGCAAGTCATTGACGGATGTGTAAGCCGACCCCAGTGCAGCCATCTCAACCATCCCCTGCCAGGCACGCTCAAGGGCGCGTTTAAAGAAACACCAGCAAATATAACACGTCTGCACTCCCTAGCGGTGACGCTTGCTCCATTGACTCTCTTTTGCTAAAACAGCCAGTCAGCCCTTGTCAAGTGTGCTCACGCTAACTCAAGCACCAGTACCAACTCCCCGGTTTTCCAGAGTCCAATTTCCGCAAGTACTGATGCCTCAGCTGCTTAAGGCCCAAGACCCGTTCCTCTACCACACCAAATAAAGGCTATGGTGCCAATTATTCCTGCTACCCGCCAAATCAAGGCTTTGGCGCTACCTGTTCATATGACTCGCCAGATGAAGGCTCTGGTGCCACCTGTTCATGTTCCTGTTACAACCTCCAGCTCCGCCTCCCGTGGGTATGCCGTCGATGCCACCGCAAGCCTCGCTTCCTGTGGGTCCACCGCAGACGCCACCTTCAGCCTCACTGTTTTGTCAGGACTGGATCAATGTTTCAGGTTTTGCTTCTGTTACATTTTTTGTCCATATTCAAAACTAAGGCTGTCAAAAATAAAGAGTTAACTCACATGATTAATCACAAAAAATTCTGAATTAATCATGCACGGATGAGCCTGTTAAATCAAGCAAAATTAGTTCATAAATATCACAGCATCTCCATGGTTTGAACTTACATTTTCAGCACTTATGGGGATCCGAAGTACACAAAAACAGGTAATGTATGTGTTGCATAGTATGAGACTTAAAAAAAAAAACGGGATATAATATTGTGCAGCTCCTGCTGCTATATATATATTAGCAAGACATTATCTTAAAATTACCATCCAAAATGTTTTACTTGCTGAGGTGCTTTTGTGCCTCCTGGCTGGTGTGTGTGGGTGTGAGTGAGAGGAAGAAAAGCTGTTACTCACTGGTGTCACACCGCCTTGGTTTCTTTTGTCTTGTGAATTGCATGTTTTACTTTGAAAAGCAACTCTTATCATTTCAGATCACTTGCCCTTCCTTTTGTGTCATCAGTTTGATGTCATCCCTGACCCCTGATTGTTTCCACCTGTTTCCCTTTACCCTCATGTGTCTTATAAGCCCACGCCTCCCCTTGTTCTGTACCAGATTGTCTCGAGTTTTCGTGCCACTCTAACGTCCCGTCTATGCCTTGCCTCGTCTCACGTTTATATACCTTGATCCTGATATCCTTTGTGGCTATTTTGAGTTTTTTTTCTCCTCCTCAGCAGAGTGATTTTGTGTTTTTAGTTTTACAGCCGGAGTGGTGAGGTATCAGTTTTTTCTTACGATTCTTTCTTTCCTCAAATTTTTTAGTGACATTTTTTTGTTAAACTATTGGATTAGAGTAAGTGAAGAATTTTTCATTGCTGTTGCTTCTTCCTCCTGTTGGAGCGTGTTGTGTTAAATATAAGTGTCATAGCATATACGGCGCCACTTATAGTTTGTCATTGTTTTTTTGTGTTTTCTTCCTTTCGGAGTGATTTTTGGTTGTTCCTTTTTATTGGAATCTTTTTCGCCGACTAGTTTTGCTACTGTATATATTGTATTACCCTGACTCTGGAGGTGAAAGGAAACTGTCAAAATAAAAGCCTGCCGAAATATTCCCTACTCTGCATCTGAGTCCTATCCTTTTGACCAAGCCTGACAACTGGATGGGAGAAGTTCTTTGGAACAACCTGTTTTTCACATGTACAAATCCCTAGAATATAAGATGAGCAAACTGTTTAAGACTTTTTTTCTTACTAAAAATAAATACTGCCTTATATTAAGGTCATTGCTGTAGTTGTAGTTGTTTTTGCAAAAAGTCGTGTTAAAAATTGCTCGAGATGGGGGTCATAATCGGTTAAATGTGTGTGGAAATCAAAAGTAATAGAAGTAAAATGGAGTGCTGCCTTCTAAAGAACTTGGCATCAGCTATGAGAAATTAAGCTACATGTGATGATCCGGATCATAGTTTATTTACGTTTTTGATTCACTTGTTGTTTAAGTTCGGTTTCAGTTCGTTTCAGTTCGGTTTCAGTTACGTTTTTGATTCACTTGTTGTTTAAGTTCGGTTTCAGTTCGGTTTTCTGTTTTTTGGTTGTCATGGGTGCCAATTATTTTCACCTGCCTCTGATTAGTGTTCGGGACGCTCACCTGTTCCTGGGCACTAATCAGAGAGCTATTTAGTTCACGCTCACTCAATCTGGTGTTTTTGCTTGCTTCTATGCAACAAGTAACGACATCCTTTTTTTATTTTCTCTTCCCGAGCTAAACTTCGCCCGGTTCATGTGCTTATGTTTTCTTGCAAACTACGCCGTTAGCTTTCTCGTGCTACAGGCACTCTTGTTTTGTTTATTTTGTGTTTTGCACGTTTATAAAGAATACATCATTCTTCTTACCTGCATGCCGATTCCTCAGACGAATCCGGGCATCAACATGCCACGGTACCGTAACAGTACAGTTTGTCACATCCCACTAAAACATACTATGCTGTATTAACCTCAATACCAGACATAATTTTTCCCATGTCAAAGTCTAAAAAAGCTCTCTTATAGATATGTCTTAAATCCAAAGTTGGCAGCAAAGGATTTCTGCCCAATTTAGGCAGAGGTTTTCTTCCTGCTATTATCCCACATTCATTTTTCTTTGATTTCAATCCAAAAACTCTTATAATGAGTTGTCTTCTATTCAAAGTTGTCTCATATTTGGGTCAAACATATATTTAAAACAATTTAATCACAAAAAAATTTGATTTTCCCCACAATGAAGCAAGTATATCAAAAGCGTAGACTTAGTGGTTGCAATAAGTGTTCCAATAATCCCAAATATGTTTACCGTGCTTGTGGAGAGGGGCGTGTTCCACGCGTCCCCTGCGGGCGGGGTATGTGCAGAGGCCGGCCATGAAGCAGCCAACAGGTGAGTGGATACCTCATCTGGAACGAGTTATCTAATCACCTGTTCCCTTTATTAGCAGCGCTGGAGACCATGAAGGGAGACAGACTTATGAGGACGCGGGAGAGACGCACCGAGACGAACAAAGACAGCTGAAAAGCTTGAAAGACGGACAATTGTGTAATGTAAAAGATGTATTAAATACTGTGTCAAACCTGTATCCTGAGCTGTGTGATACTGTGGTCAGAAGAAGCCGGGCGAGACGCAGGAAACCTCTACAACTGGCACCCAACTTAAGCGAACCACGACGATGTCCACCACCTGGAGGCGCTCGGGCAAGTGCTGGCCGAGATATCGGCAGCAAGCCGGCAACAGACGCAGCTAATCCAGCAGCTGATGGACAGATCCACGGTAGGAGGGGGAGCAGCGACATCCATGCAGCGAATGGGGGAGGCAGAAGACCCCCACACATTTTTGGACATCTTTGAGGCCACCGCAACCTCATGCAAATGGCCGGAGGAAGAGTGGGGAGTGAAGCTACTGCCGCTGCTGGTGGGGGAGGCGCAGCGGGCGGCGTTGAGTCTCCCGGCAGCCGCCCGCATGCAGTATGCTAACCTGCGGCATGCCATCCTGGATCGGATCGGCAGCAGCCCGGAGGAGCATCGGACAAAGTTCCGGGCGATGAAGTTGGGACGAGAAGACCGCCCCTTCGTCCTGGCGCAGCATTTGCGAGACGCGGCAACCCGGTGGCTCCAGCCGAACGGGCAGGATCCCGAAGTGGTGGAAAGAATCCTGCTGGAGCAGTTCATGGACGCCCTCCCACCCAGGACCGCCGCGTGGCTGAGGTACCACCGCCCCGTTGATGTAAAAGCTGCAGTAACAATGGCCGAGAACCACCTAGCGGTCCACGGGGAAGTGACGACAAAAGCGACCGAAAGGCCCATCCCTGCACCTCGCCGACGACTCACGCCACCAGACGGGATGACACTGGAGCTGCGCCCTCACCTGGCGGGAGGACTTGGAAACATGGAGCAGGTCCCCTCCTCAAATGATCAACAAGCACACACGCACACACGCACCCAGTCACAAACACATACACATCCAACAAGGGGGGGGGGAACCGGGGATATAATCCACTGTCTCCTTGTCTGTTTCAGGGTACCAGCGCTGTCCAGAGAGGGGTTCCCTCACAGAGGGCGCCTCAGACGCCCGGGCCGGTGTGCTGGGGTTGCGGTCAACCCGGTCACGTTCACCGGAAGTGCTCCTTAATGGAGGCGGGGCATGTGATGCGGGTTGTCGGGATCCCAGCACCCGCCCCCGATCCGGGGGAGACGTACTGTGTCCCGGTAAGAATACAAGGGATTACATACTGGGGAATGGTGGATCCGGGCTGTAAACAGACCATGATGCACCAAAACCTGGTTCGACCCGGGGTGTTGAGGCAGGCGACACTGGGAAGAATTAGGTGTATTCATGGGGATGTGCACGAGTACCCGATTGTGCCAGTGGAAATTTGGTATGAAGGTCAAAAGCATAATGTTAAGGTTGCCGCAAGCGCGCACCTTACGCATCCCATAATTTTAGGAACAAATTGGCCGGGGTTTAACCAGTTAGTGACACAATGTGTGGGGATGCGTTCACGGAGTGTAGGACAGGGGAATATCCGCGCAGTACTCGGTGGCGAAGCGGATTGATCCGGGACTGACAGGCGGGAACCGACAGGGGCTTCGCGGGAGGCCCCACCGGCCCTCCGCTGGCAGTCCACGGAGGATTTTCCCCTTGATCAGTCCCGCGATGAAACTTTGCGCGCGGCCTGGGACCAGGTGGTTTGCATAGACGGTCACCTGGTGCGCCCGGGGAAAACGCAGGTATTCCCCCACTTTGTGATTATTAGGGATAGGTTATATAGAGTGAGCCGTGACACTCAAACAGGTGAGGAGTCCACCCAGTTGTTGGTGCCAAAACCCCGCCGGGAAATGGTTTTCCAGGCGGGGCACTGCAATCCCCTCGCTGGCCACTTGGGGTACGAGAAAACACTCAATCGGGTCATGGTCCGTTTCTATTGGCCAGGCATCCGGGCAGACATACGCCGCTGGTGTGCTGCCTGTCCGGATTGCCAGCTGGTAAACCCGGCGGACGTCCCGAAGGCCCCTTTGCGCCCATTACCACTCATGGAGGTCCCGTTCGAAAGAATTGGGATGGACCTCATCGGACCATTTAACCCAAGCACACGGGGATATCGCTTTGTGTTAGTTCTGGTGGATTACGCAACGCAGTATCCCAAAGCAGTGCCGCTGCGCTCCATCTCTGCCAAGAGTGTGACGCAAGCACTCTTCACGGTCATTTCCCGCGTCGGAATCCCGAAAGAGATTTTGACGGACCAAGGCACGTCCTTTATGTCACGCATGATAAAGGAACTGTACGGGTTATTGGGGATTAAAGCGATCCGCACCAGTGTATACCACCCACAAACTGACGGGCTGGTGGAACGGTTTAATAAAACGCTGAAAACCATGATCCGTAAGTTCACGCACGAGGACAAACCTAATTGGGATAAATGGCTGGATCCCCTAATGTTTGCGAAGCGGGAGGCACCCCAGACCTCTACCGGTTTTGCACCGTTCGAGTTATTATACGGCAGGAAGCCGCGCGGCGTATTGGACCTAATTAAAGAAAGCTGGGAGGAAGGTTCAAGCCGCTGTAAAAACGAAATCCAATACGTTATGGACCTGCGAGCAAAACTCCACCAGGTGGGGTACTTGTCACGCGAAAATTTGCTCCGCGCCCAGCAACGGCAACAGCGTACGTACAACAAGGGAACCCAGCTGAGAAAATTTTCACCGGGAGAAAAAATACTTGTACTACTCCCAACTTCCAGCTCAAAATTACTAGCAAAGTGGCAAGGACCCTTTGAGGTCACACAGGAGGTAAATGATGTGGACTACGAGGTTCGGCGCTCAGACCGAGGTGGAGGCTTACAAATTTACCATGTAAACCTACTGAAAGCATGGAGGGAGGCCGAGCCTGTCTTCATGGTGACGGTAGTGAGAGAGGAGGAGGAGTTGGGGCCAGAGATCCCGCTCTCTGCTTCTTCTTCTCCTCTTCCCTGTGATGACCAGCTCACATTGGCTCAAAGAGCGGAGGTTGCTGAGTAACAGCGGCGCTATGCAGAGGTGTTCTCCTCGCGGCCCGGGCGCACGGATCTCATCCAACATCATATTGAGACCAGCCCGGGGATTACGGTGCGGTCTCGGCCATACAGGCTTCCCGAGCACAAACGCAAAATAGTGCGGGACGAATTAAAAACCATGCTGGAGTTAGGAGTAATAGAAGAATCCCACAGCTCATGGTGCAGCCCTATCATTCTTGCAGGGAAGAAGGATGGGTCTGTGTGGTTCTGTGTGGATTACCGCAAGGTGAATGAGGTGTCACGTTTTGACGCGTACCCAATGCCTCGGGTCGACGAGCTTCTGGATCGGCTGGGCACTGCTCGTTTTTTCCCGACACTGGATTTAACCAAGGGCTACTGGCAGATTCCCTTATCACCAGAGTCCCGCGAAAAATCGGCCTTCTCCACTCCGGAAGGTTTATACCAGTTTGTGACGCTCCCGTTCGGGTTGTTCGGTGCGCCTGCCACGTTCCAGCGCCTCATGGACCGGGTGCTGCGACCCCACGCTGCATACGCGGCTGCCTACCTGGATGATGTTATCATCTAGAGTAGCAGCTGGGAAGATCACCTGCGGCGGGTGGGGGGGGTGCTCGAGTCCTTGAGGCGGGCGGGGCTCACCGCCAACCCTGCGAAGTGCGCGGTTGGCCGGAGGGAGGTACACTATCTGGGGTACCACTTGGGGGGGAAGGCTGCAGCCACAGGTTGACAAGACGGCGGCAATTGCGGCCTGTCCACCCCCCAAGACTAAAAAAGAGGTGAGGCAGTTTTTGGGACTGGCGGGCTACTACCGTAGATTTATTCCCCGGTTTGCAGACCTGACCAGCCCACTGACGGACCTCACCCGAAAGGGTGCTCCAGACCTGGTCCAGTGGACGGAGCGGTGCCAGCAGGTGTTTGAGAAGGTAAAGAAAGCACTCTGTGAGGAGCCGGTACTGCGCATGCCAAATTTTAACATTCCTTTCTGTCTGCAGGTGGACGCGTTGGGCCGGGGACTGGGGGCCATTTCGACTCAGCGGGTGGAGGGCATCGATCGCCCCATACTGTACGTCAGCCGGAAATTGTCGGACCGGGAGGCGAGGTACAGTACGGTGGAGAGGGAGTGCCTCGCCATCCGGTGGGCGGTCGGGACCCTCCGCTAGCGGGCGGGGTATGTGCAGGGGCCGGCCTTGAAGCAGCCAACAGGTGAGTGGATACCTCAGGTGGAACGAGTTATCTAATCACCTGTTCCCTTTATTAGCAGCGCTGGAGACCATGAAGGGGAGACAGACGCATGAGGACGCGGGAGAGACGCACCGAGACGAACAAAGACAGCTGAAAAGCTTGAAAGACGGACAATTGTGTAAAGTAAAAGATGTATTAAATACTGTGTCAAACCTGTATCCTGAGCTGTGTGATACTGTGGTCAGAAGAAGCCGGGCGAGACGCAGGAAACCTCTACAGTGTGGTATTGTCAGCAAGTGCACAGCAGCAGTGTCATCCATTTTAATGAAAATCAGAGCAGCAGCTCCTTTCGTGAAGGGACAAACCCAATGTTGGCCTACACGCAAAAATGAGAAGGGGTAAAGAATGGCTCTAACAACATGGGATCGGTAACCTCAGCAGGTATCGTCACGCATTGATTTTCGTGCATGTACACACGACATTAACAAGTGTCAATAATTATCAGAGGAGAGGATGTGCAGACACGTCGTCATGCCGAGATCCACTTGTGAGGTCTTGTCTGTCCTGTAAGGCTCGGCATGCATGCTGTTGTAAGGTGAAAATACAAGATAAATCACTTATCTTGTCATTTTGGTGGGAGGAATAGCACGCTATGTGTGAGGAAACAGAGGATGATGCAGTAAATAATTAAAAAGGGAAGCATGTACGAAGAAGTGTTTTTGCTACCAAATGCGTGACGTCTACTCAGGTGAGAGAAAACAACATGCTTTGGATTTTTTCAACTCTGAATGATTGCATTTGCACGGTTTCCACACAGCACTGTGATGGATTGTTAGCAGGGCCCTAAACAAAATAGAGGTTCTGCCCCTCTTTTGGTCTTTAAAATTAATTACCGTTATTTAGAAATTTGTTAACATATTTTTTACGCTCTACCTATAAAAAAACACTTATTCTATAAATAATAATTCATTAAACACTGCCAAGCGATAAACAGCGTTAAACGATTGTGGAGAGACGGAGCAGAGGATCCGACAGCAGGCTCGGACAAACGGTGGTCTGGCCCGAGATGGCGGCAAGAAGGCGGAGCATGCAGCAAAGCAGAGAGGCGGGGCGCACTCGGAGCGACGCTGCAGCCAGCCGAGTCAGGTGGGTAAACTACACACCTGCTCTCAATCCCATCATCTTCTGCTGCAGCATAAAAGGGGTGAAGGAGGAACACTCGAGGCAGAAGTAGGAGAGAAGACCACGGCGAACGACGACCACGAGCGCGGCGAGAGAGACCCCAAGCAAGATGAGTCCCAGCAGCAGACGCAGCCGCCGGGCACTGAAAGGTGGGCTGCGACGAGCAGGAAGAGCCAGCGAGCCAGAAATTGGCACGACCGACTGGCCAGACAAAGTATTTATTGAAAGAATAAATCAAAGTCAAACCTACTATGATGCGTCCTGTATTGATCGGCACTGCACCCCACACGAGGACGGCTGGAAACCCGTCACAATGATGATTTACTGTATTTGACCAGAAGTCAATTTGGGATCCTTAGTGTTTGCATAAAAGATACAAGGAACAACAATGCAGTTCAACTAAGCTCATAATTAGATATGAAAAAATAATATATTGTTAATGTTATGTAATGTTATGTGTCCGCCCTGAAATCATTAGGTTGTGAGTTCAAACCCTGGCTGAGTCATACCAAGGACTATAAAAATGGGACCCATTACCTCCCTGCTTGACACTACGTGTCAAGGGTTGGAATCGGGGGTGATATCACCAAAATGATTACCGAGCGCGGCCGGCCACCACTGCTGCTCACTGCTCTCCTCACCTCCCACGGGGTGGAACAATGGGATGGGTAGAGGGTAATTTCACCACACCCAGTGTGTGTGTGACTATCAATGGTACTTGAACTTTACTTTAACTTCTACTTTAATATTTGTATTTACTATAAATACTGTAATCATGTACGAACAATACACAAAAAGACCAAATTTACCACTACAATTCAGTTCAATCCAATATGTTCAATAATTATCATATGTTTATATTCTGGATAATGTCCAAAGTGTCAAGACTAGGCCTTTGGTCTGGTTTTGTTTCCCGTGGCGCAAAGCGATTGGACCGGACACGACGTGAAGGTAATGACATCTTTAAAGGAACAAACGAAAAGCATGGCTCTAAAAAAAAAAAAACTTTTACTAAGGCAAATGAACATAAAACAAAAACTTGCACTATGGCATGGATAACAAAAAACTTACTTTTAACGAGATAGGGGCATGGATAATCGGTATAGATAGCAAGGGTATGAAGAGGGTGATATAGGGTAATGACACCATTACAAAGGACATATTAGCACACTGCAGAGTAAAAGTTTATCATAAACAAATTATAATTTATCCATGAGGTACTTTAGTCCATAAGTGTAGAAGAAGCAAACACCTGCAAAGGATAATGACGTGACGGGTCGCCATAATAATGTGGCCCTAAACAACAGCATTGTGTTTTTGTCAGTGTTAGCACTGTTTTCATCTACAGTATTCATACTCGTTAGCCATGTAACCTAAAGGTCTCGCATTGTTTTTTTTCCCGCCAACAATTGTAAGTCTCTAAGTAATGGTTAGAAGTGTGTGGTCTAAAATTTAGCCTTGTTGCTTCGAATTTAGACGGTTTGAAATTGCTTTTGCAAAATGCAAAGATACTGGTGAACGCCTCAATGAACTCAAGGGCCAACATGATGATGGATGGCGAACAATTGGACGAAGTGTCCAGATTTAAATAGCTGGGAGCAGCACTGGCCAACGATGCCACATGTGATGCAGAAATCTGCTTTGGGATCGCCACAGCAACAGCAGCGACCACAATAAGCAAAATATGGAATTGCAACATCAACATCAAGAAAACGTTAAAACATTACAAATCCATAATAACATCAATATTACTGGATGGATGCAAGACCGGGACATTCCCGGTAGGAGCAGAACGAAAAATACAAGCTTTTGAATACAAATGCCTCAGAAGAATACTCAAGATAACATACCACAAACACAAAACCAATGAGTATGAAGTCGAGAGACTCGGTCACCAAGAACCCCTGCTCGCAACAGTCAAAAGAAGGGCATCAACTTGGTTCGGCCACACATTTAGCCACGATACCCTGTGTAAGACCATCATGCAGGGTGGAAGGAAGTGAGGAAGACCACGGAAATCCTGGACAGACAACATCAAGACATGGACGGACCTATCGACCCCATAGCTATTGACGGCCACAAAGGACCATGAGAACTGGCGCAGACTGGCTGCTTCTTCATCGTAGTTATACCCCCAACGACTTGACAGTCATGGGAAAGAGTGAATGAGTGAAATTGATCTTACTAAGATTTGCTGGGAACACACGTTTGCTGTGTACCGCCAAAACCAAGGGTTAGCTTTGGCTATGCCGTTGCACCAAAAAGACTATTTAGAGGAAGTCAAAGTCGAGACAACATTTCTGTAGGTGAACATGCGGAAGGATTATTACTGTTGCCACAGAGACGTATCTCATACTTTCAACTCACCTGCTGTATGGGGTGGTGGATGGGTTGGGGAGGGGGCCTCAGGTACCCAACTCGCCTCCCACAGAGGGAAAAGGGAAGTTCAATGTCCAACGATTCAATTGTGAGGCTGACCTAGAATTGCCGAAGACACCTTTTAATTGTAACAAATCCAATCTAGATGAAGTGCTAGCTAACCCGGTGTGGACTACTCTTCCATGTACCGCTGTGCGGGTCTCTGTGCAGCTGACTTGGCTGAGCCCCGAAGAAGATCCCCAATGAAGGGTCGGCAACCCAAAATATTAGACCAAATATATATATATATATATATATATATATATATATGTATATATATATATATATATATATATATATATAGATCTGTCAGGGGCCGCAAAAAATTAAAGCCTTAAACAAGTGTTATAATGAAGGCAACACATGATGTAAGTGTCTATATTAGCTGGATTAGCCTACTATCAAACGCTGACACAAATCATCAGTGACAGAAATGTTGTATTTCAATTTTAATTTTACAAATTTTTCTAACGTCGGAAATCATTTGTAAAATGGAGGCTTCTCACAGGATTTTATAACTTCTTGAAATGACTGGCTCAGAATGGCCAAAAGGTATAGACGCGTGTGTCCAAGTTTAAGGAAACGGCAGGCTGTCTTCTTCTAATGGATTTATTTCAATCTTTGCAGGTTGTGTCACGTTTGCCAAGGTCTTGAACAATATGGCACACAAACCATTATGAGAAATGCAGCCAATAGTACGTACAGATAACATGTCATGAGACATGCAAATATAAATTAAATACACAGAATACATAAGTAAAGGAAATTAAAAGAGCTCAAATGTACCTACAAAAGGGGCATAATGATGCAATTTTACATACAGCTAGCCTAAATAGCATGTTAGCATCGATCAGTTGCAGCCATGGATTGACCAAATATGCCTGATTAGCACTCCAGCAACTCAACAAAATCAACAAAGCGCACCTTTGTGCATTTCCGCACAGCATAAAACATTTGGCGGACAAAATTAAACAAAAAAGGAGTGGCATGAAACACGTTTTCTTGTGGCAGCATCGGAGAACGTTGTACATGTAAACAAACTGAGTTCAAGGATCACTGAATTGAGTTGGACGGAACGGTGTTGCCCAAATACTCTCATTCCTGAAGCATGTGTAACGTAAACAGTTTGATTTCTAACAATTAGGAAGGTATTTGTCATGTTTGTTCTCCTACAGAAAATATATTAAAACAAAATATATATTTTTTTCTTCATCTTTTTCCATTTTCACACATCTCTGAAAGAGTTCCAGGGAGCCACTAGGCCGGCGCTATAGAGCTATCTGTCGACTCCCAGATGGACTGGACCCCCACATCACCTAATAAAGTCACAATTCAATAGCCCACTTGATATCCATTGCAACTGATCAGCATGGAAGAAAAGTCACTACAGCTGCAGACCCTTCTCAAGGTTTCTCCTTTTCCCCCGGCTGGAGTCTTTTGAGGTTTCCTTGTGGGTTGAGATCAGGAGAAGTTGTTGTGGTTTTTTTTAAGCCCTTTGAAACACTGATTAAAAGGCTGTATGGATATATTTTGATTGATTAGTTCCAGCTCTAATACTCTCCGCCTCTCTTAAATTGTTGGTGTTTTCTCACAACAAAGGAAGCTAACAAGCTAAATGTTCATTGAGAGTTTTGTTTGCTCACAGTGTTAAACCCACAATAGTGTATAAAGAGGGTATGGCCAACTAACAAACTGTCATGATCCGTGGTCCGGATCATGTTTTGTGTTTACTGTTAGTTTTGGACTCCTTTAGTTCCTGTTTCTGCACCTCTGAGTTAGTTTTGGTTGCCATGGTTGCTCAATATTTCCCCCTCAGCTGCGAC
Organism: Nerophis ophidion; assembly: GCF_033978795.1. Lineage (NCBI taxonomy): Eukaryota > Metazoa > Chordata > Actinopteri > Syngnathiformes > Syngnathidae > Nerophis > Nerophis ophidion. The sequence continues at coordinate 34,520,569 of NC_084621.1, read as the reverse complement.
TGATCGGCGCCTGGCCACACCTGGTGTCAATCAGTCGGCTGCTAATTATACCTGCCTTGCCCTCCAGTCAGTGCCTGAGTATTGTATGCTGTGAGCGATTCCCTGGATACTGACTCCTGTCCCTGTTTGCTGTTTCCTGGTTCGTGTTTTCCTTGCATCTTTTGAACATTAAAACCATGTTTTCTTGTACCAACCTGCCATCTCTGCATCTTGGGATTCGTCACCACCACTTCATGACACAAACAGGTGCAATGACTGCTACAAGGACAAATGTGGTTGTGCCCGGATGCAAGCAATTTCTGTTCCTGATAGTTTTCCTGACGAAATTAACCAAATGAATAAGTCTAAATATAGTTCTAAACGCACTGCAGCTCATAAAAGTACAATAAAACATGCTTTTATTCAGTGAAGGTATAATTTTGCGGCACTCTGCTACTACATTAATGCAGTATTTCGTGACCAGCCGGCTGTGTAATACGCATCGACCGGTGCAATAAACGAAAACAAACAAGTACACAGAACGACCCAAGAAAAAACAACTGACCTTCATTTTGCCAAAATCTTCATTAGTTTTTGACCAACAATCACTTGTGTGTGAGGGGTGTCAACTGTGGTAGCTGCCTCCAATGTTTTTGTAATCACTGTGCATCACTCATTATGTATTATTCTAACTGGTCGTTCTTTTTTGTAACACGCCAAGACAGTGGTTTTCAACCTTTTTTTAGCGATGAACCCCTTGTGAACATTTTTTTTAATTCAAGTACCCCCTAATCAGAGCAAAACATTTTTGGTTGAAAAAAAAGAGATACAGAAGTAAAATACAGCACTATGTCATCAGTTTCTGATTTATTAAATTGTATAACAGTGCAAAATATTGCTCATTTGTAGTAGTCTTTCTTGAAATATTTGGAAAAAAGATTTAAAAATTACTAAATACTTGTTGAAAAATAAACAGGTGTTTAAATTATAAATAAAGATTACTACACATAGAAGTAATCATCAACTTAAAGTGCCCTCTTTGGGGATTGTAATAGAGATCCATTTGGATTCATCAACTTAATTCTAAACACTTATTCACAAAAAAAAAACAATCTTTAACATCAATATTTATGGAACATGTCCACAAAAAAATCTAACTGTCAAGACTGAATATTGCTTTGTTGCATTACTTACAGTTTTTTTTAAACTTCCATTCATGTTTTGTTGAAGTATTATTCAATAAGTATATTTATAAAGGATTTTGGAATTGTTGCTATTTTTTAGACTATTTAAAAAAACATCTCACGTACCTCTTGGCATAACTTCAAGTACCCCCAGGGGTACGCACACCCCCATTTGAGAACCACTGTGCTAAGAGAATAAGTGTAATTTTTTTAGTTATTTATCCATAGTTCTACACATTTACCCATATATGGACTCTAGAAAGAGGTTCCGCAGCCTCCATAGCAGAACCTGCAGGTTCTGTAACAGCTTCTTCTTTCAGGCCGTAAGACTCTTGAACGCATCATAATAATCCCCTCAATTTCCCCCCAAAAAGTCTTATATTCGCTGGAATATTAAGACAATATAACATAAATCCATAAACGTGGATGCATATGCAAAAGTGCAATATATTGTAACGACCTGCTGATGTTGATTGTTGTGTTCTTGAGTGAGTGATATTCAGAATTCCTATTGTTATGAAGGTAGCATGCTTGTAAGGTGATTGGCGAAGAAGGAGGAAGCGTTGTTGTTGCAGAAATGAGGAATGAGGATGGATGTGAATGTGGAAGGCACGATATCGTTGAGCTGTGTTAGTATAGGTTGCTCAATAAAAGTTTACAATATCTGGACGCTACGATATCTATCTGTACATTAATCTATGTATTTATATCTGCAACTTATTGCTCTTTTATCCTGCCATGAGCTAATTCGACAAAATGTCATTCTTATCTGTACTGTAAAGTTCAAATTTGAATGACAATAAAAGGAAGTCTAGTCTATATGGTAAGACTGGCGAGTAGTAAAGAATATGGAATGATTTTTGGTTCAGAACATATTTTGCTTTATTCAATATTGACGTAATTCTTGCCACTTTATGTTGGGTGTTTTTTATGAAATTTACAGTTTATTGTCTCATCTTTTATGACACCCATTGTTTTTTTGTTTTTTTTATTCGTTTAATGTCCCTCTACTTGTATTTGTGTTTGACTTTATTTGGAACATGCATGTATACAACATGATACATCACAATTTCCAGTTTCTCTTTTCAACATGTTCGAAAAGGAGTAGGAAGAAGCAGAGCTCGTTCAATCCTACCCCTTTTCCTCTTCATAGCAGTTGCTAACACTTTTGTTCACTTCCTGTTCTCAATTTATCCACAATATACTTCTATGGGTTTCATCTCTTATGTGTCCAAGACTGAGTAAGGATGCCCAGCCTCATTTCATAAGCATGTTTCCTTGAAAAATAAACCCAACAATCCCATTATTACTTTTAAATTCTTTGATCACTGCGTTATTCCTCCAAAAATAATATTAATTCATTTCTGCGATGAGGTGGCGACTTGTCCAGTGTGTACCCCGCCTACAGCCTGAATGCAGCTGAGATAGACTACAGCGACCCCCCTCAACCCCAAAAAGGACAAGAGGTAGAAAATGGATGGATGGATGGCATTTCTGTGCTTACCCACAACTAAAAGTAAACAGATAACATGTTTTTTTTTTCCAAAATACTGCACGTTGTTTGTAGCCCGCAGCTAGCTTTGCTAATGCTAATAGCCTACTAATTAATGGGTTGCCAATCGTCCCTTGAAAAACGGAATTGTCCCGTATTTAGACACAAAAGTACAAACTCCGTTTCCATATGAGTTGGGAAATTGTATTCGATGTAAATATAAACAGAATACAATGATTTGCAAATCCTTTTCAACCCATTTTCAGTTGAATGCACTACAAAGACAACATCTTTGATGTTTAAATTCATAAACTTTATTTTTTTCGCAAATAATGATTAACTTAGAATTTCATGGCTGCGACACGTGCCAAAATAGTTTGGAAAGGACATGTTCACCACTGTGTTCCATCACCTTTTCTTTTAACAACACTCAATAAACGTTTGGGAACTGAGGAAACTAATTGTTGAAGCTTTGAAAGTGGAATTTTTTCCCATTCTTGTTTTATGTAGAGCTGCAGTCCTTCAACAGTCCGGGGTCTCCGCTGTCGTATTTTATGCTCCATAATTTACCACACATTTTCGATGTGAGACAGGTCTGAACTGCAGGTGGGCCAGGAAAGTACTCGCACTCTTTTACTACGAAACCACGCTGTTGTAAAACGTGGCTTGGCATTGTCTTGCTAAAATAAGCAGGGGCGTCCATGATAACGTTGCTTGGATGACAACATATGTTGCTCCAAAACCTGTATGGACCATACAGCATGAACGGTGCCTTCACAGATGTGTAAGTTACCCATGTCTTGGGCATTAATACACCCCCATACCATCCCAGATGCTGGCTTTTGAACTTTGCCCCTATAACAATCCGGATGGTTTTTTTCCTTTTTGTTCCAGAGGACACCACGTCCACAGTTTCCTAAAATAATTTGAAATGTGGACTTGTCAGACCACAGAACACTTTTCCACTTTGCATCAGTCCATCTTAGGTGAGCTCGGGCCCAGCCAAGCCGGTGGCGTTTCATGATATTGTTGATTAATGGGTTTGGCTTTGCATAGTAGAGTTTTAACTTGCACTTACAGATGTAGCGACCAATTGTAGTTACTGACAGTGGTTTTATGAAGTATTCCTGAGCCCATGTAGTGATATCCTTTACACACTGATGTCGGTTTTTGATGCAGTACCGCCTGAGGGATCAAAAGTCCGTTATATCATCGTTTACGTGCAGTGATCGCTCCAGATTCTCTGAACTTTTTGATGATTTTACGGACTGTAGATGGTAAAATCCTTAAATTCCTTGCAATAGATCATTGAGAAATGTTGTTCTAAAACTGTTTGACAATTTGCTTACAAAGTGGTGACCCTCACCCCATCATTGTTTGTGAATTACTTAGCATTTCATGGAAGCTGCTTTTATACCCAATCATGGCACCGACCTGTTCCCATTTAGCCTGCGCACCTTTGGGATGTTCAATATAAGTGTTTGATGAGTATTCCTCAACTTTATCAGTATTTATTACCACCTTTCGAACTTCTTTGTCACGTGTTGCCGGCATCAAATTCTCTAAAGTTAATGATTATATGCAAAAAAAAAAATGTTTATCAGTTTGAACATCAAATATGTTGTCTTTGTAGCATATGCAACTGAATATGGGTTGAAAATGATTTGAAAATCATTGTATTCCGTTTATATTTACATCTAACACAATTTCCCAACTCATATGGAAACGGGGTTTGTACATGTTTCGTATTGAGCTGTCAAAGGACACTCTTTATTTCTGTAGAAAGGGGATTACTATAGCCCATTCGTCGCAGTTTACCTGACACATAAAATGTGACAAATTGGGGGTGTTGCACAGTCCACTTTAGCCGCCAGATGGCAGTAGGGTGTAGAATATCTTGAAACAGGGGTGCCCTTTACGTCGATAACGAGCTACCGGTCGATGGCGGAGGGTGTGTCAGCCAGGCATAAAAAAAAAAAATACACCTAAAAATGAGTGATCATCTATCTTCACCAAGACGTCACTTCACTGACATTCACAGCACCCGAAAGTCTTGTAAGATGATGCTGGCTGCTGCCATATCATTATTAAGAAAAAATGACCGACAGGAAGGCGAGAAACACTTTTTATTTCAACAGACTCTTGCGCCCTAACTGCAGTCACAACTCTAAGGACCGACTGCACAGTTCCTGTCTTCACAATAAAAGCGCTGCTTCATCCTGCCTGCGCTAACAAAATAAGAGTCTCAGAAAGATGGCGCGCACAAGCTAGCAAGCTACGGAGTTTGCCGCCAATGTATTTCTTGTAAAGTGTGTAAAAACGAGAATGGAAACTGTACAAATAAGATGTCAAAAAACAACCACTTTTGAATGGTGTTGGACAGAAAGGTGGACTTTTTTTCTCCTCCATTCAAAACTGTGGACATTATCATCACTACTGTCTGATCTATTAACGCAAGTCATCAGAATCAGGTAATACACCAACTTATATTCTTGTCTCTATGAAAGAAATGAATCTATGTGTTAAGCATGCTTGTATTACAATTAAACACCTTTAACTTGTTAACAACATTTTCTCTTTCATAAATAAATAAATATATAATATATACATGTATGGGGTAGATCCCCTCAACTTGGTCAATTGAAAAGTAGCTCGTCTGCTGAGTATCAATGTGAAAAAGTGTGGGCACCCCTGTCTTAACAAGTGTTTTGTGGCAATTTGAACTTTGGCCGCATCAGTTGCATTTTTAGCAGATAGCGTGGCAAAATTATTAACCCATCACTTTCTTACACACGCGGCAAATCCACCCAGGTAGGGGGCGATATGAATCCGTTCCCGACTTCCTTGTCTTTGCTTTCACGCTGGAAATGAGAAAAATCTCACCAAATGTTTTTTTTTTCCTGAAGCGAACATGAGAACAACTGTAGCAACTAATGATGCCGTACGTTCACGCCACTTATTCCCTTCAGGGTTGCTGAAGCCTATCTCAGCTACAATTGCGCGGAAGGCGGGGTACACTCTGGACAAGTCGCCATCTCATCGCAGGGCCAACACAGATAGACAGACAACATTCACACTCACATTCACACACTAGGGTCCATTTATTGTTGCCAATCAACCTATCCCCAGGTGCATGTCTTTGGAGGTGGGAGGAAGACGGAGTACCCGGAGGGAACCCACGCAGTCATGGGGAGGACATGCAAACTCCACACAGAAAGATCTCAAACGCAGGATCGAACCCAGGACCTTCGTATTGTGAGGCAGATTAACTGACCGTCTACCACCCTGCTGCCCGCATATAAATCATCTCATGGTCAATTCAGTCTTTGTCTTCACTGTTTAACCTAAAAAGTCTTCTTGTCTAAGCATTAGATATGGCCATTTGACTAAATATCTTTACACGTATCTGATTGTATTTTTTTTTTACTAGGTTGTAAAGTAGCCGTACGCATTTGTTACTTTATTATACTGTGGCCGAGGATGAAACTGTTATATTTTGAAATGAAAACAGTCAAAACAAACAAGTAAAATAAATACTAAATCAGAGGATGATTGCTTAAAATGAATGTGTCGTAACGAGGACTACGGTGTGGTTTGTTCTCCCGGAATGCAAAGGAACTGGACCGGACATGGTGTGAAGGTAAAGCCATGTTAAATCTTTTACTATGAAAAAGTGCAAACAAAAGTCGCGCACAAGGCGGAGAACAAACTTGGCTAAGAAAACAAAAACAAACACAAAGGCACAACTATGGAAATAAAAACGAAAGACACTAAATGTGGCATTAATAAACAAAAACTTACTTGTGGTGACGTGAGCAGGGCAGCATGAACTATCACATGAAACAGGTGTCAGAGTTATTTTGTGTCGAACCCCAAGATGCAGAGAAGGAGGGAGGCATTTTGCAGGAAAACATAGTTTAATTTAAAATACTAGAACTAGAACAAACAAAGGGTACAAACAAAAAGCACGCACGTGGGCGGATATAACAAACTAAGAGCTATGAACAAACAAATTGGAAGCAGGGAAAAAAAACCAGTAAGCTACAAACATCTACCAAATATAGCTACCGCTACGCTGCAATCACACGACCAGTAGGAATGACAAGTAGAAAATGACATTGACACGACACTAATCCAGCCCTTACTGGTGAAGAAAACAGGTCTTAAATAGTGGCTGGCTGATTGATCCCAGGTGTGGCCAGGTGCCAATTAGCCACAGCTGAGGGTCACACAGCACTCAGGAGACAAACAGGAAACAGAACCAAAATAAGAGTGCTGACAGGAACTAAAGACAAATGCAGAGGAAAAACTAAGACATTGACCAAAACTGTCAGGGACAGGCCTGACAACAGGCATGAAACAGAGTGGTCATAAAAAGGGTGATGACGCCAGAACCACCAACTGAAAAACCAGGCTTAAATAATAATGACATGATTGAAACAGGTGCGTGAGTCCAACACATGAGACAGGTGAAACTAATGGGTCGCCATGGTGACAAAACAAGGGGGTGAAGAAACAGGAACTAATGGAGTCTTGAAGTAACAGAACATAACTAAAGAAAATATGACCACAAGACATGACAAAATGTACTATAAATACACTGGAGAGGTTGCCTTTTAGTGGGTTCTTCAGACCACACAGACTGTCAGGAATTCAGGATATAACAGTTTTATATTTATCCAAGGGTCCAAAGTCTCTTGCTTTTCAGCACAGTGTCTCCCAGCAGCACCTGCAACTTCAACTACTCGTTTCATCACGGCTGCTCCTAAGAAAGGTGACAGGTGATTAGCTAACAATGCCCACCTGTGCCATCTACGCACCTGTCATTGTTTTCAAGGCCGGTCCTGACACACCCCGTTCCGCGGCAGGCCCGCAGGCCACGCTCCCTTCCACATACACTTAGGAGAATAAAAACATTTTCTGACAATTATGACTGATGTGAAGTCTGGGAAATGTGTTATATTGTCTAGCATTTCCATGTATAAAGAGATTTCCCCTCAGGGACAGTCACAGAGAATTGATACTACAAGTGATATTTACGGTATTAAAATGAGGTTGTGACAACTCCGCCAAACAGCCGTGAGACCACCCGTCTGGTGTCTGGCTTTGTGAAAATACGCCTCCACGCCGGCTAAAAAAGAACAGAACCGCACTTCACCTGCGAGAAGACGCTTCTCTAAATAAGGAAATCGGCGGGACAATTTACTGCAAGATGCGACACATCTTTGGAAGATGATACCAGGGAGCGTCCGAGTGTGACACTGCTTCCTGTAAATACAGTTTACCAGCGTATTATTGGGCAACAAATATTCATATTTAATGGGACATTCTTGAGGTAAGTACGTTTTATAGATCCATGTCTTCCAGTGAGAATTTAGTGTGGAAATGAACCTGAAAGTTAAGCACTGTATTATGTTCTACCTAGACCTGCCTCAATACACGCCATAAACTAAACCGAGTGCTTCCCTGAGTGTCATTTCAAAACTACACCTCTCACATTTTAGCAGCCATCTTATTGCGAGTGACAATACAATATAAGCTTTGGATGTATTTTAGAGTAGTCAGTGTACAGTTTGTGGAGCGATATAGATCTGCCATCTACTGAAAATGACTCAATGCTATGAAGCTGGATCAAATAGGACAATATTTGATGAATAATGTATAATTTTTAATAATTACTTAAATGGGTCATCAATGTATTTATTGTAAAATGTAATTATTTCAATATTTAATTAAATATTGAAATAAAGTATTAAATCATGAAATAATTAATTAAATCATGAAATGATCAATTCAATCATGAAATGATAAAACATAGAATAATCATTTCAATATTTAATTGAATATAGAGATAATTTTTTTAATAAATCATGAAACAATTAGGTAAATCATGAAATGATAAATTTAATTGTGAAATATTAAAAACATATAATAATGAATTCAACATTTTATTGAATATTGAAATAATGTAATAAATAAATAATGAAATAAGTACATCATGAAATGGTAAATTGAATTCAATATTTAATTGAATATTTAAATAACACATCAATGATTGAATAAATAATTGCAAATATTCAGAAACATATTAATGTATATAATTCCAAAATCTGATTCATTAATCACACATTTAAGTAATTATTTAAATATTTTGTATTTGTTTTATTGTGTTCTATTTGACCATCCATATAACAAATACATTATTGACAAGATAGCTGGTGATACAAGTTTGTACACCCATATAGAAGTCTTGGATGTATTTTAGAGTAGTCAGTGTACAGTTTTTAGAGGGATATAGATCTACTAGCTACTGAAAATGACACAACACCATGGAGCTGGATCAAATGGGACTCAATTAGATACAACTGAATATTGAACTAATTTAATAAATAAATAATGAAATAATTGAGTAAATTATAAAATGATCAATTGAATCATACAATAATTAAAACATAAAATGATTAATTCAATATTTAATTGAATATTGAAATAATACTTTACTGATTGAATATTTAATTGTAAACATTTAAACAGAAAGTATTTAATTCCAAAATCTGATTTATTCATCACGCATTTAAGTAGTTATTAAATATTGCTTAACATATATAACACAGACCTTATTGACTAATTAGCCGGTAACTGTTAGGTCTTGGCAAGAATGAGGACTCAGTTGCAGACGGGAAACGATTGACGCAGGCTTTTATTCTGCTGTTTTCTATGAACTCTCGTCAGACAGAGTGAATAAAGAAATGGCTACAAACTCTATAGTTGATGCATTAGAGTACAAAAGGAAACGTAGCACAGATCGTAAAACAATAAACGGAGAAAAAAAAGGAAAAAAAAGGCGATAGACAAATTTACACTGATACAACCTATGATTAGCTGCACTAAAAGGAAAATCGCTCACAAAGAGGAAGAGACAAAACGCTATAAACAGAAACTACTCTATAAATAGCTAAGACAAATCGACAAATTAAAGCGCTCCAAGGAGAAGGAAAGAAGGAAGGCAAAACACAATGAAATTAGCTCAAAAACTGACCAAAAACTTTAGCAAACAAAATTACTCTTTTTCAGAGGGTACAGAGAAATCAAACAATAAAAATCAAGGCAATACTTAACGGCTTTGACAAGACTGTGGAAGACGAGGGCTATACATCCACATGAGGGAGGGTGACACAGGTGGGCACAATAAGGCAATCAGGAGAGACACCAGACTAGTGACACTGGATGTAAATAATGTAAACAATCAAATGTGTATACTTGTTCTTATGCTTTCTGAAGTCAGACCTACACTGTTTCAATGTCCATTTCTCAGATGATGCAATTGTTGATGACTGAAGTGCTGATATCAACCAAACCTAACAAACCCGCCCACCCACATCCCACCCCACGGATTGTAAATAGTGTAAATAATGCAATGTATATATACTCCGATGATTAACTTGTGTGATGACAGTATTATGCTGATAGTATATATTTGTACCATGAATTGATTAACGTGGACCCCGACTTAAACAAGTAGAAAAACCTATTAGGGTGTTACCATTTCGTGATCAATTGTACGGAATATGTAATGTACTAATAAAAGTTTCAATCAATCAATCAATCAATCAAGGAGGAAGGGCAAGTGGCCTGAAACGAGAGGAGGATTACATTTTCAACATAAGACAGGAAGTTTGGCAGACAACCCCAAAACAGGACCGCAGTGTGACAGTAACACACGTTTGTACACCCATATAATCATTAGTGTTGTCCCGATACCAATATTTTGATACCGGTACCAGTACTAAAATTGATTCAATACGTTTCGGTACTTTTCTAAATAAAGGAGAACACAAAAAACTGCATTAATGTCTTTATTTTAACAACAAATTTTACGGTACAATAAACATATGTTGCCCTGCGATGAGGTGGCGACTTGTCCAGGGTGTACCCTGCCTTCCGCCCGATTGTAGCTGAGATAGGCGCCAGCGCCCCCCGCGACCCCGAACGGGAATAAGCGGCAGAAAATGGATGGATGGATAAACATATGTTTCTTATTGCAAGTTCGTCCTTAAATAAAATGGTGAACATACAAGGCAACTTGTCTTTTGGTAGTAAGTAAACAAACAAAGGCTCCTTATTAGTCTGCTGACATATGCAGTAACATATTGTGTCATTTATACTTCTATTATTTTTTTCAAAATTATTAAACACAAATGGTAGAAAATGAATTATTAATATACTTGTTCATTTACTGTTAATCTCTGCTTACTGTCTTTCAATATATATCTACAATTCTGTTAGAATGTAATAATCACTTATTCTTCTGTTGTTTGATACTTTACATTAGTTTTGGATGATACCACAAATTTGGGTTTCAATCTAATACCAAGTCGTTACAGGATCATACATTGGTCATATTCAAAATCCTCATGTGTCCAGGGACATATTTCGTGAGTTTATAAACATAATATATGTAAATATACGTAAATGGTGTGTGGCGGACCGGTACTTTTCAGAGGCGGTAAAGTACCGAATATGATTCATTAGTATTGCGGCACTAAATGCCACACAGCCCTAATAGTGATGCTTGTGTACACTACAGTGATGGTTTAGCACCATGGAAACGCTCTAAAATGCGTACCAAACTGAACCAAACCATTATGCTCAGTGAAAACTGGGCGGTGATCCATCTTCTTATTGAAACGAAGGAAGAATTCTCGGAGGTTACATTATGGTCGTCTACTACCATGATTTTCCTGACATTTTCTTTATTAGAAAGAGAGTGTCTCACAGACACAGCATCCTTTCAGTAAACAGAAACAAGATATTTCCTCCCTAAGGGTCAAAATGATGCCGGCTTCCTCTCTATTTATTATGTATCCGCTCACCTGTCCATCTCCGCCTATTCCCTCTGCCCGTTAGCGACAGCTGCTGCTCAGCCGGGATACTTGGGGAAAGGAAATTCTCCGTCTCGACTCGCTGTCTTCTTACGGCTGACAGCAGACTATAGCTGAGAGCTGAAGAATCAGGAAACAGCTTTTATCTTGTCTGTCTCCTGCCTTTTGCTCACAACTCTGCTTCTGAGAGCGAGACGAGGAGACAAAAACGGGGGTTGTTGGGCAATGGCTGTGGTTGGGGGGCGTGGGAGGGAGGGTGTCGGAGTGATAAAAGCAGGACAGAACGGGGAAATGATATCACACGGATAGGAATGAGAGGAAGTGAAAGGGGAAAGCTGATGCAGGGGATCTCTCGAAGAAACTGCTCTTTGTTCATTTCTCCCGACTTCTGGCGGTTGTGATGTATTCAGACAAACCCACAGCGCTCTGATGGTGAAACAGGCACAACAACAGATGAGGACTGTCAGCTGGTGGTTAGGAGGATCATGCTTGCATGTTTATCTCCCTCTTCCTCTCCCTCCCCAATTGCCTTCCAAGTAGTTCCTTCCTCTTTCGCTTTGGTCTTGCTCTCCTTCCATCCCTCCTGCAGGCTCAGCTGTCGGACTCAACTTGAGATAAATGACGATCCGAACATCTGATCGCTAACAGAAAATTGCCAAACAGACTGAGCAGTTGAACACACAGCAAACAATTATTGGAGTCCACGCCTTAGTTAGTCCATTTTACCGCAATTAGTGTATCTCGAAAACAGGCCACACCCTGAAAAATCTAAGCATTTTGATATCTTTCATTTTTGAAACCAATACAATGTATCTATTTTTTTTTTTACCTGTAGAGCTCCCTTCAAGTTTGGTCCCGGAAACCCGGAAATGTCTCAGTCATAAAAATTTTAAAAAAGGTTTGTGGAGAGGCGGAACCAGCAGTCCAAGCGAGGCAGGGCACATCGTAGCCCGCTGCAAGATGGCGGCGAGGGGGTGTGGAGGGCGAGCAAACGGCGAAGCGGGGCGCGCCAGCAGCGACACAGTAATCGTGATCAGGTGCGCGGGTCGCCCAGCTTGGCACAATTAAATAATCATCGATCTCGCACTGTATAAAAGGGCGGCAGCCGTGAACATGAGGGAGAGAGACGTAGAGAAAGGATGGAACAAGAGAGAAGCGGATGCTGAGCGAGAGAGACGCAAAGCCCAAGAAAGAAAACGACGCAAGAAGCTGAAAAGCTGGAGCGGAAGAGCGAGCAGCGGACAGCTCGGCTGAAAAGCAACGTGGCAAGAGACATTTATTCTTTGAAATAAAGAAGTCTAACCCTTCCCGCAGCTATGTCCTTCTTTGGTGGTCAGTGGAACCCGGACAGTGCAAGTCTTTTCACAATGTTTAAGTTTTATTATTCAACTCTTAAATCTCTAAAATCTATAAATGTAAAGTAAATTGGCACGTTAAGATTTTAATGCTGGACCGCAAAACGTTTCCATGTATTTTTGTTTAGATCAAAGATGTCAAACATGAATAGGGTTAATCCGGCCCGCGAAATCCATCCATCCATCCATCTTCTTCCGCTTATCCGAGGTCTTGTTGCAGGGGAAGCAGCTTCAGAAGGGAAGTCCAAACTTCCCTCTCCCCAGCCGCTTCGTCCAGCTCCTGCTGGGGGATCCCGAGTGTTTCCCTGGCCAACCGGGGAAATAGTCTTCCCAACGTGTCCTGGGTCTTCCCAGTGGCCTTCTACCAGTCGGGCGTGCCCGAAACACCTCTCTAGAGAGGCGTTCGGATGGCATCCTGACCAGATGCCCGAACCACCTCATCTGGCTCCTCTCGATGTGGAGGAGCAGCAGCTTCACTTCGAACTCATCCTGGATGGCAGAGCTTCTCACCCTATCTCTAAAGGAGAGCCCCGCCACCTGGCGGAGGAAAGTCATTTCAGCCGCTTGAACCCGTGATCTTGTCCTTTTAGTCATAACCCAAAGCTCATGACCATAGGTGAGGATGGGAACGTAGATCAACCGGTAAATATAAATCTTTGCCTTCCGGCTCAGCTCCTTCTTCACCACAACGGATCGAAACAGCATTCGCATTACTGAAGACACCACACCGATTCGCCTGTCGATCTCACGATCCACATTTCCCTTCCTATTGAACAAGACTCAGAGGTACTTGAACTCCTCCTCTTGGGGCAGACTCTCCTCCCCAACCCGGAGATGGCACTCCACCCTTTCTTTTCTGGGCGAGAACCAAGGACTCGGACTTGGAGGTGCTGATCTCGGCCCCCAAGATGAGTTTGCTAAGTGCAAAATTGAGCTGCATTTTTAAATGAAAAAAAAAAATGCTGTTCTAAATGTGTCCACTGGATGTTGCAATAGCAAATCTGTGTGTCAAGCAAATAGTTTATACCCGGGCGAGCAAGTATACAGAGCAAAAGGAACACGGTAAAGCAGGGCTTTAAAACAAACACTTAATATGCTGCACATTGCTATAGTTCTGTGAAAATGATTGTCTTCCATGCAAATTGAAAGAAAGAGAAGAGTGGAAATGACAAATTAGGTATATAAAACAGAATTTTTTTAATTTATGCTTCATTTTGTTTTTTGTTCAATCCAAGATGGGCTGTGATTTAAAGGTGAAATGCTTTGTTGATAGACTGAGATTAAGTCTAAATTGATTGTGTTCTTCATGGTGTTTTTGAAACTGCACCAACTTTTTCTTCAGAAATTAACTAATTTGAAGTGTTTTGTCAATTTGTTTGTTCTATTTTGGGCCAAAGAGAAACAAAAAAAAAACAATCTAAACTTGTTCTTGTTGTATTCTTTAGTTATCGTGCCATGATTTTACTCGTCCGGCCCACGTGGGAATAGATTTTCGTCCATGCGGCCCCCAAGCTAAAATCAATCAATCAATCAATGTTTACTTATATAGCCCTAAATCACTAGTGTCTCAAAGGGCTGCACAAACCACTACGACATCCTCGGTAGGCCCACATAAGGGCAAGGAAAACTCACACCCAGTGGAACATCGGTGACAATAATGACCCAGTGGGACGTCGGTGACAATGATGACTATGAGAACCTTAGAGAGGAGGAAAGCAATGGATGTCGAGCGGGTCTAACATGATACTGTGAAAGTTCAATCCATAATGGATCCAACACAGTCGCGAGAGTCCAGTCCAAAGCGGATCCAACACAGCAGCGAGAGTCCCGTTCACAGCGGAGCCAGCAGGAAACCATCCCAAGCGGAGGCGGATCAGCAGCGCAGAGATGTCCCCAGCCGATACACAGGCGAGCAGTACATGGCCACCGGATCGGACCGGACTCCCTCCACAAAGGAGAGTGGGACATAGAAGAAAAGGAAAAGAAACGGCAGATCAACTGGTCTAAAAAGGGAGTCCATTTAAAGGCTATCCATCCATCCATCCATCATCTTCCGCTTATCCGAGGTCGGGTCGCGGGGGCAGCAGCCTAAGCAGGGAAGCCCAGACTTCCCTATCTCCAGCCACTTCGTCTAGCTCTTCCCGGGGGATCCCGAGGCGTTCCCAGGCCAGCCGGGAGACATAGTCTTTCCAACGTGTCCTGGGTCTTCCCCGTGGCCTCCTACCAGCTGGACGTGCCCTAAACACATCCCTAGGGAGGCGTTCGGGTGGCATCCTGACCAGATGCCCGAACCACCTCATCTGGCTCCTCTCGATGTGGAGGAGCAGCGGCTTTACGTTGAGCTCCTCCCGGATGGCAGAGCTTCTCACCCTATCTCTAAGGGAGAGCCCCGCCACCCGGCGGAGGAAACTCATTTCGGCCGCTTGTACCCGTGATCTTATCCTTTCGGTCATGACCCAAAGCTCATGACCATAGGTGAGGATGGGAACGTAGATCGACCGGTAAATTGAGAGCTTTGCCTTCCGGCTCAGCTCCTTCTTCACCACAACGGATCGATACAACGTCCGCATTACTGAAGACGCCGCACCGATCCGCCTGTCGATCTCACGATCCACTCTTCCCCCACTCGTGAACAAGACTCCTAGGTACTTGAACTCCTCCACTTGGGGCAGGGTCTCCTCCCCAACCCGGAGATGGCATTCCACCCTTTTCCGGGCGAGAACCATGGACTCGGACTTGGAGGTGCTGATTCTCATTCCGGTCGCTTCACACTCGGCTGCGAACCGATCCAGTGAGAGCTGAAGATCCCGGCCAGATGAAGCCATCAGGACTACATCATCTGCAAAAAGCAGAGACCTAATCCCGTGGCCACCAAACCGGAACCCCTCAACGCCTTGACTGCGCCTAGAAATTCTGTCCATAAAAGTTATGAACAGAATCGGTGACAAAGGACAGCCTTGGCGGAGTCCAACCTTCACTGGAAACGTGTCCGACTTACTGCCAGCAATGCGGACCAAGCTCTGACACTGATCATACAGGGAGCGGACTGCCACAATAAGACATTCCGATACCCCATACTCTCTGAGCACTCCCCACAGGACTTCCCGAGGGACACGGTCGAATGCCTTCTCCAAGTCCACAAAGCACATGTAGACTGGTTGGGCAAACTCCCATGCACCCTCAAGAACCCTGCCGAGAGTATAGAGCTGGTCCACAGTTCCACGACCAGGACGAAAACCACACTGTTCCTCCTGAATCCGAGGTTCGACTATCCGGCGAAGCCTCCTCTCCAGTACACCTGAATAAACCTTACCGGGAAGGCTGAGGAGTGTGATCCCACGATAGTTGGAACACACCCTCCGGTCCCCCTTCTTAAAGAGAGGGACCACCACCCCGGTCTGCCAATCCAGAGGTACCGCCCCCGATGTCCACGCGATGCTGCAGAGTCTTGTCAACCAAGACAGCCCCACAGCATCCAGAGCCTTAAGGAACTCCGGGCGGATCTCATCCACCCCCGGGGCCTTGCCGCCGAGGAGCTTTTTAACTACCTCAGCGACCTCAGCCCCAGAAATAGGAGAGTCCACTACAGATTCCCCAGGCACCGCTTCCTCAAAGAAAGACGTGTTGGTGGGATTGAGGAGGTCTTCGAAGTATTCCCTCCACCGATCCACAACATCCGCAGTCGAAGTCAGCAGAACACCATCCGCACCATACACGGTGTTGATAGTGCACTGCTTCCCCTTCCTGAGGCACCGGTGGTCCAGAATCGCTTCGAAGCCGTCCGGAAGTCGTTTTCCATGGCTTCCCCGAACTCTTCCCTTCATTTAAAGGCTAGAGTATACAAATTAGTTTTAAGGTGAGACTTAAATGCTTCTACTGAGGTGGCATCTCGAACTGTTACCGGGAGGGCATTCCAGAGTACTGGAGCCCGAAATGAAAAAGCTCTACAGCCCGCAGACTTTTTTGGGGCTTTGGGAATCACTAATAAGCCGGAGTCCTTTGAACGCAGATTTCTTGCCGGGACATATGGTACAATACAATCGGCAAGATAGGATGGAGCTAGACCGTTTAGTATTTTATACGTAAGTAGTAAAACCTTAAAGTCACATCTTAAGTGCACAGGAAGCCAGTGCAGGTGAGCCAGTACAGGCGTAATGTGATCAAACTTTCTTGTTCTTGTCAAAAGTCTAGCAGCCGCATTTTGTACCAACTGTAATCTTTTAATGCTAGACATGGGGAGACCCGAAAATAATACGTTACAGTAATCGAGACGAGACGTAACAAACGCATAGATAATGATCTCAGCGTCTTTAGTGGACAGAATGGAGCGAATTTTAGCGATATTACGGAGATGAAAGAAGGCCGTTTTAGTAACGCTTTTAATGTGTGCCTCAAAGGAGAGAGTTGGGTGGAAGATAATACCCAGATTCTTTACCGTGTCGCCTTGTTTAATTGTTTGGTTGTCAAATGTTAGAGTTGTATTATTAAATAGAGTTCGGTGTCTAGCAGGACCGATAATCAGCATTTCCGTTTTTTTGGCGTTGAGTTGCAAAAAGTTAGCGGAAATCCATTGTTTAATTTCATTAAGACACGCCTCCAGCTGACTACAATCCGGCATGTTGGTCAGTTTTAGGGGCATGTAGAGTTGGGTGTCATCAGCATAACAGTGAAAGCTAATACCGTATTTGCGTATGATGTCACCCAGCGGCAGCATGTAGATGCTGAAGAGTGCAGGGCCAAGGACCGAACCCTGGGGAACTCCACACGTTACCTTAACGTAGTCCGAGGTCACATTGTTATGGGAGACACACTGCATCCTATCAGTAAGATAAGCGTTAAACCAAGACAGGGCTAAGTCTGACATACCAATTCGTGTTTTGATACGTTCTAATAAAATATTATGATCGACGGTATCGAAAGCAGCGCTAAGATCGAGGAGCAGCAACATAGATGACGCATCAGAATCCATCGTTAGCAATAGATCATTAGTCATTTTTGCGAGGGCTGTCTCCGTGGAGTGATTTGCCCTGAAACCGGATTGAAAGGTTTCACATAGATTGTTAGACGCTAAGTGTTCATTTAACTGCTCCGCAACAATTTTTTCAAGGATTTTTGAAATAAAGGGAAGGTGAAACACCGGTCGGTAATTTACCATGAGGTCAGGATCGAGGTTAGGTCTTTTAAGAAGAGGATGAATAACCGCTTTTTTGAATGCTAGGGGAACAGTGCCCGAGGAGAGTGATAAGTTTATAATATTTAGCACTGATGGACCTAATAATACAAAAAGCTCCTTGATCAGTTTCCCAGGAAGAGGGTCAAGTAAACATGTTGTCTGTTTTATTCCATTTACACGTTGTAACAATTCCTCTAATGTTATTTCCTCAAAACGAGAGAAACTATTTTGGAGGGCAGTATCCGCCGTATATACAATCGTGTCAGTGTTAATAGAACCCCGTTGTAGCTGGGACGCATTGTCTTTAATCTCCTTTCTAATGACTTCAATTTTCTTACTAAAGAATTGCATAAAGTCATCAGCTGAGTGGGTTGAGCTACTGGAAGGAATCCCTTGTTGGGTTAGCGATGCTACCGTACTAAACAAAAATTTAGGATCGTTTTTATTACGGTGGATGAGATTTGAGTAATATTTAGCTTTAGCTAAGGTAAGCATGCGTTTATAAGTTATTAAACCATCACTCCATGCTTGATGGTGCACCTCAAGTTTAGTCGTGCGCCATTTGCGTTCCAGCTTTCTACATAATAATTTCTGAGCTCTAGTTTCTCCTGTAAACCACGGGGTGCGCTTTTTTGGAGCCTTTTTTAACTTTAGCGGTGCTACGTTATCAATGGTTTCGCGCAGGGCGTCGTTAAAGTTGTTAGTGAGGTTATCAATAGAGCCCACATACTTTGGGAATGGTGCCATTACCGAGGGCAGTAGGTCCGCAAGAGTTGTCGTTGTGGCTGTATTAATGTTGCGGCTGCTATAGCAGGTATTATTATTATTAGTTTGACGAACATGCGTCTGAACCTCGAATTTTATAAGGTAATGATCGGACAATACTTTAGTATACGGGAGTATCGTAACTTTGGAAACGGTGATGCCCCTGACAAGCACTAGGTCTATCGTATTACCGTTGCGATGCGTGGGTTCATTTATTATTTGTGTGAGACCACAGCTATCAATTACAGTCTGGAGCGCTACGCACGGTGGGTCCGATGGGGTATTCATATGGATATTAAAGTCCCCCATTATGATTATATTATCGGCGTGTGTCACTAGATCAGCAACGAACTCTGAGAATTCATTAATAAAGTCCGAATAGGGCCCTGGGGGGCGGTAGATAACAGCCAGGTGTAGAGGCAGCGGTGTGACAGACCTCATAGTAAGCACCTCAAACGATTTATATTTATTATTTATGTTAGGACTAAGGTTAAAGTTTTCGTTGTATATTAGTGCGACCCCCCCACCCCTTTTGAGCGGACGGGCAATATGCGCATGTGTAAAGTTAGGAGGACATGCCTCATTTAGCGCAAAAAAGTCGTTTGGTTTAAGCCAGGTTTCGCTGAGACCGATGACGTTAAGATTGTTGTCTCTGATATCATTAACTAACAACGTTTTAGGAGACAATGATCTTATGTTTAAAAAACCTATATTATAGGTAGTGGGCTGTTTTAGGGAGTTTTTGATCAAATTATCCGTAGTAGCAATATTAATAATGTTGTGTTTATTATGCCCAGTGCATTTAGTTTAGTTACGACCATATCTAGGAATTGATACGACAAGAATTTTCCGATTGTTTGATTGTTGCTTTGATAAACTGCACGCATCATGGTTAGCCACCTCAGTAACGGGGATTTTCCGATTGTTTGTTTGTTGCTTTGATAAACTGCACACATCATGGTTAGCCACCTCAGTAACGGGGATTTTCCGATTGTTTGATTGTTGCTTTGATAAACTGCACGCATCATAGTTAGCCACCTCAGTAAAACACATGTCCAACTCTGAAACACTCAAAG
Organism: Nerophis ophidion; assembly: GCF_033978795.1. NCBI lineage: Eukaryota > Metazoa > Chordata > Actinopteri > Syngnathiformes > Syngnathidae > Nerophis > Nerophis ophidion. The sequence goes on along the minus strand of NC_084621.1, from coordinate 34,500,663 downwards.
CAGAAAAAACTTGTTCTAATTTAACTGACACCTTACCCAGACCAGTAGTCTCGCATTTTCCATCTAAATCCGTCTTCGGGATGGAGGAAAGTGGTGTTCTGTGGGGATTAGCCTTCTGCTTTGTTTTTAGCCCCGCTCGACATCCGCGTTTCCGATCACACCGCTGGCGTCTGCTCCGTAGACGGCCCCCGCTGCTACTAGACTCCCCTGCTTCACAGGCCGCTGGATGTAGCCGCCGATGTATTCCCATGCTAGTTAGCAAGTCTAGCACGCAAGTGTCTATCAGTCCAAAACGGCCCGATTCGTCCACATCCAGAAGTGTCTGGCGGTCGTACGTGATCACGGAGTGACCACGATGTGAGCCAGCCATAAAGTTTGTGGAATTGTCCGGTATTTCTGCCAAATGTTCCATCTTTAGCAGGAGCTCCTCGAGAGCGCAGCCCGTCCGGGCGCCGCCATCTTGGATCAAGTTACGTCTATTTGTATTTGTATTTGAATTTCTCTTCTACTGTTACCAAATAACATTATTTTAGTTTTACTGAGATTCAATGATAGTCTGTTTTTGTCAAACCATTTTTTTAATTTGTTCATTTCTTCTGTTATTATTTGTATTATCTTCTGTGTGTTCTCTCCTGAACAAAACGCTGTCGCATCATCCGCAAATAATACTAACTTTAAAGCTTTTGTAACTTTAAAAATTTCATTTAAAAAAGATTAAATAATTTAGGTCCTAGTATTGATCCCTGAGGTACACCACAGGATATATTTAGCGTTGTAGAAGTGTGTTCGCCCAGTTTCACGTATTGTTTTCTGTTCGTTAGATAACTTCTTATCCAGCTTAAGACTAACCCGCTGATGCCATATCTTTCTAGTTTTTTGATTAGAATATTGTGATTAATTGTGTCAAATGCTTTAGTTAGATCCATAAACACTGCTGCCGCACATTTTTTTTTACTATCTATTGCATTGGTAATTTCTTCTGTAATATCAATTAAAGCCATTGAAGTTGAAACATTAGCACTGTATCTATATTAGTTCTCTACGAGTATTCTATTTGTATATGAAAATCTCTAATTTGTTATTGAACAGTTTTTCAATGATTTTAGAAAATTGTGGAAGTAAAGAAACAGGTCTATAATTTGTAAATAGATGTTTGTCTCAAGTCTTATCAATTGGTGCAACTTTAGCTATTTTTATTTTGTTTGGAAATGTACCTGTTTGAAATGATAGGTTACTAATATACATTAATGGTCCTGAGATCTCTTCAATAACCTTTTTTATCGTTTCCATATCAATTCCGTTACAATCAGTTGAAGTCTAATTTTTACATTTTTTCACGATTGTTACTATTTCCTCCTCTGTCACATTTCTGAGGAACATGGAGTTGGGATTTCGCTCTATGGTATCATTATAGTCCTCAATTGAAACTGGGTCTGGAATCCTTTCTTCCAATTTTGGTCCAATATTTACGAAGTAATTATTAAAGCTTTCAACTACTTCCTTTATGTTGTCATTGTGTTCATTTCTGTCTAAGAAGTATTGGGAGTAATCCCTCTTAGTGCTTCTATACTGACTAAAAACAGGTCAAAGATGCCAGTTGACTCTCCTGTGGCTGTGATCGCAAGTCAGTGATCAAAATCTTCAAACTCAAGAAAAACTCTGGTAACAGAAGCGGAGCCTTATACTTTATGTCCTTTCTGTAACGTGACATGTGACATTTAGCATATGGGATTGAAATACAATACTGTTGCTGTTGTCCACCAGCCCGTCCTGTGAGAGGTCTCTACAACAAGTCAATCACATTAGATTTGGTTTATTTTTTATGTCTGATGTCTTTCCTGTGACCCTCCCATTTATTCGCACTCGGGACGGGCATTAGACATCTCCAATGGCGAGGTGTTCATTGGCTGGGAATCTAACCTGTGCTATGGTCTGCGCAACCCCTGAAAGGGTCGAGAAAAAGGACGAGTGAGGGGGAGATTGCAATCACGCAGGCAGCATGACATTAAAGCATAATGATGCCTTAAGGCTCTCATTGACTTTGATTGGACTAGTACTGTATGCTACAACTTCATTTTTCCCCAATGTGCAGTTATTTTTCAGTTATAAGTGAGAACTAGGATTGGTTGTCACACTTATTATATCTCCCCTGCACTTCCCAAATTGTGGCATGGAAATGTGTGGCTTTGGGTTTTGAGCTCACCTACGTAGTCTTCTCTAGAGTAAGAAACTCAAACTTAAGGTGAAGGAACTTTTTGTGTTTTTCATGTCAAATTGTAAATCTTCTTGGTATTTATTTTCATTGTTTTTACACAATAGGTTGATTAAAAAAAACAGTTGTTACCCATAAATGTGTCAAGAGGAAGCCTGTTGTCAGCTGACTAACTAGTTCGACAGAGTTTGTAGCCTTTATACTACCAATAAATCCATTCAGTGGAAAAAAAAAAAAAAATATATATATATATATATATATTTATATAAGTAATATATTTATATATATTTATAAAAGTAAACATTGATTGATTGATTGATATATATATATATATATATATATATATATATATATATATATATATATATATATATATATATATATATATATCAATCAATCAATCAATCAATGTTTACTTATATAGCCCTAAATCATTAGTGTCTCAAAGGGCTGCAGAAACCACTACGACATCCTCGGTAGGCCCACATAAGGGAAAGGAAAACTCACACCCAGTGGGACGTCGGTGACAATGATGACTATGAGAACCTTGGAGAGGAGGAAAGTAATGGATGTCGAGCGGGTCTAACATGATACTGTGAAAGTTCAATCCATAATGGATCCAACACAGTCGCAAGAGTCCAGTCCAAAGCGGATCCAACACAGCAGCGAGAGTCCCGTTCACAGCGGAGCCAGCAGGAAAACATCCCAAGCGGAGGCGGATCAGCAGCGCAGAGATGTCCCCAGCCGATACACAGGCGAGCAGTAAACGGCCAATGGATCGGACCGGACCCACTCCACAGGGGAGAGTGGGACATAGGAGAAAAAGAAAAGAAACGGCAGATCAACTGGTCTAAAAAGGGAGTCTATTTAAAGGCTAGAGTATACAAATGAGTTTTAAGGTGAGACTTAAATGCTTCTACTGAGGTGGCAACTCGAACTTTTACCGAGAGGGCATTCCAGAGTACTGGGGCCCGGAATGAAAACGCTCTATAGCCCACAGACTTTTTTTGGGCTATGGGAATCACTAATAAGCCGGAGTCCTTTGAACGCAGATTTCTTGCCGGGACATATGGTACAATACAATTGGCAAGATAGGATGGAGCTAGGCCGTGTAATATTTTATACGTAAGTAGTAAAACCTTAAAGTCACATCTTGAGTGCACAGGAAGCCAGTGCAGGTGAGCCAGTACAGGCGTAATGTGATCAAACTTTCTTGTTCTTGTCAAAAGTCTAGTAGCCGCATTTTGTACCAACTGTAATCTTTTAATGCTAGACATGGGGAGACCCGAAAATAGTATGTTACAGTAATCGAGACGAGACGTAACAAACGCATGGATAATGATCTCAGTGTCTTTAGTGGACAGAATGGAGCGAATTTTAGCGATATTACGGAGATGAAAGAAGGCCGTTTTAGTAACGCAAAATGTGTGACTCAAAGGAGAGAGTTGGGTCGAAGATAACACCCAGATATTCTACTGTGTCGTTTTGTTTAATTGTTTGGTTGTCAAATGTTAGAGTTGTATTATTAAATAGAGGTCGGTGTCTAGCAGGACCGATAATCAGCATTTCCGTTTTTTTGGCGTTGGGTTGCAAAAGTTAGCGGACATCCATTCTTTAATTTCATTAAGACACGCCTCCAGCTGACTACAATCCGGTGTGTTGGTCAGCTTTAGGGGCATGTAGAGTTGGGTGTCATCAGCATAACAGTGAAAGCTAGTACCGTATTTGCGTATGATGTCACCTAGCGGCAGCATGTAGATGCTGAAGAGTGCAGGGCCAAAGACCGAACCCTGGAAAACTCCACATGTTACCTTAACGTAGTCCGAGGTCACATTGTTATGGGAGACGCACTGCATCCTATCAGTAAGATAAGAGTTAAACCAAGACAGGGCTACGTCTGACATACCAATTCGTGTTTTGATACGTTCGAATAAAATATTATGATCGACGGTATCGAAAGCAGCGCTAAGATCGAGGAGCAGCAACATAGAGGACGCATCAGAATCCATCGTTAGCAATAGATCATTAGTCATTTTTGCGAGGGCTGTCTCCGTGGAGTGATTTGCCCTGAAACCGGATTGAAAGGTTTCACATAGATTGTTAGACGCTAAGTGTTCATTTAACTGCTCCGCAACAATTTTTTCGAGGATTTTTGAAATAAAGGGAAGGTGAAACACCGGTCGGTAGTTTACCATGAGGTCAGGATCGAGGTTAGGTCTTTTAAGAAGAGGATGAATAACCGCTTTTTTGAATGCTAGGGGAACAGTGCCCGAGGAAAGTGATAAGTTTATAATATTTAGCACTGATGGACCTAATAATACAAAGAGCTCCTTGATCAGTTTCCCAGGAAGTGGGTCAAGTAAACATGTTGTTTGTTTTATTCCATTTACACGTTTTAACAATTCCTCTAATGTTATTTCCTCAAAACAAGAGAAACTATTTTGGAGGGCAGTATCCGCCGTATATACAATCGTGTCAGTGTTAATAGAACCCAGTTGTAGCTGGGACGCAATGTCTTTAATCTCCTTTCTAATGACTTCAATTTTCTTACTAAAGAATTGCATAAAGTCATCAGCTGAGTGGGTGGAGCTACTGGAAGGAGTCCCTTGTTGGGTTAGCGATGCTACCGTAATAAACAAAAATTTAGGATCGTTTTTATTACGGTGGATGAGATTTGAGTAATATTTAGCTTTAGCTAAGGTAAGCATGTGTTTATAAGTTATTAAACCATCACTCAATGCTTGATTGGGCACCTCAAGTTTAGTCGTGCGCCATTTGCGTTCCAGCTCTCTACATAATAATTTCTGAGCTCTAGTTTCTTCTGTAAACCACGGGGTACGCTTTTTTGGAGCCTTTTTTAACTTTAGCGGTGCTATGTTATCAATGGTTTCGCGTGGGGCGTGGTTTAAGTTGTTAGCGAGGTTATCAATAGAGCCCACATACTTTGGGAATGGTGCCATTACCGAGGGCAGTAGGTCAGCAAGAGTTGTCGTTGTGGCCGTATTAATGTTGCGGCTGCTATAGCAGTTATTATTATTATTAGTTTGCCGAACATGCGTCTGAACCTCGAATTTTATAAGGTAATGATCGGACAATACTTTAGTACACGGGAGTATCGTAACTTTGGAAACGGTGATACCCCTGACAAGCACTAGGTCTATCGTATTACCGTTGCGATGCGTGGGTTCATTTATTATTTGTGTGAGACCACAGCTATCAATTATAGTCTGGAGCGCTACGCACGGTGGGTCCGATGGGGTATTCATATGGATATTAATGTCCCCCATTATGATTATACTATCGGCGTGTGTCACTAGATCAGCAACGAACTCTGAGAATTCATTGATGAATTCCGAATAAGGCCCTGGGGGGCGGTAGATAACAGCCAGGTGTAGAGGGAGCGGTGTGACAGACCTCGTAGTAAGCACCTCAAACGATTTATATTTATTATTTATGTTAGGACTAAGGTTAAAGTTTTCGTTGTATATTAGTGCGACCCCCCACCCCTTTTCAGAGGACGGGCAATATGCGCATGTGTAAAGTTAGGAGGACATGCCTCGTTTAGCGCAAAAAAGTCGTTTGGTTTAAGCCAGGTTTCGCTGAGACCGATGACGTTAAGATTGTTGTCTCTGATGATATCACTAACAACGTTTTGGGAGACAATGATCTTATGTTTAAAAAACCTATATTATAGGTAGTGGGCTGTTTTAGGGGATTTTTGATCAAATTATCCGTAGTAGCAATATTAATAATGTTGTGTTTATTATGCCCAGTGCATTTAGTATGATTACGACCATATCTAGGAATTGATACGACGGGAATTTTCCGATTGTTTGTTTGTTGCTTTGATAAACTGCACGCATCATAGTTAGCCACCTCAGTAAAACACATGTCCAGCTCTGAAACACTCAAAGCAGAAAAAACTTGTTCTAATTTAACTGACTCCTTACCCAGACCAGTAGTCTCTCATCTTCCATTTAAATCCGGCTTCAGGATGGAGGGAAGTGGTGTTCTGTGGGGATTAGCCTTCTGCTTTGTTTTTAGCCCCTCTCGGCATCCGCGTTTCCGATCACACCGCTGGCGTCTGCTCCATAGACGGCCCCCGCTGCTACTATACTCCCCTGCTTCACAGGCCGCTGGATATAGCCGTCGTAGTATTCCCGTGCTAGTTAGCAGGTCTAGCAAGCACGCGTCTATCAGTCCAAAACGGACCGATATGTCCACATCCAGAAGTGTCTGGCGGTCGTACGTGATCACGGAGTGACCACGATGTGAGCCAGCCATAAAGTTTGTAGAATGGTCCGGTATTTCTGCCAAATGTTCCATATTTAGGAGGAGCTCCTCGATGTCGCAGCCTTTCCGGGCGCCGCCATCTTATGTCAAGTATATATTACGCAAGTCTAAAGACGTGTTTCCTGTTGATGTTACCTTGCAGCAGGTTTTGTTTGTCAACTTGTCAAGGCAATTGAACATTCAAATTTTATAGTTCCTTCTTGATGCTTTGGATTGCGAAAAACTATTTTTACTATTAAAATAACATTGCGACATCAACCCTCTGATGTAATTGGTGGTCATGGTGCGTCGGACTGTATATAACAGGTTATAACATCTTTGTTACAATAAGCTGGATAAGCTGGATATGAATCCCCTTCATACTGTAGAATGAAGGGGATTCATATGACCCCATTTGTCGCAGTCAGTGTTCTGACAATTACTTTTAAAAAGTGATTAATCATAGTTACTTGTTACTTAACCAAAAAAGTAATTGAAAATTGTAATGGAAATACTCATTAATAAATGCAATTATTTACTATGGAAAGTCATTTATACGTTACTTAAACCCAAAAAAAAATACATTCAAATACCTGGCATATGCAGTTGAGAGACGTTTCTTATGAGTGCACATGTGCTTTTAAAAGGCGAGCCGTGTGATGTCATCGAAGGTTTCTACTGATTTGGGTTTGTTAGCTTTAGTAGCTAGCAGCGGCAGTTTGTTGACTTCGACTCCAGCTCTTTGGAATCCTTTCACCGGATTGTGTTACTTCTGGTTAATAAAGAGATTAAATATGTTCCGATGGCTGTCATATCTTCTTGTCAACAAACAGTGTATTGTTTGGATGGCAAGTTTGTCATTTCAATCATTGATTTGTTGTCCATTATTTCCATTTTGTACGTGTGAGTATGTTGTTGTCCGCTGTGTTGCTGTATCACAGTGTGATGTCGCCTCTTCCTATTTGATATCGAATTCGTTTTGGTGCGGTGGTGCTTGTTACTTTCGCTAGTAGAAATATATTTACTACGTTGAACTTGCTGCATTTATGACGCTGTCTTGTTTTTGACATAAAACCATATCTGTCATGTCTTTGTGATCATGTTCTGTTTAAATATTTTCTTTTTTGTTTTTGACTACATTAGTTCCTGTTTTTGCGCATCTTTGTTTGTTTTAGTTTCCATGCCAACCGTTAGTTTCACCTGGCTCATTTGTTTGAACTCACGCACCTGTCAATAATCACAGCACTATTTAAGCATGTAGTTGCCAGGCAGTGAGCTTGCCGACATCACCCTCTACACACCCTTGATACCTGACTGCTCACTTCTTGCCATAGATTCATGCTTTTCACGTCACAGTAAGTGTTTGTGTTTTTGTTGTTCATTGTTCTGCCTTTCTGCGAGTTTTTGTTTTCAGAGCCAAGTTTTCTTACCTCCTCTGTGAGCGCCTTTCGTTTGTACCTTTTTTTTGAGTTAAGATTAAAAGATGTCGGTACCTTCACATCGTGTCCGGTCCAGTCGATTTGCACCACGGGAAAACAAACCTCACAACAGTACACGCCTTGACAATATCAAAAGTAGCGTGCACGTTACATCAAGCTATCGCTAACAGCATCGTAACGGACCTAAAAGTAATTCATTTGAATACTCATTACTAGTAAAAGTAATAGCGTTACAAACGCTGTTATTATATAACGCTGTTATCACGAAAACCGGTCGCGGTTTACTTGACACCTAAAAAAGTGATGAATTTGGAGCGTGCACTATTCACTTTAACCACAATGTGTCAGTAGACTGTTGAATATCCTGAAATGGGTTTTGTGGCAGAATGTGCTGTTTTCCATCATTTTCAGCTGACTGCATTGCAAAATAATTACCCACCCTTTTTCCTCTCACATGCGATCCACCCAGGAATCCATTACCTTCCATACACATTTCAAGCCAACACCTTAAGCTTCATTTTAATGTAGGAATGATTATTCAATATGTTTTGGTGATAGCAATATAGATAGATAACCAACCCCATTCTTCAACACCCAGTAGAAAATCACAGACTGATCCACCAACAGATGTTTAATTATACTAAAAATTGAGCCAGTGTATGAAAACCAAAACCTATATTGGTGATTATTTTTGCAGAAAACCAAACCATGCTAAAACCGAGACGTATGACAACTGAAGTACTACTGTTATATTATGTGACATGTTGCATTTTGTATAATCAGTGCAACATTACAAGTCCTAGAAACCGACAAACTGTGTACTTATATTGTTTGTGAAGCAGTGACTTCTTAATGCCTGACTGAGATTTACAGCCACTGCAATCTACTGTCAGCACTTCTGTCTGAGGCTTAATGGTTTTACTACGCTGTGGTGTGGCTGCAATATTATCTTTGCCAGACATTAACACACACGCGCGCGCACACAGTGCACATATTTCCATAGACGTGCAAATGCCCAAACTGACCTTAACTAAGAAGCTCAAAAAACTGTTCAGGATTTATGGAGCATTTACTGACTGACTTGTTTTCCATCCACAACTATATGTTTTAACAGCGGCTACTTATACTGTTTACTGTCTCGTTGGTGTACATATTTGATATAAATAGTGCCCAAAAAAGACAGATAACAGGTTTAACTGCAGGGTGTACTTTGCAAAGAAGATAGCCAAAGCCATACACTAGCTCAGTGGTTCTCAAATGGGGGTACGCGTACTCCTTTGGGTACTTGAAGGTATGCCAAGGGGTATGTGAGATTTTTTTAAAATATTCTAAAAATAGCAATAATTCAAAAATCCTTTACAAATATATTTATTGAATAATACATGAACAAAATATGAATGTAAGTTCATAAACTGTCAAAAGAAATGCAACAATGCAATATTCAGTGTTGACAGCTAGATTTTTTTGTGGACATGTTCCATAAATATTGATGTTAAAGATTTATTTTTTTGTGAAGAAATGTTTAAATTTAAGTTCATGAATCCGGATGGATCTCTATTACAATCCCCAAAGAGGGCACTTTAAGTTGATGATTACTTCTATGTGTAGAAATCTTTATTTATAATTGAATCACTTGTTTATTCGTCAACAAGTTTTTGGTTATTTTTATATCTTTTTTTCCAAATATTTCAAGAAAGACCACTACAAATTAGCAATGTTTTGCACCGTTATACAATTTAATAAATCAGAAACTGATGACATAGTGCTGTATTTTACTTCTTTATCTCTTTTTTTCAACCAAAAATGCTTTGCTCTGATTAGGAGGTACTTGAATTAAAAAAAATGTTCACAGGGGGAACATCACTGAAAAAAGGTTGAGAACCATTGCACTAGCTGAAAGTCTTTTAAATGGCAACAGTATATTTTTAATCTAAAGCTGCATAATTAATAACTACAGCACAATTAAGGTAAGGGATAAATTGAAATCGTAGGCCGTATCGAACCAGGTTCAAGGTCAGATATTAATAAACCATTTTGATTGGTCAGACTTCAGAGCGCACACCATTAATGCTGCGCTATCATCTGATTTCTCTGTAACTAAAAAATGAATTGTTTCATTACATCCTAAAAGGCAATGCATCAATTAGGGAGCAGGTGAATGGGAAGTTCAATTCAGCTAATAATTCACGTTTGATGAATGTCGAATGTAAGGCGATAATAAATCTTGGCAGTGATTTAATGATCGGGAGATTGTCAGTGGAACAACGTTATTGCTAATTTTAAGGGGGACTTCATCACTTTCAAGACAGCTAAAATTGGACATGCGGATCCTTGTATTGTAGTGCAGGCATTTTTTATCGTCAGCATGTCTTCCTTGTACACCTGTTCATATCTCAATTATAGACTACACTCTATTTTGTTTTTATATTGCTCAATTGTGTGTGGTCATGAGAGTGTTTTCGGCGGGGATCGCTGCTAATTTGATGCGTCAATGCTTGGTTTCCCCCCCAGCATGACGATTCCCTCTGTCAGCAAACCGTGAGCTGGAAAATAGAGCTCAATTATGATGAGGGGAACGCCACCAAGCATTTAAAGAAAATTAAATGGTTTACTGCTGGGTTCAGCACACTTGTGTCTGAAACTGGTTGTACTGTAATGTACATGTCTTGTTTTATTTATTTATTTATTGATAAAAAAAATCTATGCTTGTGAAATTCTCGTCTACTAGGATACGGTTAGTGAAGACAAGAGGGGGAATGGGATACTGGAATGATCTTCTTGGGAAAAAAATATATGGATTTCAGGGGCAAACGTGAACAAAGAAAAACTGATATGGTCATATTTGGTTTCAGTAGAAATTGATTAGGGAAGATAGGAATAGAAGGACCTTGGCTACCAGTGGAAACTGCCTGTATAGCCAAGATAGAATCAGAAAGTAGGGTATGAGTGTTAGATTGCTCCCTTCTTCATGACCGTTGAAACTTATCTGAGAAAATTATATTATCAACTCAGGACAAAAATGGAGACAGATTTTGGTTGAAGACAGATAGAATACGAATGGAGTAGACAGAGAATTTTTTATTGACCCATCTGTAAAAAAGAAGAGCTCTTGGGATGAAGAGAAATGCAACACTCGTGGAGTCTTAAGGAACATTTGCAGCACAACCCCTGGGAGGTTCAGTGTGTAACTGCGTCTCCTGCGTGATCCTCTGATGACAAGAGGAATGTCTTCAAACCATTTACACATGACCGACTTTCAAGTTTTTAGATGCATAGTAGAATAGAGATGCTGTTCGAGGGAGTCTTCAGTTTACCCAACTAATTGTCTACTGAGGACAATATTTGGATTTTTACAGCTCGAGATGCTCATTTTGACAACAAATACCATTTGGTATTGTCCTACATCAGCAGGGGTAAGGTAATAAAGCCAGGCTTCAAGAGATTAAGACAAGTTATGAAGATCTGCTAGGTAGCATAGGCATAATTTTCGTCCTTGGGAAATAAGTGAATTCATATTTACGCCTGAGTAACCTGCTTCCACCTGGTTAAAACGCAGCAAGATCCCTTCATACATATATAACCCAGCTGATTGGGTCACTGTGCCTTTCTACTGCTTTCAGCACGAGGACTCAAACCCTGGTTGTTCATAATGAGAGGTGAGTGTGCCGACCACTGGACTAGAAGCCCGAGCAGCACTACTCTTGAAGTTGTCAGGGAGTGAGCTAGGTTTACTAACGTACACCTCGTGCAGCCACACTGGCTGGCCTCTGTTACATATATATATATATTTTTTTTTTTTTTATTAATCAATCCGAAAGCAATACCATAATAATGCAATTCCAATACCAAACCTGACCCAGCAACATTCAGAATAGCAATAAACAGAGCAATTGAGAGGACACACAAACATGACACAAAACAATCTACAAACAGTCAAATAAAAACAGTATCAATATTAGTAACAATTTCAACAAGGCAGTGATTAAATATCCCTCATTGACATTATCATTACACACATGTATTAAAAAAAAAAAAAAACATTAAAAAAAAACAAAAAACAAGAACAATAATAGCTTATATGTGTCCAATATTTTCCACAAAGATGAAATAAGTCCTATGTTTGGTTCATGTAATAGTTAAAACAAATTTAAATAATGGATACCATATTTCAATAAATGACTCATTATTATGGCAGCACGATGGTACAGGGGTTAGTGCATCTGCCTCACAAGACGAAGCCCTGAGTAGTCCTAGGTTCTTGGGACTTGGGATCTTTCTGTGTGGAGTTTGCATGTTTTCCCTGTGACTGCGTGGGTTCCCTCCGGGTATTCCGGCTTCCTCCCACCTCCAAAGACATGCACCTGGAGATAAGTTGATTGGCAACACTAAATTGGCCCTAGTGTGTGAATGTGAGTGTGATTGTTGTCTGTCTATCTGTCTACCCTGCGATAAGGTGGTGACTTGTCCAGGGTGTACCCCGCCTTCCGCCCGAATGCAGCTGAGAATGCAGCTGAGACCCCCCCTGACTCCCAAAGGGACAAGCTGTAAAAATGGATGGATGGATGGATGGACTCATTATTATCTACACTAAATCCATTTTTTTCTACTAATATCATCTCCATAGCTTGTGTATCCCAGTCAGTATGAGTTGGACTATCAACATCTATCCATTTTTTTTAATATTACCCTTTTTGTTATGATACATATTGAAATAAATGCAATTTTACTCTTTGATGACACGTTACTAAATTGATGGAGATCCCCAAGAACACAACCGCGTCTAGTTAGAATGTGATTGCTTCTTTTGTTGTTTTCAACCATACCTCTTTTATTCTCTGACATTCCCACAATAAATGAACAAGAACACATATTCTTCTGTTAATACAGCATTGGGTGTCGGCAGCCCAAGCAGAATCTTCCAAGTCACTGTTTCAACTTCAAAAGCAAGTCAGTTTTACTGACCGGTTCACGTAAATACTCATCAGGGAGATGTCCAGGTGGCCTTCTTACTGAGCCACCTTGTGCAACTCTTGTCATTTTTCTGGGAGCGGATAGACATACTGTCCCAGGTGTGAACGTTGTGTGGCTTTGAATACCTGCTTAGTAGTATAGTTGGACACTTATCGTATTGATAGAGTTTAGGCAGGACAAACTTTTGCTTTGCCTGGTTAAGGTCACTGGAGCTGTCACGCCAAATTTCTTCCCACCTACAAAAACCTTCCCCCCACATTTACTTCCGGGGTCATGATTAATACAGACGTTTTGTTAACGCTATATTATAAAAATATAACGCTATATTATAAAAATACAGATGTTTTGTTAACGCTATATTATAAAAAAAATTTAAAAAAGATTTACAAACACAAGCTATGGGATGACGCATTTACTTCCGGGGTCAAGTTTCCTCTTATGTCATCCCATAGCTTGTGTTTGTAAATTATTTTTGAATTTTTTTTATAATATAGCATTAACAAAACGTCTGTATTTTTATAATATAGTGTTAACAAAACGTCTGTATCAATCATGTCCCCGGAAGTAAATGAGGGGGTGGGGTTTGTAGGGAGAAGAAATTTGGCGTGACAGAGCCTAGGTCTGCTCAAATTTTCTTATGGTGTCTGCCCTAAGCAAGAGAGCTATGCTAGCATGTACACCTCCGATATTAGTACATCTTTTAATTATTACTGGAGTTTTTGTTGCGGTCCCAGCGGTAAGTGGTTTAAGCCTGCTAGGTGGTTTTCAACCTTTTTTGAGCCAAGGCATATTTTTTTTATTGAAAAAATCCGGAGGCACACGACCAGCAGAAAAAAATAAAAATAAAATGAAACTATGCAGTCGATATTGACAGTAAAAAGTTGTTCTCGCAATTGTTGGCTGTGAAACCATAACCAAGCATGCATCATTATAGCTCTTGTCTCAAAGTAGGTGTACTGTCACCACCTGTCTAGTGATGGGATCGGCAGTTCGACTGTACTGAATCACTAGAATCAGTTCCTTAAATTGATTCGTTCAAAAGATACGTTCAAAAGATTCATTCACCGAATCACTTCTGCAGCAGCAGTTCTGTGTGCAGGTCGGCGAATCATGAGTCAGTCAGTAACAGCTTCCCCAGCGGCAGATCTCGGTGTTTGTCAGTTCGCGAACGACACAAGCCCTCAGCACCCAATGAACACAGTGACTGAACAAGATCCTCAATGTGACGTCATCCTCCGCGACACAGTCATTTCTCTGCGTCAGTAGGTCCGCTAGTCCTGTTAGCGAGAGCGTTGTCATTCACTGAGTGCTTCATGTCGTTTATCCACGGTGAACGAATCGGTCGCTCAGTCCCTCCACCCATGATGAGTAGCTGGCTGAGTCGAGGGTTCAGTGAGTGACAGAATGCGCCAGTTTGAAAATTCTGTTTTTTATTTTTTTTAATTACTACATTAGATGTGATTATTTTAACATTTAAAAGTTAATCTGGCAAAATAGTAACAATTTATTGTAAAATTTGCTACAAATATTATTTTCTTTTTTTTCCTGATTCTTTTTTTGTGTCCTCTCCATGAGGTGTCCACGACATTTTAAAATGGATCAGAAAACAAAATAAATAAAAAAAAGTGGCAAAAATTACATACACATTTACAAATGGTATTATCATTTTCACATTTTAACATTTGACTCGACGAAAAAATTGATATATATTCTTAGATGTGTTTGAAATGCAATTATTTTCTACATTATTACATTACATGTATTTTAACAATTCATAGTGGATTTGACAAGATAGAAAAAGCAATTTTCTAAAATGTGTTACAAGTTTTCTTTTTTCACATTACATTTTATTATTTTAACATGTAATGTTTCTTACAAAACATACATGTATTAAAAATGTAATAACAATCACTTTTCCTTTTATATCACATCCAATGTGGGTTATATATATTTTTTTAAAACAATTATGATCACTCTAAAAGCGGTATATAATAAACACGATATGAAAAATAGAATAAAAAAATGTGTGCAGGTCGGCGAATTATGAGTCAGTCAGTTACAGCTTCCCCAGCGGCAGATCTCTGTGAGTGTCAGTTTGCGAACGACACAAGCCCTCAGCACCCAATGAACGACGCGCAAAGTGACTGAACAAGATCCTCAATGTGACGTCCTCCTCCGCGACACTGTCACTTCTCTGTGTCAGTACGTTCGCGAACGTGATTCACGTGATTCGCGCCAGTTCCACTCATACCCGCATAGTCACGGCAGAACTGAGTAAGGAACGAATCAGTTCATAAAGTGATTCAGTTCAGTACGTTCACTCAAAAGATTTGTTTGTTCAAACGAATCGTTCACAATCGACACAACACTAGACCTGTCACATCACGCCTTGACTTATTTGGAGTTTTTTGCTGGGTTCCTGTGTGTAGTGTTTTAGTTCTTGTCTTGCGATCCTGTTTGGGTTTTTTTTCTCTTTTTGAGGATTTCCTGTAGCAGTATAATGTCTTCCTCTGAGCGATATTTCCCGCATTTACTTTGTTTTAGCAATCAAAAATATTTCAGTTGTTTTTATCCTTCTTTGTAGCGACATTGTTGATTGTCATGTCATGTTCGGATGTACATTATGGACGCCGTCTTTGCTCCACAGTAAGTCTTTGCTATCGTCCATCATTCTGTTTTTGTTTACTTTGTAGCCAGTTCAGTTTTACTTTCGTTTTGCATAGCCTTCCCTAAGCTTCAATGCCTTTTCTTAGGGGCACTCAACTTTTGTTCATTTTTATTTTAAGCATTAGACACCTTTTTTACCTTCACGCTGCCTCCCGCTGTTTCCGACATCTACAAAGCCATTAGTTATCGGCCGCCACATACTGATAAGGAAAAGTATTACCCGGTTACTTTGCCTAGCTCTATACAGCACCGGCCACTCAACAACAACAGATAATTTGCAGACTATAATTACTGGTTTGCAAAAAATGTTTTTAACCCAAATAGGTGAGAATAGATAATCTCCCATGGTACACCAGACTGTATCTCACGGCACACGCGCAGTGGTTGAAAAACACAGTGCTAGGTGTACTGCTGCGTCGGGGATCAGCGGGTAGTGCCATGTTTCAGAAATAATGAAAACACAGCTGTCTGGTATGTATAAGTGATTTACTTTGGTGAGTAGATTCATGTGTCCATCTTCTCAGCAATTTTGCATTGCTGAGAAACATACTTGGAAGAAGGGGTCTCAATCAATCATTCAATCAATAAAAGTTTATTCATATAGACCTTAATCACAAGTGTCTCAAAGGGCTTTTACAAATTTATAACGACATCCCCTGTTCTAAACCCACATACAGGGCAAGGAAAACTCAAAAGGCCCCAGTTGGAGTAAAAGACAAAACTTTGAGGATTGGCCGTATATGTAGGGACTTCACTTTCAGGGTGATTGGCTGCAAAGGATGTTGTATGCATACCGTTGTTGAATTGGTATATTAATAGACAATGTAGGAGTCCTGCCCACAGAGAAGCCCGCATTTTCAGCCAGGTCATCCCACAGCTCTGCCTACCTCGTGTCACAACTCGGGTCAGCTTGTACCTTATCCAGACTGGTACTGTCATGACGAGGTGGTTTTCACAACTTACTGCGAGGATTGTTCTCCCCGGATGCAATCGGACTTTTCCGGACAAAGGTAGCAGGTGGGAACATATTAATTATTAATCTAACTACACAGGACAAAAGACAGGAACTAAAACAAAACGAAAGTGTGCCGATTCCATAGAGGCTAAGGAACATAAGACTTAACGCAGGAAACATACGCTAACACTTACCCTGAACTATGGACGTAGAAAACAACAAAACAAACTATGGCATAGAACGAACAAGACTCACTGCGGCATGAATGAAGCAATGGCATGAAACGAGCATGAAAAGAGCAACACAAACTGTGGTTTTGCATGAAAACAAGCAATTACGCCAGGACGACTAACTGGCAAAAACAGGCAGGTGAAACTAATAAGTCGGCATCCCAGTGGGCACAGAGACGTTTAATTAACGTTGAAACAACGATACTTTCCCGTGTTGAAATAACGTAGGATTTGGGTTGAAAATGAAAGTTGGATCAACGTTTAAATAACGACGCTGAATCAACGTCAATTTTTGAACGTTGATTCAACTTTCAGTTTCTACCTAACAGAGATGTTTAATCAACGTTGAACCAACGTTACTTTCCCGTGTTGAAATAACGTTGGATTTGGGTTGAAAATGAAAGTTGGATCAATGTTTAAATACCGACGTTGAATCAACGTCAATGTTTCAACGTTGATTCAACTTTCAGTTTCTACCTAACAGAGACGTTTAATCAACGTTGAACCAACGTTACTTTCCCGTGTTGAAATAACGTTGAATTTGGGTTGAAAATGAAAGTTGGATCAACGTTTAACTACCGACGTAGAATCTACGTCAATGTTTCAACGTTGATTCAACTTTCAGTTTCAACCTAAGATCAACCAACCAATTATCAACGTAATATCAACCAATATATCAATATAATTAAAGACAACAAAACATAGTGCATATATAGCTCCAGGCTGAATCCTGTTAATGCAAAATTACAATTAAGTACAAAGAAAATGGAGGATGTCAATCTATATAATTATTTATTTAGCCTGTGATGCCCATCCTATTCCACCTTTCTGTCCAGGGGCACATTTCAGTTTATTTTTTATGGCATCGTGGACCATCGTTTCGGTCCCCTTCTGGGTATCCAAGACACTAGCTGTAAACAGGCAAAAAGAATACAAATTAATTAAGGGTGCATGTGATTTACCCCAATCAAGTTAATGTAATTATTAAACACACACACAAACTCACCTGTGACTACATCAAGCAGCGTTGTCTCGGCAAAGGCAGTTTTTCCCCCTCTCCCCTTCATGTTCAGATTGGACATTAATTAATTTGTCATGAGCCTGAAATTGAACACGCAAGTCATACATGCAGGCCAAAAAGTACGGAATTTTGCATTATTATAATTCCCGATCTAGCACTTATAGATTAGAAGTTGGGTCTTACATCGCCTATTTTTAATATATATGTAGAGAAAGAGGAAAATACCTGTCCATGATGGTGCTTAAACAGCTCTTTAAGTCATATCCACCAATCTTTGAGAGCCTGGCTGTGTTTAGCATACACTGGGGGAAGGGGCTGGCAAACACATACATACATTCAAGTATAGGGCCTGTTTTATCTACACATGTTTTATCTAAACGATTTCATAACCTGAAATTTCTACCTAAATACAATAATATTTCCGATGTAAAAACAGCTACACAATTATAATGTTATAATTACTTACCAGCAAATCTTTCTTGTTTGGTTGAGTTTTTAATCAACTCGTCAAAGTCGAGTAGTTCCTCCACTGTCTCCAATTTCTGCACATGGAAGGACAGTTTTATCAAAAAAATATCATTTTTGGTATTATATGTATCATAGCAAGTGTACTGTGTTGTTACATATATGCATAAACTGAAATCATTGGTACATTGCCTTGCATTAACGTTCTGCTTTTCAATAACCGGTAGTGGTACATGTACATACACTTAGGGGCGGACCAGATAAAACGTGGGGGAGGGTATGTTTTTTTTGGGAAAAAAAGAGATTGTTTAGCAAAAACTGAAAAATAAATAGTTTGTTCTCCTGACGTATATAAAAAAAAAGTTTGCTCCTGTAAGCTCTGCAAAAAAAAAAGTTGGTTGCCGTTGTACCCCCCAAAAATTTCTGTGCTCCGTGCAGTCTTTTATTGTCAATCATAAAACATATGAAACAAAATCTGTCTGGATATTTTATTGTCATATATTTTAGTATACATGTTGGTCAACAGGTCAACAATGAAACCATTTGGAAGTTTCAATACTTGACAAAAGCTCTTGTAATAGCAGTACTGGCCTTATCAGTAAAATAAAAAAATAAGTATAGATCATAGCATTTAATATTACATGGATCCTTTTATGGGCGACCCGTGGACTTGCCTTTTGAGACAAAGCCTTGCTAACAAGTCAAACTAATTAAAAAGTACCTGTACTTAAAATAAACTGGCAACATTTTAAATAAACATTGAAATGAGCCAGAAAAAACTAACTGCCATCCAGACGGGTGTTTTGAAGATCAAAATCAAGAGGAAGTAAATTAATAGTGACTGGCGCGGCTGTAAAAGACAATGGGTACAGAACCCAAAAAATATTTTTGTTTTGTGTTAGCCTGGAAAAACAATTGTTTGCTTTTGGGCAGGTGGGGAAAAAAATTGTTAGTTGTTTGCTTGGGGAGAAAAAAAAAGTTTGCTCAGGTCAATCAATCAATCAATCAATCAATGTTTATTTATATAGCCCCAAATCACAAATGTCTCAAAGGACTGCACAAATCATTACGACTACAACATCCTCGGAAGAACCCACAAAAGGGCAAGGAAAACTCACACCCAGTGGGCAGGGAGAATTCACATCCAGTGGGACGCCAGTGACAATGCTGACTATGAGAAACCTTGGAGAGGACCTCAGATGTGGGCAACCCCCCCCCTCTAGGGGACCGAAAGCAATGGATGTCGAGCGGGTCTAACATGATACCGTGAAAGTTCAATCCATAGTGGCTCCAAGACAGCAGTGAGAGTCCCGTCCACAGGAAACCATCTCAAGCGGATCAGCAGCGTAGAGATGTCCCCAACCGATGCAGGCGAGCGGTCCATCCTGGGTCCCGACGAGCGGTCCATCCTGGGTCTCGACTCTGGACAGTCAGTACTTCATCCATGGTCATCGGACCGGACCCCCTCCACAAGGGAGGGGGGGACATAGGAGAAAGAAAAGAAGCGGCAGATCAACTGGTCTAAAAAGGAGGTCTATTTAAAGGCTAGAGTATACAGATGAGTTTTAAGATGAGACTTAAATGCTTCTACTGAGGTAGCATCTCGAACTGTTACTGGGAGGGCATTCCAGAGTACTGGCGCCCGAACGGAAAACGCTCTATAGCCCGCAGACTTTTTTTGAGCTCTAGGAATCACTAATAAGCCGGAGTATTTTGAACGCAGATTTCTTGCCGGGACATACGGTACAATACAATCGGCAAGATAGGCTGGAGCTAGACCGTGTAGTATCTTATACGTAATTAGTAAAACCTTAAAGTCACATCTTAAGTGCACAGGAAGCCAGTGCACGTGAGCCAGTACAGGCGTAATATGATCAAACTTTCTTGTTCTTGTCAAAAGTCTAGCAGCCGCATTTTGTACCAACTGTAGTCTTTTAATGCTAGACATGGGGAGACCCAAAAATAATACGTTACAGTAATCGAGACAAGACGTAACAAACGCATGGATAATGATCTCGGCGTCTTTAGTGGACAAAATGGAGCGAATTTTAGCGATGTTACGGAGATGAAAGAAGGCCGTTTTAGTAACGCTTTTAATGTGTGACTCAAAGGAGAGAGTTGGGTCGAAGATAATACCCAGATTTTTTTACCGAGTCACCTTGTTTTATTATTTGGTTGTCAAATGTTAAAGTTGTATTATTAAATAGAGGTCGGTGTCTAGCAGGACCGATAATCAGCATTTCCGTTTTTTTGGCGTTAAGTTGCAAAAAGTTAGCGGACATCCATTGTTTAATTTCATTAAGACACGCTTCCAACTGACTACAGTCCGGCGTGTTGGTCAGCTTTAGGGGCATGTAGAGTTGGGTTTCATCAGCATAGCAGTGAAAGCTAATACCGTATTTGCGTATGACGTCACCCAGCGGCAGCATGTAGATGCTGAAGAGTACAGGGCAAAAGACCGAACCCTGGG
This sequence comes from Nerophis ophidion, assembly GCF_033978795.1. Lineage (NCBI taxonomy): Eukaryota > Metazoa > Chordata > Actinopteri > Syngnathiformes > Syngnathidae > Nerophis > Nerophis ophidion. Next base: position 34,479,961 of record NC_084621.1, on the reverse strand, counting down.
GAACTCCACACGTTACCTTAACATAGTCCGAGGTCACACTGTTATGGGAGACGCACTGCATCCTATCAGTAAGATAAGAGTTAAACCAAGACAGGGCTGAGTCTGACATACCAATTCGTGTTTTGATACGCTCTAATAAAATAATATGATCGACGGTATCGAAAGCAGCGCTAAGATCGAGGAGCAGCAACATAGATGACGCATCAGAGTCCATCGTTAGCAATAGATCATTAGTCAATTTTGCGAGGGCTGTCTCAGTAGAGTGATTTGCCCTGAAACCGGATTGAAAGGTTTCACATAGATTGTTAAACGCTAAGTGTTCATTTAGCTGCTCTGCAACAATTTTTTCGAGGATTTTCAAAATAAAGGGAAGGTGAGACACCGGTCGGTAGTTTACCATGAGGCTAGGTCTTTTAAGGAGATGATGAATAACCGCTTTTTTGAATGCTAGGGGAACAGTGCCCGAGGAAAGTGATACGTTTATAATATTTAGCACTGATGGACCTAATAATACAAAAAGCTCCTTGATAAGTTTCCCAGGAAGTGGGTCAAGTAAACATGTTGTTTGTTTTATTCCATTTACACGTTGTAACAATTCTTCTAATGTTATTTCATCAAAACGAGAGAAACTATTTTGGATATTTGGAGTATCCGCCGTATATACAGTCGTATCTGTGTTACTATAACCCAGTTGTAGCTGGGATGCATTGTCTTTAATCTCCTTTCTAATAAGTTCAATTTTCTCATTAAAGAACTTCATAAAGTAATCTGCTGAATGGGTGGAGCTACTGGAAGGAGTCCCTTTTTGGGTTAGCGATGCTACTGTACTAAACAAAAATTTTGGATCGTTTTTATTAATGCGGATGAGATTTGAGTAATAATTAGTTTTAGCTAAGGTAAGCATGCGTTTATAAGTTATTAAACTATCACTCCATGCTTGATGGTGCACCTCAAGTTTAGTAGTGCGCCATTTGTGTTCCAGCTTTCTACATAATAATTTCTGAGCTCTAGTTTCTTTAGTAAACCATGGCGTACGCCTTTTTGGAGCCTTTTTTAACTTCAGCGGTGCTATACTATCAATGGTTTCGCGCAGGGTGTTGTTAAAGTTGTTAGTGAGGTTATCAATAGAGCCCACATACTTTGGGAACGGTGCCATTACCGAGGGCAGTAGGTCAGCAAGAGTCGTCGTTGTGGCAGCATTAATGTTGCGGCTGCTATAGCAGTTATTATTATTATTAGCTTGCCGAACATGAGTCTGAACTTCGAATTTTATAAGGTAATGATCGGACATTACTTTAGTATATGGGAGTATCATAACTTTGGAAACGGTGATACCTCTGACAAGCACTAGGTCTATCGTATTACCGCTGCGATGCGTCGGTTCATTTATTATTTGTGCAAGACCACAGCTATCAATTATAGTCTGGAGCGCCACGCACGGTGGGTCCAATGGGGTATTCATATGGATATTAAAGTCCCCCATTATGATTATATTATCGGCGTGCGTCAATAGATCAGCAACAAACTCTGAGAATTCACTAATAAAGTAGAAATAGGGCCCTGGGGGGCGGTAGATAACGGCCAGGCACAGAGGCAGAGGTGTGGCAGACTTCATAGAAAGCACCTCAAACGATTTCTATTTATTATTTAAGTTAGGACTTAAGTTAAAGTTTTCGTTGTATATTAGTGCGACCCCCCCCCTTCCCTTTTAAGGGGACGGGCAATATGCGCATTCGTATAGTTAGGAGGGGATGCCTCATTTATCGCAAAAGAGTCGTCTGGTTTAAGCCAGGTTTCGCTAAGACCGATGACGTTAAGGTTGTTGTCTCTAATGACCTCATTAACTAATAACGTTTTGGGAGACAATGATCTGATGTTTAGAAAGCCCATATTATAGGTAGTGGGCTGTTTTAAGGAGTTGTTGATAAAATTATCCGTAATAGCAATATTAATAATGTTACGTTTATTATGCGCAGTGTACTTAAAATAATTACGACCATATCTAGGAATTGATATGACGGGAATTTTCAGATTGTCTACTTGGCGCTGCGATAAACTGAACGCATAATAATTTGCCACCTCAGTAGAACGCATGTCTAACTCTGACGTAGTCATAGTCATAGCAGAAAAAACATTTTGTGAGTTGTGTATTATTTTACGAAAATTGCTATGTGTACAGGGATCATCCAACCTGGCGCTGGCTAGTTCTAACTTAACTGACTCCATACCCAGGCTAGCAGGCTCTGTAATTGCCTGTGACCGGGCTTGCTCTAGTGCAGTTAGTCAAATATGGCTCAATACGAAATCTATGTTCCGAGACAAGAGGATAGCGCCGTCCTGGTTAGGGTGAAGGCCGTCTCTCCTCAGCAAGCCAGGTTTGCCCCAGAAAGAGGGCCAATTATCAATAAAGGTAAATCCCTGTTGTCTACAGAAGCTATCCAGCCACTTGTTAAGAGAGACTAATCTGCCAAATCTCTCATCATTGCCTCTCCCAGGCAGGGGGCCAGAGACAATTACTCGATGCCTGGACATCTTTCTGGCGAGATTACAAGCCCAGGCTATGTTTCTCTTTGTAATCTCTGATTGTCTCATCCTAACGTCATTTGAGCCAACGTGTATTACTATATTCGCATAACTAGTGGTGCGGTTAGCCTGTCGTACGTGTTTACTAGACCTGTTGCGAGTTAGCTCCCTAAGATTAGCTTCAATGTCAGGTGCTCTGCCCCCGGGAATACACTTAATTGTGGCTGGTTTGCTAAGCTTTATGTTTCGGGTGATGGAGTCCCCTATCACTAAAGTGTGGTGCCCGGTAGACTGGGGTGTAGGACTAGCTAAAGGGCTAAATCTATTATGCGTCCCAACCGGTAGCAGATGTGTCCGCAACATCTAAAGTTACGAAATTACACTGCTCTAACTGGCGGACACGGCTCTCTAGCAAAGCCAACCTATCCATGAGTAAAGTGCACGAAGCGCAGGAAGCCATACTCACAGAAACTTTCCGTCGCCGAGTGGAGTGCCAGCTGTCTTCGGGAAGTGGTGGTCATGGTGGCGGGGGAGTAGCTTCCTTCAGACCGGCGCTGCCTTTCTCCGCTAGCCTCGTTAGCTTAGCAGCTAGCTAGCTGAGGGCGGAGTGGTGAGACAGAGATCGGGTGATTTGCAAGTTAAATTGAACTATTAAATATGTTCGAGAAGTTGTAAATAAAGCTGCAAAACAGTTAAAATCACACAGATAGAACGATACTTAGCTTTTTTGCAACAAGAGCGGTCAGCGAGCAGTCATTCACCTCCAGGTCCAGTTTATACAGTCAAAATAAACGATGAGAATAGGCGTGAGATAAATTTCTCGTTTTCCTGCAACCGTCTTGTGAAAGGGCCACAATTATATCGATATAAATAACCAGTATTATCTTAAGGTACACACCTGAATCTTTATTGACGTCGATGGTTCTCTTTGCAGTGAAATAGTTCGATTTCCAATTCAAATCTTCGCTCTTTGTCTTACTTGCTGGATTGGAAAGGAAGTACTTCAGCGCGCATGCGCACAAGCTTGGCTGTGATACGCTAGGTGGTGTGTGTGGTGCAGCACGCTGCCATCAAGAGGCGGTTTCGTTGAAAACTGGCGCAAATGGCCGATGCGCGCAGAATGGTTGGCAAGTTGAAATGTACACGTTGAAACGACGTTGAAACGACGTTGAAAAGACGATGTCCCTCAATGATGAAAACAAACCAGATTTGCAACATATGGTGTGGTGGGGTCAGTTGGTTGTGATTTGGTCGGGATATGGTTGAGTGACGTCGCGACGTAATTTCAATGTCACCTCGACGTTGAACTAAGGACGGGTGCCCACTGGGATGGTAACTGAACAAACAAGGGATCGCAAACAGGAACTAAAAGAGTCCAAACCTAACAAAAAATTACAAAGACTTTATCCAGACCACAGATCGTGACAGGTACCTCTCCGGAAATAATACTTATGGAGGGGTTTATTTGTAGTTTTAGTGGTGGGCTAGAGCAGCATTCCCCGGTTTTGCTTCCTCTAACGTCACTGTCTCCGTCTCCCCCTCCCGCCCATGGCGACGACTATCCACACAGCTCTCGGGGGTGTTGCTATTTCAGTTGAAATGTTGGAAGAAGCGGCGGAATTTGTCTGTTACGGCAATGTTCATATTGGAACCAGTGCCCAGTAATCCGTTGCGACTGTAGTAGTGGGTAGTAAACTCAGACAACAAATAACATATAATTAGCAGCACGATGGAAGAGCCGTGAGCCGCTCCACATCATATCAGAAGGAGATTATATATTTTTTTTCCTCAAAGCTTGTCTTGACAAGTTGAGAAGAACTTGAAAAGACTTGACAAAACCTATCGTCGGAGACGGGAACTTCAATAGGAACCTGCAATCAGTGAAGCAGAGACCCGGACGTAGTTCCTTAGATCAGGACGTCTTCCTTCCGTGCCTCACCGTCAGCCTGCACTGCAAAAACTGAAATCTAAGGAAGATTAAATATCTCAAATAAGGGTGATATTTGCTTATTTTCTGTCTATTTTGGTTTTGGTCCTAAATGATCTCAGTAAGATATTACAGCTTGTTGCTGAGATTTGATGACCTATATTGAGTAAAACATGTTTGAAACTAGAATATCAAGTGTTGCAAAGCTATGTCATCAATACTCACGAGTATGAAACTACTTTTTTTTAAAGTAATAATTTCTAATTTCAAGCAAGAAAAAAAATCACGATTTTGACACAAATGTGTCTCATAATTAAAAAAGTTGACAGCCAAATTGTCATGTCTGGGGTCATGTTTTGTTTAAGTTATGTTCTGTTTGGCTTTTGGACTCCTGTTTTTTCACTCCCTGTTTTGTCACCATGACTACCAATCAGTTCACCTGTCCTAACGACTCACGCACCTGATTCATTTGAACTCACACACCTGTTTTCAACCACCACATCACTATTTAGGCCTGTCATTTTCTGGTGGCCGGCCTGGGGACATCACATTCATGCTCTGCACTCTTGACACTCCGAGTTCTCTGTCCAGGTCCACGTTCATGCTGTTCTGTTCTTGCCACGTGAGTTTTTTTGTTTATTCAAGTCACAGTTTGGTGAGCTTTTTTTAGTTCATGTTTTCATGTCCATAGTTTACATTATAGTATAGTTTTGTTTCATAGCCAAGTTTTGTACCTCCTGTGAGAGTGCCTTTTGTTTATACCCTTTGTTTTGTAGTACTTTTGAGTGTTAAAATTAAATAATGTTCGTACTTTCAACCGTTGTCCCGAAAAGTCTGTTTGCCTCCTGGGAGAACAAACCACACCGCAAGTTGCGACCCCCCCCTTCATGACACAAATGGACTTTTCCGTTTTATTTTCAATGGAACAATAGAAAATACATACTCATATAGTAGTACAGTTGGCACAGTAAAGTAAACTGACAGTTAATATTTAAACATTTAACACGTGACATTTCAAACAATTTTGAAAAGAGGGGCAATCGTGAAAAAACTGATATGTTGCCTTTCCATTAAGAACAATAAATTAGTTTTCAGTATAAGTTTGCTGGTTTCAAGAAATGTAATGCCGAGTGCATATCATGATGTCAAGATAATGGCATTAGCATATACTTAATTTAAGAATATTTTTTAAACATATTGAGCAAAAAAGGTCTCTTTTTTTTCTACCAAGAAAAGTGCACTTGTTATTAGTGAGAATATACTTATTGTAAGGTATTTTTTGGTTTCATTAAGGTTAGCTAATTTTACTTGTTTTGGAAAGTCTTGACAAGCCACATTTTCTTGTTCTATTGACAGATCACTTTGCTTAGTTCAAATAAAATACCCCTCATTTTTGTATTTATTTTTCTTTATTTTGAACACTGACTTTTTGCATTGTGTCTTTCTATCCCAACCTGGATGCCTTTGTCACATCATCACACTGCAAAAACTGAAATCTAAGTAGGATTAAATATCTCAAATAAGGGTGATATTTGCTTATTTTCTGTCTGATAAGATAATTATTGTCACTAAGCATTTTTTATGTTAGTGTTTTACTTGTTTTAAGGGTTTTGGTCCTAAATGATCTCAGCAAGATATTACAGCCGGTAGCTGAGACTTTATGACCTATATTGAGCAAAATGCTTGAAACTAGAATATCAAGTGTTGTAAAGCTGTGTCTTTAACACTCACAAGTATAAAACTGTTTTTCTAAAGTAACAATTTCTTACTTCAAGCATGAAAAAAAAAAATCATGATGCCGTGCGCATATCATGATGTCAAGAAAATGGCACTAGCAATTACTTTTAAGAATATTTTTCAACATATTGAGCAAAAAGGTCTCTTTTTTTTCTACCAAAAAAAGTGCACTTAAGTGAGAATATACTCATTTTAAGGTATCTTTGGGTTCATTGAGTTTAGCTGATTTTACTTGTCTTGGAAAGCCTTGACAAGCCAAATTTTCTTGTTCTATTGGCAGATAATATTTCTTAGTTCAAATAATATACCCCTCATATTTGTATGTTTTTTTCTTGTTTTTGAACGCTGACTTTTTGCATTGTGTCTTTCTATCCCACCCTGGCTGCCTTTGTGAGATCACCATTACTGCTGTAATAATTGAAAGTCATCTTTATTGCCAATGTCCTACTGGTTTACCACTTCGTGGCAACAAAAGTGCAGGAAATACCTTAAAATTGTACTTATAAAGATTTGATCAGCTCTAACCACTGTGATGTTTGATCAGCAATGATGTGTATATCTGACATTTTAGTGGAAAACAAGCTGTCTCAGTCTCCTGCTCTGTTGTTCCCCAAGGACTGATTATTATAGAGCTGTTATCGCTGTCTTTCTCAAACTCTCTCACACACACACACACACACACACACACACACACAATGATCACACCCAAAGCTCCGTCATCACAACCACTTTAATTAGAACAGAGTAGAAGTTTGTGTGCATGCGTTTGTCCGCTCTTCATGCTGTGATTTCCCACCTAGATGTTTTCTTTTAAAAGGGTTATTATATTATAATTCCTTTCCGCACATTTTGAAAGGGAACTCTTGTCTGAGGTAATACGCATATCACAGCTATTTTCTAGCACCCTTTTTCCCCCCCCAAACACGGCACAGTTCCCCCCCCCGCCCTCCGCCTAGTTCTCTCCTCTGTTTGACATCAGAAGCGGGAGCACAGCCTCGCGTGTTGCGCTATGTGTGGGTAATTCCCACTGACAACGGTGTTAATGGATGACAATAGCAGAGCGAAGAGCGCCATATGTCTGAGCCTGGGGCGCCACGAAGAGTGGCAGAGCGCACAAAGGCGAACAAAGACAAGAGGGGGATGAATGAGAGAATGGGAGAAAATATGGCAAAAAGAAAGGAGGATAGAAATATGAGGTTGGGGATGGTGGATAAATGAGTCATTTGAAGAACTTGAACAGGCAGCGAGGAAGGATCTGATGAATCAAGTAATAGAGAACAATTAATGACGAACAAAAATGTAATATCAACATTCAGAAATATGGATTGTTAAAAGTTAAAGTACTAATGATTGTCACACACACACTAGGCGTGGCGAAATTATTCTCTGCATTTGACCCATCACCCTTGTTACCCCCTGGGAGGTGAGGGGAACAGTGGGCAGAAGCAGGAGTCATTTTTGGTGATTTAACCCCCAATTCCAACCTTTGATGCTGAGTGCCAAGCAGGGAGGTAATGGGTCCCATTTTTATAGTCTTTGGTATAACTTGGCCGGGGTTTGAACTCACAACCTTCCGATCTCAGGTGTACATTCTAACCCCAGGGGTTGGCAACCCAAAACGTTGAAAGAGCCAAAACTACAAAAAAAAATATGTCTAGAGCCGCAAAAAATGAAAAGCTGTATGTTAGTCTTATAATGAAGGCAATACATGATGTAAGTGTCTATATTAGCTATAATAGCCTACTATCAAAATGATAATGTGTCGCAGGCTTAAACACTTTTTTGTTGACAGAAGTGTTGCTAATGTTTGCTGTGGTCTGGAACGACATGGCACACAAACAACTATGTGAAATGCAGCCAATATTACATACAGATAATGTGTCATGAGACATGCAAAACAAAATTATATAAAAAGAGGATCAAAGTAAAGGATATTAAATTACCTCAAATATACTTACAAATGAGGCATAATGATGCAATATGTACATGCAGCCAGCCTAAATAGCCTGTTAGCATTGATTATCTTGCAGTCATGCACTGACCAAATATGCCTGATTAGCACTCCAAGATGTCAATAAAAGCAACACAGTGCACCTTTGAGCATTTACTCACAGTATAAAACTTTTGGTGGACAAAATGAGACGAAGATGGAGTGGAAGATTTTACATGTAAACGAACTGTTGCGTCACAGGTTGGCCTTAAAGGGCCGCATGCGGCTCGAGAGCCGTGGGTTGCTGACCCCCGCCCCAACCACTAGGCTACTGAGTAACCACTTTTTTCCTCACCTTCAAGATATTGGGAAGACCTTGACTTACCAAGATTTGGTGCGAGACCTTTCAGGATGAGGGTCCTTATTTAGGCCACTAAACTACAGTCACAGTACGGGCACAAAGATGACGGAACAACTCATAACTACTACTGTTATGAGTGTTAATAAACAAGTTGACTTCAAACACTTTACTTTAGCAACTAGTTACAGTACAAGTACTGCAAAGTGGGCTGGGAAACTGCAAGCCTTTCAAGGGACGCTAGAAAATCAAATGCTTTTGCTGGGAATCGAGTTGGTTCATTACCTTAAGGATTGCCAATCCGTCAATCGCGATTGACCATTTAATCTTTGGGACTCTACTTGTTGAAAAATGATGTATTTATATGACTTAAGTGCCACCTCCATCGAACGAGTGACAAACAGACACGACAACAGACACACATGTTAATGCACATGTAAAATACGGCATCGAGCTGCAGCAATGTATTAAGACTGACTGTTGCAATGAGGTGGCGACTTGTCCAGGGTGTACACTGCCTTCCGCCCGATTGTAGCTGAGACAGGCGCCAGTGCCCCCCGTGACCCCGAAAGGGAATAAGCGGTAGAAAATGGATGGATGTTGCAATGCATAGGACATTTTGTAGTGTCTAACAACGCTCCACTCAACCACAACCACCATCGATCGCATGCGACGGAAAGCTATCAAGTCAAATAGTCTGCAACATGTCACATGACACACTGAAGCACCACGACATGCCGTCTTTTTCTTGGAAACGCCGTGATAACTTTGTTTATCATTCTCCTGCTTTGTGTGCATCAAGAAGAAACTGGGAAAAACATGGAACATTGATAAAGCTTTACTACTGTTTACAATAACAATCTACAAGGTTAATTTAGTTTGCTTCGCTCTCTGTGCCTCCATCTATCTTTCTTTTGTTTTAATTACATATAGCTATTGTTGCATTTGTAGGAATAGTGGTGTCAATAATAGAGGTAATTATTATTATTTATAATTATAGTGTTATTTCTATTGCTCCATTTGAAGTGCAATAATGTTCATTTCATTTCTGTGTTACTAATATTTACTGTTGCGATCCGCTGCACGGATCGTTTGTCGTTTAGGTTTTTGAGTTTGTTTGTGCACTTCCTGATTTGTTTCTATCACCATGGCGACTTCATTTGCTCCACCCTCACTGCCTTTCTGTCGCACACCTGTTTTTGATTATTGTTTTAGTATTTAAGCCTGACTGCTACCTTACTGCCTGGATGTTTTGTTGGCCCGATGCAACGGTTACGTTTGTTATTCTGCCTTGTGTTAACCGCGCTAAGTTACGTCTTAGCTTCTTGTGCGGTCGGCATGTCTTTGTGGACATTGACTCAGTGCTAAGTGTTAGCCTAGCTCCCGTGCGTTCGGCACGCTTTTCATTGTTCTTTTTGAACCAATGTTATTTCATTTTTGTATTAAAACCAGCTCTTACCTGCAATTCCAGCTTTGTCCAAGTCCTGCAGCACGCGGGAGTGACAATTCGCACATTCTAAATGCGTTCCAAACGTAACACAAAACATCCAGCACCTCGTCACCTCGCTTGGGACTTCGTGGAGTCTCCGCCTCACCTAGCCGCGATGTCTCCACATCCGGACAAAGGTTCTCCAGCTATAGCCCAGAACTCTTTCCTGAGGGTTGGTAGTCTGTTTATTTCTCCCGTTACACAATACTTTTCTGACAGCGCTGATAGGCCAGAGCAAACCTCCGCCCCTCCTGTCACTCACGGTGACCTCATTTCGCTAACGGCCCCCATGACGTCACCGAATAACTTTTGTTAGATTCTTCTCCTCCACCTTTCTTTGACGATAGCAGTGATGAGGAATTTTTTGACACCAAATTTCCTTACTTATACCCTGAGGATTTACTTTCTGTGAAAAAACTATACAAGGACAATATTATTAATTACAAGCCTAGTCTGTACTAGTCACCTCCCCGTGTTAGCAACGCCCCGCCCACTCGGGATGACTTCACACCCCAGAAATTAGTTTTAGATGCGGTAAATTCCCCTTTCAAGCCACCCACACAATCTTTTGATCCGGACACTAATCCATTTGATAATTTTTTTTCTAAATTTAAACATCTCCAACGTTATGTTTCCCAAGTTCCCCCCCAGTAACTTTATCTCCCACCCAGTCTGCCCCCCTCCTGACCTCCCACCTCCCTCCCTTGGGGTCAGTCTCTGGCCACGAGGAGCGCGCCTGGGATCCGCGTCTTGAGGGGGGGGCGGCTAGTACTAGTATCTGTCCTGCAGAGGTAGCACAGCTGCGACCCACTAAGCCGCAGCTTCCGGCTAGACCTCCTCCACCGGTGTTCCGCCATGTTAAGCATGAACTTCCAATTAGACCTCCTCCACCGGTGTTCCTCCCTGTTAAGCCACAGCATCCTGTTAAACCTCCTCCACCGGTGTTCCGTTCAGTTAAGCCACAACACCCAGTTAGACCTCTTCCACCTGTGTTCAGTCTTAGGCATAGTCTCAGTCCTAGTCCTCGTCGTAGTCACAGTCCAAGTTCTAGTCCGACCCGTAGACTGATGCATAGTCCGAGTCCTTGTCCTTGCCCTAGTCCTTGCCCAAGCCTTTGCCCAGGCCCTAGTATGACTGCTAGTCCTAGTCCTTGCCCAAGCCCTAGTATGACTGCTAGTCCTAGTCCTTGCCCAAGTCCTTGCCCAAGCCCTAGTATGACCGCAAGTCCTAGTCCTTGCCCAAGTCCTAGGCTGACTCTAAGTCACTTTCCTAATCATAGCTATATTCCCAGTCCAAGTCGTAGTGTTAGCCCTAATCATAGTCCCAGTCAGAGTCCCAATCATGATCGTAGCCTTAGCCCAAGTCTTAGTCGTAGTCACTGCTCAAATCATAATCACTGTCGTAGTCCTAGTTCTAGTCTGGATCACACTCCAGCGCCTTGACCGGCATCAGCACCTGCTCCTCGGCCGACACCAGTGTCTGCTCCTCGGCCGTCTCCTGCTTCAGTGCCTGCTTCGGCTGCAACCTCTGCACTTTCGTCTGCTGCTGCGAGGCCAGTTCCGACACATCCACCTCCTCGTCGGCCACGGGTAAGGCCGTACCCTGGGCGTCCTCCTTGTCGGGTGCATCCACCTCCACGTAGGCCACAAATGTGGCCTCTACGAGGCCGGCCGCCAAGACTTCTGCGGCAGCGGCTTTTCATCCGCCACCGCCAGCTGTCGTGTACTCGGTGGATTCGGGGACACGACTTGGCGAATCTCCACTAGGTCCTGCCTCCTCCCTCCCTTCCCTTTTTCGACTGTCTCGTTGTAAGGGGGGTTTCTCTGTATATTTGTTTTTTTGGGCCTCTGGGATATGCCCCTTAAGGGGGGGTTATGTTGGGATCCGCTGCACGGATCGTTTGTTGTTTAGGTTTTTGAGTTTGTTTGTGCATTTCCTGATTTGTTTCTATCACCATGGCGACTTAATTTGCTCCACCTGCACTGCCTTTCTGTCGCACACCTGTTTTTGATTATTGTTTTAGTATTCAAGCCTGCCTGCTACCTTAGTTCTGCATGGATGTTTTGTTTGCTCCATGAAACGGTTACGTTCGTTATTCTGCCTTGTATTAACCTCCCTAAGTTACGTCTTAGCTTCTCGTGCGGTCGGCATGTCTTTGTGGACATTGACTCAGTGCTAATGTTAGCCTGGATCCCGTGCGTTCGGCACACTTTTCGTTGTTCTTTTTGTACCATTAATATTTCATTTTTGTATTAAACCCAGCTCCTACCTGCAATTCCAGCCTTGTCCGAGTCCTGCAGCATTAGGGGGTGACAACTCGCACATTCAAAATGCGTCCAAATCGTAACAATTTACTTCACTAACCGCTTCTTTGCAAACCTTTTACATTTCATATTTGTACATATCGTATTTGCTGATGTTGTTCTGTTGTTGTTGTTGTCTCTTTGTCTTATGCCCGTCTTGTCCTTGAGATTTCACCCTCTGTCTTCATTTTTGTATTCTTTCTATCCCCTCCTGCTCTGGTTTGGCTGCGCCACATAATAATATAAATCCACTTGATAAAGTCAAATACAAAGAAGGTAACAAGTGAAGTATCCCACACTTCTCTTTTGGAAAGTAAATATGTACAGCAAATATGGGCATCAACATAAACTTACGAGTTCCCTAAGTAGCTGGACAAAAAAAAAAGATAAACAAAAAAATCTGTAAATAATCGCAATTGATTACACGTTAACTACAGACAAAAGATGATTGACGGGATGTCTCTGCGCTGCTGACCCAACTTCGCTTGGGATGGTCTCCTGCTGGCCCCACTATGGACTGGACTCTCACTACTATGTTAGATCCACTATGGACTGGACTTTTGCAATATTATGCTAGACCCACTCGACATCCATTGCATCCGGTCTACCCTGGAGGGGGAATTGAGGTCACCCATGTGACGGTCCACAACTGTATGTGGCAAAATGCAGCTCCACACTGCTGTCGCTTGAACATATCACTGGCACCAGGTGGATTATGAATTTCTTTTATTACAGTGTCCTGAAAAACAGTGAAAATTGTGAGACTGTGAGTCCACTTGGGTCATGGGATTCTCAGTTTGGAGGCATCACAGTTCTGATGTTTGGCATAATAAACCACAGTTTCATTGTACAAACAACATGTTACATTTGCGTGTGATAGTGTAGTGTTTAAACCAAATCTTCATACTAATTATCATATTCATTTCTCCATTGGTTTCACATGTACTGACAATGGTGTACTCAAATTAACAATAATCCTTTTTTTTAATAATCAAAATATACAGTAAATTTACAGAAACTACAATTTACAGGATGTCCCTAAACACACCTCGGATCCAAAATGGCTGCTTCAAACCATGCGGTTGATAAACCAGGCTGCGGCCTAGCCAAGCTACCATTAGCATCATAACAATAGGTGGGGACAACTATGTGAACAACCAAACAATCGCAATGGCATGAAATATAATATTACCTGCAAAACAGTCCAAATTGTGAGACTGTGAGTCCACTTGGGTCACGGGATTCTATAAATAACACATCAACAATCACCAATTAGTTTATACATCAGAAGTGTGTTATTGTCTTCATAATATCACTCTAGGATACAGTTTTGGTCAATACCAATTAGCGAACCTTTTTATGTGTATGTTACAAAGTACTAATCAAAATATAAATAGTCAAAATTCACTTATTAGTAATCAATCCCGGACAATACAAAAACATGTCTCACCAGTTTGGAGGCGTCACAGTTCTGAGCACTTCCCACAGGTAACCGTACACACCACTTCTCGCCAGCAACAGGCGCTGTTGCAACACTTCATTCATAATTTAATCAAGTATACTGAACATCTGTTTTCTACACCATTACACCCACATCTGCGGTCTTTTCCAAGGTTTCTCATAGTCATTCACATCGACGTCCCACTGGGTTGTGAGTTTTTCCTTGCCCTTATGTGGGCTCTGAACCGAGGATGTCGTTGTAGCTTGTGCTGTTAGGACCTGATCTAGGAGGTGACCCCATGATGCAGAGACGGTAGGCAAGGTTAAATTATAAAAAGGGGTATATTTAATAAGTCCAAAAAGGTTAACAAAAGGCGATTGGAGAGAAGTGCACACCATGAATAAACTAACGAAAACAGGTTCCTCAGTGGTCGGCAAAGAAAAAGGACAGGGCGCACTGGGCAGAGCAAGAGTCCAACAAATGAATCCTTTTTACTTCAGGGGGACTAGGAGATAAACACACAGGAGGTTAGGGAATACAGGACAAAGGAGCGAAAACATACCAGGTCTGGTGAAGCAGGTGCATGCACGACAGGAGTACTGGAGATAATAACCGGTGAGGCCAAGATGATAGTGACGAGCCTAAATACCGGTGTGCTAATCGCGAGCAGGTGTGCCTCAAGGTCCGCCACTCGCCGAGGACGAATCACTAAAAACACAGATGCAGACAAAGGAGAAGGCAGGAAAACACTAAAAACACAAAATTTGCAGCCATTTGAGACACTTATGATTCAGGGATATATAAATAAACATTGATTGATTGATTGATTGACAGCCGTAATTAAAACATGAAAATAATTTTCCTAAATTAAAAGTGTCATGATGCGCATTAATGTAAAACTAGGGATGGAATGGTGGCGCTCTCTGAATATTCCTAATGAATGTACTGTGCTGTAGCTCAACATGTTGTTGTTATTCGTAAAGCCAGAAACAAGTTAAGTCTGACCGGGCAGCGCCTCTGCTGGTGGAAGTCAGGTAGTGCGCTTCATTTTGCCTCAATTGCTTCAAGTAACAAATTAAACAATACTCTATTAATTGACACTCAGTTTAGTGTCACCAAAATGTAAAAGTTAACTACTAAAATATACACTTAATAAAACACTCAATCTTTGACAGCAAGTAACTGGTAGCACCAACAAGGCAGCTCCAGTGTATGTCAGTATTGAACGCTACTGCCTGGACTTCAATCTTTGCTATGTCATCACAGAATGAGTAGTTACTAACGGGCAACTCCTGCCACAATGTTTCATCATCTGCAGCCGTTATGCCGCTGAAATACTTTGCAACGCATTTAAACAGATGGGCTATCCGACTTATTTGATTTAATTAAAGTTTTTGCCACTTTTGAAATATTTTTGCACCACTGGTTTTCACTGAAGTTGACTATTATTGGAAAACAACAACAACATACACACACAAACACACACACACACGCACACGCGCACACACACTCACACACACATATACTTGTATTTTTTACCTTCTTGAGACCTCTGAAAAATACCTACCTCTTTAGGACCACCCTATCTAGATATATAATGATTTGTATTTACAACATTAATAATATGTACATACTACGCAAATATGCAAAGGTAAGCTTTGTATATATCTTTGTTTGTAATTGGTTTTTAATCTTCATTATTTACTTCAAGTTATTACAGTATGTCTCTATATACATATTTTAAAACATGTTTTAATATTTGGCCAAAGGTGGCGCATTTCAATTTTTTACACACACTTGTTATTACCTAGGTTGGCCAGAGGGGGAGCACTTCAAATGTTTACACACACTTGTCATTAAATATGTTGACCAGAGGGGGAGCACTTTTAAAACCGACTCACAGTCAATGTGAAAAATCCCTCCTTTTTGGGAACACCCTCATTTTGATAGATTTCACCACCAGGGGTGCACATGAGAACTTTATTTTTTGTTTTTTTGTAATGTGCTTAAGGCAAATGACAAACAAGTCACGGGTCACAGATGGCCCCTGTGCCGCACTTTGGGCAACCCAGCTGTAGATGCTAACTGTTAATGGCCATGGGGACGGCGTGGCACCGTTGGGAGATTGGCCTTGTCAGCAACCTGAGGGTTCCTGGTTCAATCCCCACCTTCTACCAACCTAGTCACGTTCGTTGTGTCCTTGAGCAAGACACTTTACCCTTGCTCTTAATGGATCGTGGTTAGCGCCTTGCATGGCAGCTCCCACCATCAGTGTGTGAATGGGTGAATGTGAAAATAGTGTCAACGCGCTTTGAGTACCTTGAAAGTAGAAAAGAGCTATACAAGTAAAACCCATTTACTATAGTCTTGTTACCGTAGTATATTTGTTCATCCTATGGGCACATATGAGACGCAGGGTGTCTTACGTCAGCACCGGCAGTCGTAAAAACAGCTGTTCACCTAGGGAAGTCCTTCTTTAGCTGCCGTCTTCTTTTATCATATTGTAGCGTCCCGGAAGAGTTGGTGCTGTAAAGGGTTATGGGTATTGGTTCTGTTGTGTTTATGTTGCGTTGCAGTGCTGAAGCTCTCCCGAAATGTGTTTGTTCATGTTTGGTGGGGGTTCACAGTGGGGTGCAGGTTTGTGACAGTGTTGGTGTGGTTTGTACGGCCACCATCGGTGTGACATGTATGGCTGTTGACTAAGTGTGCATTGCTTTCACTTGTGTGTGTGTGTTCAAAATTAAAATGATCATTAAAGCTGGTAATGATTGTACAGTGTGTCAGCATTTCTTGACTTCTTTGAGTACATTAAATTAAGCCCGTCCAATGCTACATTGATGTCAGAAGTGGGATGGCTTTCTCAGAGAAAAAAAAGTGGCAGAAGGCTCTATTGAATCCTTCCTCCTTCAGGTCCAGCTAGCAGCACTTTTAAATGGCTGGTCTGATGTGGCAACCGCAGGGCATGTGGCGCTGTCCCTGGAAGGTCCAGCCTTACGGTGTTTGGTCGATTTACAAGAGGAGGAATTGGCTGATTGGCATGCCATGCGCGAGGCTCTTCAACGACGTTACGGGCGACCAATCCATGCAGACGAAGCTCGAGAGCAGTAGTACAAGCGGCGACGCCTTTTGGAAAAAGTCTCGGAGCTTATGCTGCGGACTTTCGCCGTCTGGTCCGGAGGGGCCACCCAGCGTTTCCAGAAGTATTACAGGAAGAGCTCACGGTGCAAGCTTTTGTCCGTGGTCTACAGCCTGAACGACTTCGAGAATACCTCAGACTGTTTGCTAAACACTCTCTCTCTGCCGCATTGACTAAAGCCAAACGTGTGGAGCACGTCCTGTGTCCAGATGGCCGCCGTGATGTTGCGCGAGTCCGCCAGACTCGATGTGACGGGACAGAACAAGAGGGAGCCGACCAAATGACTGCAACGCCACGGCTACGCTCCTCCCGGAGGAGGCAGACCGAAGTGAACTGATACTGCTGCGGTGTCCCTGGCCACATCGCAAGACACTGTCCATCCCCTTCCCCCATTGATGTTGCCGCTGAGGTGTCGTCAAACTAGAGAGGGGTGTCAGTGTCGGGGAACTGACACCCGGGATGGTTTCCACTGTACCCGAATGTGACGCACAGCGCCTGGGCCGCCTGGGCAGGGCCGGGGGGCCATACCTGGAATGTGAGCTTGATGGAACGGTCTGCAGAGCCCTGGTTGACACAAGGTCCACTATCTCCATCATCCAGCCGGGTGTCCTTCCACACTTGCAGCACAGCTTGCCACCAGGCTGGACAATCACCAACACCCGAATTACAACCATCACAGGAAGCAAGGCCGCATGCTGGACACCGCTACACCCCAGAGCGATGGGTTGGTGGAGCGTTTTAATAGGACTTCGGCCACACACAACTTGCCATTCTCACTGACAAGCGGCAGAGAGACAAAGACTTACACCTCCCACTCATTCTTTGGGCCTACAGGACAGAAGTACGGGAGTCAACACGCTGCATCCCTTCATCATTAATGTTTGGTCACGAACTGCGCCTGTTGATTTGGTTTTTGGCCCAGCCCCAGAACCAGAAGTGAGAGGAGCACCCGGCCTGGACTACTACTACAACCTGGTGGAGCGGCTGCGGGAGGCCCACGAGTTTGCCCGGGCCAGCCTAATGGAGGCTGGGATCCAACAGAAGCGAGCATATGACCTCTGCAGTCGAGGCCAGGCTTTTGAACATGTATGGGTCTACAACCCGGTGAAAAAGAAAGGACTCTCCCCAAAGCTCACCAACCACTGGGTGGGACTCTGCAAGGTCCTCCAGAGGTTGTGCGACGTGGTCTATCGGATACGACTGACACCTCGGAACCGGCTGGTGGTGCTGCACTGGGACCGCTTGGCCCCATGCCAGCCATTGGAACAGAGCAGGGGGCACTTGGACTCAACCACCCTGCCAGAGAGGAAGATACTCCCAGTGAGCAATGAGGATGCTGAAATAACCCCCCCTTTCCGACCTACCTGCAGACAGTGGTAGCAGCCAGTCGCCATCAGGGGGGCGTCGACGACGCCGGTTACCCCAGCATCCACGGGACTTTGTGATGAACACATAGGCTGTTGGGGACAACAAACCCAGCTAGGTGGGGGCTGTGTATCGTCCCGGAAGAGTTGGTTTTGCAAAGGGTTCCTGGTATTGGTTCTGTTCTGTTTATGTTGCGTTGCGGTGCTGATGTTGTTCCGAAATGCGTTTGTTGTTTTTGTTTGGTGTGGGTCCACAGTGGGGTGCAGGTTTGTGACAGTGTTGGTGTGGTTTATACGGCCACCATCGGTGTAACCTGTATGGCTGTTGACTAAGTGTGCATTGCTTTCATTTGTGTGTGTGTGTTCAAAATTTCCATGATCATTAAAGCTGGTAATGATCGTACAGCATGTCAGCATTTCTTGACATCTTTGAGTAAAGACATTTAGTTAAACCCGTCCAACGCTACAATATATTGCTGCCTTTGCACCTTTTAATGTTTGCTTTTGTATGCACATTAAATCAACAAAAATATTCAGACTTTGAAGCAATGTTCACAGACTCTAGTATTAGGCTCGCTATTAGATGCAATTGTTTTCCATATATTGGGACTATGATTTCGGTCCGAACTAGTTCACCGGTCGTCATACGGAAGGTACTTTTTGTTGTTGAGATGTCTCAAGAAGGGTAATATATAAGAACACGCACACATGCACACACACACACACACACACACACACACACACACACACACACACCATACATTTAAACACACATACGCTCGCGTGCACACACACAGATTGATGCATGAACGTGCCCATATATCTTAAAATTCTATCGTTAATGATCCCATTCACATCCAGAAATAAAAGCGGTAACATGTCATACATGGGACAGCGTGGCATGAGAGAGGCAAAGGGGCAAACGGGAGAGGTAGAGCAAGTTGTGAAGGGGAGGGTCGATCTTATTGAAATGGAAATAGAACGAGCCAATTAAAACATTTCACCAGGAGCTTGTTTGTATCTCTGGCTCTGCTGCCAAAGATGATATATACAGCACATTATGACAGAATGAATATGTATGACCTCAATGTCCCAATTACCACTCATAAGCTGAATTTCAGAGAAGGTCCTTCTTTATGCTGCTCAGTCATAATCCAAAGGTTGTATACGTGTAGCTCTCATTTCTAATCCTAAAGGGGCTGTGTGCAACTTACTCACAGTTACATTTTTCGAACCGAAACATATAACAAGATTGGCTAGCTTATGTTACCATTCGTGGTTTACCAGATTATTGTTTATATTTTTCACAATTACTATATTTATGAAATGAAAATCTTTTACTGGCCCGGATAAAATGATTGGTGTTTACTGCGGTCACTCACCTATCTCGCACTTACGTACGCGCGTGAACACATACAAAGACAGGACAACAGAAGCAACAAACAATTTGCAGTCATCCATCCATCCATCCATTTTCTACCGCTTGTCCCTTTATGGGGTCGCAGGGGGTGTTGGAGCCTATCTCATCTGCATCATGTTGTTGTTAGAACAGAATATATATTCAATGGTAGCCAGCTCTAGCTATCCAAATTGCTATTATTAGCTCACAACGCCCATAAGTGTTACATTTGTACGTAGTTATGTCACCACATCCTAGAAGCCGTAAGAGGGCAAGATTGTGTAAAATACATCGGACAGTTAGCGCCCTCTAGGTATCTGTGTAAATGTTGCAAATAGCTCCTTTAAGTGAGCAAAATGGAAAGCACACTTCTTTTAGCAGGTTTGCCTTCATGAATATGCAGAATGTATGCTGATGATTGGAAGGCTCACAGTACTGGCCAGACGAAATGCAAATATGGTTATTTAGCACAGGGGTCCTCCAACTTTTTGACTCAGGGTTCGGGCTGTGTGTGTGTGTATGTATATATATATATATATATATATATATATATATATATATATATATATATATATATATATATATATATATATATATATATATATATATATATGTACACATACACAAACCCTGTTTCCATATGAGTTGGGAAATTGTGTTAGATGTAAATATAAACGGAATACAATGATTTGCAAATCATTTTCAACTCATATTCAATTGAATGCACTACAAAAACAAGATATTTGATGCTCAAACTCATGAACTTATTTTTTTTGTTTGCAAATAAAAATTAACTTCGAATTTCATGGCTGCAACACGTGCCAAAGTAGTTGGGAAAGGGCATGTTCACCACTGTGTTACATCACTTTTTCTTTTAACAACACTCAATAAATGTTTGGGAACTGAGGACAATAATTGTTGAAGCCTTGAAAGTGGAATTCTTTCTCATTCTTGTTTTATGTAGAGCTTTAGTCGTTCAACAGTCCGGGGTCTCCGCTGTCGTATTTTACGCTTCATAATGCGCCACACATTTTCGATGGGAGACAGGTCTGGACTGCAGGTGGGCCAGGAAAGTACTCGCACTCTTTTACTACGAAACCACGCTGTTGTAAAACGTGGCTTGGCATTGTCTTGCTAAAATAAGCAGGAGCGTCCATGATAACGTTGCTTGGATGACAACATATGTTGCTCCAAAACCTGTATGGACCATACAGCATGAACGGTGCCTTCACAGATGTGTAAGTTACCCATGTCTTGGGCACTAATACACCCCCATACCATCACAGAAGCTGGCTTTTGAACTTTGCGCCTATAACAATCCGGATGGTTATTTTCCTCTTTGTTCTGGAGGACACCATGTCCACAGTTTCCTAAAATAATTTGAAATGTGGACTTGTCAAACCAGAGAACACTTTTCCACTTTGCATCAGTCCATCTTAGATAAGCTCGGGCCCAGGGAAGCTGGCGGTGTTCCTTGGTGCTGTTGATAAATGTTTTTTTCTTTGCATAGCAGGGTTTTAACTTGCACTAATAGCTGAAGCAACCAACTGTAGTTACTGACAGCGGTTTTATGAAGTGGTCCTGAGCCCATGTGGTGATATCCTTTACATACTGATGTCGGTTTTTGATGCAGTACCTCCTGAGGGATCAATGGTCCGTAATATCATCGTTTTTGTGCAGTGATTTCTCCAGATTCTCTGAATCTTTTGAGGATTTTATGAACCGTAGATGGTAAAATCCCTAAATTCCCTGCAATAGCTCGTTGAGAAATGTTGTTCTAAAACTGTTCCACAATTTGCTTACAAATTGGTGACCCTCGCCCCATCCTTGTTTGTGAATTACTTAGCATTTTATGGAAGCTGCTTTTATACCCAGTCATGGCACCCACCTGTTCCCAATTAGCCTGCACACCTGTGCGATGTTCCAAATAAGTGTTTGATGAGCATTTCTCAATTTTATCAGTATTTATTGCCACCTTTCCCATCTTCTTTGTCACGTGTTGCTGGCATCAAATTCTAAAGTTAATGATTTAAACATAAAATATGTAGTCTTTGTAGCAAATTCAACTGAATATGGGTTGAAATGTTCTTTGATGTTTCCCTCTTACACACATGTTTATGTGTGCTATGGCTATGAGGCGTATACATATACATAAATATATGTATAAATATACATACATGTACATACTGTATGTATACAGTATATATATATATATATATATATATATATATATATATATATCCATATATATATATATATATCCATATATATATATATATCCATATATATATATATATATATATCCATATATATATATATATATATATATATATATATATATATATATATATATATATATATATATATATATATATATATATATATATATATCCATCCATCCATCCATTTCTACCGCTTATTCCCTTTTTGGGTCGCGGGGGGCGCTGGCGCCTATCTCAGCTACAATCAGGCATAAGATGGTTTACATTAGGGGTGTGGGAAAAAATCGATTCGAATACGAATCGAATCGTTTATGCTGTGCGATTCAGAATCGATTCTCATTTTTTAAAAATCGATTTTTTATTTTTTTATTTTTTTTCACTTTAGTTTATTTTATTTTATTGATCAATCCAACAAACCACTACACAGCAATACCATAACAATGCAATCCAATTCCAAAACCAAACCTGACCCAGCAACACTCAGAACTGCAATAAATAGAGCAATTGAGAGGAGACACCAACACGACACAGAACAAACCAAAAGTAATGAAACAACAACGAAAATTATCAACAACGGTATCAATATTGATTATAATTTCAGCATAGCAGTGATTAAAAATCCCTCACTGACATTATCATTAGACATTTATAAAAATAATAAAAAGAACAATAGTGTCACAGTGGCTTACACTTGCATCGCATCTCATAAGCTTGACAACACACTGTGTCCAATATTTTCACAAAGATAAAATAAGTCCTTTTTTTGGTTCCTTTAATAGTTAAAACAAATTAACATTATTGCAATCAGTTAATAATACATTGTCCTTTACAATTAAAAAAGCTTTTTTTTTTTTTAAATCTACTACTCTGCTTGCATGTCACCAGAGTGGGGTGGATCCTGCTAAGATCCTATGTATTGAATGTATACAGAATTGTTTTGAATCGAGAATCGAATCGAAAAAAATGGATATATTATCGAATCGTGACCCCAAGAATCGATATTGAATCGAATCGTGGGACACCCAAGGATTCACAGCCCTAATACATATACACATATATATATATATATATATATATATATATATATATACACACATACATTATCTATATATATATACACACATACATTATATATATATATATACATATATATACACACATAGATATGTATTTTATATATATATATATATATATATATATATGTATATATATATATATATAAAATACATATCTATGTGTGTATATATATATATATATATATATATATATATATATATATATATATATATATATATATATATATATATATATATATATATATATATATATAAGAATCAGACATACTTTACTAATCCTCGAAAGAAAATTAAAATGTTCAGCCTAATCCCATTAAAGATCAGACAAACATTACAGGGAGACCGAACAGGATCGCTGACGGGTCTGCCAACTTCCGGCGCTCCTTACAAAAAAGGTGAGATACAGGTAAACAAGCGGGGGGAATGGGAGAAAAAAATTAAAGATTAAAATAAAATAAAATAAAAAAATCGGTCTAAGCCTGGTTCCCTGGAGAGGGGGTCCAGATTGAGGCCAAGGGCAAAAAACAACTCATAGCCATAGTACACATCCCTCTTACATGTGTGTACTATGGCTTGTTTGCGTACCAGGCAGGCGTTGGTGTGGAGGATGCTATCCTTTACCTGCTGCATCGAGCCCACTCACACCTAGATAAGGGAAATGGCACTGTGAGGATCCTGTTCCTGGACTTCTCGAGTGCCTTTAATATCAATCAATCAATCAATCAATCAATGTTTACTTATATAGCCCTAAATCACTAGTGTCTCAAAGGGCTGCACAAACCACTACGACATCCTCGGTAGGCCCACATAAGGGCAAGGAAAACTCACACCCAGTGGGACGTCGGTGACAATGATGACTATGAGAACCTTGGAGAGGACGAAAGCAATGGATGTCGAGCGGGTCTAACATGATACTGTGAAAGTTCAATCCATAATGGATCCAACACAGTCGCAAGAGTCCAGTCCAAAGCGAATCCAACACAGCAGCGAGAGTCCCGTTCACAGCGGAGCCAGCAGGAAAACATCCCAAGCGGAGGCGGATCAGCAGCGCAGAGATGTCCCCAGCCGATACACAGGCGAGCAGTACATGGCCACCGGATCGGACCGGACCCCTTCCACAAGGGAGAGTGGGACATAGGAGAAAAAGAAAAGAAACGGCGGATCAACTGGTCTAAAAAGGGAGTCTATTTAAAGGCTAGAGTATACAAATGAGTTTTAAGGTGAGACTTAAATGCTTCTACTGAGGTGGCATCTTGAACTTTCCAGAGTACTGGAGCCCGAAATGAAAACGCTCTATAGCCCACAGACTTTTTTTGGGCTTTGGGAATCACTAATAACCCGGATTCTTTTGAACGCAGATTTCTTGCCGGGACATATGGTACAATACAATCGGCAAGATAGGATGGAGCTAAATCGTGTAGTATTTTATACGTAAGTAGTAAAACCTTAAAGTCACATCTTAAGTGCACAGGAAGCCAGTGCAGGTGAGCCAGTACAGGCTTAATGTGATCAAACTTTCTTGTTCTTGTCAAAAGTCTAGCAGCCGCATTTTGTACCAACTGTAATCTTTTAATGCTAAACATGGGGAGACCCGAAAATAATACGTTACAGTAATCGAGACGAGACGTAACAAACGCATGGATAATGATCTCAGTTTCTTTAGTAGACAGAATGGAGCGAATTTTAGCGATATTACGGAGATGAAAGAAGGCCGTTTTAGTAACGCTTTTAATGTGTGACTCAAAGGAGAGAGTTGGGTCAAAGATAACACCCAGATTCTTTACTGTGTCGCCTTGTTTAATTGTTTGGTTGTCAAATATTAGAGTTGTATCATTAAATAGAGGTCGGTGTCTAGCAGGACCGATAATCAGCATTTCCGTTTTTTTGGCGTTGAGTTGCAGAAAGTTAGCGGACATCCATTGTTTAATTTCATTAAGACACGCCTCCAGCTGACTACAATCCGGCGTGTTGGTCAGCTTTAGGGGCATGTAGAGTTGGGTGTCATCAGCATAACAGTGAAAGCTAACACCGTATTTGCGTATGATGTCACCTAGCGGCAGCATGTAGATGCTGAAGAGTGCAGGGCCAAGGACCGAACCCTGGGGAACTCCACACGTTACCTTAACGTAGTCCGAGGTCACATTCTTATGGGAGACGCACTGCATCCTATCAGTAAGATAAGAGTTAAACCAAGACAGGGCTAAGTCTGACATACCAATTCGTGTTTTGATACGTTCTAATAAAATATTATGATCGACGGTATCGAAAGCAGCGCTACGATCGAGGAGCAGCAACATAGATGACGCATCAGAATCCATCGTTAGCAATAGATCATTAGTCATTTTTGCGAGGGCTGTCTACGTGGAGTGATTTGCCCTGAAACCGGATTGAAAGGTTTCACATAGATTGTTAGACGCTAAGTGTTCATTTAACTGCTCCGCAACAATTTTTTCGAGGATTTTTGAAATAAAGGGAAGGTGAGACACCAGTCGGTAGTTTACCATGAGGTCAGGATCGAGGTTAGGTCTTTTAAGAAGAGGATGAGTAACCGCTTTTTTGAATGCTAGGGGAACAGTGCCCGAGGAAAGTGATAAGTTATTAATATTTAGCACTGATGGACCTAATAATACAAAGAGCTCCTTGATCAGTTTCCCAGGAAGTGGGTCAAGTAAACATGTTGTTTGCTTTATTCCATTTACACGTTGTAACAATTCCTCTAATGTTATTTCCTCAAAACAAGAGAAACTATTTTGGAGGGCAGTATCCGCCGTATATACAATCGTGTCAGTGTTAATAGAACCCAGTTGTAGCTGGGACGCATTGTCTTTAATCTCCTTTCTAATAAATTCAATTTTCTTACTAAAGAATTGCATAAAGTCATCAGCTGAGTGGGTGGAGCTACTGGAAGGAGTCCCTTGTTGGGTTAGGGATGCTACCGTACTAAACAAAAATTTAGGATCGTTTTTATTACGGTGGATGAGATTTGAGTAATATTTAGCTTTAGCTAAGGTAAGCATGCGTTTATAAGTTATTAAACCATCACTCAATGCTTGATGGTGCACCTCAAGTTTAGTCGTGCGCCATTTGCGTTCCAGCTTTCTACATAATAATTTCTGAGCTATAGTTTCTTCTGTAAACCACGGGGTACGCTTTTTTGGAGCCTTTTTTAACTTTAGCAGTGCTATGTTATCAATGGTTTCGCGCAGGGCGTCGTTAAAGTTGTTAGTGAGGTTATCAATAGAGCCCACATACTTTGGGAATGGTGCCATTACCGAGGGCAGTAGGTCAGCAAGAGTTGTCGTGGCCGTATTAATGTTGCGGCTGCTATAGCAGTTATTATTATTATTAGTTTGACGAACATGCGTCTGAACCTCGAATTTTACAAGGTAATGATCGGACAATACTTTAGTATACGGGAGTATCGTAACTTTGGAAATGGTGATACCCCTGACAGGCACTAGGTCTATCGTATCACCGTTGCGATGCGTGGGTTCATTTATTATTTGTGTGAGAACACAGCTATCAATTATAGTCTGGAGCGCTATGCACGGTGGGTCCGATGGGGTTTTCATATGGATATTAAAGTCCTCCATTATGATTATATTATCGGCGTGCGTCACTAGATCAGCAACGAACTCTGAGAATTCGTTGATAAAGTCCGAATAGGGCCTTGGGGGGCGGTAGATAACAGCCAGGTTTAGAGGCAGCGGTGTGACAGACATCATAGTAAGCACCTCAAACGATTTAAATTTATTATTTATGTTAGGACTAAGGTTAAAGTTTTCGTTGAATTTTAGTGCGACCCCCCCATCCCTTTTAAGAGGACGAGCAATATGCGCATGTGTAAAGTTAGGAGGACATGCCTCGTTTAGCGCAAAAAAGTCGTTTGGTTTAAGCCAGGTTTCGCTGAGACCGATGACGTTAAGATTGTTGTCTCTGATGATATCATTAACTAACAACGTTTTGGGAGAAAATGATCTTATGTTTAAAAAAACGATATTATAGGTAGTGGGCTGTTTTAGGGAATTTTTGATCAAATTATCCGTAGTAGCAATATTAATAATGTTGTGTTTATTATGCCGAGTGCATTTAGTATAATTATGACCATATCTAGGAATTGATACGACGGGAATTTTCCGATTGTTTGTTTGTTGCTTTGATAAACTGCACGCATCATAGTTAGCCACCTCAGTAAAACACATGTCCAACTCTGAAACACTCAAAGCAGAAAAAACTTGTTCTAATTTAACTGACTCCTTACCCAGACCAGTAGTCTCGCATCTTCCATTTAAATCCGGCTTCAGGATGGAGGGAAGCGGTGTTCTGTGTGGATTAGCCCTCTGCTTTGTTTTTAGCCCCGCTCGGCATCCGCATTTGCGATCACACCGCTGGCGTCTGCTCCGTTGACGGCCCCCGCTGCTACTATACTCCCCTGCTTCCCAGGCCGCTGGATGTAGCCGTCGTAGTATTCCCGTGCTAGTTAGCAGGTCTAGCAAGCACGCGTCTATCAGTCCAAAACGGCCCGATATGTCCACATCCAGAAGTGTCTGGCGGTCGTACGTGATCACGGAGGGACCATGATGTGAGCCAGCCATAAAGTTTGTAGAATTGTCCGGTATTTCTGCCAAATGTTCCATATTTAGCAGGAGCTCCTCGAGGTCGCAGCCCTACCGGGCGCCGCCATCTTACATCTTCCCAGCTGCGCCTCCTTCAGGACAAGCTCTACAAAATGCGAGTGGACCCCTGCCTGGTTGCCTGGATTTCGAACTACCTCACCGACAGGCCACAGTACGTCAGACTGAAGGACATCATGTCTGACACTGTAATCAGCAGCGGAGCACCGCAGGGAACGGTGCTGGCCCCTCTTCTCTTCACCCTGTGCACTGCTGACTTCTGCTACAACTCAGAGCTGTGTCACATCCAGAAGTACGCGGATGACAGCCATCGTCGGGTGCATCAGGGACGGCAGAGATTAGGAGTTTCGGAATCTAGTGAGGGACTTTGTTGTCTGGTGCCACACGAACCTCTTGCAGCTCAATCCATCAAAGACCAAGGAGCTGGTCATTGACTTTGCGAGGTCAAGTCCACGGTCACAACCTATTGTGATCGAGGGAGTTGAGGTACAGACCGTGGACTCATTCAAGTACCTCGGGGTTTGGGTGGACAATGTGAGTGTGAATGTTGTCTGTCTATCTGTGTTGGCCCTGCGATGAGGTGGCGACTTGTCCAGGGTGTACCCCGCCTTCCGCCCGATTGTAGCTGAGATAGGCGCCAGCGCCCCCCGTGACCCCAAAAAGGAATAAGCGGTAGAAAATGGATGGATGGATGGATTGTTAACACGGACCACCAGTACAAGAAAGGACAGAGTAGGCTGTACTTCCTCAGGAGACTGCACTCCTTCAACATTTGTAAAAAACTCCTGTGGATGTACTACCAGTCTGTGGTTGCGAGTAATCGGTTCTACATGGTAGTGTGCTGGGGGGGCAGTACATCCAAGAAGGACAGCTCCAGACTTGAGAAACTGATCAGGCGGGCCGGTTCTACAATCGGAATGAAACTGGACTCACTGGTGACGGTGGCAGAGAACAGGACTGTGGACAAACTAGTGAGCATCCTGGATGATGACAGTCACCCTCTGCACAGCGTTATCAGTAGCCAGAGGAGCCTGGTCAGTGCTAGACTGCTGCATCCCAAATGCAGGACTAATAGACTCAAAAACTCCTTTGTCCCACACGCCATTAGACTGTACAACTCCTCTCTGGGGCAGGCGGTGGGGGGTACTAGGATGACAGGGGATGAAAAACAATAACAGTGCAATACGTTTTCATAACATTGTCACTACTGCCTACTTTGTCTTGTTATATTCTTATTTTACTGTTATATTTTTATTCCCATTGTTACTTTTTATTTTTTATTCTTATTGTAATATTTCTCTATTTTGTTTGCATTTAAACCCCCATTATTTACTTTTTACTTTTATTTAAATTGATCTCAACTCTGTACACTGCTGCTGGAATTTTAATTTTCCTGAAGGAACTCTCCTGAAGGAATCAATAAAGTAATATCTATCTATCTATCTATCTATGAGTTGTTCTTTTTGCATGTGTTTAAGAGGGAAACATTAAACATCAAAGAACACAAAGGACCTGAAAGACATTAAAGTAGCGGAGTTGATGTAACCATCCACTTCTACATACAGCTATGAATGAAAAGTAAAAGAAACATATACTGTCAAGTTATGTTTGTTTGTTTTTGTTCTCCCCTAACTTGAAACGGGTTTTGACCTTTTGACCAGGAGTTACACTGGGACTTCACTCTTTGTTTCTCCTTTTATTTTTGGACTTGATTGTCTTTTTTTTCATTAAATAACTATAAGGTGAAAAACCTTTGGAAAATATGGATAAATACAAAAGCAATTAGGGACCAATATAAACAAATTACAATAAACCATTTTTAAATTAAAAGTGTTTCCAAAAGTACATATAGTGACCCTTAACAGCTTGGTTTTGACATTTAAACATTTAACAACCAACCACATGGCAATTAAAATAAATTCAACATATCAAATCCAAACATCAAAATAATATAAAATAATCTCACCGTCAGCCACCCTGGTCTCTGTAAACAGTTGTCACTTCTGTATTTGGTAAATTGTCCTCGAGCAGTGTTTGTTGGCCTACAGTCTGAGCTGGAGCTGCAGACTTAAAAGGAGTGGATTAGATTGCTTCAGGTGAGAGCCTTCCTGATTACTGATGGTCTTCTGCTGTTGAGAAATTGTGTCTGTAATTCCAGTTGTGTCCTCTGGGTGAAATGGGAGCCAAACCCATATTTGGACATGAGGCCTTCTGTGTGGGTGAAGGCTTTGGCCTTGTGTAAAGTTGGCCAAAACATATACACTGTGGTGGCCTCTGCGGTGTTCCACGCCGTCGTCTGCTGGGGTGGAGGGAGCATGGCCAGAGACAGGAGCAGACCCAACAAAGCAACCAAGAGAGCCGACTCCACTCTCGGCCGCCAACCAACTCTCGGCCAGTGTCCAGTCCGCATGGATGAGTGAGGATACGTCCAAGAAGACTGAGGTGTCCGACACCTGCTCATTCAGCCAAGACACTGTGAAGCTTGTCCGTCCCGGCGCTTAGTGCCAGCTCCGCAGTCCTGTCTCTTCATCCGCATCTCCTCCAGTCGCTCCAAACTGACTCTGGTGTGGCAGAGACCCAGCAGCTGGTCTCCATGGCCAAAAGGCTCCCAGGAGTTGGATTAAAGTTAAAGTTAAAGTACCAATGATTGTCACACACATACTAGATGTAGTGAAATTATTCTCTGCATTTAACCCATCCCCCTTGATCACCCCATGGAAGGTGAGGGGAGCAGTGGGCAGCAGCTGTGCCGCGCCCTGTAATCATTTATGGTGATTTAACCCCCAATTCCAACCCTTAATGCTCAGTGCCAAGCAGGGAGGTAACGGGTCCCATTTTTATAGTCTTTGGTATGACTCGACCGGGGTTTGAACTCACGACCTACTGATCTCAGGGCGGACACTCTAACCACTAGGCCACTGAGTAGGCCAGAAGAAGTCCACAAAAAAGCACCACAGAGGTCACGAAAGTGCCACCCCTTGTCACACAGTCCCAAAGGGGTCCCGGACCAAAAGGCAAAAAAAGTTAAAATATTTCTGATTCTGATTCTAATTTTTAGGCACTAAAGTGACGAGGAGACACCGAGAGTAACAAGTAGTAGAAAATTGATTAGAAAGGACGGAGTAAAAAAAAACAATTATTAAAAGAAAATAATATATATATTTTTTTTCTTAAAGCGGGACTTTCCACGGTCTGTAGTTTGGGGACCCCTAATTTAACAAAAAATGTTTGTAGTCACTGTTTTTGTTTCTATATTTAGCACATTTAGGAAGGTATGTGCAAACTGGCACAGTTAAGCACAAATGACTGCAGTATTACATCAAGACTAAATATTGATAGGCAAAGTACATATAAGTGATGAATAAAATGGATATAAGAACATTTTAACCCCACATTTAAGTTTTTCAAAGATGGCGATGAGCAAAGTGAGAGGAGTGGTTAGAGCTACACGGCCGCCATCTTTGTTGTCTCTTAAGTGAAGTGAATTATATTAATATAGCGCTTTTCTCTAGTGACTAAAAGCGCTTTACAGAGTGAAAACTGATATCTAAGTTACATTTAAACCAGTGTGGGTGGCACTGGGAGCAGGCGGGTAGAGTGGCTTGCCCAAGGACACAACGGCAGTGAATAGGATGGCGAAAGCGGGAATCAAACCTGGAACCCTCAAGTTGCTGGCACGTCCACTCTACCAACCGAGCTGTGCTGCTTAACCCTTGTGTAATGTTCATATTGTTGTTACTCAGCCAGCGTGTGTGGGTCTGATGGAGCCGTTGCATTGTGTGGCTTATAATGCCTCACAATTAAACACTTTTATGTTAAAAAACTGAACAGAGGTTTACCTTATCCCAATAAACATCCGTTCTGTATTTTACATAAAAGTGTTTGATTGTGAGTCATTTAAAGGCACACAATGCAACGGGTCCATCAGACCCACAAACGCTGGCTGAGTAACAATAATATGAACATTGCACGGAACATTTATCTGCCAGTTTCTGCATCCCACAGGGTGTCTTCTTTTGTGTTTCTGCACCTGCGGTTCCCACACAAGGTTGCAACATTGTTTGTCAACACTGTCTGCTCTCATTTTCTCGCACATTTGACACTGGTTTAAATGCAAGCATTAGATATTGGGTTTCACTATGTAAAACGCTTTGAGTCACTAGAGAAAAAGTGCTGTATAAATATAATTCACTTCACTTCACTTCACCCTCTGCTGATGTTCTGTGTACCTACACTCTGTCCTCCTCCTGTCTAGGCCTGCTGTGTGTGTGTGTGTGTGTGTGTGTGTGTGTGTGTGTGTGTGTGTGTGTGTGTGTATGTGTGTGTCTGTGTGTATGGTGCACAGAGCATCAATTTCCACACTTCTATTAGCCTCGGGTCAAGTGGACCCGAACATCTTATATGTAATAGGAATGTGTAGGGGGGTGTCTGGTGTGTGGTCATTAAATACAGTATGTATTATGATATATGTTCTTCACAGAAAATGAGCCAAAGTCAGTGAGTCCCACGGGTCCCACAGACTCGAACACCACACACGTGTTAAATCCATTAGTGTTTCTCACATTTTTTTGTAATCAAAGTGCTGGCACTCGCAACTTTGTTTGGCCCCACGGTGGCTTTTTTTTCTTCTGTCGTACTCAATTAAATAACAGCATTAAAAGCCGAGTCACCAACGGTCATAGAATAACCACGCTGGTAAACGAAAAATTTGGTGAAAGACACCCGGGGGCGGTTAGGTGTATAAGACCAGTTGAAAGATAGGAAATGCAAGTTAAATAACATATACAATTGATAACTGTGGGTAAAGTTCAACACAAATTACCAGTCACAGCCTGGTGCCATTCCTCCATCCATGTGGATGTGTCGCAGTAGATATTCTTGCAGCATGTCCTGCTCCAGGATATAGAGTAGCACAGCAACGCCTTTTTGAACTTCCCTCCTTCTTTGTGACTTACTGGAACGCGTCACACACTAACCCAAGTCCAAAGGGCACCACAGAGAGGACAGAATCAAAGGCAGAATCCTCTGTGTGGTGGACACCACGCGATCCCTCCTGGTCGAGGCTTCAGGCTCATGTTTGGAGTCACGGCCTTCGCCTTTCTTAACAACACAAAGAGAGGATACAGACGAGATGGTGAAGGAGAAAGAAAGATGGTGTTTGCCGAGAAGCTTCGTTATGACTCCTACAGCTTGGAGTGGAGGTGCAGCCGAGCATCGCATGACAGCAAATGAGCTCCTCAGAGATTCATTGTCCTTCAGTGTGTTGGAGGAAGGCTAAGGTGATTTGGGAAACATCTCTCATCCAACTAGTGGCTGAAGACTTTAGAGTGTAGTCCGAGAGTCTTGGGAAAGTTTTAATCCCAAGAAACTGAATGTCGGTCGAACATAATTCATCTTCACAACTCTTTTGATGTAGCAATAGGAGGAGGAAGTGCAATTATAGTGGAAGCCAAAGTGCCCTAAAAGTAATACAGCTGACAAACTGTATAATCTTTTTGTCTGTTTGTATAGTCTGCATATGCAACACTCTCCTCTTCTCCAAAAGCACTCAGTTAGCAACCTTCACAAGACGCAAGCTGCATCACAATGTCACAATGTTCAACGAACATACTGCATGTACAGGAGGGCTATTCAACTACGTGATAAAGAGGGGTCGCAGTTTCCAGAGCCCGAGTTCTCACGGACCGGACATCAACATTTGGATGTTAATTTCGAAAGTGCCTCTGCAGGTTATATTCCTTTGAGAGTGCATTTATCTATTTACAAAGTAAACACATCAGCTTTCACACTGCCCTGTCAATAGATTAATTAATCGGCCCTCGGACCTCGTTTCCAGCGTGTGCTTCCAGACAGATAGTTAACAACACGAATAAACAGTTTTGTTGATGATTGATGTTCCTTCTTTATATATATATATATATATATATATATTCCTGGGAGAGTGGCCGTGCGCAACCCGAGGGTCCCAGTTTCAATCCCCGCTAGTACCAACCTCATCACATCCGTTGTGTCCAGAGCAAGATACTTCACCCTTGCTCCTGATGGGTGTTGGTTAGCGTCTGGCATGGCAGCTCCCTCCATCAGTGTGTGAATGGGTAAATGTGGAAGTAGTGTCAAAGCGCTTTGAGTACCTTGAAGGTAGAAAAGGGCTGCAGGCGGGCCAGGAAAATACCCGCACCTTTTTTTTACGAAACCACGCTGTTGTAACATGTGCTGAATGTGGCTTGGCATTGTCTTGCTGAAATAAACAGGGGCGTCCATGAAAAACACGGCGCTTAGATGGCAGCATATTTTGTTCCAAAACCTGTATGTACCTTTCAGCATTAATGGTGCCTTCACAGATGTGAAGTGAAGTGAATTATATTTATATAGCGCTTTTCTCTAGTGACTCAAAGCGCTTTACATAGTGAAACCCAATATCTAAGTTACATGTGTAAGTTACCCATGGCTCGGGCACTAATGCACCCCCATACCATCACAGATGCTGGCTTTTGAACTTTGCGTCGATAACAGTCTGGATGGTTCGCTTCCCCTTTGGTCCGGATGACACGATGCTGAATATTTCCAAAAGCAATTTGAAATGTGGATTCGTCAGACCACAGAACAGTTTTCCACTTTGCATCAGTCCATCTTAGATGATCTCGGGCCCAGAGAAGCCGGCGGCGTTTCTGGATGTTGTTGATAAATGGCTTTCGCTTTGCATAGTAGAGCTTTAACTTGCACTTACAGATGTAACCACACACTGTATTTAGTGACAGTGGTTTTCTGAAGTGTTCCTTAGCCCATGTGGTGATATCTTTTAGAGATTGATGTCAATTTTTGATACAGTGGGGATTTGATACTGAGGGATCGAAGGTCACGGTCCTTTAATGTTGGTTTCCAGCCATGCCGCTAATGTGGAGTGATTTCTCCAGATTCTCTGAACCTTTTGATGATATTATGGACCGTAGATGTTGAAATCCCTAAATTTCTCGTAATTGCACTTTGAGAAACATTGTTCTTAAACTGTTTGACTATTTGCTCACGCAGTTGTGGACAAAGGGGTGTACCTCGCCCCATCCTTTCTTGTGAAAGACTTAGCATTTTTGGGGAAGCTGTTTTTATACCCATTCATAGCACCCACCTGTTCCCAAATAGCCTGCACACCTGTGGGATGTTCCTAATAAGTGTTTGATGAGCATTCCTCAACTATATCAGTATCTATTGCCACCTTTCCCAACTTCTTTGTCACGTGTTGCTGGCATCAAATTCTAAAGTTAATGATTATTTGCAAAAAAGCAAAAAGTTTATCAGTTTGCACATCAAATATGTTGTCTTTGTAGCATATTCAACTGAATATGGGTTGAAAGTGATTTGCAAATCACTGTATTCTGTTTATATTTAAATCTAACAATTTCCCAACTCCTATGGAAACGGGGTTTGTATATTAAATTTAACAATTGCATTTGACGAAAATTTAAATTTCCCCTCAGGGATTAATAAAGTATCTGTGATCTGATCTGATTGATGCGGACTTTAAGTGCTGGCAGTGAAAACATAATAAAAAAAAAAAAAGTGAAAATCTTTTTGAATGGGAAAGCTTTTTTTGTACTTTGTTGCCCTACTGTACTCAAAATTAACCATGCGGTGAATTGAAAACTGAGGTATGTACCAAACCGTGATTATGGTTTACCATTTGATAGGCGCCAGCGCCCCCCGCGACCCCGAAAGGCAATAAGCGGTAGAAAATGGATGGATGGATGGATTTGAACCCTAATGAATATGCATATATACATATAGAGATCCAATTCAAGAGCCACCATTGCTTTGATGAAGTTGACAATTCAACTCTTTCACTGGATATCATTAAATTGTGTACCTAATATTTTGGTAAGTGAGTATCGATTGCTTCCTAAATTGTTGGTCCACTTCATGCCCATGCAAGGACATTCTAGTCCTTGCCTGTTAAATGCATAGATGCCATGTTTGTTTTGCAACATTAGCTGTCGTCTTCATGATGAACAAACACGAGAGAGATTTACATTTTTTCAACGTCAACATGTAATGTGAGTCAGTCTTGGAGGAAATAAGGCAGCCCTGAGACCTCGCTGCTCTCTGTCACCGTCTCTTGACAGCCTCTCAGATGAATGCTCGCTGACTTTGTTGTTTTCCCAGGCAGCCATGTGCAACTGGGCTAATGAGTACATTTAGCAGGGAAAATGCTGAGGTAATACTTTCATCATGCCCTCTGAGTGTGTGTGTAAGAATGTGTGTGTGCAT
Organism: Nerophis ophidion; assembly: GCF_033978795.1. NCBI lineage: Eukaryota > Metazoa > Chordata > Actinopteri > Syngnathiformes > Syngnathidae > Nerophis > Nerophis ophidion. Next base: position 34,444,163 of record NC_084621.1, on the reverse strand, counting down.
AAGTGTGTGTGTGTGTGTCCGTGTGTACCATCAGTTTATTAAGGTCACAGCGAGCCACTGGAAGTTTGAGCTCAATAAAGCTCATTAGAGACTCATCCTGCCTCTTTCATCACACCTTTCTGCACCTCCCCTCCATCTCAAATTTGCTACGCCCCCTTCATTTATATATATATTTTTTTACATCTTTCTGTTGCTGTCTTTTTTTCTCTTGCTATCTCTCTCATATATATATATATATATATATATATATATATATATATATATATATATATATATATAGCCATCCATCCATCCATTTTCTACCGCTTATTCCCCTTTGGGGTCGCGGGGGGCGCGCTGGCGCTTATCTCAGCTACAATCGGGTGGAAGGCGGTATACACCCTGGACAAGTCGCATCCTCATCGCAGGGCGAACACAGATAGACAGACAACATTCCCACTCACATTCACACACTAGGGCCAATTTAGTGTTACACATACATATGCATATATATATATATATATATATATATATATATATATATATATATATATATATATATATACATATATATATATATATATATATATCAATCAATCAATCAATGTTTACTTATATAGCCCTAAATCACTAATGTCTCAAAGGGCTGCACAAACCACAACACAAACCAGTACCACATCCTCGGTAGGCCCACATGAGGGCAAGGAACTCACACCCAGTGGGACGTCGGTGACAATGATGACTATGAGAACCTTGGAGAGGACGAAAGCAATGGATGTCGAGCGGGTCTAACATGATACAGTGAAAGTTAAATCCATATTGGATCCAACACAGTCGCGAGAGTCCAGTCCAAAGCCGATCCAACACAGCAGCGAGAGTCTCGTTCACAGCGGAGCCAGCAGGAGAACATCCCAAGCGGAGGCGGATCAGCAGCGCAGAGATGTCCCCAGCCGATACACAGGCAAGCAGTACATGGCCACCGGATCAGACCGGACCTACTCCACAAGGGAGAGTGGGACATAGGAGGAAAATAAAATAAACGGCAGATCAACTGGTCTAAAAAGGGAGTCTATTTAAAGGCTAGAGTATACAAATGAGTTTTAAGGTGAGACTTAAATGCTTCTACTGAGGTGGCATCTCGAACTGTTACCGGGAGGGCATTCCAGAGTACTGGAGCCCGAAATGAAAACGCGCTATAGCCCGCAGACTTTTTTGGGGCTTTGGGAATAACTAATAAGCCGGAGTCCTTTGAACGCAGATTTCTTGCCGGGACATATATTGTAAAATACAATCGGCAAGATAGGATGGAGATAGACCGTGTAGTATTTTATACGTAAGTAGTAAAACCTTAAAGTCACATCTTAAGTGCACAAGAAGCCAATGCAGGTGACCCAGTACAGGCGTAATGTGATCAAACTTTCTTGTTCTTGTCAAAAGTCTAGCAGCCGCATTTTGTACCAACTGTAATCTTTTAAAGCTAGACATGGGGAGACCCGAAAATAATACGTTACAGTAGTCAAGGCGAGACGTAACAAACGCACGAATAATGATCTCGCCGTCTTTAGTGGACAGAATGGAGCGAATATTACGGAGATGAAGAAGGCCGTTTTAGTAACGCTTTTAATGTGTGCCTCAAAGGAGAGAGTTGGGTCAAAGATAACACCCAGATTCTTTACCGTGTCGCCTTGTTTAATTGTTTGGTTGTCAGATGTTAGAGTTGTATTATCAAATAGAGGTCGGTGTCTAGCAGGGCCGATAATCAGCAGTTCCGTTTTTTGGGCGTTGAGTTGCAAAAAGTTAGCAGACATCCATTGTTTAATTTCATTAAGACACGCCTCCAGCTGACTACAATCCGGCGTGTTGGTCAGCTTTAGGGGCATGTAGAGTTGGGTGTCATCAGCATAACAGTGAAAACTAATACCGTATTTGCGTGTGATGTCACCTAGCGGCAGCATGTAGATGCTGAAGAGTGCAGGGCCAAGGACCGAACCCTGGGGAACTCCACACGTTACCTTAACATAGTCCGAGGTAACATTGTTGTGGGAGACGCACTGCATCCTATAAGTAGGATAAGAGTTAAACCAAGACAGGGCTAAGTCCGACATACCAATTCGTGTTTTGATACGTTCTCATAAAATATTATGATCGAAGGTATCGAAAGCAGCGCTAAGATCGAGGAGCAGCAACATAGATGACGCATCAGAATCCATCGTTAGCAATAGATCATTAGTCATTTTTGCGAGGGCTGTCTCCGTGGAGTGATTTGCCCTGAAACCGGATTGAAAGGTTTCACATAGATTGTTAGACACTAAGTGTTCATTTACCTGCCCCGCAACAATTTTTTCGAGGATTTTTGAAATAAAGGGAAGATGAGACACCGGTCGGTAGTTTACCATAAGGTCAGGATCGAGGTTAGGTCTTTTAAGGAGAGGATGAATAACCGCTTTTTTGAATGCTGGGGGAACAGTGCGCGAGGAAAGTGATAAGTTTATGATATTTAGCACTGATGGACCTAATAATACAAAGGGCTAATTGATAAGTTTCCCAGGAAGTGGGTCAAGTAAACATGTTGTTTGTTTCATTCCATTTACACGTTGTAAGAATTCCTCTAATGTTATTTCCTCAAAATGATAGAAACTATTTTGGAGGGCAGTATCCGCCGTATATACAATCGTATCTGTGTTAATAGAACCCAGTTGTAGCTGGGACGCATTTTCTTTAATCTCCTTTCTAATGACTTCAATTTTCTTATTAAAGAATTGCATAAAGTCATCAGCTGAGTGGGTGGAGCTGCTGGAAGGGGTCCCTTGTTGGGTTAGCGATGCTACCGTACTAAACAAAAATTTAGGATCGTTTTTATTACGGTGGATGAGATTTGAGTAATATTTAGCTTTAGCTAAGGTAAGCATGCGTTTATAAGTTATTAAACCATCACTCCATGCTTGATGGTGCACCTCAAGTTTAGTCGTGCGCCATTTGCGTTCCAGCTTTCTACATGATAATTTCTGTGCTCTAGTTTCTTCTGTAAACCACGGGGTACACTTTTTTGGAGCCTTTTTTAACTTTAGTGGTGCTATGTTATCAATGGTTTCGCGCAGGGTGTCCTTAAAGTTGTTAGTGAGGTTATCAATAGAACCCACATATTTTGGGAATGGTGCCATTACCGAGGGCAGTAGGTCAGCAAGAGTTGTCGTTGTGGCCGTATTAATGTTGCGGCTGCTATAGCAGTTATTGTTATTATTAGTTTGACGAACATGCGTCTGAACCTCGATTTTTTTTAAGGTAATGATCGGACAATACTTTAGTAAACGGGAGTATCGTAATTTTGGAAACAGTGATACCCCTGACAAGCACTAGGTCTATCGTATTACCGTTGCGATGCGTGGGTTCATTTATTATTTGTGTAAGACCACAGCTATCAATTATAGTCTGGAGCGCTACGCACGGTGGGTCCGATGGGGTATTCATATGGATATTAAAGTCCCCCATTATGATTATATTATCGGCGTGCGTCACTAGATCAGCAACGAACTCTGATAATTCACTGATAAAGTCTGAAGAGGGCCCTGGGGGGCGGTAGATAACAGCCAGGTGTAGAGGCAGCGGTGTGACAGCCCTCATAGTAAGCACCTCAAACGATTTATATTTATTATTTATGTTAGGACTAAGGTTAAAGTTTTCGTTGTATATTAGTGCGACCCCCCCACCCCTTTTAAGGGGACGGGCAATATGCGCATGTGTAAAGTTAGGAGGACATGCCTCATTTAGCGCAAAAAAGTCGTTTGGTTTAAGCCAGGTTTCGCTGAGACCGATGACGTTAAGATTGTTGTCTCTGATGATATCATTAACTAACAACGTTTTGGGAGACAATGATCTTATGTATAAAAAACCTATATTATATCTAGTATAATTAGGACCATATCTAGGAATTGATACGACGGGAATTTTCCGATTGTTTGTTTGTTGCTTTGATAAACTGCACGCATCATGGTTAGCCACCTCAGTAAAACGCATGTTCCGATTGTTTGTTTGTTGCTTTGATAAACTGCACGCATCATAGTTTGCCACCTCAGTAAAACACATGTCCAACTCTGAAACAATCAAAGCAGAAAAAAAATGTTCTAATTTAACTGACTCCTTACCCAGACCAGTAGTCTCGCATATTCTATTTAAATCCGACTTCAGGATGGAGGGAAGTGGTTTTCTATGGGGATTAGCCTTCTGCTTTGTTTTTAGCCCCGCTCGGCATCCGCGTTTCCGATCACACCGCTGGCGTCTACTCCGTAGACGGCCCCCGCTATATATATATATATATATATATATATATATATATATATATGTATATATATATATATATATATATATATATATATATATATATATATATATATATATATATATATACATATATACGTATATATATATATGTGTACATATGTATATATGCTTATGCATGTGCATAAATATATATATATATATATATATATATATATATATATATATTCCAAGATGGCGCCCGGACGGGCTGCAGCATCGCGGAGCTTTTGCTAAAGATGAAACATTTGGCAGAAATACCGGACAATTCTGCAAACTTTATGGCTGGCTCACATCGTGGTCACTCCGTGATCACGTACGACCGCCAGACACTTCTGGATGTGGACATATCGGGCCGTTTTGGACTGATAGACGCGTGCTTGCTAGACCTGCTAACTAGAACGGGAATACTTTGGCGGCTACATCCAGCGGCCTGTGAAGCAGGGGAGTCTAGTAGCAGCGGGGGCCGTCTACGGAGCAGATGCCAGACAATCATTTTCAGTGATTGTCTGTCACCAAAAATGACAGACAATCCACTTTTATGTCACGACCCACCAGCTGGGAACCACTGGTCAACTGTATAACAGTTACTGTAATATTTCCATGTCTGTCCAGAGTGATTGACCACTTTGGAAAAATGAAAACGAGACGTTACAGTTTACTTCTCAGAAAATGATTCCCTGAATAGACACACAACAGTTGTTCATTTATTCTACTACTGTGGCTTTAATTTTTTTTGTATATTTTATAGTTTTGCGTATCTGAAATAGGATTAGCTACATTGTCATAAATGGAAATTATCAATCAATCAATCAATCAATGTTTAGCCCTAAATCACTAGTGTCTCAAAGGGCTGCACAAACCACCACGACATCCTCGGTAGGCCCACATAAGGGCAAGGAAAACTCACACCCAGTGGGACATTGGTGACAATAATGACCCAGTGGGACGTCGGTGACAATGATGACTATGAGAACCTTAGAGAGAAGGAAAGCAATGGATGTCGAGCGGGTCTAACATGATACTGTGAAAGTTCAATCCACAATGGATACAACACAGTCGCGAGAGTCCAGTCCAAAGAGGATCCAAGACACAGCAGCGAGAGTCCCGTTCACAGCGGAGCCAGCAGGAAACCATCCCAAGCGTAGGCGGACCAGCAGCGCAGAGATGTCCCCAGCCGATACACAGGCGAGCAGTACATGGCCGCCGGATTGGACCCGACCCCCTCCACACGGGAGAGTGGGACATAGAAGAAAAAGAAAAGAAACGGCAGATCAACTGGTCTAAAAAGGGAGTCTATTTAAAGGCTAGAGTATACAAATGAGTTTTAAGGTGAGACTTAAATGCTTCTACTGAGGTGGCATCGCGAACTGTTACCGGGAGGGTATTCCAGAGTACTGGAGCCCGAACGGAAAATGCTCTATAGCCCGCAGACTTTTTTTGGGCTTTGGGAATCACTAATAAGCCGGAGTCCTTTGAACGCAGATTTCTTGCCGGGACATATGGTACAATACAATCGGCAAGATAAGATGGAGCTAGACCGTGTAGTATTTTATACGTAAGTAGTAAAACCTTAAAGTCACATCTTAAGGTCACAGGAAGCCAGTGCAGGTGAGCCAGTACAGGCGTAATGTGATCAAACTTTCTTGTTCTTGTCAAAAGTCTAGCAGCCGCATTTTGTACCAACTGTAATCTTTTAATGCTAGACATGGGGAGACCCGAAAATAATACGTTACAGTAGTCGAGGCGAGACGTAACAAACGCATGGATAATGATCTCAGCGTCTTTAGTGGACAGAATGGAGCGAATTTTAGCGATGTTACGGAGATGAAAGAAGGCCGTTTTAGTAACGCTTTTAATGTGTGCCTCAAAGGAGAGAGTTGGGTCGAAGATAATACCCAGATTCTTTACCGTGTCGCCTTGTTTAATTGTTTGGTTGTCAAATGTTAGAGTTGTATTATTAAATAGAGTTTGGTGTCTAGCAGGACCGATAATCAGCATTTCCGTTTTTTTGGCGTTGAGTTGCAAAAAGTTAGCAGACATCCATTGTTTAATTTCATTAAGACACGCCTCCAGCTGACTACAATCCGGCGTGTTGGTCAGCTTTAGGGGCATGTAGAGTTGGGTGTCATCAGCATAACAGTGAAAACTAATACCGTATTTGCGTGTGATGTCACCTAGCGGCAGCATGTAGATGCTGAAGAGTGCAGGGCCAAGGACCGAACCCTGGGGAACTCCACACGTTACCTTAACATAGTCCGAGGTAACATTGTTGTGGGAGACGCACTGCATCCTATAAGTAGGATAAGAGTTAAACCAAGACAGGGCTAAGTCCGACATACCAATTCGTGTTTTGATACGTTCTCATAAAATATTATGATCGAAGGTATCGAAAGCAGCGCTAAGATCGAGGAGCAGCAACATAGATGACGCATCAGAATCCATCGTTAGCAATAGATCATTAGTCATTTTTGCGAGGGCTGTCTCCGTGGAGTGATTTGCCCTGAAACCGGATTGAAAGGTTTCACATAGATTGTTAGACACTAAGTGTTCATTTACCTGCCCCGCAACAATTTTTTCGAGGATTTTTGAAATAAAGGGAAGATGAGACACCGGTCGGTAGTTTACCATAAGGTCAGGATCGAGGTTAGGTCTTTTAAGGAGAGGATGAATAACCGCTTTTTTGAATGCTGGGGGAACAGTGCGCGAGGAAAGTGATAAGTTTATGATATTTAGCACTGATGGACCTAATAATACAAAGGGCTAATTGATAAGTTTCCCAGGAAGTGGGTCAAGTAAACATGTTGTTTGTTTCATTCCATTTACACGTTGTAAGAATTCCTCTAATGTTATTTCCTCAAAATGATAGAAACTATTTTGGAGGGCAGTATCCGCCGTATATACAATCGTATCTGTGTTAATAGAACCCAGTTGTAGCTGGGACGCATTTTCTTTAATCTCCTTTCTAATGACTTCAATTTTCTTATTAAAGAATTGCATAAAGTCATCAGCTGAGTGGGTGGAGCTGCTGGAAGGGGTCCCTTGTTGGGTTAGCGATGCTACCGTACTAAACAAAAATTTAGGATCGTTTTTATTACGGTGGATGAGATTTGAGTAATATTTAGCTTTAGCTAAGGTAAGCATGCGTTTATAAGTTATTAAACCATCACTCCATGCTTGATGGTGCACCTCAAGTTTAGTCGTGCGCCATTTGCGTTCCAGCTTTCTACATGATAATTTCTGTGCTCTAGTTTCTTCTGTAAACCACGGGGTACACTTTTTTGGAGCCTTTTTTAACTTTAGTGGTGCTATGTTATCAATGGTTTCGCGCAGGGTGTCCTTAAAGTTGTTAGTGAGGTTATCAATAGAACCCACATATTTTGGGAATGGTGCCATTACCGAGGGCAGTAGGTCAGCAAGAGTTGTCGTTGTGGCCGTATTAATGTTGCGGCTGCTATAGCAGTTATTGTTATTATTAGTTTGACGAACATGCGTCTGAACCTCGATTTTTTTTAAGGTAATGATCGGACAATACTTTAGTAAACGGGAGTATCGTAATTTTGGAAACAGTGATACCCCTGACAAGCACTAGGTCTATCGTATTACCGTTGCGATGCGTGGGTTCATTTATTATTTGTGTAAGACCACAGCTATCAATTATAGTCTGGAGCGCTACGCACGGTGGGTCCGATGGGGTATTCATATGGATATTAAAGTCCCCCATTATGATTATATTATCGGCGTGCGTCACTAGATCAGCAACGAACTCTGATAATTCACTGATAAAGTCTGAAGAGGGCCCTGGGGGGCGGTAGATAACAGCCAGGTGTAGAGGCAGCGGTGTGACAGCCCTCATAGTAAGCACCTCAAACGATTTATATTTATTATTTATGTTAGGACTAAGGTTAAAGTTTTCGTTGTATATTAGTGCGACCCCCCCACCCCTTTTAAGGGGACGGGCAATATGCGCATGTGTAAAGTTAGGAGGACATGCCTCATTTAGCGCAAAAAAGTCGTTTGGTTTAAGCCAGGTTTCGCTGAGACCGATGACGTTAAGATTGTTGTCTCTGATGATATCATTAACTAACAACGTTTTGGGAGACAATGATCTTATGTATAAAAAACCTATATTATATCTAGTATAATTAGGACCATATCTAGGAATTGATACGACGGGAATTTTCCGATTGTTTGTTTGTTGCTTTGATAAACTGCACGCATCATGGTTAGCCACCTCAGTAAAACGCATGTTCCGATTGTTTGTTTGTTGCTTTGATAAACTGCACGCATCATAGTTTGCCACCTCAGTAAAACACATGTCCAACTCTGAAACAATCAAAGCAGAAAAAAAATGTTCTAATTTAACTGACTCCTTACCCAGACCAGTAGTCTCGCATATTCTATTTAAATCCGACTTCAGGATGGAGGGAAGTGGTTTTCTATGGGGATTAGCCTTCTGCTTTGTTTTTAGCCCCGCTCGGCATCCGCGTTTCCGATCACACCGCTGGCGTCTACTCCGTAGACGGCCCCCGCTATATATATATATATATATATATATATATATATATATATATATATATGTATATATATATATATATATATATATATATATATATATATATATATATATATATATATATATATATATATATATATATACGTATATATATATATGTGTACATATGTATATATGCTTATGCATGTGCATAAATATATATATATATATATATATATATATATATATATATATTCCAAGATGGCGCCCGGACGGGCTGCAGCATCGCGGAGCTTTTGCTAAAGATGAAACATTTGGCAGAAATACCGGACAATTCTGCAAACTTTATGGCTGGCTCACATCGTGGTCACTCCGTGATCACGTACGACCGCCAGACACTTCTGGATGTGGACATATCGGGCCGTTTTGGACTGATAGACGCGTGCTTGCTAGACCTGCTAACTAGAACGGGAATACTTTGGCGGCTACATCCAGCGGCCTGTGAAGCAGGGGAGTCTAGTAGCAGCGGGGGCCGTCTACGGAGCAGATGCCAGACAATCATTTTCAGTGATTGTCTGTCACCAAAAATGACAGACGATCCACTTTTATGTCACGACCCACCAGCTGGGAACCACTGGTCAACTGTATAACAGTTACTGTAATATTTCCATGTCTGTCCAGAGTGATTGACCACTTTGGAAAAATGAAAACGAGACGTTACAGTTTACTTCTCAGAAAATGATTCCCTGAATAGACACACAACAGTTGTTCATTTATTCTACTACTGTGGCTTTAATTTTTTTTGTATATTTTATAGTTTTGCGTATCTGAAATAGGATTAGCTACATTGTCATAAATGGAAATTATCAATCAATCAATCAATCAATGTTTAGCCCTAAATCACTAGTGTCTCAAAGGGCTGCACAAACCACCACGACATCCTCGGTAGGCCCACATAAGGGCAAGGAAAACTCACACCCAGTGGGACATTGGTGACAATAATGACCCAGTGGGACGTCGGTGACAATGATGACTATGAGAACCTTAGAGAGAAGGAAAGCAATGGATGTCGAGCGGGTCTAACATGATACTGTGAAAGTTCAATCCACAATGGATACAACACAGTCGCGAGAGTCCAGTCCAAAGAGGATCCAAGACACAGCAGCGAGAGTCCCGTTCACAGCGGAGCCAGCAGGAAACCATCCCAAGCGTAGGCGGACCAGCAGCGCAGAGATGTCCCCAGCCGATACACAGGCGAGCAGTACATGGCCACCGGATTGGACCGGACCCCCTCCACACGGGAGAGTGGGACATAGAAGAAAAAGAAAAGAAACGGCAGATCAACTGGTCTAAAAAGGGAGTCTATTTAAAGGCTAGAGTATACAAATTAGTTTTAAGGTGAGACTTAAATGCTTCTACTGAGGTGGCATCGCGAACTGTTACCGGGAGGGTATTCCAGAGTACTGGAGCCCGAACGGAAAATGCTCTATAGCCCGCAGACTTTTTTTGGGCTTTGGGAATCACTAATAAGCCGGAGTCCTTTGAACGCAGATTTCTTGCCGGGACATATGGTACAATACAATCGGCAAGATAAGATGGAGCTAGACCGTGTAGTATTTTATACGTAAGTAGTAAAACCTTAAAGTCACATCTTAAGGTCACAGGAAGCCAGTGCAGGTGAGCCAGTACAGGCGTAATGTGATCAAACTTTCTTGTTCTTGTCAAAAGTCTAGCAGCCGCATTTTGTACCAACTGTAATCTTTTAATGCTAGACATGGGGAGACCCGAAAATAATACGTTACAGTAGTCGAGGCGAGACGTAACAAACGCATGGATAATGATCTCAGCGTCTTTAGTGGACAGAATGGAGCGAATTTTAGCGATGTTACGGAGATGAAAGAAGGCCGTTTTAGTAACGCTTTTAATGTGTGCCTCAAAGGAGAGAGTTGGGTCGAAGATAATACCCAGATTCTTTACCGTGTCGCCTTGTTTAATTGTTTGGTTGTCAAATGTTAGAGTTGTATTATTAAATAGAGTTTGGTGTCTAGCAGGACCGATAATCAGCATTTCCGTTTTTTTGGCGTTGAGTTGCAAAAAGTTAGCGGACATCCATTGTTTAATTTCATTAAGACACTCCTCCAGCTGACTACAATCCGGCGTGTTGGTCAGCTTTAGGGGCATGTAGAGTTGGATGTCATCAGCATAACAGTGAAAGCTAATACCGTATTTGCGTATGATGTCACCTAGCGGCAGCATGTAGATGCTGAAGAGTGCAGGGCCAAGGACCGAACCCTGGGGAACTCCACACGTTACCTTAACGTAGTCCGAGGTCACATTGTTATGGGAGACACACTGCATCCTATCAGTAAGATAAGAGTTAAACCAAGACAGGGCCAAGTCTGACATACCAATTCGTGTTTTGATACGTTCTAATAAAATATTATGATCGACGGTATCGAAAGCAGCGCTAAGATCGAGGAGCAGCAACATAGATGACGCATCAGAATCCATCGTTAGCAATAGATCATTAGTCATTTTTGCGAGGGCTGTCTCCGTGGAGTGATTTGCCCTGAAACCGGATTGAAAGGTTTCACATAGATTGTTAGACGCTAAGTGTTCATTTAACTGCTCCGCAACAATTTTTTCAAGGATTTTTGAAATAAAGGGAAGGTGAGACACCGGTCGGTAATTTACCATGAGGTCAGGATCGAGGTTAGGTCTTTTAAGAAGAGGATGAATAACCGCTTTTTTGAATGCTAGGGGAACACTGCCCGAGGAGAGTGATAAGTTTATAATATTTAGCACTGATGGACCTAATAATTCAAAGAGCTCCTTGATCAGTTTCCCAGGAAGAGGGTCAAGTAAACATGTTGTCTGTTTTATTCCATTTACACGTTGTAACAATTCCTCTAATGTTATTTCCTCAAAACGAGAGAAACTATTTTGGAGGGCAGTATCCGCCGTATATACAATCGTGTCAGTGTTAATAGAACCCCGTTGTAGCTGGGACGCATTGTCTTTAATCTCCTTTCTAATGACTTCAATTTTCTTACTAAAGAATTGCATAAAGTCATCAGCTGAGTGGGTTGAGCTACTGGAAGGAATCCCTTGTTGGGTTAGCGATGCTACCGTACTAAACAAAAATTTAGGATCGTTTTTATTACGGTGGATGAGATTTGAGTAATATTTAGCTTTAGCTAAAGTAAGCATGCGTTTATAAGTTATTAAACCATCACTCCATGCTTGATGGTGCACCTCAAGTTTAGTCGTGCGCCATTTGCGTTCCAGCTTTCTACATAATAATTTCTGAGCTCTAGTTTCTTCTGTAAACCACGGGGTGCGCTTTTTTGGAGCCTTTTTTAACTTTAGCGGTGCTATGTTATCAATGGTTTCGCGCAGGGCGTCGTTAAAGTTGTTAGTGAGGTTATCAATAGAGCCCACATACTTTGGGAATGGTGCCATTACCGAGGGCAGTAGGTCAGCAAGAGTTGTCGTTGTGGCTGTATTAATGTTGCGGCTGCTATAGCAGGTATTATTATTATTAGTTTGACGAACATGCGTCTGAACCTCGAATTTTATAAGGTAATGATCGGACAATACTTTAGTATACGGGAGTATCGTAACTTTGGAAACGGTGATGCCCCTGACAAGCACTAGGTCTATCGTATTACCGTTGCGATGCGTGGGTTCATTTATTATTTGTGTGAGACCACAGCTATCAATTACAGTCTGGAGCGCTACGCACGGTGGGTCCGATGGGGTATTCATATGGATATTAAAGTCCCCCATTATGATTATATTATCGGCGTGTGTCACTAGATCAGCAACGAACTCTGAGAATTCATTAATAAAGTCCGAATAGGGCCCTGGGGGACGGTAGATAACAGCCAGGTGTAGAGGCAGCGGTGTGACAGACCTCATAGTAAGCACCTCAAACGATTTATATTTATTATTTATGTTAGGACTAAGGTTAAAGTTTTCGTTGTATATTAGTGCGACCCCCCCACCCCTTTTGAGCGGACGGGCAATATGCGCATGTGTAAAGTTAGGAGGACATGCCTCATTTAGCGCAAAAAAGTCGTTTGGTTTAAGCCAGGTTTCGCTGAGACCGATGACGTTAAGATTGTTGTCTCTGATAATATCATTAACTAACAACGTTTTAGGAGACAATGATCTTATGTTTAAAAAAACCTATATTATAGGTAGTGGGCTGTTTTAGGGAGTTTTTGATCAAATTATCCGTAGTAGCAATATTAATAATGTTGTGTTTATTATGCCCAGTGCATTTAGTATAGTTACGACCATATCTAGGAATTGATACGACAGGAATTTTCCGATTGTTTGATTGTTGCTTTGATAAACTGCACGCATCATGGTTAGCCACCTCAGTAACGGGGATTTTCCGATTGTTTGTTTGTTGCTTTGATAAACTGCACACATCATGGTTAGCCATCTCAGTAACGGGGATTTTCCGATTGTTTGTTTGTTGCTTTGATAAACTGCACGCATCATAGTTAGCCACCTCAGTAAAACACATGTCCAACTCTGAAACACTCAAAGCAGAAAAAACTTGTTCTAATTTAACTGACTCCTTACCCAGACCAGTAGTCTCGCATTTTCCATCTAAATCCGTCTTCGGGATGGAGGAAAGTGGTGTTCTGTGGTGATTAGCCTTCTGCTTTGTTTTTAGCCCCGCTCGGCATCCGCGTTTCCGATCACACCGCTGGCGTCTGCTCCGTAGACGGCCCCCGCTGCTACTAGACTCCCCTGCTTCAGCTGGATGTAGCGGCCGATGTATTCCCATGCTAGTTAGCAAGTCTAGCACGCAAGTGTCTATCAAATTAAATAATATAAAAGAACCCAGAGATGTAGGGGTGCTTTATTTTTTTTTTTACTTTTGTAGATGTTAAATTTGCAGATGATTACTGCAATATATATTTCAAAAAGATTCATTGCTCTTCCTTTTTGCTTTTACCAGTAGCAGTTTAGAAGGCTGGAGTAAAAAAGTGCACAAGTAGGTCAAATGCATTAGTTCATTTCAGGTGGTTAATCAAAGATCCATACAACATAATCTGATATGATTTCATAGTTTAAAAGCAGTATTTATGTATTTTTTATGATAAATAAGTGCTAAAAATGTTTTTGCTTGCGCGCTTTGCACGCTCACATGAATTATTTGTGCCCCAGGTGTGCCTCAGTACAGTATTAGGTCTAGTGACGCCCCTGCCGTGGTGTACACCTCCGACTATCAGGTACTATTGAACTCACTAAAACACTAGCAACACAATAGAAAGATAAGGAATTTCCCAGAATGATCCTACTAAATGTGTCTAAAAATATAGGAATCCGTCCCAGTGCAATCGCGTTTTATTTTTTTAACTTTTTTTTTTTTTTCTGCTCCGTCGCTATCAATATCCTCAAACACAAATCTTTTATCCTCGCTCAAATTAATGGGGAAATTGTCGTTTTCTCGGTCCGAATAGCACTTTTTGTTGGAGGTTCCCATTATAAACAATGTGAATACATGAGGAGCCATCAAACATGCGACATCATCGTCTGCGACTTCCGGTAGAGGCAAGGCATTTCTCTTGGCACTGAAAGTTGCGAACTTTATCATGGATGTTCTCTACTAAATCCTTTCAGCAAAATTATGGCAATATCGCGAAATGATCAAGTATGGCACATAAAATGGATCTACTATCCCTGTTTAAATAAGAACATCTCATTTCAGTAGGCCTTTAAAAGAGCAGAGCTGATGCAACCAGCCACTTCTACATACAGCTAATAATAAAAAGTAAAAGAAACATATACACAGGGGTGGCCTCTGCGTTTTTTGACGCCATCGTCTGCAGGGGTGGAGGGAGCATGGCCAGAGACAGGAGCAGACCCAACAAAGCAACCAAGAGAGCCGACTCCACTCTCGGCCGCCCGCCAACTCTCGGCCAGTGTCCAATCCGCATGGATGAGCGAGAATGCATCTAAGGCAGGGGTGTCCAAACTTTTTCCACTGAGGACCACAGACAGGAAAATTAAACCATGCGGGGCCGTTTTGATATTTTTCATTTTCAAACCATAACATTAATATGAATTCTTTTTGTTTACCTTTAGGACTCCCAGGGACCATAGAGGGTCTCCGTCATTCACATGTTAATAATAAGTTAAATTATTATTTTAATATTTTATGTAACGCTTACAGTAAATCTCTATATCAACTTCAGGTTGATATAAAGTTAAAAAAAAAAAAAGGTTTTATGCCTTTCCAGTCAAAGACAACTTAGTTTTTTTATAGTAAAACTGAAATATGCTATATTTCCCCCATTTCCCAAAACATTCAGAAAGCAATGTTTGATCTGAAGTAATTGAAGCCCTAAAAAGATCAATAATGCAGGACACCATTGATTTAAATGTATTATTATTTCTGAGCAATCACAATGAAAAAATAAAATAAATCCTACTAAATATCTTTGGGATCCAAAGGTCCCCCACTCATAAAGTCATACATTTTTATTATTATTTGTTTTACTTTCAACACTTAAGTACGAGATCTACTTCAGATTAATCTGTCGATTTTAGGTGTGAACTATTATTTTGTTGGTTTTTTGCTCTTCTGTCAAAGAAAACACTGTTTTTATATGGCAACCACACAGTATATGCACATAATATTGTCCACATAAAACATTATAAATTGAAATATTTGAAGTAATTGGAGCTTTGAATAGGTCAATAATTCATTATAAAAACATATATTTTTTTACCTTTTTTTTTTTTTTTGCCTTGGCAATAAAGGCAAAATAAGGAAAAACTAAAGAAAAACAAACAGCCTGCATGGCAGCTTCGTGTCAACATTGCAACTTTTCCCCGTTAGATATCACCTCATTCTAATTTTTTTGTGTGTTTTTTTCTTTATTTTTGCAATAGCATTTCCAGAATGTGTGGCGGGCCACTAAACAATTAGCTGCGGGCCGACGGCCCCCGGGCTGCACTTTGGACATCCCTGGTCTAAGGAGACCGAGTTGTCCGATACCTGCTCATTCAGCCAAGACACAGTGCAGCCTTTCCGTCCTGGCGCCCAGCACAACCTCCGCAGCCCTGTCTCTTCATCTGCATCTCCTCCAGTCTCTCCAAACAGACTCTTATGTGGCAAAGACACAGCAGCTGGTCTCCATGGCCAAAAGGCTCCCGGGAGGAAGATCCAGAAGTCCACAAAAAAGCACCGCAGAAGTCACGAAAGTGCCACCCTTTGTCACACAGACCCAAATGGTCTGTGTGACTGTGAATTAGTAAAAGTTTTTAAAATTTCGGTAAAACCGTCAATGTTTCTACTTCCTTAACCAACTTGTTTTTTGTCCTGAAAATGGGGAATGTTTTGACAGTGGAACAGTTGAAATGGGTCGAAAAATGTGAAAAGAGTAGTCGAACTTAAGAAAGGTGGAAATAGGTTACCAAAAAAGGGAATTCCTGGAAATTTGTTAAATGTGGAACATTTTTAGTTTGAATGTCCAGGATGAATTGAACGCGTTGAAGGTGGAATGGTTTGAATCGGTTGAAGAATGTGGGAATTGGGGAAGTTTGAAAAATGGCCAATTCATTTTGAAAGGGGAAAATGCAAAAAAAATTAAAATAATTATGGGGAATACAGGAATTATTTTTAGAATTGTTGAAGTAGAGCACGCAATTCCCAAACAGGCTGAATATTTTAAAGTTGGAACGGCATGAATCAGAATTGTGGACATTTGAAGAATGCCCCCTTGATTTCAATGGGAATTTCAGAACAAATTGGGAGTTTCGGGAAAAGCGGGAATTTTTTTGAAAATGGTAAAAAACTTGAATGGTCTTTACAATGCCTCCACAGTTGGATTTTGCATGTTTGGGACGTATGCAGATCCCAAATACGCAAGTAACAATAGGAAAGAAAATGTCATGATATGGCCATTCTGCTGCCGCCCGTTTGCTTTTTTTTTGGTGGTGCCTGGTTTTCAGGTCACGGGGCGCAGCGACCTTCGCGCACACCTGAAACACATTTGACTACTTGAGCTCTCCAGTTCATTTACTCGGCGCCAGTAGAATCCTAATGGTTCACCCTTCCAATCGTGTTCATCCCCTTTGGCCTGGCTCCACTCAAACTTCTTGTTCCTGTGGCTGTGCCCCGGTGTTACCATGTAGTGTTAACTGTTTCCGCACTACACTTTTTGTGTGTTTTCTTTTTCTCCGCACCTTTTGTGTGCATCCTTAGTTATTTTTCCTCCCTCCTTTTTAATTGCACTTCTGTTATCATTCTTAATATTTCTTCTCTGTGTTGGGGTTCAATTCCGGTGAAAGCCGATCATGAAAAATATATTTCTAACATGGACCCTGCAGAAAAGGAAAGCCTTCACTTTGCGCTTACTGGCTTTGGACGGACCCTCGATAATTAAGACCGGTTGCTACGTGATTAGACGGCCGCCTTGTCTGCCAATGTCTGCACCCTCAGCCAGTGTGTCATTCAAAAGAGCACTGTGACTCATCAAGAAGGATGTCACGCCGAGACGGGGACTTCCCACCTTCCCCAGCGCCTATTCCTCCCACTCCTCAAGAGCCCACATTTCTGCAGTAAAAAGCTCAGAAAAAGGGTTTATGTCAAAAAGGTGCATGTACTCAGCAGATGTATGCGCTTCATTTGGAAGCAATAATGAAGTGTTGCAGCTCTTCTCTCAAACTAATGTCAGGTGACGTGTACTAATGAATGAAGACATCATGCCTATTTTATTTTTTTTTACTGTAATGTGTGATATTTCACAAATAAACATTGTTTCTACAAAATAAGACAAATACTGCATTGTAAGTTATAGAAAAAGTGACATTTTCATTCAATATTGTCATTAAAAAGATATGAGTACGATGTTATGTTCTTTGTTTGTTGACGTTGGTCTGGACCTTAGGATGCAGAACAAGGAAGGCAATGTTGGTAGATAACCCTTGTGGCAGGGAAAACACTGTGGTACAAACTGAAAAAAATTCAGCAAGGAAGTGAACTTAATTGCTACAAGATCAAAGCGTAGGGAACGCTACACAGCATGATGAAGCACGAAGCAAACTACAATGATCCAGCACCGTCCAGAGTAACAGAGTTGGCATAATTATGATTAGCAACCAAAGACAGGTGTGTCCTGATTACCTATCAAAGACAGGTGTGGGAGCCAGCGCTCGGCTGCAGACAAGGAGTCACAAAGCATGTAAAATAACTAGAAATAAGAGCACTGAAAAGTAAAGTTAAAGTTAAAGTATTAATTAATGTCACACACACACTAGGGGAAATTATTCTCTGCATTTAACCCATCACCCCTGATCACCCCCTGAGAGGTGAGGGGAGCAGTGGGCAGCAGCGGTGGCCGCGCTCATGAATACATTTTTGGTGATTTAACCCCCAATTCCAACCCTTGATGCTGAGTGCCAAGCAGGGAGGTAATGGGTCCCATTTTTATAGTCTTTGGTATGACTCGGCCAGGGTTTGAACTCACGACCTACCGAGTTTAGGGCGGACACTCTAATCACTAGGCCACTGAGTAGGTACCCAGAATCCTTTGCATCCATGATGTTTCCTGACTATGTTATACACCCCGCGAGCACCAGCCCCCCCCCCCCCCCCCCCTTCTTGCGTGGTTGAGGTGGGTGGGGTTTGGTGCTCGCGGGGGGTATAACATAGTCAGGCTGTGTCATGGATGAAAAGGATTCTGGGTATTTGTTGTGTTGCGTTTATGTTGTGTTACTGTGAAGATTTTCTCCCGAAATGTGTTTGTCATTCTTCTTTTGTGTGGGTTCACAATGTGCTGCACATTAGTAGGAGTGTTAAAGTTGCTTATATCACAACCGTCAGTGTACTCTGTGTCACCCAGTATGCCTTGCAATCTCATACATGTGCCGATAGAAGCAGCGAAATGCATGTGTCCGGTCGGCACGCAAACAGCATTCCGTGAATGGCGGGTGCGATGACGTTCAAGAGGACGCAAATAGTATTCCGTGAATGGCGGGCGCGATGACGTTCAAGAGGACGTTAAGAGTAATATCATCACGGCACGCTCTTAATATTGTAGTCCGAGTGAACATTTGAGAACGTTGACTCCGGGTGATGTCTCGGAGAGGCATTGAATTCCGGAATCTCCCCGCAACAATCTGGGGGTTCGGCGATTGTGCAGCCAAAGAGCAACTCTGATGCGGCTCTAGCTCTAGCCTTTAATAGACCCTCTTTTAGACCAGTTGATCTGCCGTCTCTTTTTAGCTCTGCCCCCCTCTCCTGTGTGGAGAGGTTATTAGGTGAACACAGATGACGCGCTTGCTGTTCAAAGTCAGGACCTGGGGTGGACCACTCATCTGTGCATTAGTTGGGGACGTCCCTGCGCTGCTGACTTGTCTCCACTCAAGATGATGACCTGCTGGCCCGACTATTAACTAGATCCACTCGACGTCCATTGCACCGGTCGCCCAGCTTCAGAGTCCCCACAGCTGCAGTCCCCCTCCAATTGTATCCCATTGGGTGGAGTTTTTTCTTGCCTTTATGTGGGATCTGATGTCGTTGTGGCTTGTACAGCCCTTTGAGACACTCGTGGTTTAGGGCTATAAAGGTAAACTTTTAATTGATGACTTCGAGTACCTTGGGTTGTTTCCATTGATACAAGGACGGTTACGCCATATTTAATGATCTTCATTGTGCTCGCAGAGGTTTCACTCCACTGAAACAACTTAACTGGGTTTTTGCTCCACAATAGAGTGAAACTATACGCGTCAGAACATTTATAAAGATGAATAACTTTGGATCCTGCACCTTTCCCACGGACTAGAGTTGTCCCCTAGTTGCTATCGATTCATTCTCCTGAGAATACAGGCATGTTTCTTATTATTATTTTGCTGCACAAACGCTTCCTGAGGCGTCATATTAGATAAAAAGTATTGAAGGAAGATGCCTTATTTACCGCTCACATAACCTGTGCTTTAAAGTCATTGCGTCTTTACAACCTGGAAGGTCAAACTGCAAAATTATTCCAGAACACAGCAAATGTGTTTCTGTATAGCTGTGGTTTTTAGTTTTTTCCATCAAGTACCACCTCAGAAAATACTTTGCTCTCCAAGTACCACCAACATGACTAACATTGAAATACAGTTACGTAGTAAGCCTAACTATCCTAATTATTAACAAGGCAGAAGTTTTATTGCAAGCGTATTTATCATTTCTGGCCACTGTAACATTACACACGGTTTGAACTACTATGTTACTACAATGTGTTTAAACATGGGAAAATAAAACTCTGCACTTTAATCAAGTGATTATTTGGCAAACCACTAGAAGGACCCACAGGCCACAATTTCAGACTTACTGCACTAGAGCATGGCACAATTTCATGAAGCTATGAACCGTTTGAAGAAATCAACGCTAAAAAGATCTCATTATTGGTAAAAAAAAAAAACAAAAACAATAATGTTGATTGATTGAGACTTTTATTAGTAGATTGGACAGTACAGTACATATTCCGTACAACTGACCACTAAATGGTAACACCCGAATACGTTTTTCAACTTGTTTAAATCGGGGTCCACGTTAATCTATTCATGATATAAATACTGTATATAGTACCAGCATAATACAGTCATCACACAAGTTAAACATCAGAGTAAATACATTGAATTATTTACATTATTTACAATCCGGGGGTTGTTTATGCCAATGTCCGCCAACTAGTAGTACCAAAGATTATTATTGCACTGCAGTAACAGCCATACATAAACCAAGCCCAAATAATCGTAGAATGAGACAATGTTTTGTATTTCAAGCAAAATCTGCCAATAGGATTGACAACATTTTCAAAAGTGACTATTCTTAAAACCGGAATATTTTTCTTGTGGCCGTTATTCTTTTAATTAGGTCAGTAGGAGCATTTCAGTCCCATCTTAAAACTAATTTGTATACTTAAATTATAAATGGTTGATTTATATAGGCTAGTAAGGTAAAGTGTTGTACCTGACAAGTTTCGGCTACCTTGTTTCTGCAGCCTTCATCAGAGGTGTCACGTGACACCTATCCCCAGGTGCATGTCTTTGGAGGTGGGAGGAAGCCGGAGTACCCGGAGGGAACCCATGCAGTCACGGGGAGAACATGTAAACTCCACACAGAAAGATCCCGAGCCCCGAATTGAACTCAGGACTACTAAGGACATGCTCTAGCCCCTGTTCCACCGTGCTGCCCAAAATGAAAAAATGAATGAGTTTAATTCATCACTTAATTGATTATTGTTAAAAAAAAAAAAAAATTGTAGTTAGATTTTAGTAATTTTTTGTCCAGCATGGTGACACAGGGGCTCAATCTCCAGGCGCGGGGTCTTTCTGTGTGGAGTTTGCATGTTCTCCCCGTGACTGCGTGGGTTTCCTGCGGGTACTCCTGCCTCCTCTAATCTCCAAATACATGCACCCGGGCATAGGTTGATTGGCAACACCTAATTGGCCTTAGTGTGTGAATGTGTCTGGCTCTGCGATGAACTTGTCCAGGGTGTACACACCTTCCGCCCAAATGTAGCTAAGATAGGCTCCAGGACCCCCCGCGACCCCGAGAGGGACACGGGATGAAAAATGGATGGATGGTTTGATGGAGTCTGTTCTTAAATTAAAAAAAAATAGGTAAACATTTTTATTCTGAATTTAAGATAGATATTCCTAATCGGTTGTTTAATAATGATCAATATTAGGTTTTCAGCCTGTTATAGTTTATAAAAACAAAAACCAAAATTTTAGACAAAAATACCTTGGCTAGATATATTTTCTTCATATACAAAATATTATTTTTTACTTATTTATTTTAATTTTTATTTTAGATCAGATATTTGTGTCTTTGTAATAATAAAAACAGATAAACAGTTGCTTAAAAAGGGGCTTTTTTTCCCTTGAAATGTATTTTTTGCAGTGTGAACACATACCTAATTAGTTACATTTTCCTTTCTACAAAAGGAAAAAAATCTTGTTATACATTCCAAATAGTTAGTCGAGATGTTCTCAGTTATAATTTCCCTATGTTCTTAAACCCCTTGTCTTAGTTAAAAAAAGACAAACTATACAGTATATTAGTCAGTGTGCTGACAGTGTCCATTGTTACAACAATTCCCACACGCTACAGTAAATCATAGTCCAGTCTGGCACAGTAAAACAAACCAGATGGCCACAATTGGGCTGATTCCGGTTTTCTCCATCAACAGCTTATAAAATCACCATCATTATTCTAATAAATTTACCTTTACAATCATTAAGTCACTTGAAGTGGTAGTATATCATCATAATATACGTGTCAGTGTACATCATGAACATTTTTCGGATTCGTAACTAACTTTAATACCACCACACACAGGGAATGTGTCATCAAAATGCAGACCCAGTTCAATTTGTCCATTTTTTTACATCTCAAATGCAAGATAACCATACTCCGTTCCAGGAATCAAAAATGGAGCTATGGCAGAGCTGATGTCAAGGTGAGGCTTTTGCATCGCTGAAAATGGTTAATAAAAAACAATAATAGCCCTGAAGTCCTCAGCGAGAGCAGAGCAGAAGCTACTCATCTACTATAAATGCTTTTTCACGACAAGAAATGATGTAGCTTCCATCTGTGGGTTTTCAAACCTCATGTGTGATAGCTGAGATAGAAAAACATACTTCATAAAAATGCTCCTTTAAAATCAAGCTGCATATTGCTTCAGAGGCAGGCTATTTTCCCCCCCACACCGATGCTGTCTTAATCAACTTTGTTCCCACATGGAAAAGTTTCAAACCCGCGCTTATGCTGGGGGATTAATAATAATCATGATGGAATTATCCTGCAAACTGTTTGTGCATGATTGTGTGTGTGTGTGTGTTTTGCACCTTTTATAGTGATTTTGGAAAGGGCAATGTCATGCATGTATACAAGCACACACACACGCACATTCGCATTCACACAGAAAGCAGTAATGTCACACATGAAGGCTGTCAGTAATGGGATCGTATTCAGGCCAGTGTGACCATGCTGCACACAGTTAAGGTCATTCATAGCATGTCTGGGAGAGAGGAGGGTGAATTTGTGTTAAAGTATAAATGGATGGCTGGGAGAAAAACACAAAGGGCTGGTTTCCACCTTATTTGTTATATACAGCCCCCGCCGCATAGTGAGGTACACACACACTATGTAGACCAGGGTGTCATGACCCCCCCCCCCCCCCCCCCCCCCCCCCCATGGCTGCGGTAGTTGTGACCCCAAGATGCAGGAAACAGGAGATCGACGGCCAGGTAAGAGGATTTTAATATATTTAAACTAGGAGGAAGCAGTCATGCATATAAAGGTTCTCAAACAATAATCAATCCTCGAGCACTGAGGAACAGGCGAGGCCACACTTGCCAACCTTGAGACCTCCCAATTCGGGGTTGGGGTGGACGGGGTGGGCCTGGAGGCGGGGTTAAGGGGGGAGGAGTATATTAAGAGCTAGAATTCACTGAAATTCAAATATTTATTTGTGGAGGGGCGTGGTCGACGCGTCCCCTGCGGGCGGGGCATGTGCAGGAGCCGGCTGTGAAACGATGACAGGTGAGGAGATTTCTCAGCTGGAACGAGTCATCTAATCACCTGTCTCTTTATCAGGAGGGCCGGAGGCAGTGAGAGGGGGTCGAAAAGACCAGGCGAGACCCGGAGAGCCCGACTGGCGAGTGCAGGCTGCAAAGCATCTCGGGGGTCTGAATTATTGTATGTGAAAAAAGGAAAAAGAAAATAAAACAGTGTCAAACCAGAGTGGTGATTCTGAGTGATCCTGAAGAATACGGGCAGGAAGAACATCACAAGTGGCGCCCAACAGAACGAACCTGACATGTCCACCACGAGTCCCCTGGAGGCGCTTGGCCAAGTCTTGGCAGAAGTGGCGGCGGCCTCACAGCAGCAGACGCTGGTGCTACAGGCACTGATGGACAGGGCAGAGGGGGCATCAAACCCGAGAGGAGGTACCATGCAGCGCATGGTAGAGGCCGAGGATCCCCACGCATACCTCGATGTCTTCGAGGCCACCGCCACGGCGTGCGGATGGCCGGAGGCGGAGTGGGGCACCAGGCTGCTGCCGCTCCTGGCGGGGGAGGCGCAGCGGGCGGAGTTTACGAACTTACGCCGAGCCATCTTGGATCGGATGGGAAGCAGCCTAGAGGACCACCAACGCCGATTCCGGGCCTTGACGCTGGGCCCCGAGGACAGGCCCTTCACCCTAGCGCAACAACTGTGGGATGCAGCGACCAGATGGCTCCAGCCCCAGGCAGCGGAAAGTCCGATGTTCGAACTGGTGGTGCTGGAGCAGTTCCTCGCGGCAATACCGTTCCGGACCGCTGCCTGGGTGAAATACCACTGGCCCAGCGATCTGATGACAGCGGTGAACCTCGCAGAAGACCACCGGGCGGTCCAGAAGGAGGCGGCCGCAAGACCCACACCGGCCCCACGGAGAAGGTCCATGGTACCGGAGGCCGCAAAAACCCCGAAGCCCAATCCCCGATCAGCGTGGAACGCGCCGACCCACGAACAGGTTCCAGCGTCGGATACGCTCCCAAAAAAAAAAAAAGAGACACCCACGCACACACATGCCAGCAGTATTACAAGGGGGGAGGGGAAAATATAATCGTGCCTCTGCTTCTTGTTTTCAGGGTACCGGCGTTGCTGATGGCAGGCTTCCTTCGCAGACCACTGCGAACACCAGGGCAGGTGTGTTGGAGGTGCGGACAACCTGGTCACACGCGGCGGGAGTGCTCCGCAATGGAGGTGGGCCAGGTGATCCGGGTTGCCGGGCCTCCAACACCCTTCCCCGATCCAGGGGAGACGTACTGCGTCCCGGTAAGGGTTTAAGGGAGTACACACCGGGCTATGGTGGATTCGGGCTGTAAACAGTGCATGATCCACCAGAACCTGGTTCGACCCGGGGCGTTGAGGCACGCGACACAAGGGATGGTAATGTGTATACATGGGGATGTGCACACGTATCCCGTGGTGCCTGTCGAAATCTGGTATCGGGGCCAAAAACATACAGTAAAAGTCGCCGTAAGCGCGCGACTGACGCACCCATTGATTATAGGGACAAATTGGCCGGGGTTCAGCCACAATGTATGGGGATGCGTTCACGGGCTGTAGGACAGGGGAGTATCCGCGCAGTACTCAGTGGCGACGCAAGTTCATGCGGCGCTGTCGAGCAGGAACCGGCGGGGGCTTTGCGGGAGGCCCCCCCGCCTCCCCAGTGGAGACCCACGGAGGACTTTCCCCTCGAACAGTCACGTGATGAAACTCTGCGCGCGGCTTGGGACCAGGTGGATTACATCGACGGTCAGCTGGTGCGCCCGGGGAAACCGCGGGTATTTCCCCAGTTTTCCATTATTAGAGATAGGCTATACCGGGTGACTCGTGACACTCAAACAGGTGAAGAATACACCCAATTGTTGGTGCCAAAACCCCGCCGGGAAATGGTTTTCCAGGCGGGGCATTGCAATCCCCTTGCAGGCCACATGGGGTATGAAAAAACACTTAATCGGGTCATGGTCCGGTTCTATTGGCCAGGCATCCGAGCGGACATACGTCGATGGTGTACTGCCTGTCCGGACTGTCAGCTGGTGAAACCGGCGGCCATCCCAAAAGCCCCGTTGCGGCCATTACCGCTCACAGAGGTCCCATTCGATAGAATCGGAATGGACCTCATCGGACCATTTCACCCGAGCACACGGGGATATCGATTTGTGTTAGTCCTAGTGGATTACGCAACCCGATATCCCGAAGCAGTGCCACTGCGCTCCATCTCTGCAAAGAGTGTAGCACAAGTACTCTTTTCGGTCATCTCCCGGGTAGGGATTCCGAAAGAAATCCTTACCTACCAGGGCACATCCTTTATGTCGCGCACGATAAAGGAATTATACGGGTTACTGAGAATTCAATCTAGCCGCACCAGCGTTTACCATTCACAAACGGATGGCCTGGTGGAAAGATTGAATAAAACACTGAAAACAATGATCCGTAAATTCATACACGAGGACAAACCTAATTGGGACAAATGGCTGGATCCCTTGATGTTCGCGATGCGGGAGGCACCCCAGACCTCCCTCGGCTTTACGCCCTTTGAGTTACTTCACGGCAGGAGGCCGCGCAGCGTGCTGAACCTTATTAAAGAAAGCTGAGAAGAAGGCTCCAGCCGCAGTAAAAATGAAATTAAATACGTGTTGGACATGCGAGCAAAACTTCACAAGGTGGCGCACTTATCACGGGGAAATTTGCTCCGCGCCCTGCAACGGCAACAGCGCACGTACAATCGGGGATCCAGCTGAGGAAATTTTCACCGGGAGAAAAAGTACTTGTACTACTCCCAACCTCCAGCTCTAAATTACTGGCTAAGTGGCAAGGTCCCTTTGTGGTCACACGGCAGACTAGCGAGGTAGATTACGAGGTCCGGCGCTCGGACCGGGGCGGAGACATGCAAATTTACCACGTGAACCTGCTGAAGGCATGGAGGGAGGCCAAGCCTGTCTCCATGGTGACGGTAGTGAAGGAGGAGGAGGAGCTGGGGCCGGAGGTCCCGCGCTGCGCCTTTCCCCCTCCCCTTCCTTGTGATGACCAGCTCACATTGGCACAAAGAGCGGAGGTTGCTGAATTACAGCGTCGCTATTGAGATGTGTTCTCTGCGCGGCCCGGGCGCACGAACCTCATCTGCCATCGCATTGAGACCAGCCCGGGGATTACGGTGCGGTCTCGTCCCTATAGGCTTCCGGAGCACAAGCGTAAAATGGTGCGGGATGAATTAAAAACCATGCTGGAGTTGGGAGTAATAGAAGAGTCCCACAGTGCATGGTGTAGTCCCATCGTGTTAGTAGGGAAGAAAGATGGGTCTATACGCTTCTGTGTGGATTACCGCAAGGTGAATGAGGTGTCACGTTTCGACGCGTACCCAATGCCTCGGGTCGACGAGCTCCTGGATCGGCTAGGTACTGCGCGTTTTTTTTTCCACACTGGATTTAACCAAGGGATACTGGCAGATTCCCTTATCGCCAGAGTCCCCGGGAAAAAACGGCCTTCTCCACTCCAGAAGGCTTATACCAATTTGTGACACTCCCGTTTGGCTTGTTCGGTACGCCCGCTACGTTCCAGCGCCTCATGGACCGGGTGCTGCGACCCCACGCGGCCTACACAGCGGCATACCTGGATGACGTCATCATCCAGGGTAACAGCTGGGAAGAACATCTGCAGCGGGTGGGGGCGGTACTTGAGTCCTTGAGGCGGGCGGGGCTCACCGCCAACCCCGGGAAGTGTTCAATTGGCTGGATGGAGGTACAGTATCTGGGGTACCACTTGGGGGGGGGACAAGTGTGACCGCAGATTGACAAAACGGCGGTGATCGCAGCATGCCCGCCCCGCAAGACAAAAAAGGAGGTGAAGCGTTTTTTTTGGGTACTACCGCCGCTTCATTCCCCGATTCGCGGACTTGACCAGCCCACTGACCGACCTCACCCGAAACGGTGCGCCAGAACTGGTCCAGTGGACGGAGCAGTGCTAGCAGGTGTTCGAATAGGTAAAATCTGCACTCTGTGAGGAGCCGGTACTGTGCATGCCTAACTTCTCCATCCCTTTCTGTCTGCAGGCGGATGCGTCGGAGCGGGGGCTGGGGGCGGTGTTGTCGCAGCAGGTGGGGGGGCGTCGATCGCCCCATCCTATACATCAGCCGAAAGCTCTCGGACCGGGAGGCGAGATACAGTACGGTGGAGAGAGAGTGCACTCGCGGTCCGATGGGCGGTCGGGGGCCTCCGGTATTACCTGTTGGGGCGCCCCTTCAGCCTCTGCTCGGACCACAAGCCGCTCCAATGGCTCCACCGCATGAAGGGTGCCAACGCGCGGATCACCCGGTGGTACCTCGCGTTGCAACCCTACAACTTCCGGGTGGTCCACCGGCCGGGTACGCAAATGGCCGTGGCCGACTTCCTCTCTCACCCCTCTACGGGGATGGGGGGGAGTGGTCGCGGCCGGACGGGTGCCCGGCCTTAAACTGGTGGTGGAGGCATGTGGAGGGGCGTGGTCGACGCGTCCCCTGCGAGCGGGGCATGTGCAGGAGCTGGCTGTGAAGCGATGACAGGTGAGGAGATTTCTCAGCTGGAACGAGTCATTTAATCACCTGTCTCTTTATCAGGAGGGCTGGAGGCAGTGAGAGGGGGTCGAAAAGACCAGGCGAGACCCGGAGAGCCAGACAGAAAGACTGGCGAGCGCAGGCTGCAAAGCATCTCGGGGGTCTGAATTATTGTATGTGAAAAAAGGAAAAAGAAAATAAAACAGTGTCAAGCCAGAGTGGTGATTCCGAGTGGTCCTGAAGAATACGGGCAGGAAGAACGTCACATTAATATATACTGTATATATACAAACCCCGTTTCCATATAAGTTGGGAAATTGTGTTAGATGTAAATATAAAACGGAATACAATGATTTGCAAATCATTTTCAACCCATATTCAGTTGAATATGCTACAAATACAACATATTTGATGTTCAAACTGATAAATATATATATTTTTTTGCATATAATCATTAACTCTAGAATTTGATGCCAGCAACACGTGACAAAGAAGTTGGGAAAGGTGGCAATAAATACTGATAAAGTTAAAGAATGCTCATCAAACACTTATTTGGAACAACCCACAGGTGTGCAGGCTAATTGGGAACAGGTGGGTGCCATGATTGGGTATAAACACAACTTCCCCAAAAATGCTCAGTCTTTCACTAGAAAGGATGGGGCGAGGTACACCCCTTTGTCCACAACTGCGTGAGCAAATAGTCAAACAGTTTAAGGACAATGTTTCTCAAAGTGCAATTAAAAGAAATTTAGGGATTTCAACATCTACAGTCCATAATATCATTAAAAGGTTCAGAGAATCTGGAGAAATTAGTGATGGGATCGGCAGTTCTTCTGACTGTACTGAATCACTAGAATCAGTTACTTAAATTGATTCGTTCAAAAGATTTGTTCACCGAATCGCTTCTGCAGCAGCAGTTCTGTGTCCAGGTTGGCGAATCATGAGTCAGTCAGTAACAGCTTCCCCAGCAGCAGATCTCGGTGTGTGTGAATCTGACAAGAAAATAACAATTTATTTTAAAATTTACTACAAATATTATTTTCTTTTTTTTCTTTCTTCTTTTTTTGTGTCCTCTCCATGAGGTGTCCATGACATTTTAAAATGAATCTGAAAACAAAATAAAAAGTAAAAAAATGTTTTAAAGTGGTAAAAATTAAACACAAATTTACAAATGGTATTATTATTTTTACATTTTAACATTTGACTCGACGACAAATTGAAATATATTTTTAAATGTGTTTGAAATACAATTATTTTCTACATTATTACATTATTGATTTGGATTTGACAAGATAGAAGAAACGATTCTAAAATGTGTTACAAGTTTTCTTTTTTCACATTACATTTTATTATTTTAACATGTAATGTTTCTAACAAAACATACATGTGTAAAAATGTATTAAAAATCACTCTTCCTTTTATATCACATCCAATGTGTTGTTTTTTTTTTAAACAATTATGATCACTCTAAAAGCGGTATATAATGAACACGATATGAAAAATAGAATAAAAAATGTGAGCAGGTCGGCGAATCATGAGTCAGTCAGTAACAGCTTCCGCAGCGGCAAATCCTGGTGTGTCAGTTCGCGAACGACACAAGCCCTCAGCACCCAATGAACGACACGCAAAGTGACTAAACGAGATCCTCAATGTGACGTCATCCTCCACGACACAGTCAGTTCTCTGTGTCAGTACGTTCGCGAACGTGATTCACGGGATTCACGTCGCGACACAGTCAGTTTTCTGCGTCAGTACGTTCGCGAACATTAATCACGTTATTCGCGCCAGTTTCACTCATACAGAGCTCAACTGAACTGAGAAAGGAACGAATCAGCTCATGATGTGATTCGGTTCAGCACGTTCACTCAAAAGATTTGTTCTTTCGAACGAATCATTCGCGAACGACACAACACTAGGAGAAATCACTCCACACAGGCGGCACGGCCGGAAACCATCGTTGAATGACCGTGACCTTCGATCCCTCAGATGGCACTGTATCAAAAACCGACATCAATCTCTAAGGGATATCACCAGATGGGCTCAGGAACACTTCAGAAAACCACTTTCATTAAATACAGTTTGTCGCTACATCTGTAAGTGCGAGTTAAAGCTCTACTATGCAAAGCGAAAGCCATTTATCAACAACATCCAGAAACGCCCCCGGCTTCTCTGGGCCCGTGATCATCTAAGATGGAGAGATGCAAAGTGGAAAACTGTTCTGTGGTCTGACGAGTCCAGATTTCCAATTGTTTTTGGAAATACTCGACATTGTGCCATCCGGACCAAAGTGGAAGCAAACCATCTGGACTGTTATCGACAAAAAGTACAAAAGCCAGCATCAGTGATAGTATGGGTGTGTATTAGTGCCCGAGGCATGGGTAACTTACACATCTGTGAAGGCACCATTAATGCTGAAAGGGACATACAGGTTTTGGAACAACGAATGCTGCCATCTATGCGCCGTCTTTTTCATGGACACCCCTGCTTATATCGGCAAGACAATACTAAGCCACATTCAGCATGTGTTACAACACTGTGGCTTCGTAAAAAAAGAGTGCGGGTGCTTTTCTGGCCTGCCTGCACTCCAGACCTGTCTCACATCGAAAATGTGTGGCGCATTATGAAGCGTAAAATACAACAGCTGAGACCCCGGACGACTGAAACTCTACATAAAACAAGAATGGGAAAGAATTCCACTTTCAAAGCTTCACCAATTAGCTTCCTCAGTTCCCAAACGTTTATTGAGTGTTGTTAAAATAAAAGGTGTTGTAACACAGTGGTGAACATGCCCTTTTCCAACTACTTTGGCACGCGTTGCAGCCAAGAAATTCTAAGTTAATTATTATTTGCACAAAAAAAAAAAGTTGATAAGTTTGAACATCAAATATGTTGTCTTTGTAGTGCATTCAATTGAATATGGGTTAAAAAGGATTTACAAATCATTGTAATCTGTTTTTATTTACCTCTAACACAATTTCCCAACTCAAATGGAAACTATATATATATATATATATATATATATATATATATATATATATATATATATATATATATATATATATATATAAGAAACACTTGAATTTCAGAGTTCATTTAGTTACACATGTACACACACATAACACTCTTCTCTACTCATTGTTGTATTTAAAAGTGCAATGCTTTGCAGCCAGTAGCAAAGCCTTTGAAGGAGCATAGGTATGGGCAGCATCTGTGACATTTAATTTGCAGGAAAGGAGTGATTTTAGGGTTGAGGTGTCCATCCTTGTTCTATTATCAGTCACTTATCTTTTTTGGACATTACTACATGCCGTAGTTTTCAAGCAATGCATGATGGGATTTGGGATTTTGTTTGTCAGTGTATTAACGTGCCGGCTTGAATAAACTCACGCTGAGAAATAGCCTGCCTACTTTATGGGTTATAGATACACCTATGGATAACGGAGACATAAATAACAGTCTCCTTTTCAGGTCAGAGAGGGCGCTAAAGGCAGTGCCTTTAAAGCACGCCCTCAATATTGTTGTCCGGGTGGAAATCGGGAGAAATTGGGGAGAATGGTTGCCCCGGGCTCCTCTCTGAGCTGCCACCTTATCGTGGTAGAGGAGTTTGCGTGTTCCATTGATCCTAGGAGCTATGTTGTCCGGGGGCTTTAAGCCCCCTGGTAGGGTCTCCCAAGGCAAACAGGTCCTAGGTGAGGGATCAGACAAAGAGCAGCTCAAAGACCTTTATGAAGAAGACATGTTGAGGACCCAGATTTCCATCGCCCGGACACGGGTCACCGGGCCCCCCTCTGGAGCCAGGCCAGGAGGTGGGGCACGATTGCTAGCACCTGGTGGCCGGGCCTGTTCCCATGGGGCCCGGCCAGGCACAGCCCGAAGAGGCAATGTGGGTCGCCCCTCCAATGGGCTCACCACCCGTAGCAGGGGCCATAGAGGTTGGGTGGGATGTGAGCTGGGCGGAAGCCGAAGTCAAGGAACTTGGCGGTCCCATCCTCGGCTACATAAGCTAGCTTTTGGGACGTGGAATGTCACCTCACTGGGGGAGAATGAGCCTGAGCTAGTGCGCGAATTGGAGAAGTTCCGGCTGGATATATTCAGATTTACTTCGACGCACAGCAAGGCCTCTGGAACCACTTCTCCCGAGAGGGGCTGGACTCTCTTCCACTCTGGCGTTGCCGGCAGTGAGAGGCGATGGACTGGGGCTGCAATTTTTGTTGTCCCCTGGCTCAAAGCCTGCACGTTGGAGATACACTCGAGGGAGTACTGGAAAGTGCTCCCTCGGGTGATTCCCTTGTCCTACTGGGGGACTTCACCGCTCACGTTGGCAATGACAGGGAAACCTGGAGAGGCGTGATTGGGAAGAGTGGCCGCCCGGATCTAAACCCGAGAGGTGTTTTGCTATTGGACTTTTGTGCTTGTCACAGTTTGTCCATAACAAACAACATGTTCAAACATAAGGGTGTCCATATGTGCACTTGGCACCAGGACACCCTAAGCCGCAGTTCCATGATCGACTTTGTAGTTGTGTCATCGGATTTGCGGCCCCATGTTATAGACACCCGGCTGAAGAGAGGAGCGGAGTTTTCTACCTATCACCACCTAGTAGTGAGTTGGCTACGGTGGTGGGGGAGGATGCCAGACAGACCTGGCAGGCCCAAATGCATTGTGAGGGTCTGCTGGGAACGTCTGGCAGAGTCTCCTGTCAGAGAAAGTTTCAATTGTCACCTCTGCACCTCTATTGTCAAGGCGGCTGATTGGAGCTGTGGCCGCAAGGTAGTTGGTGCCTGTCGGGGCGGTAATCCTAAAACCCGTTGGTGGACACCAGCGGTGAGGGATACCGTCAAACTGAAGAAGGAGTCCTATCGGGTTCTTTTGGCTCATAGGACGCCGGAGGCAGTAGACAGGTACCGACAGGCCAAGCGGTGTGCAGCTTCAGCGGTTGCGGAGGCAAAAACTCGGACATGGGAGGGGTTCGGGGAAGCATTGGAAAACGACTTCAGGGGCGGTTTCGAAGAGATTCTGGACCACCATCAGCCGCCTCAGGAAGGGGAAGCAGTACAGTGTCAAGACCATGTATGGTGCGGATGATGTTGTGCTGACTTCAACTGCGGATGTTGTGGATCGGTGGAAGGAATACTTCGAAGACCTCCTTAATCCCAGCAACACGTCTTCCTATGAGGAAGCAGTGCCTGGGGAATCTGTGGTGGGCTCTCCTATTTCTGGGGATGAGGTTGCTGAGGTAGTTAAAAAGCTCCTCAGTGGCAAGGCCCCGGGGGTGGATGAGACCACCCGGAGTTCCTTAAGGCTCTGGATGCTGTGGGGCTGTCTTGGTTGGCAAGACTCTATAGCATCGCGTGGACATCGGCGGCGGTGCCTCTAGATTGGCAGACCAGGGTGGTGGTCCATCTCTTTAAGAAGGGGGACCGAAGGGTGTGTTCCAACTATGGTGGGATCACACTCCGCAGCCTTCCCCGTAAGGTTTATTCAGGTGTACTGGAAAGGAGGCTACGCCGGATAGTTGAACCTCGAGTTCAGGTTGATTTACGTTCCCACCCTCACCTATGGTCATGAGCTTTGGGTTATGACCGAAAGGACAAGATCACGGGTACAAGCAGCCAAAATGAGTTTCCTCCGCCGGGTGGCGGGGCTCTCCCTTAGAGATAGGGTGAGAAGCTCTGCCATCCGGGAGGAGCTCAAATTAATGCCGCTGCTCCTCCATATCGAGAGGAGCCAGATGAGGAGGTTTGGGCATCTGGTCAGGATGCCACCTGAACGCCTCCTTAGGGAAGTGTTTAGGGCACTTCCAACCAGGAAGCCACGGAGAAGACCCAGGACACATTGGGAAGACTATGTCTCCCGGCTGGCCTGGCAACGCCTTGGGATCCCCCGGGAAGAGCTGGACGAAGTGGCTAGGGAGAGGGAAGTCTGGGCTTTCTTACTTTGGCTGCTGCCCCCGCAACCCAACCTCAGATAAGAACAAAAAGATGGATGGATGGATGGGTTGCCCCGGGAGATTTTCGGGAGAGGCAGTGAAATTCGAGAGTCTCCCGGGAAAATCGGGAAGATTGGCAAGTATGGGGACTGGCGCAAGTTGTTTCAGAGTCTGGGAGCTATAGCTGGAATGCCATGTATCCACAGGTTTTAAAACAAGTTTTTGGGATCTTTAGAAGACCCTGGCCTGAAAACCTGAGGCTGTGCCCTGAGGAGTAGGGGCATAACAAGTCAGTGATGTACTGAGGGGCCCCACCATGCAACGCACGGAATGTCAGAACTAAAATCTTACACTCAATGCGGAATTTAACTGGAAGCCAATGAACACTGGATAGAAAGAGGGTAGCTTGGGCTGTTCTGGGTGCACCGGTCAAAAGTCTGGCAGCCGCATTTTGTACAGCCTGAAGTCTCCTTAGCGTTGACTTGTTGAAGAGAGTTATTGTGTTGTCTAAATCTAGTAAAAGTGTGTATTGTGAGCTAAAACTCACAGTTATACACACGTATAATGTATGTAGAATAGCAAAGGACCTCCAAATGTGTACTCATATCAACTCTATGACTTAATTTGAACCAGAATAGAAGCAATTAAGTGTTTGTTAAAGGTCAAAAAGGCTGTATTCCTTTCCCCACTGCTTTTCCTCTTCCCCTCCTTAGGACTATTTTATGCCTGTCCAGCAGTTTGTTGAGATGCATCATTTTCCACCCTGGAGAGACCCTTTTCTCAGTATGTGTTCATCTCCAGCACAAGTGGCCACATGATTCATGTTCTCACTCGAGTTTGCAACCGTGCACTTGTGTAACGGCATATTTATTTGCAGCCATTTGCTTCCTTTGCAAATTTGGGACAGTGTGTGCATGTGTGTGTGTGTGTGTGTGTGTGTGTGTGTGCTACCCTGACAGTTAAACCACACTGACGTCCACCTTGTGCCCGCAACAACATACCGTATGCCCCTCAGCAAGACCACTGGGAGACTACAGAGACAACGACGAAGAGGGTAAGGATATAGTAGTAGAGGGCGGCAGTGATGTGTAATTGGTTGTCATAAGAATAGTAGAATGAGAAAGAAGGGAGGAGAAAATGTGTGGGGGATAAAGCAACCCCTGTGCTGCTGCTAAAGCCATTGGCATGTGGTAAATGTAAAGCTGCTGGCTGACTCACCATGCTGCCTGCTCATGTTCTGCACTCCACTGCTCTTGTCTGACAGGGAGGCAACACAGTCAGTGATGGAAGCCACTTGTAAGTCATCCTCCACTCCTTAAACACTTGAAACATAGTACTGAAATACTATCCACCTAAACTGAACAATCATACCAGGGGTCGGCAACCCAAAACGTTGAAAGAGCCATATTGGACCAAATATACAAAAACACGACTCTGTCTGGAGCCGCAAAAAAATGGATACAAGTGTTATAATGAAGGAAACACATGACACACGTCTATATTAGCTATGATAGCCTACTATCAAAATGACTATGTATCGCAGGCTGAAGCAAATCTTCGTTGACAGAAATGTTGAAATGTTATATTAATTCGACACATTTTTACAACATTAGTAAATCAAAGGCTACTCAGAAGTTGAAATAACTCCTGGAAAGTACTGGCTTTTAATGGCCAAAGTTAAAGATGTGTGTGTCCAAGTTAAAGGAAACGACAGGCTGTCTTCTTTTAATAGATTCATTACAATCTTTGGAAAGCTAGGTCATGATTGCTGTGGTCTGAAACAACATGGCATACAAACAACCATCTGAAATGCAGCCAATGTTACATACAGATAATGTGTCATGAGACACGCACAACTAAATTAAGATGATAAAAGTAAAGGATATTAAATGAGCTCAAATAAACCTACACATGAGGCATGATGATGCAATATGTACATACAGCTAGCCTAAATATCATGTTAGCATTGATTAGCCTGCAGTCATGCACTGAACAAATATGTCTGATTAGCACTTCAACAAGTCAATAACATCAACAAAGTGCACCTTTGTGCAATCACGCAGAGCATGAAACTTTTGTTGGACAAAATGAGACAAAGAAGGAGTGGAAAATTTTACATGTAAACAAACTGTTGTGTCGCAGTCCACACTATGGTGTTCAAGAACCGTCGAAATGAGTAGGACAAAACAATGTTCATCAAATACTGTCATCAGTGAAACATACACACACATATCAAACAATGGGTGTCTAAAAAATTGGGAAAGTTTGTCTCATGTTTGTCCTCAAACATGAAAAATAGTGAAACACAAAAATTATTCCCCCCCATCTTTTTCCATTTTCAATCTTTTAAAACAAACAAAAAATGCTCCAGGGAGCCACAAGGGTGGCACTAAAGAGCCGCAAATGGTTCAAGAGGGGTTGCTGACCCCCGATCTATACCAAGCTTAAAAAATATGCAGAATGCACTTTTTCAAAATATTTTGACATAATTACTGTATGTGTCCTTATAGAGCCGGCTCATGAGGACCAAATGTACTAAAAATCTATTGTCTTTGACACGTGTTTGCTAAAATTTGGAGGCAAGAGGCTTAAGGGTCGCTTTAGAAATCCCGGGTTTTCTCGACGTCTTGAAGGAATCAGTTTATTTTCATGCATGGACACCATTCCATACCATACCATACCATACTATACCATATCATACCATACCATACCATACCCTATTTAATATATCTTTATTTATAAAGCATTTTCATAACAGCCACAGATAAAAAAAGAGCTGTACACTAAAATACACAAACATAAAGGAAAGCAATAAAAAAGCATATAATGAAAACACAATAACATATTAAATGTAAGCAAATAAGAACACATTTTCAAAATTTAAATGATCAGATCAAATATAATAAAAAACAGTGAGTCACAATATAATGAAATAACATGAGTCTGCTTCGTGAACACACCATTGGAAAAAAAATAAAAAAAATAAAAAACAAACATCAGGTTTCGCTACACATCAGGCTGGAGCTTTGCCAACCAGTCGTTAGGTGCTGCTGTTGAAATGTCAGCGTAATGTTAGCACTTTAGCTAACATAGTTATTCTGTT
Organism: Nerophis ophidion; assembly: GCF_033978795.1. Classification (NCBI taxonomy): domain Eukaryota; kingdom Metazoa; phylum Chordata; class Actinopteri; order Syngnathiformes; family Syngnathidae; genus Nerophis; species Nerophis ophidion. The sequence continues at coordinate 34,407,237 of NC_084621.1, read as the reverse complement.
TCGGGTATATTGATGCGCCAGAAAATAACCTGTTTTGGACACTGTTGGTGGTGATTCAATGCACAGTAGTGCATAAATGTGTTCCTGTATAGTATTTCTCCAACAATGGTCATGTGGAGACATAAATGGAAGAATATAATATAATATAATATAATAGAATAGAATAGAATAGAATAGAATAGAACAGAATATACTTTATTGTCATTATATTTGCATATAACGAGATTAAAGACTCCAACTTAAGGTGCGTTTGTGGGAACAAATGTGGGGTAAAATAAATAACACAATTGAACTAACAATTGAAATAAACAGACTACAATCCAATAAAAAAAAAAGTAATCCTGTAAAATATACAAAACACTGTTGAAATACAAAATACTGTACAATATACAGAACAAGACAAGAGTACCGAAGTAATAAATAACAATTAGTGTCGGACGTATTGCACTCGAAGGGTGGTATTGCACAGTAAGAGGTTCTGCAACCCGGCTTCTGCGTGCGGCGGGGATGACCGGTTCCAGCCTGGGGAGGGCCATCAAGGAGTTGGGAGGAGGCAGAGAAGGCAAGTTTCTGGATGTGGCTAAGAAGGAGGGACAACACTTGGGGCTCAACACCCCAGTGAGGTCAGTTGCAGGGAGTGGCACGGGGAGACGTCCCCGCGTAGCCACTGCCCCCCCACCGCGAGGTGTCCTGGCTTGGGGGCGAAACATCAGTGAACGGTGGCACCAGCTGACGACCCTGCAGCTGACCTCGAAGTGCACTGGAGGAGGTGCGACAGACAGAGATGCCTAGCAGTTGGGTCTGTACGTATTAATTGACACTTCTGGGGAACCAGCGACTACTGTGAAAGAGCAGTTGGCAGCCAGGAAAGTCTGGTGGGCAATCGGGAAAGACCGGTGGACGACGGGAGAGACCATACCAGAAGTGGGCGGCTAGTCACCTTACCCACTAGCACCTACCAACTGACTATGAAAAGGCATAAGAAAAAACAACCCGAAGGCCCTCCGAGAGGCGGGATGGAAGATGGGCCTATTCTGACGGATCTAACGGTAACAAACGGAAGGGAAAACGACAATGAGAAGGTTCTCCCGAAGTGTAAATGCGGTTGGCAGGAGGTGACTTCCTTTAAAGTACTGCGGATTCATCAAGGGAGAATGAAGTGTGGGTGTACTCCTGACCAGTATAACCGCGCTGCTTCGGCAGGTCAGACGGAAGAGACCCAATGCCAGGTGACAAACCACAGTGCAGAGAGTCCCAGCAATGCGGAGGGGGAAACGTAAGTGGAAGCAGGAGGGGAGATGAATGCAGCGCCCGAGAGCGAAACTCATGCAGTGCCCCAGAGAGTTGCACAGTCAGAGAGCCAACACAAACATCCAGAAAGGCGCAAAAAGACAAACCAAGCAGAATGGCGCAAGCTTGACGATCACCTGAGAGGGGTACTGGAGCATTCTCTGCGAGGGACGGTTGAGCGCAAACTAACCTCGCTGAGTAACATCATTTATGAGGAGGGCAGAGAGTGGTTCGGAGAGAGCGAGACCAAGCGAGCCACAGCCCTGAGGCACAAAGGATGGAGGGAGAGGGACATCGAGGGGCTCATAATCAACAGGTGCCAGTTGCGTAAGAGGTGGAGGAAAGCAGCCGCGGACGAAAAAGAAGGCCTCAAAGTGCTATGGGACGATCTCAAGCAGCGTCTTGCCAAGTTGCATCGGGCAGATAGACTCAGAAGGCGCCGGAAACGAAAGGAGAAAGAAAGAAAAGACTTCTTCAAGGATCCTTTCCGGTTTGCCCGTCAGCTCCTGGACGAAAAGCGAAGTAGCAAGCTGTCCATCGCGAAAGAGGATCTGGAACAACGCATCAAGGACCAGTATACGGATGCAGACAAAGATACACCACTTGGCTCACCAGGCCATGTGCCACGTCCAGAACTCCCAGAGACCCCTTTCGACACTTCCCCACTTAGGCTGAGCGAGATTAAAGAAGTCCTTAAAAAAGCCAGATCAGCCTCTGCATCAGGACCGAACGGGCTTCCGTACAAGGTGTATAAAAACTGTCCGCAAGTGACCACAATCTTGTGGAAGCTCATGAGTGTTGTGTGGAAGAAGCAATCCATTCCAGCAGAGTGGCAAGAGGCAGTTGGAATATTCATCCCCAAGGAGCAAAATTCCACCAACATCAGCCAGTTCAGGACAATTGCTTTACTGAACGTGGAGGGAAAAGTATTTTTCTCTGTCCTGGCAAGAAGGATATCCAGCTTCCTCAGCAACAACTGCTACATCGATACACGCTGTCAAAAAGCCGGACTGCCAGGCTTTCCGGGGTGCATAGAGCATGCATCCGTGAACTGGGATCAGATACAGCGTTCCAAAAGAGAAAGGAGTAACCTCCACGTGGTATGGCTCGACCTGGCAAATGCCTATGGCTCACTACCACACAAGCTGGTTGAGTTTGCCCTGAATTTCTTCCACCTTCCTGTGTGTGTCAGTAACATCATAGCCAAGTATTTCAACAACCTGAACATGTGCTTCTCAGTAGATGACTACATACCAGGATGGCAGCGGTTGGAAGTGGGAATTGCCATGGGCTGCTCCATATCACCAATCCTCCTTGTGGCTGCATTTGAAGTGTTACTCATTGGAGCAAGGCAAATGGCCAGAGGCCTGAAAACACCATCAGGAGGAAGACTCCCCGCTCTAAGAGGTTTCATGGACGATGTGACAAGCATCCTACAGACCGCCCCATGCACAGCACGACTCCTCAAGCGTTTCGACGAACTGACCATCTGGACGACAATGAAGATAAAGCCCGCTAAGTCCAGGAGCCTGTCAATCAGGAAGGGTGTGAGAGATGACAGGATAGTCTTCACAGCAGGAGGTGAGAAGATTCCACTCCTGGCAGAGCAGCCCATCCGAAGCCTCGGGAGGGAGTATACAGCAGAGCTCTCGGACAGGCAGATGGGGAGGGTGGTCCAGAAACAACTAAAAGAGGGGCTCGTAAGGATCGACGGGAGCCAACTTCCTGGGAAGCTGAAGGTTTGGTGTTACCACTTCACACTTTTCCACCGCGTGATGTTGCCGCTGAAAGTAGCTGAAAGTAGCTGAAATTCCATCTTCTCAGGCCAGCAAGATGGACAGCAACGCCAACGGTTATATCAGGAAGTGGCTGGGCCTCCCCCGCTGTTTCTCTGACACAGGTCTTTTTGGCAAGAACATTCTGCAACTTCCTCTAAAGTCCATCAATCTGGGTTACAGGCAGGAGAAGACTCGCCTTGGAGATGAGGGAATCAAGAGACAAAGCTGTGAAGAGTGCAGCGGTGACTGTCCGCACTGGACGAAAGTGGAGGGCCGAGGTGGAAGTGGACCAAGCTGTCTCGAGGCTGAAATACAAGGAGATCCTGGGAAGAGTCCAAGACAGCCTGGCAGGACTGGGATGGGGGAAGCCAGTCCAGTTCTGGTCCAAAGCCACGAGACAGCAGAGGAAGGCCATGGTGGTGGAAGAGGTCACACAAGTGGCACAAGACCAGTATCGGGTCAAGGCCGTATCCCAGGGAAAACAGGGGGCATGAGCTCGCTGGGAGGATACCATTCAAAGAGTCATAACCTGGGCCGACATCTGGCCAACTCCTCAATCTCGGCTAAGCTTCCTCGTGAGGGCAGCGTATGACACCCTGCCATGCCCTCGAAACCTCGCCCAGTGGTTCGGAAGCGATAGCAAGTGCTCCCTGTGCAGCAAAGACAATGCAGGACTCAAGCACATCCTTTCAGGTTGCAACATCGCACTGACGCAGGGGCGCTTCCGGTGGCGACACAATCAGGTGCTGAAGAAGTTGGCAGAGCTGTTCGAGAGATGCAGAGTCGGGGCAAACAACGCCACAGATCCCCATCGGCCAAACATCACTTTTATCAAACCAGGTGAGGTAGGACAGAAGACAGAGAAGGGAAGGTCATCACTTCTGCTTACCCCTGGTAAGGGCTGGGAGATGCGCGTTGACCTATACAAGCAGCTAGTCTTCCCAACTGAGGTAATACAGACAACGCTAAGACCAGACGTTGTGATGTGGTACTCAGCTGCTAAGAAAGTCCTCATCATTGAACTAACTGTGCCATGGGAGGAGGGAATACCAGTAGCACATGAGTTCAAAAGGTCAAAGTACAGCGACCTAGCAGAGGACTGCAAGGGGGGAGGCTGGTCTGCGTCCATTCACCCCGTGGAGATTGGATGCAGGGGCTTCGTAGGAGGTTCTGCAACTCGGCTCCTGCGTGCGGCGGGGATGACCAGTTCCAGCCTGAGGAGGGCCATCAAGAAGTTGGCAGAGGAGGCAGAGAAGGCGAGTTTCTGGATGTGGCTAAGAAGGAGGCACAACACTTGGGGCTCAACACCCCAGTGAGGTCAGTTGCAGGGAGTGGCGCGGGGAGTAGTCCCCGCGTAGCCACTGCCCCCCCACCGCGAGGTGTCCTGGCTTGGGGGCGAAACATCAGTGAACGGTGGCACCAGCTGACGACCCTGCAGCTGACCTCGAAGTGCACTGGAGGAGGTGCGACAGGCAGAGATGCCAGAAGTTGGGTCTGTACGTATTAAATGGGCATTAGGGCAGGGGTGAATTATTATTATTATTATAAGTTAGAGTTCAACATGGTGACAGCTCTGGGAAAAGGCTGTCTCTGAGCCTGTTTGTTCTGGCTCTGATGCACCTGTAGCGCCTGCCCGATGGTAGCAGGCGGAACAGGTGGTAGCCAGGGTTGTGCTGTCTTTGGTGATGGTTTTTGCTTTCTTAAGGCAACGGGAGTTATGTAAATCCTTCAGGGATGGCAGGGGGCAGCCGATGATTTTTTGTGCAGACGTTATGACCCTCTGAATCGCCTGTTTGTTAAAAAGATGGTATTGAGAGGTAATCATTGAAGTCGGACATCACTGAAGGCCTAGGTAGGGAACACGACCCACTACTGTTAAAAAACTTTTTTTAAACTATACAAATTCTAGCATCAAGGCTACATGTTTGCCAACACACATCCTATACTAGTGTGGTATTTGTTGTGAAATTGTTCAAAGATATTTTAACAAGGGACATTTACAATAGACATTAACCTGAATGGCACACCCTATTGCACATGCCGCCAGCAAGTTGATCTAACTCACTGTGCATACATTCTCTCAAGACAATGAAGCATTGTACATAAACTCCACATACATGCATGCACTTTCTAGAACATCTGGGATGTCCTTCAGACCTGAATCCATATATCTGCCAGCTCCTGGACTGCCATCAGTGATTTCCAATTTGAGATTGACACACTCTCAGTCCCTTGTTTATTTCTTCACAAAAATCAAAACCTGATTGAGGTCAGTGTAGTCTGAGGAATAAATCCTCATTGTGAAAGTTGTGATATACTGTGTGTTGATTTGTACCCGAAAACCACAGCAATAATGATGAGATATTTCTTTATATGGAAATGGAGGTATTTTTTTTTCTTCTGAAATGACCAAAGTATTCTGGACCAGAAAGCCTAATTAAAGGAAGATTGAAGCCCAGGCAGATAACCAGTCTAGACGGCTAAAAGCACTGCAAGGCCGCAGAATTAATAGCAACGGGATTGCTTGTTTGAATACGGTGATGCAATCGTGTAGCTTAAAAGAAGTAAAGAAAAAAAATGAATGGAGCGGAAGGAAGAACTTTTAAAAATCAGATGAATCAAATCTGACAAGAAAAATGTCTATTTAAAGGCTTGCCATTTAAAACTTACACTTTTTTCTCTGTCACGTTGCCATACATAGAGCTGTGATGGATTCTAACTATGTACTTTGTCTTATTTTATGTGCAATGTAGGGTTGTCCCATTACCAACATTATGGTACCTGTACAGACATTTCAATATTTTGATTTAGAATAAAGGGGACTACAAAAAAAAAAAAAATACTGACTTTATTTTAACATAACATTGTCATGTCTTGTGATCATGTTTTGTTTAGTTATGTTCTGTTACTTCAAGACTCAATTAGTTCCTGTTTTTACGCTCCCTTGTTTGGTCACCAAGTCAACTTATTAGTTTCACATGTCTCACGTGTTGGATTCACGCACCTGTTTGTAATCACAGACACTATTTAAGTCTGTCGTTTTCAGTTGGTCATCCTGGCATCATCACTCTGTTTCATGATTAGTTCACGCTGGTTCTTTCATGCAATTTCATAGTCCATGCTGCCCTGCTCACGTCACCGCAAGTAAGTTTTTGTTTATTAATGCCACAGTTAGTGTCTTTTGTTTCATGCCTATAGTTTACGTCAAAGTGCTAGTTTTATTTCCAGCGTTAAGTTTTGTGCCTTCGCTGTGAGCACCTTTTGTTTGTACACTTTTTGTAGTAAAAATTAAAAACCATGTATTTACCCTTCACGCCATGTCCGGTCCAGTTCATTTGCATCTCTGGAAAACAATCCACACAGAAACCTGCACTATAGTCCAAGTTACAACAATCATCTTATGATACAGGAATCATATGTTTCTTATTGCAATCAAAGATCAACTTTGGCATTTGATAACAAAATGAACATACTAAGCAACTTCTCTTTTAGTAGTAAGTAAACACATTGATAACAAAAGGTTTCTAATTTGGCTGCTGACATGCAATAACATATTGTCATTTCACATTCTATTATTTTGTCAAAATTATTAAGGATGAGTGGTAGAAAATTGATTATTAATCTACTTGTTCATTTACTGTTAAAATCTGCTTACTTTCTGATTAACATTTTCTATCTACACTTTTGTTAAAATGTATTAAGCACTTATTCTTCTATTGTTTGGATGATTTACCTAAGTAGTTACAGGATAATACATGCAACTTTGGTCATAATTAATGTTATCCCGTGTCTAGATACTGTTTTCCTGTGTTTATAAACAATGAAAACATTTTAAAAGAATTTGTGATTATAAAAATCAACAATATACAGCTATTGTGTTTGGTATCATTACAATCGATATTTGTGTAGATCGACCCATTTGTTTACATTCAGGAGCGTGGTGGTGTGTAGTGAAGAATGTGACCTGGGCATGACGTTAAAGTATATCCGGCAGTGGAGGCTCCTCTATGGGGTCTTGGGGCACTAGGAGGTTAACCCCTTTACTACTGTTACCCCAGGTGGCCTTTGGCAAAGGCCTAGTACAGGGGTCAGGAACCTTTTTGGCTGAGAGAGCCATGAAAGCCAAATATTGCAAAATGTATTTCCGTGAGAGCCATATCATATTTTTTAACACTGAATACAACTTAATGCGTGCATTTTTAAGTAAGACCAAAAATTTTAGTCTCTTATTCGTTTTAATAACATTGTTATTCTAAAGTTAACCAATAATAAATATAATACTTCTTACCATAAGTACAACCCATTTATCATTTATCAGGACAGGTGCGATAGAAAACGGATTATTGGATTAAAATGCATGAGAATCTTTCATAACTTGAACGTGATTTTTAACACTATGATTACCAGCGGAATTATTCATTACTTATCATGTTAAGTAATGTTAGCTAAGATTTATCTGAGAGCCAGATGCAGTCATCAAAAGAGCCACATCTGGCTCTAGAGCCACAGGTTCCCTACCCCTGGCCTAGTACCTGACTGCCCCTTAGCCAGGGATACGGTGAAGACCTCTACAGCGGAGCAGGCGGAAGACGGTAGATGTAGGAACTATCACAACGGCTGCGATGGTGGAAGAAGGCACCCCCACATTCATGTGGGCCCAGTTATGGGGAAATAACAACCCAAGACCTCAACGGTGGAACAGGCGGAGGATGATTGCTAACCCTATGGAGCGTCACAACGGCTGGGATGGTAGATGAAGGCTGTTACAGAAAAAGGTCCCCAGTCGTCTTGGACTCCATGCCACGCGACCCTGACCCGGATCTGTCAAGGATCGTGTGGTGACTGTCCGTGTGTTACACGTCTGGAAAGATGGGCCCACTCTTTCTTTGTGCGACACATTTATTTTTTCAGGATCAAACTGCAAAACAATTAACACAGCGTTACAACCGGAGCTTGATGCATCTGTTTTTTTCATATCACGCACTGACAGACTTATTTTACGGTCTACAATGTCTGGAGTTGAACAATTTTACAAATATTCCAAATATATACATATACATACACATGTCATCACCATATCTATTATACATATACACAAAACCCCTTTTTACTGTTTTTATCTACCTTGTTTGAATAATGTTTTTAATCACTGCTTGATAATATATGGACTGTATTTATATGTATCTATTGTATTTATCTATGTCATTTTATCATTACTTGTACTCAATCTACTGTCCTATGTGCGACTGTACATCTACTGCCTTAGCACACACTAACTGTAGTTCAGCTTTGGCACACACATCTGGTGTGCTTATGATCAACACAACACTCAAAAGTTCATTTAGCTTGTCCTTGTAACATAAATGGTATTTAAAACCCTATTTTCAAATATCTCTGAGGATTTATGTCGTGAACTTAATCTTAAACTAAAGCTAACTGTATTTTGCTTCGTTACCGTGGTTACCGTCCGACCGACGTCCGCCATCTTAGAAAATAACCCTGTTTGTTACTTGTCTTTAGCTCATCAAATTAACAAAACAAACCTTAGCTCAACATTGCTTGCTCTAAAAGGTACAGAATAAATTATACTACTGTTTGTATGTGTTATATGCAAACCAGTTTACCTGCAAAACAATTAACACAGCGTTACAACCGGAGCTTGATGCATCTGTTTTTTTCATATCACGTACTGACAGACTTATTCTACGGTGCCAGCTACTGATACCAATGGCACCAAGCGCCATCTGCTGGTGAAACTAAATATCGCACGCTGCATAGAAATACATAGAAAACCCTGACATCACAAAAAAATTGGTTTATAAACAGTATTTCAATCGAGTTTTCTGACCTTAAAGAGTTTTTAATGGGGGGCAACTATTTTAATCCAAATAATTCACTAAGTGCCACACTCTCCCCCACAAAAATAAATGTCTCCTGACATTTCTGTTACTTAGTCTGTAACCTTAACACACTTGGACAACCCAGGGTCTCCAAAAGGTTTTACTCTCATTAACCTGAGTCTTTACCTTACAACCCCCCTGTACCCAAGTCGGCTGACCTAAAGTGTTGTAACTCAGTACCATAGGTGGTTGTCTCTGTCGCTGAGGTCGCTGGTACATAGTCTCGATCTCACCTTCATCGACGACTGAGGCATCAGTGTTGGACTCACCATATGCTGGACTGTCTTGTTCGGCATCCGAAACATTTCCTTCAGTCTGTGGTGGTATGTATTCTTCATTTTGTAGTGGAAAATCCTCTTCAGGTTGCACTGGGTCCTGATGAGGCTGGAAGGGCTCCGCCAGTGGGTTGAGTGGAATCTGCTGCCGCTGCCTTCTTGGACCAGGCCGAAGGTACCACCGGTAGGTGCCATTGTAGTCATCGTCGGATGTGTCACCGTTGTCCGGCGGTTGCTGCTGCTGCTGTCTGCGTTGAACTCTGGACGTCTTCTTTACTGCTGGTTGAGTAGTTGCCGGGGTCTTCTCGCAGGGCAGAAAGTCATGGGAGCAGAAGATTTCTGTGCACGACTTTGTCTCTTCCTTTTCCATTTTCAGGAGTTATCTGATACACAGTACTATCTTCTGCTTTTCTCTCTTTTACTTTGTAAACTTGCTGTTCCCAATATGACTTGATCTTTGCCGGACCACCCCTGGGAGTGAGATTCCCGAGGAGAACTCTATCGCCCGGCCTTAAGTCTCTGCCTTTAACTCTTTTGTTATAGTGAGCTTTTCCTCGAGCCGCTTCTTTGTCAGCTGTTTTTGCCGCTATAGCGTAGGCCTCTTGCATTCTTTTCTTCCAACTGTTTACATAATCATTGTAATCTATATGGGACTCATCTGTCTTTATGTCAAACAAGAGGTCAATTGGCAAGCGGGGGGCACGACCAAAGACGAGGTAGTACGGGGCATGGCCTGTTGCTTCACTTTTCGTGCAGTTGTATGCGTGGACAACTTTAGCTAACGACTCTTTCCAATCCTCTTTCTCTTTGTCTTCCAGGGTACGCAACATGGACAGCAGTGTGCGATTGAATCTCTCGACCTGTCCGTTACCCTATGGGTGGTACGGTGTTGTGTGTGAGCCCTGGATGCCTGACAGTTCTTTGAGCCTTGCCATTAAGTTGTTCTCGAACTCTTTACCCATGTCATGGTGTATTCTTGTAGGAAACCCGAACTTGAGTGCGAAGTCGTTAAACAGCTTGTCCGCAACTGTTTTGGCTGCTCTGTTCCTCGTAGCGTAGGCTTGAGCAAACCTTGTAAAGTGATCCATAACTATCAAAATGTATTCATAGCCGTTCTTGCACTTTTCCAAGTGAAGGAAGTCTATGGACACGAGTTGGAACGGGTATGTAGTATGGATTGTGGTAAGAGGTGCTCGAGTCTGCTTACTTGGCTTTTTCTTCTTCAAACACTCGCATTCCTCAGTGACAAAATGCTCCACTTCTTTACTCATTTGTGGCCAGTAGGACCTCTCTCTTATCAAGTCGAGCGTCCTTTCCACCCCTAAGTGGCCCATCTCCTGGTGCAGCTCTTTGAAAACCAGGGGACGATAAGCTTTAGGGATCAACAGCTGCTCTCTGTGGACAGTGCGGCGACGCAGGACACCATCTGGATCGATGTAAATCTTTAGCCATTGCTTAAGCAGTGCAGCGACAGCAGGATGTTCGGACTTTGCTTCGGCTCTACTCGGCCTTTTGTTCTGTGTCTTAAACCAGATCACTCTTTCCAGGATCTCGTCTTCTTCCTGTGCTATGCGGATCTGATCTGGAGTGAAAGGCTGGTTTGTGTCAGAGTCTTTGATCAACTTTCGGGCACTGACCTGGATCACACCAACGCCTTTGCAAGGGTCATGTTGCTCAACTTTAACAGACTCCATCGATGCACTTATTGCTTCTTGAGTGACTTCGGCTGTGCAGGTGTTCATGAAGTTTTCAATGTCCAATGGCATTCGCGACAGTCCGTCAGCATCAGCATTGGTTTTGCCTGGACGATAGCGAATGGTGAAGTTGTAATCGGCCAGCTCCGCGACCCACCGGTGACCTGTGGCATTGAGCTTTGCTGTTGTGAGCACATAAGTTAATGGGTTATTGTCTGTGTACACGGCGAACGATGAAGCATGGTACAGATAATCTCGGAAGCGTTCACAGATGGCCCACTTCATTGCCAGGAACTCAAGCTTGCCAGAGTGCAGGTTGTAGTTCTTCTCTGCTGGACTTAGGGTGCGGGAGCCAAATGCTATCACTCTCATCTTTCCTTGCTGCCGATGATATAACACAGCACCCAAGCCGACTTGCAAAGCATCACAGTGTAACACAAATGGTTGGGTGAAATCAGCATACCCGAGGACTGGAGGCGCTGTGAGTGCATCGACGAGCTGGTTCAATACTTCTTGGTGGACACTGGTCCATTGTATGGGCGTGCGTGATGGCATGTGGCCTTTGTTCTTCTTGGCCACCTTTTTGAACTTTTCTGCAGGAGCTGTAGTGGTTTTCTCCAGAGCTGGAGGACTGAGCAGGTTGTACAGCGGGTGGGCCACTCGAGAGAAGTTGGGTATGAAGGGCCTGTAATAAGAGAGAAAGCCAAGCATTTGACGTACCTCTCCAACGGTTGCTGGTCTCTTTTCTTTTAGGGCCCTCACTGGCGCCATCTCTGCCGGATCCATGGTGTAGCCTTCTCCTGTCACCAGCTTTTCCAGAAACTTAACACTACTCTTAAAAAGTTCACATTTCTTTGGTGTCAACTTTACACCATGCTCTTTGTATCGCTGGAGGACAAGACGGATGTGCTCAACGTGGTCTTCAAAGCTGCTGCTATGCACAAGGTTGTCGTCCAGGTATGGGAGACAAATAGTGTCTCTGAGGCCAGCCAAGCAATGCTCCATACTTCTCTGGAACTCTGCGGGTGCGGAGCTCAGGCCAAAGGGAATACGCACCCATTCATATAATCCCCAAGGTGTGATGAATGCTGTCAGCGGCCGGCTTTCTTTAGCAAGGAAACCCTGGTGGTACGCTTTTCCCTGATCTAAAACTGAAAACCAGGAGCTTCCACCCAGTGTATCCAACATGTGTTGAATCCTTGGTATTGGATGACGGTCTGGAACTGACTTGCGATTAAGCTCTCTGAAATCACAGCAGAGACGGAGGCCCCCATCTTTCTTACGAACACACACAACAGGCGACGAGTAGGGGGACCGTGAGGGTGTGGTCCAACCTTTATTAAGCAGATCTTGCAAGTACTCTTTGACTTCATTGTGAAGGGGTTTTGGGACAGACATGTAGGTCTTTTGCACTGGGCTGGTGTCATTTAGGGTGATGTTCATCTTGAGCGATGGTATGCAGCCTACATCGTCGTTGTCAAATGCAAATGCCTCACATTCCTCCCTCAACATTTTCCTTGCCGCTGCTTGTTGATCCTGTGTTAAGTGTTCGAGGCTCACAGGTGGATCCCACGACTTTGGTCTGTGTGTGTGTTGATTCTCGGACGGCTCCGTGTGGTTTGGCTTGTTTGTCTTAAACTCGGTGCTGCTCTTATCTTCTTTTGTCAGTTTGTTTACTTTCATTTGAATGTCTACAGAATACACTGTCTTTACTGGTTCAAGATGCCCAATAACTTCACGACTTTGCAAGAAGATGGTGTGGTCTGTGGTATTTGTCACTGGGATGGGCACGTACTGCAATTTTCTGTCTGAGATTTTTACCAGTATCTCGTTGTAAACGATGCCCTCTGGTGGCAGATCAGATGTGTCAGGCGAGTATAACATGTGGTGGCCCCTGACTTGTTGACTAACATGTGCCCGCATTTGAATTACTGTGACCTGTTTAGCTGGCAATTTCACTGCTTTTACACCAATACGCACCACACCAATGTCTGAATCTTCGTTGCTGTTCTGCACTAGCTTGACGATGTTGTGAGCAGTTCTGACAGTTATCTCAAAAGCTTTACTTACTTTATGGGCAAGCAGCTTTCTACCGCCTTTAGTTTTGCCTTCATTATTGTTTAAAATGGCCTCAATCCCATTGTAGCCGATTATGGGGTCACTGGCCACTGCTGGGTCACCCCAAACTAGTATTGGCACTTGCAACTCACTTTTGGGTGAATCACTGTCGAGCCGAAATCTGATCTCAATCCAGCCAGTGTAGGGAATGGGCGTGTCATTAGCCGCATAAATTGTGAGTGTCTCATTCTCAAACAGTTCAGATATGGGCCGGACAACTGTGTGGGGAAGATGCTGTTGTCGCCAGTTTTCATTGAGTATGCTCGACTGGGCCCCTGTGTTCCACAAGACTTTGACTAAATTATTTTCCATAACACAGTTCACTGTACATCTGTTTCCCACAAGGCTGACTAACTGTGACTTGCGTTCAGGGGGTAAATAGTGAACTTCGCTTACACTGGCATTGGCTGTAGGTTGTGTGGGGGCTGGTTCCAGATTTGGGAGCTCACTTTGGTACAATTGGCTTTGGACTACTGCTGGTCCCGTCTCAGTAGTCCTTCCCCGTTTCCCGACTGTCTCAGAGCTCGGCATCCCCGAGAGAAATGATTCTCACGCCCACATTTGAAGCAGTGTAAACAGTTATCTCCTTTTCCTTCTTCTTTACACTTTGTACAGCCCTTTTCTCTCTGCTTTGGTCCACTTGCACGGGAACTGGTCTCCATCATTGTCATAAACATTTGCTTCATTTCTTTACGCAACTCTTCAATGATTTGTTGTGTAACAGCGCTTTAACTCCTAGTCTCTTTAACTTTCACAGCTTTCACAGCCACTGCGGTCTGGGCTTCCCTGGGCTTTGCAGGGCTCTGGACAGGTGCAGGGTCTGCCTGGTATTCTGTTTGGAGCTCTTGCACTTTGGGAATCTTTGTTGCAGCTGACCTTTTACGTTTCTCAAGTCTTTCACTTTCCAGCTTTGACGCTTCAGTTACTCTTTCGATCAATTCTTCATCTGTTGTGCTCACATCGCTGAGGAGGGGCATTTTTCCAAGATGGCGCTGCTGTAGTGGCTGCTGTAGGCAGGAGCTCTGTGCTCTTGTGTCATCCTTTTGTGTTTCCCTCTTATTTTCATGTGGCATTATATTTTTTTGCATTTTGGTCCGGGACCCTTTGGGACTGTGTGGCAAGGGGTGGCACTTTCGTGACCTCTGTGGTGCTTTTTTTGTGGACTTCTGGATCTGCCCCCCGGGAGCCTTTTGTCCATGGAGACCAGCTGCAGGGTCTCTGCTACACCAGAGTCTGTTTGGAGGGACTGGAAGAGATGCGGATGAGGGGACAGGGCTGCGGAGCTAGCACTGAGCGCTAGGACGGAGAGGCTTCGCGGTGTCTTGACTGGGTGAGCAGGTGTCGGACACCTCAGTCTCCTTGGACATATCATCGCTCATCCATGCGGACTGGACACTGGCCGAGAGTCGAGTCGGCTGTCTTGGTTGCCTTGTTGAGTCTGCTTCTGTCTCTGGCCATGCTCCCTCCTCCCCAGCGGACGATGGCGTGGAACACCGCAGAGGCCACCACGGTGGATATGTTTATTTTATTTTTATTCATAGCTGTATGTAGAAGTGGCTGGTTGTATCTGCTGCTTTAATGTCTTTAATGTCCTCTGTGTTCTTTGATGTTTGATGTTTCCCTCTTACACACATGTAAGAGGGATGTGTACTATGGCTGAGTTGTTGTTTTTTTTTTTTTTTTTTCCCCTTAGCCTCAGTCTGCACCCCCACTCCAGGGCCTAGGCTAAGACCGAATTTTTAAAATTGTATTTTAATCTTCTATTTCCCCCCCCCACCTTGTTTACCTGTGTGTCATCTTTTTTGTAAGGGGCGCTGGAAGCCGGCAGACCCGTCAGCGATCCTGTTCTGTCTCCCTGTAATGTTTGATCTTGAATGGGATTGTGCTGAAAATTGTAATTTTCCTGAAGGAACTCTCCTGACGGAATAAATAAAGTACTATCTTTCTATCTATCTATAACTGATACTTAACCGAATCGCTAAGCAGCCCTGTTTCAATGGAACGTAAAAACTTGCGCTGGATTGTGCGTCGGCTGTAATGTTCATCAGTTTCCTCATTAGTGACTTTCCATAACAGTTTATCTTTCAGTTCAATGGCACGAAAAACAAAGTTCAGGACAGTCTCTCTGGGCTCTTGGGAGATATTGAGGAGCTGGTGGTATAGCTCAGTGGGGCTGTCTACCTTGTAGTGTCCCTTTAAAATGGTGGACAGCTTATTGAGGGTCAGTACACGTTTTATTTCCAGCATATCTCTGAGGGGCAGGCCTGGACTAATAGCCCTGATTACTGCTTCAATTATTTCAGTCTCTGAATGTCCTTTTTCAGTCCCCACCCCAATTTGACGCACAAGGCTGAGGTAGGATAGCTTATCCCTCTGTCCGGGTTCACCTATCTGATCTTGAACTCCCTTCTCAGAGAATGTGTTTGATCTGGTCGAACTCTGAGTGAAGAAGGTGTACTTTTGGGTGAAGTGTCAGTCTTAAACAGTTTTTCTGATCCTTTCTTTGACAATGGTTCAACGTTAATTTTTTTTAGATATTTAATCAACTCTACATAACATTCTTCAACTTGTTCTTCTTGTTCACTTTCCTCAATCTCATCAAACGCGCCTTCTGCCATCTTGATGAGTGCCCTTCTTGACATGGTGTGAGACTCTCCGCTGTCCAGGTCGGAACATTTCAGTCGCCCGCAGACATCCACGAGAAGCTCTTTCTCCAGCTGCCACAAGGCTGCACTCAGTTCATCACGCAGTGGCTGTACTTTTTCCATGTTTAATAGAAGAATAAGGTTCGTCTCTTGGGAAGCAGGGTCGATGGTGGTGGTGTAGACTCACTGGTGCTCCCTCCTGGCTGGCTCGCCAAAATATGTTACACGTATGGAAAGATGGGCCAACTCTTTCTTTGTGCGACACATTTATTTTTTTCAGGATCAAACTGCAAAACAATTAACACAGCGTTACAACCGGAGCTTGATGCATCTGTTTTTTTCATATCACGTACTGACAGACTTATTTTACGGTCTACAATGTCTGAAGTTGAACAATTTTACAAATATTCCAAATATATACATATACATAAACATGTCATCACCATATCTATTATACATATACACAAAAACCCTTTTTACTGTTTTTATCTACCTTGTTTGAATAATGTTTTTAATCACTGTTTGATAATATATGGATTGTATTTATATGTATCTATTGTATTTATCTATGTCATTTTATCATTACTTGTACTCAATCTACTGTCCTATGTGCGACTGTACATCTACTGCCTTAGCACACGCTAACTGTCGTTCAGCTTTGGCACACACATCTGGTGTGCTTATGATCAACACAACACTCAAAAGTTTATTTAGCTTGTCCTTGTAACATAAATGGTATTTAAAACTCTATTTTCAAATATCTCTGAGGATTTATGTCGTGAACTTACTCTTAAACTAAAGCTAACTGTATTTTGCTTCGTCACCGTGGTTACCGTCCGACCGACGTCCGCCATCTTAGAAAATAACCCTGTTTGTGACTTGTCTTTAGCTCATCAAATTAACAAAACAAACCTTAGCTCAACATTGCTTGCTCTAAAAGGTACAGAATAAATTATACTACTGTTTGTATGTGTTATATGCAAACCAGTTTACCTGCAAAACAATTAACACAGCGTTACAACCGGAGCTTGATGCATCTGTTTTTTTCATATCAGTACTGACAGACTTATTCTACGGTGCCAGCTACTGATACCAATGGCACCAAGCACCATCTGCTGGTGAAACTAAATATCGCATGCTGCATAGAAATACATAGAAAACCCTGACATCACAAAAAAATTGGTTTATAAACAGTATTTAAATCGAGTTGTCTGACCTTAAAGAGTTTTTAATGGGGGGCAACTATTTTAATCCAAATAAATCACTAAGTGCCACATGTGCACCAGTCTCCCCACGTTAAACAAAGTGACGCACAGGCATCCTCCATAAAGGGGTACCCCCCTACCAGGAGGATTGCCATACTCGCTTCGAGTGACCGCTTATGATGATAATGATGAGTGAAGAATGTCTCGCTATTTCTCGCCCTCCACATTAATGCTGTTACATCTATGACTCTCTCTGGCCTGCTGCCCTCGATAATGGCGGCGTTCCCAAAGTACAGTATGTAGCCTCCTTTGACATTCTCACAGAGAACTTTAATGATGTCTTGCGCAAAGTCTTTGATAGTATAGTACCATTAAAACTAAAAAAGGCCCAGACGAGACACACCCTTTGGTTTACGGAAAAAAGCTGAGCTTTTAAACTATCATGTAGGAAGCTGGAACGCAAATGGCGAGCCACTAAACTCGGGGTCTTCCATCAAGCATGGAGTGATAATTTATTAACTTATAAATAGGCACTTACCGTAGCTAAAACTAAGTACTCCTCTAATCTTATTCGCCGAAATAAAAACTATCCTACGTTTTTGTTCAACACGGTAGCATTGCTAACCCAAATAGGGTCTTCTCCCAGTAGCTCCGCCCACTCAGCTGATTACTTTATAAATTTATTTCCAAAGAAATGGAGCTCATTAGAAAGGAGAAAAAAGTCACAAAGTCTCAGCTCCAACTGGGTTGTAATTACACAGATATGAATGCATATGCATTACGGCAAATGCTTTCTAAAATATTCTCTCTCGTTTTGAAGAAATGACATTCGAGGAACTCTCGCGACTTGTTAATCGGACAAAACAAACATGTCTACTTGACACGCTTCTTTAAAACTCATCAAGGAGCTATTAAGACAATCAGTGCTAATTATTTTTAACGTCACTTTTCTCTTAGCATTCAAAACTATAGTTATTCATCCTCTGCTCAAAAGACCTAACCTTGATTCCAACCTCCCGATAAACTACAGGTAGGGGTCACACCTCACTTTAACACAGCAAATGAACACTTAGCGTCCAACAGACTTTGTGAGCTCTTCCAATCGAGGTTTAAGGCAAATCATTCTTCTGAAACGGCCGTTGCAAATGTGACTAATTATTTCCTGTTTACTACAGATGCTGATGCTTCATCCATGTTGCTGCTACTTAGATTAGATTAGATTAGATAGTACTTTATTCATTCCTTAAGGAGAGTTCCTTCGGGAAAATTAACATTTTCAGCACAATCCCATTCAAGATCAGACAAACATTATGTTATTAAGACTTGATCTTAGCTCTGCTTTTGATACCATCGATCATAAGATGCTATCACTGGGGGACGACGTGGCGAAGTTGGGAAAGTGGCCGTGCCAGCAATCTGAGGGTTACTGGTTCAATCCCCACCTTTTACCATCTTAGTCACGTCCCTTGTGTCCTTGAGCAAGACACTTCACCCTTGCTCCTGATGGGTCCTGGTTAGCGCCGTGCATGGCAGCTCCCGCCATCAGTGCGTGAATGTGTGAATGGGTGAATGTGCAAATAGTGTCAAAGCGCTTTGAGTTCCTTAAAATAAAAGGTAGAAAAGCACTATAAAAGTACAACCCATTTACTATTTGCCATTTATTAGAACGTACAGTATCAAAAGACGTAATGGTAAGTCAGACTTGGCCTTTCCTTGGTTCCTTTCCTGCATCCTGTCTTATTGACAGGATGCAGTGCGTTTCTTATAAAAAAAAATGTGACATCGGAGTATGTTAAAGTAACGTGCGGAGTTCCACAGGGTTCAGTTCTTGGCCTTGCACTCTTTAGCATCTACATGCTGCTGCTAGGGGGACATCAGAGACAAATACGGTGTTAGCTTTCACTGTTGTGCTGATGACACCCAACCCTACATGCCCCTAAAGCTGACCAACACACCAGATTGTAGTCATCTGGAGGCGTGTGTAAATAAAATCAAACAATGGCTGTCCTGCAACTTTTTGCATCTTAACTTTAAGAAAACGGAAATGTTTATTATCGGTCCTGTTCGACTCAGGCACTTGTAAGGATACCACTTTGAAATTCAATAACACAACAATCGTACGAAGCAATTCGGTGAATAAACTCGGTATTATTTTTAAACCAACTTTCTAATTTGAGTCACACATTAAGAGTGTTACTAAAACAGCTTTCTTTCATCTCCGTAATATCGCAAGAACCACTCCTCTTCTGTCCATCAGTGATGCTGAGATCATCATACTTGCGTTTGTTACGTCCCGTCTTGATTATTGTGATGAATTATTTTTGGGCCTCCAACACTGAAATATTACGGTTGCTTCAAGATGTGGCTGCAAGATTTTGACTAATAAACAAAACTTTGATCATATTATGCTTTTACTGGCTCACCTGCACTAACTCTTGATACACTAAAGATCTGTTTTATTCCTTATGTACACAATATTAAATGGTTTAGCACCATTTATCTTGCTGACTGTATTACCCTACGCTGTGTCCAGAACACCAACATCTGCAGGCTCTAAAGTGTTTTGTATTCGGGCTCCGGTACCCTGTAATGCCCTACGGGCAACAGTTAGTGATGCTACCTCAGGAAAACCATTTAAGTCACACCTTGAAACTCACCTAAATACTTTAGCTTTTAAATAGAATGTTTAGACCAGTTGATCTGCCGCTTCTATTTTGTTGTCCCCCTCTCCTGCATGGAGAGGTTACCAGGTGGCCACGGATAATCCCTGGCGAGATACCAGTACATGTAGCTACGATCTGGCACTGGAACGCAGGACACGCTGGCTTATGAAGGCATCAGCGTCAGGTGTGTTGATTGCTGAGTGAGAGGCAGCGGGTGTATGAACCCTAACATGTTGTTGTGCTTGAAAAGGCTCCTGTGTGTTGTTCACATCTCAACTTTACTCCAGGTTTTTGTGTCAACTCACTCTTAGTACATGAGGCCCCTGGTTCTAGTTAGAGTGTTTGACTTTCCATCCATCTTAATTCCTGTGAGAAAAAGACGTTAGAGTCACGTCTCATGGACAGGTTTTATGGATGGAACCAAAACGAGAACAAAGTACTGTTTTGTTGGTAGTGGGCTGTGTTAGAAAGGGAAAAGAAAAACAACACAATGTTTTATTGCGTTTTTTTCATTCCCGCCGGCGATGTCTACACTACATGAAAGACATGAAGTACAATACTTTCCTCTTGTTTCAAGGCATGTTTTGTAAAAGCGGTTTACAAAGTAGAGATGTACTATGTCAGGTGACAAGAGGCTTGTTTTTGTGTACGTTCAGCGTTTAGCATCGGTCGTATCACAGTGCTTACTGTGTGTTTTTCAACGATTGCTTGCCCCATTGTTTTTCATCGCTTAATTAAACCCCAACATGAATTTGCTGGTGTTTTCTCCATTAAAAAGCGTGTTAATATCAGCAAAGGTGATGAAATGCAAAGGCAATGGAGAGAGTCATGTGCACGAGTGCATGGAGAGTTGATCCAGTCACATTATGACACTCTGCAGCCTGGGAATTAAGGAATTATTTTTCGCTGTGCACCTCAACTGTAAGAAGATCACATTTGAATTAGACGGGCTGCAAAACAAATGTACATAAAAGCATGCACAATATGTAATGTTTACAATAAAAAGCCGTGCTTTTAAGATTAAACGTTGTTGTTAGGTCACCGCTTCAACCTTTTGTTTCTCCTCTTCTTCCATCTCCTCCCACATTCCCCCCGAAGCTTGTCTAATTTTATTTGTTTCAGCACTTCTCAAATGCTTTTCACAGCAGGCCCTGCTGGGACGGCGGCCTGCATGCGCCGCATGATTTCAGTTGCATCAGTAAAATGTCATAGTGGGCGGCCAAGGAACTCAATGCCGTCGTCATGCAGCATGATTGATGACAGCCCAGAAAATAATAGTAGCGTGATACATTAATTATTATGCAACTACGCATCCATCCATTATCCAAGCCGCTTATTCTGCAAAGGGTGCCCGCAGGTGAACAGTTTGTAATTTTTTTGACAAGCTAAGATAACCAGTGTTAAAATGCAGGCAAAGAACATGCAAATTCAGATGAGTCAGTGGGTTCAAGTCCAAAAGTTGGAAACGACAATACAAGATGATGAAAAGTCAGATTAAACAAGACCAGTGGTATTGTTGCACCATAAATATGTCACACCGCGGTGAGGGATGCATTGTCTTGTTTTTTTTTTGTGTCTTGTGAATGTCTTGTTTTCGTTTGAAAAATAAGTCTCCTCTCGTTTCAGGTCACTCGCCCTTCCTTATGCACACTTGCCAACCCTCCCGGATTTTCCGGGAGACTCCCGAAATTCAGCGCCTCTCCCAAAAACCTCCCGGGACAAATTTTCTGCTGAAAATCTCCCGAAATTCAGACGGAACTGGAGGCCACGCCCACTCCAGCTCCATGGGAACCTGACTCAATGTTGTGACCCTCTTAAACAGGACAATACTGCCATCTACTGTACATAGAATAGAATGTCTGTTCTGAAGCCCACAGTAAAGAGACGTAACTTCATAACGTCGCCTGGTTATTGACTCCAACCCAATGTATTACACCTTCGACGAGCAAAATGAAGAAATACGATTGCAAGTTCCAGAACGATAGGAAACAAGAATTTCAGTTTTTTCCAGGAGAGTTCGAAGGGGAAGAGGTATGTTGCCTGTACATTTTGAACACGGTGAACGGATATACTCAGTCATGAACGGTCAGCGAAGCACAAAGGGTCCGCAGCGCAGCATCGTTCACAACCCAGTATTATGGGCCACCTCGCAAAATGGAGACCCGATGGTGTATCTTATGCTGAGACAAATATGGCTATGCTGATAGCTGGCAGCAACATCCCGTTCTCATTTGCGGATGTCTACAGCAAATCCGTGAAGGATGTTGCTGGATTCGGAGATCGCTCGCCGATACGCAAATGGCAGAACAAAGTTTACTCAAATAGTGAAAGTTAAGTGTTGTTGTTGTTTTTTAGTAACAAGCAAGCACAGTACTGTTAGTAGAACAACTGTGTTTTTATTACTGTGTATTTGATAGGTGCCGTCTGAAATTCAACTATTTCTTTTATTTATATATATATAGTAAAATAAATATATATAGCTAGAATTCACTTAAAGTCAAGTATTTCATACATATATATATATATATATATATGGGGATAGGTTGATTGGCAACACTAAATTGGCCCTAGTGTGTGAATGTGAGTGTGAATGTTGTCTGTCTATCTGTGTTGGCCCTGTGATGAGGTGGCGACTTGTCCAGGGTGTACCCCGCCTTCCGCCCGATTGTAGCTGAGATAGCCGCCAGCGCCCCCCGCAACCCCAAAAGGGAATAAGCGGTAGAAAACGGATGGATGGATATATATATATATATATATATATATATATATATATATATATATATGAAATACTCAAGTTGGTGAATTATACGCCACCCCTCTTAGCCACACCCCCCACCCCAACCACGCCTCCACCCCACCCCCGACCACGCCCCCACCCCCTAGCCCCCCACATTCCGAAATCGGAGGTCTCAAGGTTGGCAAGTATGCTTATGTGTCATCAGTCTGACGTCATCCCCGATCCCTGATTGTTTCCACCTGTTCCCCATTACACCCATGTGTCTTATTAGCCCACGCCTCCCTTTGGTTTTTGCCAGAATGTCTCGTGCATCTCCAGCGTCATACCCAAGCTTTGTCTCGTCTTGTTATCACGATCAGTGGTTCTCAAATGGGGGTACGCGTACCCTTGGGGGTACTTGAAGGTATGCCAAGGGGTACGTGAGATTTTTTTAAAATATTCTAAAAATAGCAACAATTCACAAATCCTTTATAAATATATTTATTGAATTTAACTTCAACAAAATATGAATGTAAGTTCATAAACTGTGAAAAGAAATGCAACAATGCAATATTCAGTGTTGACAGCTTTTTTTGTGGACATGTTCCATAAATATTGATGTTAAAGATTTCTTTTTTGTGAAGAAATGTTTACAATTAAGTTCATGAATCCAGATGGATCTCTATTACAATCCCCAAAGAGGGCACTTTAAGTTGATGATTACTTCTATGTATAGAAATATTTATTTATGAATGAATCACTTGTTTATTTTTCAACAAGTTTTTAGTTATATTTATATCTTTTTTTTTTTCAAATAGTTCAAGAGAGACTACTACAAATGAGCAATATTTTGCACTGTTATACAATTTAATAAATCAGAAACTGATGACATAGTGCTGTATTTTACTTCTTTATCACTTTTTTTCAACCAAAAATGCTTTGCTCTGATGAGGGGGTACTTGAATTAAAAAAATGTTCACAGGGTACCCCCTGCATCACTGAAAAAAGGTTGAGAACCACTGATCTAGATTATGAATTTCCAAGTCTGTATTTTTAATTTTCCTTTTCTCCTATTAAAGGCTTACTGAAACCCATTACTACTGACCACGCAGTCTGATAGTTTATATATCAATGATGAAATATTAACATTGCAACACATATCAATACGGTTGGTTTAATAAATTGCAATTTGAAATTTGGCGCGAATTATCCTGCTGAAAACGTCGCGTTATGATGACGCGTGCGCGTGACGTCAGGGATTGTAGCGGACATTTTGGTCCAGTACCGATCCCAGCTATAAGTCGTCTGCTTTAATCGCATAATTACACAGTATTCTGGGCATCTGTGTTGCTGAATCTTTTGCAATTTGTTCAATTAATAATGGAAACGTCAAAGAAGAATGAAGTAAGTGGGATGCGGTGTATTGCGGCTGCCTTTAGCAACACAAACACAGCCGGTGTTCCCATGTTTACATTCCTGAAAGCTGACGGTGAAGCTTTACTATGGAACAGAGCGGTCAAGCGAACATGGTTCCCTACCACATGTCAACCGGCAGGTTTCAGTGAGAAAATGGTGGCAATAAGTCGGCTCTTATCGTAGACATGAGCGGAGAGTTTGGGTTGTTCTTCCTGCAGCTGCAGATTCTCTTGCCTCCTCCCAACGGCCGCCCCCGACCGTCGGATGCTTATACCGTGGAGGAGGGGAAAAAAAAAATCTTAGCCCGGTTGCCTCGCCTCGTCGAGAAACGTGGCTTCCCATGGAGACACTGGCGGTCACCACACCCTTGGCCACACCCCTCCGACTTTAAGGATACGACCATATAATCTTATTAAAATACTAGTAACACAATAAGCAGATAAGGTATTTTCCAGAATTATCCAAGTGTAACAAACAGTTCAGGGTGTCCCAAGTTAACAGAGAGTGTGACGAGGAGTTTTTTTCTTTCAGAGTTGCCGTGGGGCTGTGACGTAGGACAGTGGTTCTCAAATGGGGGTACGCGTACCCCTAGGGGGATTTGAAAGTATGCCAAGAGGTATGTGAGATTTTTTTTTAAATATTATAAAAAATAGCAACAATTAAAAAAATCCTTTATAAATATATGTATTGAATAATACTTCAACAAAATATGAATATAAGTTCATAAACTGTGAAAAGAATATTAACAATATTCAGCGTTGACAGCTAGATATTTCGTGGACATGTTCCATAAATATTGATGTTAAAGATTTTTTTTTTTTGAAGAAATGTTTAGAATTAAGTTCATGAATCCAGATGGATCTCTATTGCAATCCCCAAAGAGGGCACTTTAAGTTGATGATTACTTCTATGTGTAGAAATCTTTATTTAGAATTGAATCCCTTGTTTATTTTTCAACAAGTTTTTAGTTATTTTTAAATCTTTTTTTCCAAATTGTTCAAGAAAGACCACTACAAATGAGCAATATTTTGCACTGTTATACAATTTAATAAATTAGAAACTGATGACATAGTGCTCTATTTTACTTCTTTATCTCTTTTTTTCAAACAAAAATGCTTTGCTCTGATTAGGGGGTACTTGAAATAAAAAAATGTTCACAGGGGCTACATCACTGAAAAAAGGTTGAGAACCTCTGATATAGGGTGTGTGGTTGTGGAGAGAGAGGTGTAAAGGAGTTCAGATTAACGAAGCGGTGGCTACGGGACCTGTTCTAATGTCTCCCGTTTATTATTTTATTATATAAGTACACTCTATAGGCGAACCCAGGACACGCGGCTACACTAGTCAATGTGTCTCATAACATCTGAATCGCTCCCACTGCCCTCGTCTTTATTTTATTTTTTCTTCTAGTCCTTCACTCTCACTTTCCTCATCCACAAATCTTTCATCCTCGCTCAAATTAATGAGGAAATTGTCGCTTTCTCGGTCCGAATCGCTCTCGCTGCTGGTGGCCATGATTGTAAACAATGTGAGGATGTGATGAGCTGCACAACCCGTGACGTCACGCGCACATCGTCTGCTACTTCCGGTACAGGCAAGGCTTTTTTATTAGCGACCAAAAGTTGTGAACTTTATCGTCAATGTTCTCTACTAAATCCTTTCAGCAGAAATACGGCAATATCGCGAAATGATCAAGTATGACACATAGAATGGACCTGCTATCCCTGTTTGAATAAGAAAATCTCATACCAGTAGGCCTTTAAGTATAGTGAATTTTTGTTTGTAAAATTTCCAAATTGCAGCGGTGAGTTCAGTTTACTTTTACCATCTCTTCTTTTCCTAATTTTTTAGTTAACTTTTGTCAATTATTTCTCTGGATAAGAATCAGTGTAGACGCTTTATAGTCCATTGTTTGTCCCTCCTTATGGAGCGTCTTTTGTTGTTTAAATTTCATAGTTATAATCCTCGCTAGGGTAGGTATAGATATTTTTGTTACGTTCTCTTTTCGATTTGTTCACATTTTGTGGACCTTTTCGCCTGGTTGTTAAAGTGTATAGCCGTTGTTGTATTGCCCTGACTCAAGAGTTGAAAAGTGAACTTTTCAAAATAAAAGCTTGCCGGATTATTCCCCAACTCTGCATCTGAGTCCTGTGTTTGTCCAAGTCCTGAAAAAATATAGTTTTAGAACATAATACAGAGGAACAAACTTAAGCCCACGCCCCTTAGATTGGATGACTGAAATCTACATAAGTAGTTGTTGACAAAACCAGAACCCAGACTAGTCATTGCTTGCACATTTTCTTGAGGCACGATAATGCATTTGATTAGCCTATGACAGTTTGTCAACACTATTTTCTTTCATTTGTTTATATTTAATATTATTTGATATATTCTATACCCGTGTATCTTGGTTATATTTCGGGTTGTAGGGTATACTGTTATTAGTATAGTACCGCATTACTAATGAATTACATTCATTAGTATGTCCAAACAAGTAGGTGTTGCCAAACGGCTTCTCACTGAAGCGCCATGTGGAATATTTCCAACTTTCGTGCAGTCTTGAATGCAGCATTGCTACTGCAGTGTCCTCATCGCTATGCTTTACACACACCATAATGCATCCCTGTCCTTTAATTACCACTTTGGCAGCAGGCAGCCAATCTAAAATGATTTTCTTGTATTCGTGTCTATCACTGATACAGCCGTGCACTACGATCCAAAGGGAATTAATTCCGTCCTGTCTCCCAGAATGATATGCTGCTGTCAGCTTTTTGCCACATTGTGACTTTGCAAAATACACAAACGGATGTGAAAGTTTCCTGCTGCCGCAAAGACGGATGTAAACAGTCTTGTCTCTCTTTCTGGACTGCACAGGCAACCCATTTTCTCAGTGCCTGTATGAATTAGTGAGGGTAAAATGGAGATGATTGCATCACGGAGGTGTTGCTGAATGCCTGGAACAGGACTCCACGTGTTGCAGTAAATGGCACAGATTGTTCCTTTCCTTCTCGCTTGGTTTGACAAAGCCACTGGTGATCTCCAAACCCCCTTCAACAAAGCTCTTCTCATGAGGCCTGATCCTCCTCTAACCCCGCATCCCCCTTCCATTTCTCTCTCTCGCTCGCCCTTCACTCTCTCTGTTTCCTTGCTGCTGCCATCCCAGCAGCTCCTGCTTCCCTCCCCTCTCGCTTTGTTCCAGGGATCAAACAAGTATCTCCCATGCCCATGCTCCATCACCTGGGAGGACACACACACACACACACACACTCTCACACACACATGCATGCCTACACTCTGGCCTTTTCTGTAGTTGTGTTGCAAGGCTCCGTGTTCTTGAGTTGTACTGGTCAAAGTCAGAGCCAACCTTTCAACTCACCGATTGCTTTGGATCAGAGGAATAAGAACACAGGCACCTTCAGGAAACAGAAGCAAGTAAAAGAGCAAAGATGATGTCAGCCAGGATGGAGTACAACCAGAAGCCGTAGAAGTAAATTGAACTAAAACAACAACAACTTGAAACCTGAGAAATGTGTAAGATCCCTGCAGAGACATTCATTTTGACTCATATCTCAGCACCTCGTTGAACTATACAGTGGGGCAAAAGAGTATTTAGTCAGCCACCGATTGGGCAAGTTCTCCCACTTAAAATTATGACAGAGGTCTGTAATTTTCATCATAAGTACACTTCAACTGTGAGAGACAGAATGTGAAAAAAATAATCCAGGAATTCACATTGTAGGAATTGTAAAGAATTTATTTATAAATTATGGTGGAAAATAAGTATTTGGTCAACCATTCAAAGCTCTTACTGATGGAAGGAGGTTTTGGCTCAAAATCTCACGATACATGGCCCCATTCATTATTTCCTTAACACGGATCAATCGTCCTGTCCCCTTAGCAGAAAGACAGCCCCAAAGCATGATGTTTCCACCCCCATGCTTCACAGTAGGTGTGGTGTTGAGGGATGCAACTCAGTATTCTTCTTCCTCCAAACACGACGAGTTGAGTTTATACCAAAAAGTTCTATTTTGGTTTCATCTGACCACATGACATTCTCCCAATCCTCTGCTGTATCATCCATCTGCTCTCTGGCAAACTTCAGACGGGCCTGGACATGCACTGGCTTAAGCAGGGGACACATCTGGCACTGCAGGATTTGATTCCCTGTCGGCGTAGTGTGTTACTGATGGTAACCTTTGTTACTTTGGTCCCAGCTCTCTGCAGGTCATTCACCAGGTCCACCCGTGTGGTTCTGGGATTTTTGCTCACTGTTCTCATGATCATTTTGACCCCATGGGATGAGATCTTGCGTGGAGCCCCAGATCGAGGGAGATTATCAGTGGTTTTGTATGTCTTCCATTTTCTGATAATGGCTCCTACAGTTGATTTTTTTCACACCAATCAGCTTGCCTATTGTAGATTCACTCTTCCCAGTCGGATGCAGGTCTACAATTCTTTTCCTGGTGTCCTTCGACAGCTCTTTGGTCTTGGCCATAGTGAAGTTTGGAGTCTGACTGTTTGAGGCTGTGAACAGGTGTCTTTTGTACAGATAACAAGTTCAAACAATTGCCATTAATACAGGTGGCGGGCTGGTAAACGATTAGCTGCGGGCCGCAAATGGCCCCCGGGCCGCACTTTGGACATCCCTGCTCTAACCACTAGGCCACTGAGCAGGCTGGGTTAGGCTTAGGGTTAGGCTTACTAATAAGCAATAATTCTGAGGTTATTGAGGGAAGACTCTTAGTTAATGGCTTACTGGTTGTAGAATTAAGCCATGCAGAATAACGCATTAATAAGCCAATGTGTTAATTTGTATGTTAATAAGCAACTAATTAATGGTGAATATGTTCCCTATAATAAAGTGTTACCATAAGGCACTAATAAGTACTTAATAATGAACAATTAAGAGCCAATAAGTTACTAATCCATCCATCCATCCATAAATCTTATTCCGCTTATCCGAAGTCGGGTCGCGGGGGCAGCAGCCTAAGCAGGGAAGCCCAGACTTCCCTCTCCCCAGCCACTTCTTCCAGCTCCTCCCGGGGGATCCCGAGGCGTTCCCAGGCCAGCCGTGAGAGATAGTTTTCCCAACATGTCCTGGGTCTTCCCCGTGGCCTCCTACCGGTCGGACGTGCCCGAAACACCTCCTCAAGGAGCTCAAAGTAAAGCCGCTGCTCCTCCACATCAAGAAGAGCCAGATGAGGTAGTTCGGGCATCTGGTCAGGATGCCACCGTAACGCCTCCCAAAGGAGAAAAAGGAGAAAAGATTTACTAATATGCATGAAAATAATTGATGGTGAATATGTTCCCTATACTATAGTGTTACCATTAGTAGTAATAATGACAAATTAAGAGCCAATATGTTACCAATATGAATGTTGATAATCAACTAATTAATGCCTCTTGTCCAGGGTGTACACGCCTTCCACCAGAATGCAGCTGAGACAGTCTTCAGCACCCCCCGTGACCCCAAAAGGGACAAGCAGTAGAACATGGATGGATGTTCCCCATACCAAAGTGTTACAAAAAAAAGTACAACTACCGTACAATTATACATGTTTTGTATTGCTTTGTTAAATTGTCACGTGCGCAACAAATTACCTCAGCGATAAGATCTGCTAAGAAGTAAACTGTCAGGTTCAAACACTGATGACATTTATTAATCAGACAAGAAGCAAGGAACCATGCAGAGACAGAGTTCAATATAGCTCATGAGGAGAACGCACGGCGCTGAACACTTAGTCACAGTCTCGCCCTACGCTCAAAGGTTCAGTCCCGCGTCCTTTAGTCAACATCACTGAGACCGCCTCTAAAAGGAGGGGTCACATATATTATGCAAAGCAGGTCCAGGACGCACAGTACGTGACGGAATATGCTACAAAGACAACATATTTGATGTTCAAACTGATATAAATTTTTTTTTGCAAATAATCATTAACTTTAAAATTTGATGCCAGCAACACGTGACAAAGAAGTTGGAAAAGGTTGCAATAAATACTGATAAAGTTAAGAAATGCTCATCAAACACTTATTTGGAAACATCCAACAGATGTGCAGGCTATTTAGGAACAGGTGGGTGCCATGATTGGGTATAAAATCAGCTTCCATGAAATGCAAAGTAATTCACAAACAAGGATGGGGTGAGGGTCACCAATTTGTTAGCAAATTGTCGAACAGTTTTAGAACAACATTTCTCAAAGAGCTATTGCAGAGAATTTAGGGATTTTACCATCTGCAGTCCGTAAAATCATCAAAAAGTTCAGAGAATCTGGAGAGATCACTGCACGTAAGCAATGATATTACGCACCTTTGATCCCTCAGGCGGTACTGCATCAAAAACCGACATCATTGTGTAAAGTATATCACCACATGGGCTCAGGACCACTTCATAAAACCACTGTCAGTAACTACGGTTGGTCGCCACATCTGTAAGTGCAAGTTAAAACTCTACTATGCAAAAGAAAACCCATTTATCAACAACACCAAGGAATGCCGCTGGCTTCGCTGGGCACGAGGTCATCTAAGATGGACTGATGCAAAGTGGAAAAGTATTCTGTGGTCTGACGAGTCCACATTTCAAATTGTATTTGGAAACTGTGGACGTGGTTTCCTCCGTAACCATCCAGATTGTTATAGGCGCAAAGTTCAAAAGCCAGCATCCGTGATGGTATGGGGGTGTATTAGTGCTCAATGCATGGGTAACTTACACATCTGTGACGGCACCATTAATGCTGAATTGTCCATACAGGTTTTGGAGCAACATATGTTGTCATCCAAGCAATGTTATCATGGACGCCCCTGCTTATTTCAGCAAGACATTGCCAAGCCACGTGTTACAACAACGTTGTTTCTTAGTAAAAGAGTGCGGGTACTTTCCTGGCCCGCCTGCGGTCCAGACCTGTCTCCCATCGAAAATGTGTGGCGCATTATGAAGCGTAAAATACGACAGCGTAGACCCCGGACTGTTGAACAACTGAAGCTCTACATAAAACATGAATGAGAAATAAATCCACTTTCAAAGCTTCAACAATTAGTTTCCTCAGTTCCCAAACATTTATTGAGTGTTGTTAAAAGAAAATGTGATGTAACACAGTGGTGAACATGCCCTTTCCCAACTACTTTGGCACATGTTGCAGCCATGAAATTCTAAGTTAATTTTTATTTGCAAAAAAAATTAAAGTTTATGAGTTTGAACATCAAATATTTTGTCTTTGTAGTGCATTCAATTGAATATGGGTTGAAAAGGATTTGCAAATCATTGTATTCTGTTTATATTTACATCTAACACAATTTCCCAACTCATATGGAAACGTGGTTTGTATATACATAATTATTATAACATAAACCACCTCCCGTTACTCTTGAAATCTCAGGCTGAACTGTGCAGTTACCCCCCAAACCACATAAATCCACTTTATTCGCACCCCGAAAAACCCCCAACAATCACGTCAATGAGGATCTCATCATCTTTTTGGTTCAGCTTTGCCCCGCATTCCAATATAGCAGTACTTTAATCCGGCTCTGTCCGGCTGGGAGCGAAACAGGTGGTACGTGACAGGAGGTATGAGCCGACTTCAAAGCAGAGCCAAAATGGCGGCGACAGATCCGTAAACAAACAAACCACATAAAGAAATGAGGAGGAGGAGAATAAGTTTGGGGGGACTAGACAGAAAGCTTTTTATTGCTTTTGAATACCAATTCCTCTGCACAAAATTTGTTTTTTGAATCATTGCACTATGTGAATGCATTGTAGTGTCTTTTATTCGCTCCGGTTATTAATCTCCCAAAGCAGTGAACACTTAATCTTATTAAGATCCTGCAAATGCATGCAGATATGCTGCCACTGTTACCCTTATTGGCATCTCTCTGAGGATCGCATAAGGTGAACGTGGACATTGTTAAACGAGCCCTGGGACTGGGTGGGAGAGGAGACGGAAGTTAGAGAAGGACGAGGGCAACCGGGGTAAAGGACGAGCTGAAAAAGACGACGGGATTAGAAAAAGTGACGGTAGGAAGTGTGTTTAGAGGAGAAGCAGGGTAATGTATGTGATGTGTAGCCTGAGGAGGAGGGGAATGGGGGGCAGGGGGCGGGGATGAAATAAAGATGGGAGGAGGTAAGGGAGCAGAAAAGAGTGAAAATGACATCCAGTCTGCAGAAAGCGTCAGCCAAGGTGGGACAGGAACGAGCAGAGGGTGAAGGTCAGATCACCATCCTCCTCCTCCTCTCTCTCACTGTGTAATATTAGACTGCAGAAAGGAAAAGCTCCAAGTCAGCTCTTCTCCTTGCTCTTCTTTCCTCATGCAAGGTCGCCAAAGGAGTCCTCATGGGGATGCAGTACAATGCATGCTGGGACATCCAGGCGCGCACTGTGAGTGTTTTTTTTTTTTCCCCCAACAAGTTAATGTACAGTAAAGGCATCTGTGGCAGCAGCAGAGAGAAAGCAATTGTTTTTGTTATCTGAACCGAATCAGACCTCGGCTCCAATGCTGATGTTTTATTTTGGCAGTTATGTAAACTGTGGACATCAGAGGTTCCTAAAGTAAACTTTTCACATAGTGGGTCATATCCGGAAAAGTTGAATTAAAAGCCTGTTATTTTTCAGCTTCAGTTGATGGGGAAAAAAACAAAAACAAAAAACGCTCACACCAATCAAGTACATTGAAAGAAAAATAAGATAATAGTAATAACTAGATGAGGGAATTCCTGGAGGAATTGCGTATGAATGCTCCAATGCTGAAGTTGAACTGAAATCCTGGATTTTTTTTTAAGAATTGTTGAAGTAGAGCACAAAATTCCCAAAAAGGCTGAACATTTTGAAGTCGGATTGAAAAATGTGGGAGTTGTAGAACTTTGAAGAATGTCCCATTGATTTCAATGGGAATTTCCAAAAATTTGATAATTTTCGGGAAAAACGGGAATTTTTGGGAAAATGGTAAAAAAACTCGAAATGGTCTAAATGAGATTAAATGGGGATTCACAGTGGCAGAGGGGTTAGTGCGTCTGCCTCACAATACGAGGTTCATGCAGTCCTGGGTTCAAATCCAGGCTCGGGATCTTTCTGTGTGGAGTTTGCATGTTCTCCCCGTGAATGCGTGGGTTCCCTCCGGGTACTCCGGCTTCCTCCCACTTCCAAAGACATGCACCTGGGGATAGGTTGATTGGCAACACTAAATTGACCCTAGTGTGTGAATGTGAGTGTGAATGTTGTCTGTCTATCTGTGTTGGCCCTGCGATGAAGTGGCGACTTGTTCAGGGTGTACCCCACCTTCCGCCCGATTGTAGCTGAGATAGGCGCCAGCGCCCCTCGCGACCCCAAAAAGGGAATAAGCGGTAGAAAATGGATGGATGGAGATTAAATGGTTGGTGTTGGAGTTTTTCAAATCGGTTGAGAAATGGTGAAGTAGTAACATGTTGAATTGAAAAATGGTATTACTGAATTTCTGGAATTTCGGGACAACCGGGACTTTTTCCAGTTCAAAAAACAACTTTGTTTTTTGTCCGAATTAAGAGAAACGTTTTGGCGGTAAAACGGTTGAAATGCGTTGAAAAATGTGGAAGGAGTAGTCGCCAGAAAAAAGGGTGGAAATAGGGCTTTGGAAAACCAGGAGTTCTGGAAAATTCGGAAATTTTTTTGAATTTGAAAAAAAGATAGTTTTAGTTTTCACGATGGTGGAATGTATTAAGAGTGGAATGGTTTGAAATGGTTGAAAAATGTGGCAATGGTGGAAGTTTGAAAAATGGCCACTTCATTTTGAATGGGAAAAATGTCCCTCAAAACCTGGAATTGTGTAAATCCTGGGAATTTCAGGAATTTGTCAAAGGAAAGCCTACGATTCCCGAATAGGCTTAACAGTTTGAAGTTGAAACAGTTTGAATCGGTTGAAAAATGAGGAAGGTTGATCGTGCCAAAATCTGGAGGAGAAGAAGAAGAATAAGTTGAAGAAGTTTAATAAATAGATAGATTTCGGTGTAGAAAACCATATATATTTTTTTTTACAACATATCTTAAGGACTAAGGATGGGTACATTTCACATTCGAACCGATATGGTAACAAGTTTGGTACTGTGGTGTGTGATCAAATGTTTTAGTGCATGTTGTTCTGTTTGTGTTGTGTTGTTTGCTTGCTTCTCGTATTATCTTTTAACCTGCCCATTGTACAGCACTT
The DNA here is from genome assembly GCF_033978795.1 of Nerophis ophidion. NCBI lineage: Eukaryota > Metazoa > Chordata > Actinopteri > Syngnathiformes > Syngnathidae > Nerophis > Nerophis ophidion. The sequence continues at coordinate 34,373,370 of NC_084621.1, read as the reverse complement.
TGGCTACCCCTGTGGTAAAATTTAAATGTGCTTTATGAATAAAGTTGATTTGATTTGATGTGATATGCCGGTTGTATCTTAGATGCTGTCATTAGGATTAACATGTAGTCTCTTCTCACGGATAGGGCCATCACCTTTGCATACCAAGGTTCAATTGTATTGGCATTTGTTTTTCGAGAACTAATCCAATCCACAAACAAATGTCAGTACTAAAGGGCCCTATGTTGTTATGTGCCCAAACTGAAATGTTACTATTTACTTAAACCTGGTGGTTCGCTTTCTCCAAGATGAATACAAACATTCACCGTATGTAAAATATAATATGAGTTAATTGCATTATATTGGTTTTACTGAGGTTTCAACGATAATCTGTGTTTGACAAACCATGTCTTACATTTATTAATCCATCTCTCCATTTTCTACTGCTTGTCCCTTTTGGGATCTTCTGTTATTATTTGTATTAGCTTTTGTGTTTACTCCTGAACAAAACGCGGACTTTGTGTCGTCTGTTTACCTCGCCAAAGACTCTGGAATCAATGGTTCTCCAGTGTTCACTTCCCATACTTTCCTGGCTGAGAGGTGAGCGATGTAAAAACTCTCCACAATTCTCAAAATGCTGCACAACAGGGCATTTTTACATGTCGAAAAACTAAAGAGGAAGTGCGGCAAACGCATAGTATCAGCTCAAAGTTGGTAGCTAAAATGGCGCCCTGTAGTCACGTGAGTGCCTTTTGACCAATCAATGAGGAGCTTGCCTGAAACCGAGTTGGCTATACTCTTCCTATAAACGGGAGTGGGCTATGGTGTGTTGCCATAGACAGCAAGTAGTCTTTGTTTTTGAATTGACTGTGCCAGTCTTTTCCTTTGTGGAGTCTTACAAGTTATTTATACAGAGGTTATTGTTTGTTTGATTGTAACTTGAATCTTAGTTATAGTTTCATCACCAAATTTCTAGATGTTGAAATAATAAATTGGCCCTAGTGTGTGTATGTGAGTGTGAATGTTGTCTGTCTATCTGTGTTGGCCTTGCGATGAGGTGGTGACTTGTCCAGAGTGTACCCCGCCTTCCACCTGAATGCAGTTTTGATAGGCTCCAGCGATCCCCCGTAACCCCAAAAGGGACAAGCAGTAGAACATGGATTGATGCATGGATTAAATCACCACGTCAAATCACTAATGCTAATCTTCAGGATGTCTATGGCAAATCAATTGTAGGTTAGTATTGAGCTAGCGCTTTCACCACCTGCTGCCATCTTGTGGTTTGTAAGCTCAGTTTTCCCTTGTTGGTGCAGCAGACATGTCTCTTACGTTTGGTCTTCCTCAGAATTCCTGTGTTTCCTGTGGGCGGAGCTGCATGACGTGCACAGCTATATCTAATTTCACCAGCACTATTTTAGCAGCACCTGGCCAGCTGGATGGCATTCGGCTATTCCACTCCTTGACCTTGTTCGGATGAAGACTCCTAGACTCCTTGTATTTTTGCAATATACCATCTTGATTACTTCCTGTGCCATCTAGCGTGGTATATACTTTGTAGGTTGCACGTCTTGCTACTTCGACCCTAGGTTTAGTTAGTTTGTAGTTTAGCTTTAGTTCTTTTTGTCACGGTACTCTTTTGTGTTCTCCTTTTTCGCACCGTCGGTTTTTGTTATATTCTAGTTCTGGATCATTGTTGTGATTTACTTATTTTTGTGAAGTAAAGAACTATTTACTCTCAAATTCATCTGCATCCTTGGGTTCCGCTGTTCCACTATTAGTTAAATTGTGACAGAATAGCCGAGTCATAATGGAACCTGCAGATGAAAATCAGATTTAGCTGGCTCTAAGGGCTCATGGCCAGCGTATAAGTGATCAAGAACAAGCTTTGTTAAACCTGACCACACTTGTGCAAGAGATGCAAACAAGCATGTTTGTCCCTCGCCCGCTCCCAGACTCTGAAGCTGCTCAACCGGCAGCTCCTTCTTACCCCATGCCCTCGACATCGTGTTTTCTTTCCCGGGAGCCCAGCATACCACATCAGCCCAGGTATGAGGGGGACTTTGGACAATGCAGACTTTTTTTTCTAACAATGCTCTTTAGTTTTTTGTCAGCAACCTCACACATACACAACAGACTACGCCCGTGTGGCATACAGTATGTACTAAGCTTACTGGCCGTCTGAGCAGCGAGCTGGGCTATGGAGGTGTGTGAGAGTAAACCCGGACTTCGTTCCAGCTTACCCCAATTTTCCGCTGAGTTGCGCAGCGTTTTTGTTCACCCCGTGAGGGAACAAGAGGCTGGCAGCCGCCTCCTCGCTACACGCCAGGGGTCGTCGTCTGTAGCGGACCACTCAATATCCTTCCGAATCCTGGTGGCGGAGAGTGGCTGGGGGGAGAGAGCTTTACGAAGAATATTCCTGGCTAGCCTGAGCTCCCAGATCCAAGACAAGCTGGCTGCTCGTGACGAGACCCAGACCCTCGAGGAGATCATCTCGTTCGCCATCCGATTGGACAACCGCCTACGAGAGCGACACGCCCAGAGGAGGGTGGATCCCCCGTCCGCCAGAGGGCAGTCATCTACCAGTTCCACACGATCAACACCCAAGCCTGAAGTTTCGTCGTTTCTGCCTTCTGATTGCAGTGCTCTGAAGGAGGGGCTAGAGGGGGCCATTCCCATGCAGCTGGGTTGCAGTCGCCTGTCGTCTGCAGAGAGGAGCCGTCGGCTGAGGTTGCGGATGTGCCTGTACTGCAGAACTGCGGACCACGTCGCTGTTCACTGTCCTGCGCAGGCTACTGGGGGCTGTTTTACGTCCACCCGAGACCTTGCACAGGGAAGATTCCCCACTTTGCCGCCTGCTCCTGTGATGACGTCTGCATCTTCACTGGTGGGAAGACTTCAAGTAGAAGGTACTCTGTCATAGGTTGGGGGTTCTTGTCCAATTAAGGCATATATTGACTCAGGGGCTGATGAAAACATTATTGACAGTGGTCTTGTTGAATCTCTAAAGATTCCTACTATGGGTTTTGATCGTATGAAGAATGTTAGCTCACTTGACGGGCATCACCTGGCTAATATTACTCATCAGACACATGCTACATCCCTCCTTATTTCTGGTAATCACCGTGAGGAGGTTACATTTTTTATAATGCCTTCTCGTTCGGCGCCCTTAGTTCTTGGACTTCCATGGTTGCGACGTCACAGTCTAAGCATAGATTGGACCACTTGAAAAATCACCAATTGGAGTATTTTTTGTCGTAGTCATAGTTTGCGCTCCGCTTCGTCTCCGGCTAACCTTGTCACTCTTCCTATTCTTCAGCCCCCTGATCTCACTTTGATTCCTGAAGAATATAATTCCCTTAGTGAGGTTTTTTGTAAAGACCGGGCTACGTCGCTACCTCCCCACCGCCCGTATGACTGTGCCGTTGACCTTCTTCCAGGGTCGTCACTACCTTCTTCGCGGCTTTATAATATTTCACAACCCGAACAGCATGCTATGGAGGAATATATCTCCTTTTCTCTCATCGCCGGACACATTCGTCTCCCTTCCGCTCCTGTGGGGGTGGGGTTTTTCTTTGTTAAAAAGAAGGATGGCGGGTGGCGACCGAGCTCTGAACAAAATTACAATTAAGAATAAATACCCTCTTCCACTGCTGGAGTCTTTGTTTGCTCCTTCGCACGGGGGGGTAGTATTTACTAAATTGGATCTACGCAATGTGTATCACCTTGTGCGTATTCATGAAGGGGATGAGAGTAAACTACTTTTAACACCCCTCTTGGCCACTTTGAGTATTGCGTCATGCCGTTCGGCCTCACTAATGCTTCTGGGGTTTTCCAGTGTTTAATTAATGATGTCCTCCGTGACATGCTAGGCCGTTTTGTGGTAGTCTACTTGGATGATATACTTATTTTTTCACGCTCCATTGAATTACATCATCAGCATGTCCGTTTGGTTTTGCAGAGACTTTTAGAGAACCGACCATTTGTCAAACCCCAAAAGTGCACCTTTCATTCTCCGACAGTGTCGTTTTTGGGGTTGATTGTGGAGAGGGGGCAGGTTAAGCCAGACCCAGCTAAGATCCAAGCGGTTGTAGACTGGCTTACGCCGTCCTCCAGGAAGCTGCTGCAAAGGTTTCTGGGGTTTGCAAATTTTTACCGACGTTTTATTAGAGACTTCAGCAAAGTAGCCCAACCTTTAAATAGATTAACGTCCTCCAAGGTTCTTTTTGTGTGGTCTTTAGAGGCTGACCAGGATTTTCGACGCCTTAAATGCCTCTTTACCTCAGCTCCTGTGTTAGTTCACACTAATCCTGATCTCCCATTTTTTGTTGAGGTGGACGCATCGGACACCAGGGTAGGAGCTGTTTTGTCCCAGCACTCCAGCTCTGATCAGAAATTGCACCCCTGCGCCTTCTTCTCCAAAAGCCTTTTGCCTGCAGAAGAGAACTATGACATCGGGAACCGAGAGCTTCTTGCAGTAGTCCTCGCCCTTCAAGAATGGAGGCAAAGGCTTGAGGCTACCAAACACCCCTTTACCATTTATAGTGATCATTGAAACCTAGCCTACCTCCGCTCTGCCCAACACCTCAATCCCCGTCAGGCTCGGTGGTCCCTGTTCCTTACAAGGTTTGATTTTTGTATCACCTTTCGCCCGGGCTCACTCAATGTGACGCTTTATCGAGGATGGTTTTTCCTCCTACAGAAGACACTTTCCCAGAGACTATCCTTCCTCAGTCCCGGATTCTGGGCGCAGTACAGTGGGAGGTGAAGAGATGGGTGTCGGATCCCCTGCTGTATGTCGTCCTGGTCGCCTTTTCGTACCGAGAACCCTCCATCCAGAGGTCTTGTTGTGGGCTCTCACCTCCAAGATTGCTTGCCACCCAGGTGCCAGAAGCACTGAGTTCCTGCTCACTCAGCGGTTCTGGTGGCCTACCGTTCACACTGACACTAAAGAGTTTGTGGCGGCATGCCCTGAATGCGGCAGAAGCAAGGGTTCCCATCAAGCTCCTGCGGGGTTGCTGCAGCCCCTTCCCATCCCGTCTCGCCCATGGTCGCATTTTCTAAGTTCACGCATTTTGTCACCCTCCGTAGACTTCCCTCCTCCCTGGAAACCGCCAAGCTTCTGTTCAACCATGAGGTTCAACTTCATGGGATCCCCATGGATGTGGTGTCAGACAGATGTCCTCAATTTTCATCCGCTACTTGGAGAGCTTTCTGCAACTTGTTAGGAGCCACTGTCAGCATGTCATCAGGGTACCACCCCCAATCAAATGGACAATCGGAAAGAGCCAACCAGGATCTAGGGGCGGCCCTGAGATGCGTGTGTCACCAGCCATCCATCATTGTGGTCTTCCTATCTCCCATGGGTGGAGTATGCCTGTAACACCCTAATCTGTTCATCTACCGGCTTATCTCCTTTTCATGTGGTGCATGGCTTCTAACCTCCCATCTTCTCCTCTCAAGAGATCGAGTCCACTGATCCGTCCGTGACTGCCTTCCTGCGCCATGTGCACCGTGTGTGGCGTGAGACCCGTGCTGCGTTGTCTCGGACAGCCAAACCAGACCATGGCTAACCGCCATCACAGACCAACTCCCCACTACAAACCCGGCCAGAGAGTTTGGTCATCGTCTAAAGACATTACACTACCAGGAGAGTCGAAGAAACTGGCACCTAAATTTATCGGTCCATACGAGGTGGAGCGGATGATAACTCCCGTCACAGTTCGACTCAAGGTACCCAAGTCCTTCAAGTCATATCCTGTCTACCATGTTTCCTGCCTAAAGCCCGTCGAGTCAAGCAACTTTAGTCCTCCACCTGTGTCTCCCCCTGCTCTGCAGCAGATTGAGGGTCATCCAGCCTTCACGGTCAACACCATTCTGGACGCTAGGAGGCGAAGCAGGGAAGGTGCAATTTCTGATCGACTGGGAGGGTTACCCCCCAGAGGATCTCTCCTGGATTTCACATTCCCTTATTATTGACAAATCCCTAATTTCTGAGTACTATCATAGATTTCCCGGTAAACCAGGAGGTACGCCAGGTGGCGTCCGTTGATTAGGGGGGGAATACATATATTTACATCTAACTCAATTTCCCAACTCATGTATAAAACAGGGTTTGTATATATATATATATATATATATATATATATATCCAGTGAAGTTGGCACGTTGTGTAAATCGTAAATAAAAACAAAATACAATTATTTGCAAATCCTTTTCCTCTTATATTCAATTGAATAGACTGCAAATACAATATACTTAATGTTTGAACTGGAACATGTTATTTTTTGCAAATATTAGCTCAGTTGAAATTTGATGCCTGCAACATGTTGGAAAAAAGCAGGCATAAGAGGCAAAAACGACTGAGAAAGTTGAGGAATGCTCATCAAACACTCAATCGGAACATCCCACAGGTAAACAGGCTAATTGGGTTCAAGTGGGTGCCATGATCGGGTATAGAAGCAGTTTCCATGAAATGATCAGTCCTTCACAAACAAGGATGGGGCAAGGGTCACCACTTTATAAACAAATGCGTGAGCAAATTGACGAACAGTTAAGAACAACATTTATCAACCAGCTATTGCAAGGAATTTAGGCATTTCACCATCTATGGTCCGTAATATCATCAAAAGGTTCAGAAAATCTGGAGAAATCACTGCACGTAAATGATAATATTACAGACCTTTGAGCCCTCAGGCGGTAATGCATCAAAAGGCATTTTCAGTGTGTAAATGACATCACCACATGGACTAAGGAACACTTCAGAAAACCACTGTCAGTAACTACAGTTTGTCGCTACATCTTTAATTGTAAGTTAAAACTCTACTATTCAAAGCGAAAGCCATCTATCAACAACACCCAGAAATGCTACCGGCTTTGCTGGGCCTGACCTCATCTAAGATGGACTGATGCAAAGTGGAAAAGTGTTCTGTGGTTTAATGAGTTCACATTTCAAATTTTCCTTGGAAACTGTGGAGGTCCCGTCCTCAGGACCATCGAGGAAAAGAAGCCCCACATTTGTTTAAAAGTGCTCTGTGATTGACTGGTGACCAATCCAGGGTGTGCCACTTCTTTAGACAAAATACCACTGAGATAGGCTCCAGTTTACCAAAAACCCTAATGAGGACAAGCGGTATCGAAAAAAAAAAAAGAATGGAAGGATGAAAAACATAATCTTGTCATCCCAGTGTAAACTGCTGGATCTGGTTGTCCACTTGCACTATGTGCCCCTGATGCATCTTTACCTCCTCTCTTCACTGCACCGCGCTGCATGGTCTCCTGCCTGCACATGCAATAAATCCTACTTATATAATTCTCCCTTCCCAAACAAAAAGTCCACAGTGCGTCATATCGCTTTGGTGGGGATTTAATGGACCACCTCCCGCTGCACAAGCACACTTCAAAAAGGCTTGAGAAAAAGCGTCAGTATTTTTCCCATCTCGCACTTTTATAATGCGCTGTGTTTTCTATGCTCACGGAGTGGAACGTGTTGCAGGTTTTATTGGTCCTAATTAACCGTGTTTCTACCCCTGTAGTTTCAAATTCAATTCAAACAATCTAATTTAATTTTAAAGTCATGATCAAAAGCAACATTGACCTTTCAACCTTTTTTGGAAATCTCTGACACCTTTTTTTGTCAAACTCGTTTTTACTGATCACGGCTGCCCCCAGAGGGCCGCTTGAAACTGTAAACAATTAATGAATATAAATGTTTAGGGACTAACCCCATGATATTATCATACAATTGCCTCTGTACTTGACTTTAATATATCTTTCTACTTGCACTGTAAAAAAACAAGTAATGTGGCTCGCTACTTTTGAATTGGTTGTATGTCAACAAGCCAGCGTCAGAAGCACAGCAAGTTTAATGTAAGAAGTAACTTGTTTACTAATGTAAGCAGGGGCACCGGAAAGGTGGGGTAAAGGAGACGGACTCTAGGGTCCCATGATGGAGGGGGGCCCAGAGAGGCCCCTAATGATGATGAAATTATAATACAGAGGGGTCCTGTAAAGATACAAGTGCCCTGTGAAGATTATTTTCATGGGGCCAAAAATCCCTAGCTGCGCCCCTGAATGTAAGCACCACACGGAAATGAGCTTGATGTCAAATAGGAAGAGGCAACATCACACAACAAACAACACACAACATGTGAATAAACACACAGGTACACACACACTCCTACTACTACTACTACTAAGAGGCAATAATGAACAACAAATCAAAGAAGTTGGAAGCCTGTAGACCCACAAATACCCCATTTGTGGACAATAACAAGAACATCAAGACCACATTCAATCTCTTTTATTAACTAAAGGTAACACAAACCAGTGAAAAGATTCAACAGAACTGCTGTCACTTCTTAGAAAATGCCGTAGCTAAGCTAACTCAGCTAAACTGAAATGCTGATCTGTCATTTGGCAACAGGAACTCAAACTAACTCTGCTCTCATGAAACGTCTCTAAACTGGATTTGCCAGATATTTGAAGTGGTTTTCAACTCACATATTAATTACTTACTTTAGTATTTGATTACATCTATTAAAAACGAATTATGTTAGTAGTTAAATACATTTTTGGGAAAGTAATGTGTAACTGTGATTAGTACCATCCATCCATCCATCCATCCATCCATCCATTTTCTACCGCCTGTCCCTGTTGGGGTCGCGGGGGATCCTGGAGCTTATCTCAACTGCATTCGGGCAGAAGGCGGTGTACACCCTGGACAAGTCGCCACCTCATCACAGGGCTAACACAGATAGACAGACAACATTCACACTCACATTCACACACTAGGGCCAATTTAGTGTTGCCAATCAACCTATCCCCAGGTACATGTCTTGGGAGGTGGGAGGAAGCCGGAGTACCCGGAGGGACCCACACAGTCACGGGGAGAACATGCAAACTCCACAGAGAAAGATCCCATGCCTGGAATGAACTCAGGGCCTTCGTATTGATAGACACATGCACTAACCCCTGTTCCACAGTGCTGCCCTATGATTAACACAATTTTAAAAAAATATTTTGCAGAACCATGATAAGAATAAAATGGCAAATTCCTCCAAACATACACAACGTCCCCCGTGGTGCACTGTGTTAGCTTGAGGCTTGTAAACACAATTTCTTTGTTTGTCACGAATATATGCAAATTAATGTTTTCATTACGTAAAATGTGTCATTTTGCACACAAAATAAAAAAAAAATATATAAATAAATACAAAATCTATATATATATATGTATATATATATATACATATATATATATATATATATACATATATATATATATATATATATATATATGTACAGTATATATTGTAGAAGGTCTCCGACCTGGATCCTCCACTTTGTCACGGACACAACACACTTTGTTCAGTGGTTCCACTTTCTTTTTAATGGTTCTTAATTTATACAACACAGTCATTTTGTTCAATACTCTTTTTTGGCTTTTCAGCTCACTCAGATTACACAGTATTGTCTCTTCCTTCCACTCCCCTGTCCGTCCGCCAGTCTCTCCCTCCTGTCGTCTCCTTTCATGATCTCCAGCCCTGCTGATAAAGGATCAGGTGATTAGATAACTCGTCCCAGCTGAGGCATCCGCTCACCTGATTGCTGCTTCGTCACTGGCTCCTGCGGATGCCCAGCCCGCAGGGAACGCGTAGGCCACGCCCCTCTCCACATGACTCCACCGCCCGATTCAGGCCGGGCAGCCGTCCGGCCGCGTCCACTTTCCCACACCTCCTCCGTGTAGGGCCGAGAGAGAAAGTCGGCCACGGCCATCTGAGCACCCGGCCTGTGAACCACCTGGAAGTTGTTAGGCTGTAGTGCCAGGTACCACCGGGTGATCCTCGCATTGGTATCCCTCATGCGGTGGAGCCACTGGAGAAGTTTGTGGTCCGAGTAGAGGCTGAAGGCGCGCCCCAACAGGGAGTAGCGGAGGGCCCCCACCGCCCACCTGATGGCGAGGCACTCCCTCTCCACCGTGCTGTACCTCGCCTCCCGGTCCGACAATTTACGGCTGAGATATAACACGGGGCGGTCGACGCCCTCCACTTGCTGAGACAGTACCGCCCCCAACCCCCGACCCGACGCGTCCGCCTGTAAACAAAAAGGGATCTTAAAGTCAGGCATGTGCAGTACCGGCTCCTCACAGAGTGCTTTTTTTACCTGCTGAAATCCCCGCTGGCACTGCTCCGTCCACTGGACCAGTTCTGGAGCACCCGAACCTCATAATCCACATCACTCACTTGCCGCGTGACCTCAAAGGGTCCTTGCCACTTTGCAAGTAATTTAGAGCTTGAAGTTTGGAGCAATACAAGCACTTTTTCTCCCGGTGTGAATTTACGCAGTTGAGTTCCCTTGTTGTACGTGCGGCGCTGACGCTCTTGAGCACGGAGCAAATTCTCGCGTGACAAGTGCCCCACCTGGTGGAGTTTTGCTCGCATGTCAAGAACATACTGTATTTCATTTTTGCTGGAGCTTGGACCCGCCTCCCAGCTTTCTTTAATAACGTCCAAGACTCCGCGAGGCCTCCGGCCATACAATAATTCAAACGGTGCAAAACCAAGCGAGGCCTGAGGTACCTCCCGCATCGTAAACATTAGGGGATCCAACCATTTATCCCAATTTTATTTGTCCTCGTGCATAAACTTACGGATCATTGTTTTCAGCGTTTTATTCAATCTCTCCACCAGCCCATCCGTTTGCGGATGATACACGCTAGTGCGGATCGCTTTTATCCCCAATAATCCGTACAGTTCTTTTATTGTGCGCGTCATAAAGGACGTGCCCTGGTCCGTTAAAATCTCTTTCGGGAGTCCAACGCGGGAAATTACCTGAAATAGTGCTTGCGCAACACTTTTGGCGGAAATATAGCACAACGGCACTGCCTCGGGATACCGCGTTGCGTAATCCACTAGGACTAAAACAAAGCGATATCACCGTGTACTAGGGTGAAATGGTTCGATGAGGTTCATGCCAATTCTTTCGAATGGAACCTCCATGAGCGGTAATGGGCATAACGGTGCCCGTGGAATGGCCGCTGGATTCACCAGCTGGCAGTCTGGGCAAGCGGCGCACCACCGGCGCACATCCGCCCGGAGGCCTGGCCAATAGAATCGGACCATGACCCGATTAAGTGTTTTATCATATCCTAAATATCCAGACATGGGATTAAAATGTGCCGCCTGGAAAACCATTTCCCGGCGGCATTTTGGCACCAACAACTGGATGTATTCCTCCCCGGTTTGCGTGTCACGGGCCACTCGGTACAGTCTATCCCTAATCACTGAAAAATGTGGGAATACCCGCGCTTTCCCCGGGCGCACCAGCCGACCGTCAATAAAGTCGACCTGGTCCCAGGCCTCGCGCAAAGTTTCATCACAGGACTGCTCGAGGGGAAAGTCCTCCGTAGGTGGCCATCGGGGAGCCGGGGAAGCCTCCCGCGAAGCCCCCGCCGGTTCCCGCTTGGCACTCCCGGATGAAACCGCGTCGCCGCTAAGAACAGCGTGGATACTCCCCTCGCCTACTGTCCGTGAATGCACCCCCACACATTGTGTCAATAATACATTAAACCCCAGCCAATTCGTGCCTAGAATTACGGGGGGCGTGAGTTGCGCGCTTACGGCAACTTAAACTCTATGCTTTTGGTTGCCATATATAATTTCTACTGGAACAATTGGATATTCGTGCACATCCCCATGGATACACCTAATTCTCACCCGTGTTGCCTGCCTCAAAACCCCGGGCCCAACCAGGTTCTGGTGGATCAGGGACTGCTTACAACCCGAATCCACCATCACCTGGTGTGTACTCCCTTGTATCCTTACCGGGACGTAGTACGTCTCCCCTGGATCGGGGCGGGTGCTGTAGGCCTGGCAACCCGCATCACCTGCCCCACCTCCATCACGGACCATTCTCTTCGCACGTGACCGGGCTGTCCGCACCCCCAACACACCGGCCCTGGCATTTGAGGTGCCCTCTGCGAGGGAAGCCCCCTCTCGGCAGTGCTGGCATCCTGAAACATGCAAACGGCATTTGGGTTATACCCTGTATTGTGCCCCCCCTTTTCGTGTGTGTGTGTGTGTGTATGTTGATTTTTCCACGTTTGGGTGGGAAACCTGGTCCTCATGACCGGGAGCCTTGGTCCTTTCGGCCCCCCCCATCGGGGGGCGAGTCGGCGGCGGGTCGCTGTGGTGGGTCCTGCGGCCGTCTTCGGGATCGTTTCCCGCTGCACCGCCAGATGTTCGTCCGCCAATTTGACAGCCGCTTTCACCGGAGGTACTTCAGTGGTACCTCACCCACGCTGAGGTTCTGGCCGGGATGCCGTCCAAAAACTGCTCCAGGATTATGGCCTCCAACATATTCTGATCTTGCCCGTTGGGCTGTAGCCACCGGGTCGCCGCATCTCTTAGCCAGTAGGCGAATACAAATGGCCGGTCATCTGGCTCCAGCCTCATCGCCCTGAATTTTCGGCGGTGGTCTTCGGAGCTGTCCAAGATAGCATGTCGGAGGTTGACATATTGCAGGCGGGCCGCTGCCGGGAGACCCAGCCCCGCCCGCTGTGCCTCCCCCACCAGGAGCGGCAGCAGTTTTGCTCCCCATTCCTCTTCCGGCCATTTGTTTGCCACTGCTGTCACCTCGAAGACGTCCAGGAATGTTTGAGGATCCTCTCCTTCTCCCATGCGCTTCATGGTCGAACCACCTCCTCCTGTCTCCGCTCTGTCCATTAACAATTTTAGCACTTGCGTCTGCTGCTGGCTCGCTGCTGACACCTGTGCCAGCACTTGCCCAAGTGCCTCGAGGGGGGTCGGTGCCGACATTTGTTTTGCGTTTTTCCTACTTGTTGGGCGCCACTGTAGAAGGTCTCTGACCTGGATCCTCCACTTTGTCACGGACACAACACACTTTGTTCAGTGGTTCCACTTTCTTTTTAATGGTTCTTAATTTATACAACACAGTCACTTTGTTCAATACTCTTTTTTGGCTTTTCAGCTCACTCAGATTACACAGTATTGTCTCTTCCTTCCACTCCCCTGTCCGTCCGCCAGTCTCTCCCTCCTGTCGTCTCCTTTCATGATCTCCAGCCCTGCTGATAAAGGATCAGGTGATTAGATAACTCGTCCCAGCTGAGGTATCCGCTCACCTGATTGCTGCTTCGTGACCGGCTCCTGCGCATGCCCCGCCCGCAGGGAACGCGTAGGCCACGCCCCTCTCCACAATATATGTATACATATATATGTGTATGTATATATATATATATACATAATTTTTCTGGGTGGAGTTTGCATGTTCTCCCCGTGAATGCGTGGGTTCCCTCCGGGTACTCCGGCTTCCTCCCACTTCCAAAGACATGCACCTGGGGATAGGTTGATTGGCAACACTAAATTGGTCCTAGTGTGAGAATGTGAGTGTGAATGTTGTCTGTCTATCTGTGTTGGCCCTGCGATGAGGTGGCGACTTGTCCAGGGTGTACCCCGCCTTCCGCCCGATTGTAGCTGAGATAGGCGCCAGCGCCCCCCGCGACCCCAAAAGGGAATAAGCGGTAGGAAATGGATGGATGGATATATATATATATATATATATATATATCTATATATATATATATATATATATATATATATATATATATATATATATATATATAGATATATATATGTCATTACCTATGGATTTTGTTGAGTATAAAAAATATAAACAATGTTTTCTACATAAATAATCATGACTCATAACAGTGTAGATAGATAGACAGACAAACACACAGGCAGACAAACAGATGGATGGACAGATATGTAGCTTGTAGGGTTTTACGGTATGCTGCTATTAGTATAGTACCATGATACTAATGAATCATATTCGGTACTATACCCCCTCTGAAAAGTACTCCGCTCCCGTCATCACGTCATGTCATTGCTGGTAAAAAGCAGACAACCATGTTCGGCAGTCCACAATCACAGAGTACTTACAAACACGGTGTGCAGACAGAAAAGGGAGAAGAAACACATTTTGCCGTAAAAACAAACGATAAATGTGACATTATAACACCAAAACACCCTCAAGAAGAAGTGCTCTAAGACATGGCTAGCAGGCGATTAATGTCCAGCCCCAGTCAGCTCGTCTCCATGGCGACAAATAAAGTAAGTTTCTTACAAGTCTTATCAATGCAGGACGAGGAATAGCTAAACGTACTTCACTACACACCGTAGCACACTGGCGCCAAAATGTAAACAAACGCCATTGTTGGATCTAAACCTAACATTCACTGTAATGATACCAACTACAGGAACGCATCTAGTTGATACTACTATGATTACGTTGATATTGTTTGGCATCGCAACAAGTGTGGATAAGTGTGTGGAGAGACACAGCCGACGGGCCGACAGCGGGCGGAGAGCAGCAGCCCGGGCCCACATGGAGGCCAGGAGGCGGGGCATGTGGTGACGAGGAGAGGCGTGACGCATGCGGAGCGACACTACAGCGGCAATCTGAGCCAGGTGCGTATACCACACACCTGCTCACAATCTCTCCATCTGCTACTAGAATATAAAAAGGGCGAGGGAGGAACGACCGAGAGGGTAGCAGTACGGAGGAGGAAAAGACAGCCAGCAGACCAAGAGCGCGACAACCCACAACGAGAGCGAGATGACGCACCCCCGCAGCAGACGCAAGCCCCGGACGCCGAAAGGCGTGCAGCGGCAGCAGACAGGCAGTACGCGCGCACTGCAAAGTGGCGCGACCAAGAGGCCAAAGGACAACAGATTTATTGAAAGAATAAATCCAAGTCAAACCTGTTATGATGCGTCGTGTGTCAAGTGTCCTCGCAACCCACACCAGCACGGCAGGAAGTCCATCACAAAGTGATTATTACATTTTAACAGAAGTGTTAAAAGAGAAAGTAAGCAGGTATTAAAAGTAAATGAACACATAGATTAATAATTCATTTTCTACCACTTGACCTTACTAATGTTGACAAAATAATAGAATGGAAAATTTCATAATATGTTACTGCATATGTCAATGGACTAAATTAAGAGCCTTTATTTGCTTACCCACTCCTAAAAGACAAGTTGTCTTGTATGTTCACTATTTTATTTAAGGACACACTTGATATAGGAAACATATGTTTAATGTACCCTAAGATTTTTTGTTAAAATAAAGCCAATAATGCAATTTTTTGTGGTCCAATTTATTTAGAAAAGTATTGAAAAGTACCGAAAAGTATCATAATAATTTTGTTACCGGTAACAAAATATTTGTATCGGGACAACACTAGTAGCTTGATGGATCTTTTCTTTAAATTGCTAAATTGACAATTAAATTAAAACAACACATATTTTTGAAAAATATATTTCCGAAATTGAATATTTTATATGAAGGTCAGGTCATTATGGTGTTCGGGCTGAAAAAATAAACTACTATAATACATATGAGGCATAGCGCCACCTACAGTAGCAGAGGCAGTGTTGCTTTCAAGATGAATCTTTAGCATAAAAAAAGCTGCAGCAGTTGAAAAGACGTGTGGGTGACCACAGACTGTACCCACATTACCTCGCGTTATCCCTTTGGTTTTCTGCAGTAGCAGCCATTGAACATAGAATCCTGTGAGACACACAGGATTCTGTGTTTGTCCCTTAGGCTGACTCCGCCCCCCCAGCGTCAAGTGCATGCTGACATACAGTTTACTTTCATTTCTGAAGGTAGACTTGAAACTCAGTCTGTTAAACAATCTGCCTGCATCCGGAGTACACGGACAGGATGTACATATAGTATTTCTGTGTGTGTGAGTGCGTGCGTGCGTGCGTGTGTGTGTGAAGCTGTCAATTTGTCATGCCCGGCTCCATCCAACATGACAGACAGCCCGTTGAGGCGTTTGCAGTTGAGAAAACAACACAACTACTGCAACTGACAAACACTTTACTTGATGCGCCTTTGCAGCCCCCCCCCCCCCCCCCACACACACACATACATACAGAACACACACCTGAGATGGACAGAAGTGTGTCCAAGATGAACGGTCTTGTTGTAGAGTGCAGACTTTATTAGAGTCCTTGCAAGTGTCATAGGAGTTCAATGTTTTCATGATGCAAAGACACAAAAGCTGGCTTGTAGCATTGCATTTAGCACGTGCTAAATAAAAGATTATTGTACCTACCATTTGGCTCAAACTGAGATTATTGCCCTCAATTAATGGATGAAGGAGTGCTCAGGGTCTAGTCCTGAAGCATATTTTAGTATTCAAAGTGAGCGCCGTGCTTTGCACAGGTTTTCCCGTGGAGAGCAGGTATGAATATTAAATTCATCAGACGATGGCGGCGTTTGTTGATTGTAAACACATCTGTCACTACTATTTAATTGGTAAACAAGTCTGACCGCTTTCTGTTTGTCCGTAAACAACCATGTTCCCCCGGACGATACGAAAGGTCATCAGAAAAGGTCGTCATATCCTGCCTCGCTTGGGGTTTCGGCAAATTGCATTTTGGGATTAAATGTGTGGATGCGTTGTACGTCCCATTGAAAAATTAAGTTTGAGGTGGGAATAAAAAAAATTCTCAGATGAATAAGCGGTAGAAAATGGATGGATGGGGAATTTACTAACATACATATACACTTTAGGTCTAGATGACATTTAGTATCTGACGTCCCAGATGTCTTCCAATCATTACCAAAAACTTAAGGTGTTGTCACATTAACATACTTTGTTTTGTAAACACACAAACAATTTTAATGTAAGACAGCTGCGATGAGGTGGCGACTTGTCCAGGGTGTACCCCGCCTTCCGCCCGATTGTAGCTGAGATAGGCGCCAGCGCCCCCCGCAACCCCGAAAGGGAATAAGCGGTAGAAAATGGATGGATGGATGGATGGATGATTTTTATGTAGTACAATTAATTGTTTTAATATTTTGACTTTTTTCTTGTAAAATACCAACTTTTCTTTCATAATCCCTGTATAATACGTTTTGAAACTCTCCAAAATATTGCAACTTTATCCTCATAAGATCGAGTATTTTTTCTCATATTATTAGCATTTTTAAAGTTTGTATTACACATTATATACAATTTTCGATTTAAAATGCTCACTTGTATTTTTATAATCATTATACCTGTGTCTTGCAGTAGTGTGGCTCTGAGTGTTCTCATCACCAGATTGGGGATTGGCGGATAGGTACGATGAAAAGGGTTGTTGTTCTGGAAATGAGTCTAATGTCAATTGAAAGGCGTGTAAATCGCCAAATTCACCCTTTTAGAGTTCGGAAATTGGTTAAAAAAACATACGGTCTTTTTTCTGCAACATCAAGGTATATATTGACGCTTACATAGGTCTGGTGATAATGTTCCCCTTTAAACAAACGGGCTGTGTGAAAGGTTTCATCACTCGCTAAAGTTAAAGTACCAATGATTGTCACACATACACTAGGTGTGGTGAAATTTGTCCTCTCCACTTGACCCATCCCCTTGTTTGGTATGACTCGGCCGGGGTTTGAATGCTGCCCTGTGGTCTAATCTCACAGACAGTGGAGGGGTTGACCGTTTACCATGGGTAATGTTGGGCCTGCGCTCTGCGCCGAAGAAGGACCTTCTGGCCTCGGCTGCTGAATTAGTCTACGGTTAGCCCTTGAGTGTGCCAGGCGACTTCCTGCCCACGACCTCAGTTCAAGAGAAAGAAATGGCCCATCGCCCTGCTGCTCAGGGGACCACCAAGCCTGTCCCCATGTATCAAGATTCCGTATGCCCAAAATCCTCCTGCCGTCAAAGTTTTTGTTCCTCCGTCATGGTGGTCATCGCTCCCCACTCCAACCTCTTTACGAGGACCCCTTTCGGGTGGTGAAAGCAGGGATCAAGAACTTTGTCATAGTCTTGGGTGGTCTGCATGAGCGGGTTACTGTTGATCGAGTAAAGCCTGCCCATCAGGACCAGGACGGCGTGACACTACCTGCTCTCCCACCTCTTCAGGGCCCGCTGCCTTCATCTGCTCTGGACCCTGCTACCTCTTTTGACAGACGGTCTGGATTGCCCGCTGTTTCGGCCTACTGCTCTCTCGCCTCATTTTCTCGACCCCCAAGAATGTATATTTATATATATTTGATATTTATTATATCAGTGTGGCTTTGAGGATCCTTTTTTGGGTGAACCATTAAATGTTTAAATGTATATTTCATTTGATGTATGTGAACCAGGTCCTCTACGATAAACTAAGATTTTCCTGTCACACACGAGCCAAACAATGGCAGTATAGTTTCCTACCCCAGGGCCCAGGCCAATTTAAAACATATTAGTGCTGCTGTTGTGTGGGGAACCAAAGTGAGAAAAGTGGCCACATCAAATATCCTGCAACAAACAGCATTAGAAAGCATCCATCAAACGGCAAAAAGCTGCTCTCTCTCTCTCTCGGCAGTTGAGTGTAACCGAGCGTTACGGACCACACTGTAGATATCATCAGAGTCACGCTCATGTTATTGAAAAGAAAAGTCACTTCTAATCCAGCTCAGTGGATGCAAAGAAGTGCTTTAGATGTGTTTGTATTTGTGTGTCAATCCACTGCACGGATCCATAATGAATAACTGCATCAGAGCCACGCAACACAAAGTGTCAACACTGAAGTGTTTGAGAGTTCGACAAGGTGTGCACATGCCAAACAGCAGCATATTTTAGTGTATTGTTCCACATGATGTGTGTGTGTGTGTGTGTGTGTGTGTGTGTGTGTGTGCGTGCGTGCGTGTGTGTGTGTGTCATTGTAGCAGTGATCCACTGACCTGACAGCTATTCCCCAGGAGTGCACACATCTCTGTCATTACTGCCCATGGTTTTTCTCAACAGTGCTCTGGAAATGTGAGCCAAAACACTCTCAGATGACACTTAAGTGTGTTGCTTTATTGTCACGTTTACGCCTCGATTTGTGTTCCATGTTCCATTTCTTTAGACAGCAAAACAGTTGAGACAGAATCAACAGCACTTCTGCAACAATTCTTAACATTTTTGAAAAAAAAAGCTGAAATTTCTTACAATTTAATAGATTGGCTTTATTTTTTTTTTACTTTTTGTCCAATTAAATTGTGTATTTTATTGCGAGACAACTTAATCAGGTTAGACATGTTTGCCTCAAGTTGTTTGTATATTTTAAAACTCGGGTGTGATGATGTGACCCCAGGGAACATGTTTTATCATTATCATTGTTATGTTCGGCGGGGGAAGGAGATGACACCAAAGCCAGAATCAGTTCAATTGGTCTATTGAACCTCTACATCAGTGGTTCTCAACCTTTTTTCAGTGATATCCCCTGTGAACCTTTTTTTAATTCAATTACCCCCTAATCAGAGCAAAGCATTTTTGGTTGAAAAAAAGAGATAAAGAAGTAGAATACAGCACTGTGTCATCAGTTTCTGATGTATTAAATTGTATAACAGTGCAAAATATTGCTCATTTGTAGTGGTCTTTCTTGAACTATTTGGGAAAAAAAATATATAAAAATAACTAAAATCTTGGTGAAAAATAAACAAGTCATTCAATTATAAGAAAATATTTCTACACATAGAAGTAATCATCAACTAAAAGTGCACTCTTCGGGGATTGTAATAGAGATCCGTCTGGATTCATGAACTTAATTCTAAACATTTCTTCACAAATTAAGAAATCTTTAACATCAATATTTATGGAACATGTCCACAAAAAATCCAGCTGTCAACACTGAATATTGCATTGTTGCATTTCTTTTCACAGTTTATGAACTTACATTCATATTTTGTTGAAGTATTAGTCAATAAATATATTTATAAAGGATTTTTGAATCTTTGCTATTTTTAAAATATTTTTAAAAAATCTCACGTACCCCTTGGCATACCTTCAAATACCCCCAGGGGTAAGCGTACCCCCATTTGAGAACCACTGCTCTAGATGAGTGTTTGGTGAGGTGCATGCTACTCTGTGTTTGGTGCAAAACGATGTGTAAGATTAACAATGTAAATGTTACCAGAGTTTGTTATATGTGCGTGAGTGTTGGATGAATCTTTCGTCAGACCAGAGGGGCGAAGCAAGACAGCAGTCCGTGGGCAAACAAGCGGTCGGGTGCTGGACAGAAGCAACGAGGTCCATGTCCATGCAGTGGTTGAGGATCAAGAAGGCAGTCTAAAATCCAGAGAGGAGTCAAGGCACACACTCCATAATGGGTAACAGGAAAGGCACTGTGGGGAACACAAAGGACATAAGACACGGGAACTGGGAAGTCACAGAGAGAGCAAGTACGCAAAGAGGGAAGCCAGAGACGGGATGCTTACTACAAGGAGTTAACTATGTTCCGACACTGGATCTTCGGGTCTGCCAGTCTTTATACTGTCTTACCTCATTATACCAAGTGCACTGATTACAGATTACCTGCAGATTTGCTGGCGCGTGGCCGTGATGCAGCCAGAGTGAGCGAAGGTGCCAGCCAAGTTTGCAGCAGAAGGCATGAGGGATTGCACATGCGCCGTGGCAATCATGCAGTGTCAGCTTCTAACCCCACTTCTAAAATCTGTGCACTACTCAACATGCACATATCCGTCATTATTCTTGACTTCCTCATTTTGATGAAAAGAAATATTAATTTTTGTTGCGTAAGTTAAAGTGGTTCTGAGTTATTGTTGCTGATCGATTTGAATGTATTATTAATCATTGAATTAATCTATTTTAATGTTACTATATCCAAAAATATTTACAGTTTAAAAAAGGATTACATATTTTTGTTTTAGTATTTCGGGCAAATTGATGCACTTCGAATCTTTTCTATTACAGACTAAAAAACTATTTTTTTTTTGTAAATTGATCTGCATTTCTTTCTCTTTTGGTTTTCTTTAATGTTAATAAGGATACAATGTTATGCAAAGGTTTACCTGTAACAATTTTATAAACAAATTACACAATTTAAAAGTCGCGACAACTAGTGTCTTTCTTTCATCCTAGAGGTGGGTGTAACAGGATTTAACTGACTTTACCATGAATTGATTAACGTGGAACCCGACCTAAACAAGTTGAAAAACGTATTCGGGTGTTACCATTTAGTGGTCAATTGTACGGAATATGTACTGTACTGTGCAATCTACTAATAAAAGTATAAATCAATCAATCAAAAACTTTCAGCCATGTTGTAGTTTTTAGCGACTCCATATGTTGTCTACTGACGGATATAAGTTTGAACTCGATGCTACTTTGTATTGGGAAAAAGAAACAGCAGAGGATGCATGTGCATGTACGAGCCAGTCTGCCTCACAAAAAAAGGGTCGAGAAAAAGAAAGAGCGTATTGACTACAATGTCGAACTCACGCAAAGCACTTTTGGGTAAATGTTCATCATAAATGAATAATCCACTGACATCGCTACCGGGGAAAAAAACGTCAGCAATTGAGCAAATTCCAAATGGCGAGTTTGCAGGAAGTATGAAGAAAGACAAGATTGTTTTATAAATATCCAATTGATTTCACATGTTTGAGACTTATGCAGATCACAAATACACAAAAACAGGTATTAATAGGTAACAAAAGTTGGTTTTGCATAATAGGTACTTTTCAGAGTTTTAAATTGTTTTCTACAAACGCAAAGTTTCTATTTCTCTTTAACATTGTTGACAAATAATTCCAAATTTGGGTTATTGAGCAGTTTTATTTTGCTGAGATAGTCAACAGAGAGCATAATTATTACACAGGTGAGAATTAAATCGGCCACAGTAGAAGACCACCCTAAAATGTGCAGTGGTACAACAGTACAATGCTAACGATGTGTAAGGTGTGAATATGCACACTGACTGCAGGAATGTCTGCCAGAGCTGTTATCCATGAACTGAAATTAGTATTCATCCATGTGGCGTTCTAGAGAATATTGGTAAGTACCCGAGAGTGACCCTCATAAATGCAGACCTGGGTTGTACGCGGTACTAAAGGATTGAAAACGGTACTATATGGCCTTTGAAAATTACCAGTATTTTTTTTTTCACCTGCATGCTGCCGTGCGGCGGAGACATTCAGAGCAGAGGAGCATCTTGGGTGTGTCAGCGCGCACACACTCACAGAGCTGACAAGGAGAAACTAAGCGGAGAAGAAAAATGTCAAATAAAAGCAATTCTACTGGTTAATAAAGAGGGTGCGTGAAGCGCGATATGCATGTATTCGGGCTTCAAAACTATTGATCAAGATTACTTTTTAAACATGGAAGTGCCACACTTCAAGTGCTGCTTTAATGCCTCACCAAATGTGGCATGATTAAAGTATGACCGCCTTTGCTGCAAACTTAGCTAATCAATTGAATAACAAGCAGTCTGATTGACAGGTAATGTAGTTAACTAGCTCCTCTGTTTTGCTCATACAGATACATAACATGTAGATACATAGAGGCCCACACAGCCGCTTGGCTTGAAGTCAAATATTAGCAGAGTTAAAACTGCCCATGTAGTGTAAACTAATGCAAGTGAAATAACTGAATTTTGTAACAAATTCTTACAATTTCTGTTTTATCTTTAACAATGTGTGTTTTACCTGCTCTTTATCTTATCTGTGTAGTTTCATCAATAGATTTGTTTTTAGCATTTACAAATGATTGTATTAGTCATAAATCATAAAGAATAATGGCAGACTATATGTAATACTGTATATAAAATTGTTCTTTGAGTGCAACAAGAAAATCCCAATTTGCTGAATTTTTAATTCTTATTTTAATCTTTTAAAATATATATTTTAGAGTGCAATAATAACCATATGTTTAACGTACCGTAAGATTTGTTTGTTAAAATGAAGCCAAAAATGTTTTTTTTGAAAGGTATTAAAAAGTATCAACATACCTTTTGGTAGCGGTACATTCACTAGGCCACTTTCAAACTAGAAATGTATATTATGTGCTGTCATCTACGAGAGTAAACATTTTCCCATTTCACCCTACAAGAATTTTAACTGGAGAAAACATTTTGCTGTAAATTGTGTATGATTTTTATGTTCGCACACACACTACACGCACTTACTGTACACACATACACATGCACACGTACACACACACACATTGACTACGGTTGTAGTATAACAACTATTAAACATATCTACTAAATAAATCAGAAGTTACTCACAAGTTACTCAATACTTTAGTATTTTTTTTTCACCTATGTCGTACTTACTCTTACCCAAGTAACTATTTCGATGACTACTTTTTTAAGTCATATTATTCTAAAGTAACATTACATTTGCTGGAGTACTTTTTGTGTACTCTACCCATTTCTGGTCTTAGATTAGCTGAAGTCCACCTTGTGGACTTAGTGGACCACGGTGGCTCTGGGCTTATGGTAGTCACAGGCAGTGATATTTTCTTTATTTTTCTTAACTTAAATTTATATGCTGAAATATTTTTTAACAAAGTTAGCACATCAGGTGTCCAAACTACGGCCTGTGGGCCAAGTGCGACTCGCCAGCGTTTTCAATTTGGCCCATAAGACGGCACAAGTTCAATCAATCAATCAAAGTGTACTTAATCACAAGTGTCTCAAAGGGCTGCACAATAACGACATCCTCGGCTCAGATCCCACATCAGGGCAAGAAAAAACTCAACCCAATGGGATATATTGGGAAATCTTGGGGAGACCACAGATGTGGTCAACCTCTGCTGCAATGGAACTCGAGTGGATCAAGTTAATAATGCGAGTTCAAAAAGTAATGTTCCTGAAGACAGTATGAGCAACACAGTTTGAAGTTTGGTTTTATTTGCATGTTTTCACAGCAATTACTTATATTGCCCAGTCCAAACAACCTTCCCTAGTCATGGCGCGAAAAATCAATCAGCACACAATGTCAAAAAATCTGATCACACATAATAACCTGCTCGCTGTACTTTGTGGAAAGTATTTAAAAAATGTCAAATCAGCCTAAGAAAATGAAATTACACAGATTTACATTGCAAGGCATGATGGGAGAATGCAAAACACTCCACATTTATCCATGTTTGACTTCTAGCTGTTTGATATGTCTGATTGATTACAAAGCTTTAAGGAGGTCGTCACGGAAATAAACAAGGTAGGAGTTGAACTTTCACATACTGTTAATATTCATTTATAATTATTATTAATTATATATCATTATATTATTAAAGTGTGTACATATATTTATAGGCTATATATATATATATTTATATATATATATATATATTAGTATATATATATATACATATATATATATATATATATATATATATATATATATATATATATATATATATATATATATGTATATATATATATATATGTATATATATTCAGTAGCTGAGATAGGCGCCAGCGCCCCCCGCGACCCTGAAGGGGAAAGAGCGGTAGAAAATGGATGGATGGATATATATTCAGGACTGTCTCAGAAAATTAGAATATTGTGACAAAGTCCTTTATTTTCTGTAATGAAACTAAAAACATGGAAATGTCCTACATTCTGGATTCATTACACATCAACTGAAATATTTCAAGCCTTTTATTATTTTTAATATTGCTGATTATGGCATACAGCTTACAGGTATGGAGATGATGATTTCATTTTCCAGCATGATCTGGCACCTGGCACTGGTGTATTGACCATGGCATTACTGTCCTCGATTGGCCTGCCAACTCCCCTGACCTGAACCCTATAAAGAATTAGTGGGGTATTGTGAAGAAGAAGATGAAAGACACCAGACCCAATAATGCAAATGAGCTAAAGGCCGCTAGTGAAGCATCCTGGGCATCCATAACAAAACAGCAATGCCACAGCCCGATTGCCTCCATGCCACACTGTATTGATGCAGTAATCCATACGAAAGGATTCCTAACCAAGTACTGAGTGCATTAAATGACATTTTCAAATGTTTGATTTTGTTTTGCTGTTATAAATCTTTTTTTTTTTACTTGGTCTGAGGAATTATTCTAATATTATGAAATAGGATTTTTGAGTTTTCTTAAGCTGTATGCCATAATCAGCAATATTAAAATAATAAAAGGCTTGCAATATTTCAGTTGATGTGTAGTGCATCCCGAATGTATGACATGTCCATGTTTTTAGTTTCATTACGGAAAATACAGGACTTTATCACAATATTCTAATTTTCAGAGACAGTCCAATATATTAGGGCTGTGAATCTTTGGGTGTCCCACGATTCGATTCAATATCGATTCTTGGGGTCACGATTTGATAACATATCGATTTTTTCGATTCGATTCGATTCTTGATTCAAAAACGATATTTTTCCGATTCAAAACGATTCTGTATTCATTCAATACATAGGATTTCAACAGGATCTACCCCAGTCTGCTGACATGCTAGCAGAGTAGTAGATTTAAAAAAAAAAAAAGCTTTTATAATTGTAAAGGACAATGTTTTATCAACTGATTGCAATAATGTATGTGTTTTAACTATTAAACAAACCAAAAATATGTCTTATTTTATCTTTGTGAAAACATTGTACACAGTGTGTTGTCAAGCTTTTGAGATGCGTTGCAAGTGTAAGTCACTGTGACACTATTGTTCTTTTTTTATTATTTTTATAAATGTCTAATGATAATGTCAATGAGGGATTTTTAATCACTGCTATGCTGAAATTATAACTAATATTGATACTGTTGTTGATAATATTCATTTTTGTTTCATTACTTTTGGTGTGTTCTGTGTCGTGTTTGTCTCCTCTCAAGTGCTGTTTATTGCAGTTCTTAGTGTTGCTAGGTCAGGTTTGGTTTTGGAATTGGATTGCATTGTTATGGTATTACTGTGTAGTGGTTTGTTGGATTGATTAAAAGAAAAAAAAAAAAATTAAAAATGAGAATCGATTCTGAATTGCACAACGTAAACGATTCGATTTGTATTTGAATTGATTTTTTCCCACACCCCTACTATATATATACGTATATATATATATATATGTATATATATATATATATATATATATATGTATATATATATATATATATATATATATATATATATATATATATATATATATATATATATATATATTCAGAATCGATTCTCATTTTTAATTTTTTTTTTTTAATTTTTTTTTTTTTTCTTTTAATCAATATATATATATATATATATATATATACATATATATATATATATACATATATATATATATATATATATATATATATTAATATATATATATATATATATATATATACATATATATATATATATATATATATATATATATATATACATACATATATATATATATATATATATATATATATATATATACATACATATATATATATATATATATATATATATATATATATATATATATATGTATATATATATATATATATATATATATATATATATATATATATATATATATATATATATATATATATAATACAGTTGCGATCAGAAGTTGTGATGACCCAACGAACCAATGGTGTCGCAAGCTCAACCTAAATAGTGCTAATTACAAACAGAAAACAGGGCTCGAAGGCAGGCGTAAAGCTGCTGCAGAAAAAGAGAAAACAGGAAGTGAAAAACCACAAAATAAGAGCGTAAGACAGGAACAAAATGTTCACCCATGGTGTGACAAGCAGTAACACGTTTGAGGCCATTGTAAGTTGACTTTTGCTAGCATATATATAATTGTTAGAGTATATACAATAAGAAAAACATGTTTTCCTGTCTTACAACAAGTTTGTGAATGAGAGGTAAAATTCCAAAATTTACAGTTCCCCTTTCAAGTCCAGTTTAAATAAGTTTTAATCTTGGAATTGTCCATGTAAGCAGACACATTCTTTCATTCATTCATTTAAATTCATTCAAAGAAGTACAACAATATTTTTGCAATGGACAAAAAAAAATACAAAATAGCAAACTTCTTGTATGACAAATGCCATGTTTGTATAAATACAGTTTTTTTTTTTTTTTTTTAAACAAATGCTGGCTTCCCCTGTAGAGCAATGCTACCCAGCTAGTTAAGCGCCCCCATTGTCCCAGTGGCCAATCAGAGCACTGCTCAAAAAAGCAAGCAACATCACCAATAAGCAGATCACTCTCATGCGCGTTAAATTGGAGCAGTCTTGCATTTAATTTACTAAATAAAAATTTGATGAAAGCAGCAATATTCAAATTGATGTATTTTCTTAACTGAAATAATACATTTACTGTGATTTCCAGATGCTTGTGGAAATCACACATGAATACTTTAAGAGAAGGACACGCGTAATTGCACCTCTTTGGGATACAACACTTCTCAGACAGCAAGATAACTTTCGACTGTTGTCCATTTGTTGAAGGAGAGACAACGAGAATGCGGGCTCCCGTGATTGTGATAAAAAAGGTAGCGTGTGCTTTGTATTACCTAATCGACGAGGGAAGACTATGGAAAACAGCAAATGCATTGTGACAGGCAAAACAGACTGTATCAGTTATTGTCCGCCATGTATTTTTTGCCGACTCAATGTCTAGGTCCAGAGTATATAACGTCACCAAAAACAAATGGACAATGAAGGTGAAGACAAAAGAGTGAGGATTGCCCTGACCAAATATCTAGATCCCTAGATTGATTGATGTAAAATGTTCTTTATCACATTGTTTACTTCCACATGTCCATTAAAGATTTGATTAATGTATGATGGCTCAGGTGTGATTCACTACATTAGGGCCCCACAGCACACTGGATTCTAGTTAATTGAAATACCACAACACTGGATATTGTTCAGATAAGTTACATTTAATTTAAGAGCTTGCACACAAAGCAACACTGGAGATGACTATGACGTGTGCATTTTCCCTGCATGCGTATTAGGTCGCTCTGCGCTGGCAGACAGAGGGTTGAGGGGGTCTTAAACGATGGCATTGTGTGTGTGTGTGTTTGTGTGCGTGTGTGTGTGCACAAGGAAAAGGTTAGGTGGGTTTTACCCTGGATAACCTTAGTGAAGATGGGGCATTAGACTGGTCAAATCAAGTCTATCTACAACGAACGAGTCCAGGAGATAATGATTCAACCCTGTCTGAAATGCATAAATAGGAGCCTGATTGGCAACCAAGAACAGGTGTGTCCTTGTTTCCAATCAGGGACAGGTGTGCAAGACAGCACTAAGTAGCAGATAGGAAATAAATAAAAGCACTGGAGAGGAACACAAACACCACACATACAGGAAAAAAACAACACAAGGCCACAACTGTCACAGAGACCATGACTTGAAGTTAACACAAGACAATGGTGGCCATTGAGGAAGAACATCATTAAATATACAAAAAAAACCCCACTGGAGGTTGTGACAGGAAACAGCTAGAGAGAGACGATAGAGTGTGAGCCTCGAACGTGGAGATACACAAATCAGGATGAGGTGTCTGCGAGTATGTAATGGAGTTACTGCCAGGAACCAGTTATCATGCATGAGGAACCGCCGTCTCCCAGCTACCATCAATCAGCCACAGTAGCAACTAGGGTTGTACGGTATACCGGTATTTGTATAGTAGCGCGATACTAATGAATCATATTCGGTATTATACCACCTCTGAAAAATACCAGTCCGCCCGTAACGACTTAGTATCGGATGTGTGGTATCATCCAAAACTAATGTAAAGTTGCAAACAACAGAATAAGTGATTATTACATTTTAACAGAAGTGTAGATAGAACATGTTAAAAGAGAAAGTAAGCTGATATTAACAGTAAATGAACAAGTAGATGAATAATTCATTTTCTACTACTTACCCTTAATAATTTTGACAAAAGAATAGAATGGAAAATGACACAATATGTCACAGCATATGTCAGCGGCTAAACTGGGAGCCTTTGTTTGCTTACTTACTACTAGAAGACAAGTTGTCTCGTATGGTCACTATTTCATTTAAGGACAAACTTGCAATAAGAAACATATGTTTAATGTTCCCTAAGATTTTTAGTTAAAATAAAGCCAATAATGCAATTGTTTGTGGTCCCCTTGAGTTTGAGTTTATTTGGAACATGCATGCATACAACATGATACATCACAATTTCGAGTTTCGAGTTTGTCTTTTCAACATGTTCAAAAAGGAGTAAGAAGAAGCAGAGTTTATTCAATCCTACCCCCTTTACTTTTACATAACAGTTGCTAAAACTTTTCTTCACTTCTTGTTCTCAATTTATTCACAATATACTCCATAAGTAATCACAATAAAAATAAATAATAATTGGTTAAGTAAGTTATATTTCATATGATGAGATAAATAAGATTATTTTGAGAAAGAATGAATGGATGGATGAATACATTCAGAATGTTTATCATGGTTCTTCTTCTTTGTACTTTGGAAACACTTTAAGTTTGAGCAGTTTCTTGTTCCCTTTATTTAAAAAAGTACCGAAAAGTATCGGAATCATTTTGGTACCGGTACCGGTATCAAAATATTGGTTCCCGGACAACACTAGTAGCAACAGTACTGATTAGTGGCAGGTGCACCCAACTGCAGGAGAGAGAGGTAGAGCGAGCTAAACAAACAACAGGTGATGATAACAACATTGTATACAATACACTCATCCGCACAATTCATGCTGGCAGAGCAGGTTGCTCCTTATCGGTTACACCAGTGGTTGTCAACCTTTTTACAGTGATGTACCCCCTGTCAACCTTTTTTTTTAACTCAAGTACCCCCTAATCAGAGCAAAGCATTTTTGGTTAGAAAAAGAGATAAAGATGTAAAATACAGCTCTATGTTATCAGTTTCTGATTTGTTAAATTGTATAACAGTGCAAAAATATTGCTCAGTTTTAGTGGTCTCTCTTGAAATATTTGGAAAAAAAGATATAAAAAAAAACTAAAAACTTGTTGAAAAATAAATAAGTGATTCAATTATAAATATAGATTTCTACACACTGCGATGAGATGGCAACTTGTCCAGGGTGTACCCCGCCTTTTGCCCGATTGTAGCTGAGATAGGCACCCTCCGCGACCCCCAAAGGGAATAAGCGGTAGAAAATGGATGGATGGATTTCTACACACAGAAGTAATCATCAACTTAAAGTGTCCTCTATGGGGATTGTAATAGAGATCCATCTGGATTCATGAACTTAATTCTAAACATTTCTTCACAAAAAAATGAATCTTTAACATCAATATTTATGGAACATTTCCACAAAAAATCTAGCTGTCAACACTGAATATTGCAGTGTTGCATTTCTTTTTACAGTGTATGAACTTATATTTATATTTTGTTGAAGTATTATTCAATAAATATATTTATATAGGATTTTTGAATTGTTGCTATTTTTAGAATATTTTAAAAAAATATCATGTATCCCTTGGCATACCTTCAAGTACCCCCAGGGGTACGCGTACCCCCATTTGAGAACCACTGGGTTACACCATTGGTTCTGTTGCTGCTAAGTTGTGCAAAAGACATGTTATTAAATGATCCTTTCCACTTTCTCAAGCACTCCGAACCATTACAAAAGTCAAAAATCAGGTTGTCATTTACAAACGTTTGACATTTAATATTTCTTTCTTCAATAATTAAAACGGGAAATAAACACCCCTGCAACAATTAGGACATTGACAGTCGTAATAACAATTTCGAATTCAATTACCACATTTTTCGGACTATAAGTCGCAGTTTTTTTCATAGTTTGGCCGGGGGTACGACCTATATTCAAGAACGACTTATGTGTGTGATTATTAACACATTATCGTAAAATATCAAATAATATTATTTAGCTCATTCATGTAAGAGACTAAACGTATACAATTTCATGGGATTTAGCAACTAGGAGTGACAGATTGTTTGGTAAACATATACCATGTTTTATATAACATAGTTATTTGAATGACTCTTACCATAATATGTTACGTTAACATACCAGGCACGTTCTCAGTTGGTTATTTATGCGTCATATAACGTACACTTATTCAGCCTGTTGTTCACTATTCTTTATTCATTTTAAATTGCCTTTCACATGTCTATTCTTGGTGTTGGGTTTTATCAAGTAAATTTCCCCCAAAAATGTGACTTATACTCCAGTGCGACTTATATATATTTTTTTCCTTCTTTATTATGCATTTCGGCAGGTGTGACTTATACTCTGGATCGATTTATACTCCGAAAAATAAGGTGAATGGTTAGTTTCAATTGACACACCACCAGCTTTAGTATTTTGTGAGAACTTTTTGGTATTAAGGTTGTTTGTAATACGCACCTTTGTAGGTGCTATTCAAAATAAGATTTAAAAAAATAATCTTGATTTTCCAATCAAATATTTGTGGTGGTTAATACACACACACACACACACACACACACACACACACACAAGCACGCACGTGCACACACTACACACACACAGCCTGGTAAAGGATTGTTCTGCTCAGCACCTTCACATCTGATTAATTGACTTGTCAGCACTGTATTTTTATCCTGTTCCCCTGTGTATGAATGTATGCGAGAAAGTGTGTGTGTGTGTGTGTGTGTGTGTGTGTGTGTGTGTGTGTGTGTGTGTGCGTGCGTGCAGTCCTTCCTAGTGTCCTTTCTGCACTGGTGTTACTCCCTAGGCGCTACGGCAACACAATCCATGTGCATTTTTGCAATGTGGGCAAACCTACGCTCATTCTCCTGTTGTGTGCTGCTGAACTGACTGGCCCGTAGCTACTTCCTGGTCTTCTTCCTGTGTCCTAAAGGTATGCGTGTTTTCCTAAAATTACCCTAAAAAAAATAACCTTCACACACACAAGGACTTTCCGACATCATTTGCTCTCTCATATAAAGCCGTGTTATGCAACATGTGTTGCTCTGCAATTTGTATTGCTATTAGCAGAATAATACAAGAGCTGCAAGGTTGATTTCCATGAAACACATAGTAGTGTCAGGCTTTTTTCCCCTGACAGTTTGTCTATGTTTTAGTTTTTTCCTCTGCATTTGTCTGTTTCCTCCGTGTTTAGTATCTCCTCTCTTTAGTTCCTGTCTAGTGCTCTTGTCTTGTCAGCTTCCTGTCTTGTTCCCTGAGTGCTGTGTTCCTCCTCAGCTGCGGCTGATTGGCACCTGGCCACACCTCTTGCCAATCAGCCAGCTCCTATTTGTACCTGCTTTGTGTTGTGTCAGTTGCTGCATCATTGTATTGTCATTTGTATTGTCGTTGCCACATGTCGCTCTTGTCGTGTCGTTTTGTTACAGCTACTACCTGTCGTGCTACATTTTGTCCTGGTCGTCGTAGCAGTAAGCTGTTTCTGTTAGCATTAGCCATTTCCAGTTTTTCCTGTTTGCTACCCGCTAGCTTCCACGCTAGGTAAATTTTTGTTTCTTGCTAGCTTCTATACTAAAGACCCTTAGTTTGTTATTCTACCCATGTGCGCGCTTTTTGTTTGTACCCTTTGTCTGTTCTAGTTCTAGTATTTTGAATTTAAAACATGTTTTCCCATTCAATGCCTGCCTCCTTCTCTGCATCCTGGGGTTTGACATCAAATAACTGTGACAAGTAGGAAGAACCCTTTAATTTGAATGTACTTTTAATTTGGAATGTGCAGTAAGAATCAGTAGGCCTATGGAGCACCATCTTTATACTTTCAACAAAACAGCTGAACAGCTGCCTATGATCAGCCACCTACATATTTTAATTTACATTTTTTAACCCTCTCCCCTTCTGCCTCCCTGTAACATATGTCTGATCTCGAATGGGATTGTGCTGAAAATCTGAATTTCCCCTCGGGGATTAATAAAGTATTTATGATTCTGATTCTGAGAGTTGAAAAGTAATACTCTATTAACCCAATATAAGACAATCACAGCTTGCAAGAAAACAACTATATAATTTTAAATTTGGTTTGGGGACTTATACTTTTAAGTAAAATGGTTAAAAAACTGGGGATAGGTTGATTGGCAACAGTAAATGGGCCCTAGTGTGTGAATGTGAGTGTGAATGTTGTCTGTCTGTCTGTGTTGGCCCTGCGATGAGTTGGCGACTTGTCCAGGGTGAACCCCACCTTCCGCCCGATTGTGGCTTAGATAGGCAACAGCGCCCCCCGCAACCCGGAAAGGGAATAAGCGGTAGAAAATGGATAGATGGAAGGGTTAACAAACTTCTTGGTGCAGTAAAAAAGAGGGGGTTTGTTATATTCTGGTAAATACATAAACCGCAGATTCAGAGGCGCAGTGCGGATTTGCAACACATTTAGTTATTATAAGGCAACAGAAGGACTACCGTATTTTTCGGATTGTTAAGTCGCTCCTGAGTATACGTCACACCGGCCGAAAATGCATAATAAAGAAGGAAAAAATCATATATAAGTCGCACTGGAGTATAAGTCGCATTTTTGGGGGAAATGTATTTGATAAAATCCAACACCAAGAATAGACATTTGAAAGGCAATTTAAAATAAATAAAGAATAGTGAACAACAGGCTGAATAAGTGTACTGGGAGACTTCAACGCTCACGTTGGCAACGACAGTGAAACCTGGAGAGGCGTGATTGGGAAGAATGGCCGCCCGGATCTGAACCCGAGTGGTGTTTTGTTATTGGACTCTTGTGCTCGTCACAGTTTGTCCATAACAAACACCATGTTCAAACATAAGGGTGTCCATATGTGCACTTGGCACCAGGACACCCTAGGCCGCAGTTCCATGATCGACTTTGTAGTTGTGTCATCGGATTTGCGGCCTCATGTTTTGGACACTCGGGTGAAGAGAGGGGCTGAGCTTTCTACCGATCACCACCTGGTGGTGAGTTGGCTGCGATGGTGGGGGAGGATGCCGGACAGACCTGGGAGGCCCAAACGCATTGTGAGGGTCTGCTGGGAACGTCTGGCAGAGTCTCCTGTCAGACAAAGTTTCAATTCCCACCTCCGGAAGAACTTTGAACATGTCACGAGGGAGGTGCTGGACATTGAGTCCGAGTGGACCATGTTCCGCACCTCTATTGTCGAGGCGGCAGATCGGAGCTGTGGCCGCAAGGTAGTTGGTGCCTGTCGGAGCGGCAATCCTAAAACCCCTTGGTGGACACCAGCGGTGAGGGATGCCGTCAAGCTGAAGAAGGAGTCCTATCGGGTCCTTTTGGCTCATAGGACTCCGGAGGCAGTGGACAGGTACCGACAGGCCAAGCGGTGTGCAGCTTCAGCGGTCGCGGAGGCAAAAACTCGGACATGGGAGGAGTTCGGGGAAGCCATGGAAAACGACTTCCGGACGGCTTCGAAGCGATTCTGGACCACCGTCCGCCGCCTCAGGAAGGGGAAGCAGTGCTCTATCAACACCGTGTATGGTGCGGATGGTGTTCTGCTGACCTCAACTGCGGATGTTGTGGATAGGTGGAAAGAATACTTCGAAGACCTCCTCAATCCCACCAACACGTCTTCCTATGAGGAAGCAGTGCCTGGGGAATCTGTGGTGGACTCTCCTATTTCTAGGGCTGAGGTCGCTGAGGTAGTTAAAAAGCTCCTCGGTGGCAAGGCCCCAGGGGTGGACGAGATCCGCCCGGAGTTCCTTAAGCCTCTGGATGCTGTGGGGCTGTCTTGGTTGACAAGACTTTGCAGCATCGCGTGGACATCGGGGGTGGTACCTCTGGATTGGCAGACCGGGGTGGTGGTTCCTCTCTTTAAGAAGGGGGACCGGAGGGTGTGTTCCAACTATCGTGGGATCACACTCCTCAGCCTTCCCGGTAAGGTTTATTCAGGTGTACTGGAGAGGAGGCTACGTCGGATAGTCGAACCTCGGATTCAGGAGGAACAGTGTGGTTTTCGTCCTGGTCGTGGAACTGTGGACCAGCTCTATACTCTCGGCACGGTTCTTGAGGGTGCATGGGAGTTTGCCCAACCAGTCTACATGTGCTTTGTGGACTTGGAGAAGGCATTCGACCGTGTCCCTCGGGAAGTCCTGTGGGGAGTGCTCAGAGAGTATGGGGTATCGGACTGTCTTATTGTGGCGGTCCGTTCCCTGTACGATGAGTGCCAGAGCTTGGTCCGCATTGCCGGCAGTAAGTCGAACACATTTCCAGTGAGGGTTGGACTCCGCCAAGGCTGTCCTTTGTCACCGATTCTGTTCATAACTTTTATGGACAGAATTTCTAGGCGCAATCAAGGCGTTGAGGGGTTCCGGTTTGGTAACCGCAGGATTAGGTCTCTGCTTTTTGCAGATGATGTGGTCCTGATGGCTTCATCTGACCGGGATCTTC
The DNA here is from genome assembly GCF_033978795.1 of Nerophis ophidion. NCBI lineage: Eukaryota > Metazoa > Chordata > Actinopteri > Syngnathiformes > Syngnathidae > Nerophis > Nerophis ophidion. Next base: position 34,338,320 of record NC_084621.1, on the reverse strand, counting down.
AGCTCTCGCTGGATCGGTTCGCAGCCGAGTGTGAAGCGGCCGGAATGAGAATCAGCACCTCCAAGTCCGAGTCCATGGTTCTCGCCCGGAAAAGGGTGGAGTGCCATCTCCGGGTTGGGGAGGAGACCCTGCCCCAAGTGGAGGAGTTCAAGTACCTAGGAGTCTTGTTCACGAGTGAGGGAAGAGTGGATCGTGAGATCGACAGGCGGATCGGTGCGGCGTCTTCAGTAATGCGGACGTTGTACCGATCCGTTGTGGTGATCTACGTTCCCATCCTCACCTATGGTCATGAGCTTTGGGTCATGACCGAAAGGATAAGATCACGGGTACAAGCGGCCGAAATGAGTTTCCTCCGCCGTGTGGCGGGGCTCTCCCTTAGAGATAGGGTGAGAAGCTCTGCCATCCGGGAGGGACTCAAAGTAAAGCCGCTGCTCCTTCACATCGAGAGGAGCCAGATGAGGTGGTTCGGGCATCTGGTCAGGATGCCACCCGAACGCCTCCCTAGGGAGGTGTTTAGGGCACGTCCAACCGGTAGGAGGCCACGGGGAAGACCCAGGACACGTTGGGAAGATTATGTCTCCCGGCTGGCCTGGGAACGCCTCGGGATCCCCCGGGAAGAGCTAGACGAAGTGGCTGGGGAGAGGGAAGTCTGGGTTTCCCTGCTTAGGCTGTTGCCCCCGCGACCCGACCTCGGATAAGCGGAAGATGATGGATGGATGGATGGATATATGATGCATAAATAACCAACTGAGAAGGTGCCTTTTATGTTAACGTAACATATTATGGTAAGAGTCATTCAAGTAACTATAACATATAGAACATGCTATAAGTTTACCAAACAATCTGTCACTCCTAATCGATAAATCCCATGACATCTTCTTCCTCGATGTCGCTTCTAAACAACTCTGCCAACTGCAAAGGTATGCACGCTTCCTCTTGTCGTTTTCTGCTGCATATTTCACTACGTCCATCTTGTAATCTGCAGTACATGATTTCCTTTTCGATGCTATTTTTGTTCAGCCCCTCTCAGTTTTTCTAAGTCACCACCAACGATGAAATTATCCATTTTAATAGCCACGGCAGTAGCATATAGCATATAGCAGTTAGCATCACATGACCCACAATGAACTTCTGCCATGACCCTCCCCCGCCGAATTCTTATTGGTTGACGTGTGTGTGACGATTGCTGACATGTGTGTGACTGTGACAGTTTGACCCCATACTGTCACTGATTGACCTTTGGCTTCCTCTCAAACCATGCACATTTGTTAAGAAGCTCAACATTGACACACTACAAACAGCATGCTCCACAAACAAGTTGCAACCTGTCACTCACCATGGCTCTGAAGGTGTGGCTAAAAGAGTCAGGAAGGGGCTGAGGCCTTTATGTAGGTGAGCACACCTGCTTGGACTAATTAGGCCTAATTTGGGCCAAACCATGATTGTCAGTAACTGGGTGTTGAAGAGGGACACTGGACATTTGAAAGTTGTGTTTTCTAAGCCTGAATACACTGGGTACAAAAATGACTGCTTTACAAATACAAAAGTACAATGTGAATACTTTTTAGACATGTGATAGTTACTTATGGTGTAAATTACAAAATAACTGATTTCTTAATTCCCCCTGTCAAATTGGTCTCAGCTAGTGGGCGGGGCTATGGGCTTTTTAAGTGGGGAAAATGCCATGTTTCTGCCAGTCTGTTGTCTGTCACTGCCAGAGGAGGTTGTTTGTCCTGACCAAGAGTTTCGAGGTTCATACATCAAACCAACTACTGAGATTGTGGGTGTTTTGTCTTCCTGTTTTTGTTCACCTCCTGACACTTTTTGGGATTTCAAATAAATGTTTGTAAACCGTTACCACTGCGTGCCTTGCCATCCTTGATTTAAAGTCCAGTTTGCAAAGATTACATTACCTTCACCCGAGGCGGGGTGTGACATATGGTGCAGTGGTGGGATGGCAAGCCGCAGAGTTTACAAACATGGCAGAGGGCAGGCCAGAACTGGTTTGAGATCCCAAGTGTCGGAGGTGGCAATGACAGAGGAGACTGATGAGATGGCTGGTCGAGGGGCCACGGCGATGAGGCTGGACCGGACGACTATGGCGGAGGAGCGCGATGTTGGATGGATAACCGAGCAGTCTGAAGAAGACGTCAAAGGTTTTGAGAACTCTGGGGCTAGGTGGTCTGCTGAGCCACCAAGGACTGAAAGAGTGCTAGGTGATCCTACTCTGTTTAACATGTTCCAATACTTTTTAATTGGACAGCAACGTAGGGAAGTTTTTTTAGCCCGTGAACTCCAGGAGTTAAAAACTGTCTGTACAAGGCCTAGCCTAGATTACTCACTCACTAACCAAAATGCTAACCGTCCTGATAATAGTCGTTGTGAGCAGTCACCCAAACCCAGAACTCTCCCACATCTAACTTCTAGTCCTCAAGCGTCGCCGTCCAGGGATGCCTTGCCACCTGACCATCATCTCCGAAAAGGCCCAAAGATGTTCCCTTTCCAGCAGGGTGAGGACATTGAAAACGTTCTTGTCCGCTTCGAGCGCATCGCTCGCACCTGGGGCTGGCCTCAGTCTGATATCTCTCCTGAGACTTATGGGCTCCAGTTCCGGTCAACCTACATTCCCCCTGGTGAACCCCCCAAGGAGACTTACAAAAGACTCAAAGGTCTCTACCGAAGATGGATCAAGCCAGAGCAGCGTTCCAAAGAAGACATCGCAGAGCTTTTCATTCTGGAGCAAATCCTTTGCATGCATCCCAACGAAATTAAGGTTTGGGTCAAGGAACACGAGCCAGAAGACGGACTTACTGCCGCTAAACTTGCAGGCCAGTACTTGAATGCTCGTAAAGGACTCCGAATGCCAAGGCAGCAGAACAACCGTGTAGCAGCCCAAGGTGCAACCAACCTGTCAAACCAAAGAGGTGTGCAGAAAGCAGGTGGTTACAGCACCTCAGGGGACAACAGACGTTTCCCAAGACAGAGTCCAGTGAAGGATCTCATCTGCTACCACTGCCAACAGCCAGGGCATCGAGCCCCAGTCTGCCCGTTGAAAGGTCCCAAGCTGTCCAGCTTCTGTCAGGTTCCCCATCCCTCTGTGCCAGCTTCGGTCATGGCACCTGCTCTTGCACCCAATCCTGAACCTGAGGCCAAACCTAACATGATGGCAGCTTGTGTTAATGGCCGTCAAGTGCAAGCACTGTTGGACAAAGGAAAGGCGTCCCAAATGTACCACATTAACTTTCTGAAGGAATGGAAGGAGAGGAAATCCTCTGAGGAAGAAAATGATGTCCAGGCCAGTCAAGTACCCACTCAAAGAAAGGATTTGCAAGAGGAAACAGTGATGCTGGCACGTGACGTGGAAATGGAGGATGATGTGGAGGAGACAGATCTGTCCATGCTCACTACACCACAGAAACCTGATGTAAGTCACTTGTCTCCACAATCTGCCCTTAAACTTTGGCAAGTGTGTGAAGAATTCCCAGTATTGTTCAGTGGAAAGCCAGGAAGAAATCCACTAATTGAACATGTCATTCATTTAAAAAACCCTACACCTATCCGTCAGCGCCCATACAGAGTGCCTGAGCGGATGGTGGAGCCCCTCAACCATGAAATCCAAACCATGCTGGATCTCGGAGTGATTGAACCCTCAAACAGTGAGTGGTGTAACCCCATTGTCCTTGTTCCTAAAAAAGACAACACAGTAAGAGTATGTAATGACCTTCGCAAAGTAAATGCCGTTTCTAAATTTGATGCTTATCCCATGCCACATATTGATGAACTTCTTGAGAAGCTCGGCAAAGCTGTGTTCATCACCACCCTTGACCTGTGTAAGGGATACTGACAAGTCCCTTTAAAGAAGGAGTCAAGGGAGTACACTGCCTTCCGTGGCCCAAAGGGTCTCTATCATGACACTGTTATGCCGTTTGGACTCCACGGAGCCCCCGCAACCTTTCAACGGCTAATGGATCGTGCTCTGCAGGGGTGTGGCCAGTTCTCTGCTGCATATCTTGATGATGTGGTGGTTTTCAGCACTTCCTGGGAAGACAACCTCGCTCACCTGCGTCAAGTCCTGCTTCGGATCCATTCTGCCGGGCTCACTCTTAACACCCAGAAAGGTGAGTGGGGCAAAACTGAGGTGTGCTACTTATGTTACCATCTTGGCAACGGGCAGATACGTCCTCAGGTGGACAAGGTGAAGGCAATCCAAAACAGTCCTACACCCCGAACAAAGAAGCAGGTCCGGTCATTTTTGGGGCTTTCTGGGTGGTACAGAAGATTTGTGCCCCACTTCTCTACCATCACAGCTCCTCTTGTCGAACTGACGACCAAAGCATCCTCTAATCCAGTAAAATGGACAGAAACCTGTGAAACTGCCTTCAAGAAGGTCAAAGCCATTCTATGCTCTTCCCCAGTCTTACGGAGTCCTGATTTCAACCAACGATTCCTTGTTCAAGTTGATGCCTCCGGTGTGGGGCTTGGAACCGTCCTAGCCCAAGGAAAGGAGGGCGAGGAACAACCACTTCTCTATCTGAGCCGTAAACTGCATCCCAGAGAAACTAGGTACTCTGCCGTCGAAAAGGAATGTCTTCCCATCAAGTGGGCTTTGGACAGCCTACGTTATTACCTTCTGGGACGGACTTTTGATCTTGAAACGGACCACCGGGCATTGAGCTGGATCAACTCCATGAGAGATAAGAATTCCCGTGTCACCGGATGGTACTTGTTGTTACAGCCCTATTGCTTCAATATCACACATCGAGTTGGCAAAACTAACTTGCTAGCTGATTACTTGTCTTGTCTCCATGAACTTGCTGTCGCTGGAGAGGAGGGAGGTAATGTCACAGTTTGACCCCATACTGTCACTGTTTGAGCTTTGGCTTCCTCTCAAACCATGCACATTTGTTAAGAAGCTCAACATTGACACACTACAAACAGCATGCTCCACAAACAAGTTGCAACCTATCACTCACCATGGCTCTGAAGGTGTGGCTAAAAGAGTCAGGAAGGGGCTGAGGCCTTTATGTAGGTGAGCACACCTGCTTGGACTAATTAGGCCTAATTTGGGCCAAACCATGATTGTCAGTAACTGGGTGTTGAAGAGGGACACTGGACATTTGAAAGTTGTGTTTTCTAAGCCTGAATACACTGGGTACAAAAATGACTGCTTTACAAATACAAAAGTACAATGTGAATACTTTTTAGACATGTGATAGTTACTTATGGTGTAAATTACAAAATAACTGATTTCTTAATTCCCCCTGTCAAATTGGTCTCAGCTAGTGGGCGGGGCTATGGGCTTTTTAAGTGGGGAAAATGCCATGTTTCTGCCAGTCTGCTGTCTGTCACTGCCAGAGGAGGTTTGTTCAGTTTAAAATTTTGGCCCACTCTGTATTTAAGTTTGACACCCCTGTCCAAGATGATCCCTTGCTGGCCTAACTATGGACTGGACTCTCACACTATTAACCAGATCCCCTCAACGTCCATTGCACCAGTCGCCCAGGGGGGTCCCCACATCCTTGGTTCACTCCAAGGTTTCTCACTGTATCACATTGGGTTAAGTTTTTACTTGCCCTGATGTGGGATCTGTGCAGCCCTTTGAGACACTTGTGATTAAGGGCTATATAAATAAACTTTTATTGATTGATTGATGTTGGAACTCATTTTGATGGAACCACATCTCCCTAGCGGTGCCAGCACTCGTGCAGCCGGGTACCTCCTGGTGACCCTTGCACCATCACGTGAAACACTTATTATCTTGGTATTAATTTGTGATGCTTGCTGTAAAAAGTAGACAAGAATGGTTGTGCATCGACTCATTTTCAGCAGATATTTATTGATATATAAGCTTTGCACTATTCCAAAACGAAATACTTTCTATGGTATTGTCCCTTGAGAAGATATAATACATGCTTGTATTGACTTTTATGTGATGCCCTACATACTGCAAGGGCATGAGTTGTTCAAAGCTGGTAAATGCGTCATTCGTGTTGTTGAGAATGCAAACGCAGTAGGCAACACCCTCCACCACGCGGCACCGATGGAGATCTCCGCCATTAAACTATTAAAAACAATAAACATCTGCTTTCTCTCGACCACACATTACCACAATGTGTCACAGCATTTGCTAATTAAAAACTTCACAGAAGCTTTCACACACACTGAGGCATTAGAGCACACACACACACACACACACACACACACACACACACACTCTCACACACACACACATTTGAGAGTTTGAGGACATTAAGAGAAACATATAAAGAACTTCAAAAGTGCCGTCTTCTAACCTCCCACTGGGGCAATCTCAGCTCTTTTCTTACCTCCAGAGCCAATCAGGGAAAAGCTAAATGAGCCTCAGTCATCAGAGGACTGACTTGATTGGTTTGGGCCTTTGTGGATGTGATAGGACGTCTCAGGGAAACACATTCCTTTCAAAACCCAAAGCAGGAGTTTTTATTTATTCTTTTTTTTTTCCTCAGCTCTGCATGACTTTGTTTGCTTAGGCTCATTTAAACACAGCTCTTGAAGGGCAGCTGGAGTCAGATGAGCACAGATGCAGCAGGAGATACCAGACATTTAATTGATGTATTATCCCGCTTTATGCAACTGCTATAACAGCTCTCACTATGCTGTAATGCAATTGTAAGCATAGTTATATACAGTGGTAACTTGGTTGTTGTTTGCATATAAGAATTGATTTCAGTAGTGTTTCTCACCTTTTTTTTTTTTTTCATTAAAGTGCTATCGATATCATAAGCCCGGTGGTGGCTTATGGAGGCTCTAGAAAAAAAACAAAAAACATCATCCTGCATTGTCAATGCATAAGATTCCTTGTTTGAGCACTGTGTTCAGTGGAATGACACGTGATTATGTTTCCCCGTACGATAACTGAAATGGTTTAAAACAACCTGGGGTACAATGTAGGGTAACGTTATGGGAGAATATCGAATTGTGCAAAAATATGCGGCATTAAAAGTTGTGGTATCACTGATAATGTGTATTATATTACAGCAGGGCTAGGCAAGATGGCTGAACATTGTATCACGATATAATTCATGGGTGTCAAACTCTGGCCCGCAGGCCATATTTGGTCCGCCGTTGTAATTTCATTTGGCCCTTGAGACAATATCAAATAATACTCATACTTGCTAACCCTCCCGATTTTCCCGGGAGACTCCAGAATTTCAGTGCGACTCCCAAAAATGTCCCGGGGCAACCATTTTTCCAAATTCCTCCCGATTTCCAACCACCCAGGCAACAATATTTGGAGCATGCCTAAAAGGCACTACCTTTAGCGTCCTCTACAACCTGTCGTCACGTCCGCTTTTTCATCCATACAAACAGCGTGCCGGCCTCGCCACATAATAAATACAGCTCTAACATAAAGATAAGTGAATGCAAGTCATACTTGATGAACAGCCATACTGGTCACACTGAGGGTATAAAAAAAATATAACACTGTTAAAAATATGCACCACACTGTGAGCCCACACCAAAAAAGAACGACAAACACATTTCGGGAGAACCTCCGAACCGTAAAACAACATAAACACAACAGAACAAATACCCAGGAGCCCTTGCAGCACTAACTCTTCCGGGACGCTGTTAGGACTTCGCATGGCTGCAGTTGTGTGACCTCAAGTATGCAAGAATCCAGGAGAGCAGAAAGCAGGTAAGATGATTTTAATTTCATCAAAGTAAACAATACATACAGAAAGCAGTCTTGCATGGAGATGTTCCCAACATGGTTTTAACTTCGAGCACTGAGGAGTGCTCGAGTGAAATATAAATAGACCTATGTTGATTGACAGCAGCTGTGGACCGCTGCCAATCAACGGCGCGTGAGAGAAAAACAGTGCTCAGAGGAGTAAACAGGTAGTACAACAAAATAAGAGCACTGAACAGGAAATAAAGTACAAAATACGGAAAACTAAAAGAAATGAAGTGACAGATTGTCGCAGGACCTCCCCCTCAAGGAACAGATTCCAAATGTTCCCTAGAAAAGAAAATGGAAAAAAGTCCAACATTTAAGGGAGGGTGCAGGGAGGACTTGGCGGAGGGTCGCCAAACCCAATGTCCCCGCAGCCAGCAGGGAAGAATCAAATGGCGGCCGCTGGAACCGGCGAGGCGGGCGGCCACGGAACGGCCACATCATTGGCCGAAAAAGAGATGAGTGCATCACGCGAGGAGGACGCCCAGTGCACGGCCACGTCCGTGGCCAACATGGAGGCGGGCGCGCTGAAGCAGGCCCGGAAGCAGCAGACGAAGCGGTGGGGGCTGCAGCCGACACAGATACCTCTGCAGGAGGCGGCCGAAGAGCTGATGCCGGTGCTGGCGTTGAAGCAGCAGATGTCATCGCCGGTGTGGAAGCCGCAGGCGTCATCGGCGGCGTGGAAGCGGCAGATGAAGATGCCGGGCGAGGAGCAGCAGTTGCCGGCCGAGGAGTAGCAGATGCCGGCGGCGACGAAGCTTGGCGTGGTGCTGCTACTGGCGGCGTTGGAGCCGTGCGTAATGCCGGCGTTGGAACTCGGCGTGAAGCCGGCGTTGGAGCTCGGCGTGGAGTTGGCGTTGGAGCTCGGCGTGGAGCCGGCGTTGGAGCTCGGCGTGGAGCCGGCGTTGGAGCTCGGCGTAAGCCCGCCAGGGACGTAGATGTCTCCGTGGAAGGAGACGCTGGCGGGGATGACAGCGGTGTGTGCCTGGCTGCACCGCTGTGTATAGTAGGCCCCCCTCCACTAGGCGGCTGCCAGACGCCGTCCACACTTGCGGGAAGACGTGATTCATCGTCGGAGTCCCCCGGTGCGAAAACCAGGGACGGGCGGGAGGGGGCCAGGAGGAGGGACGTAGACACGTCCCGCACCGAGTCCCAGCAGGAAGACAAAAGAGACCTCACAGTGGGCTCCACTGGAGCCCTCGGCGAACCAGCAAAGAGAGCGGGAGCCGGCAGGAAGAGCAGCCGCTAGAAGCTGCATAGGTGCAGGGAGAAGCAGCACAGCAGACGACGGGAAGGATGGCGGCGGCGGCAGTGCCGGTCGGAGAGCCGTAATCGGCAACGGAGCCGCGGGAGCCGCGAGGCGTGTAGGATTTGGCGGACGTGCTGGTCCGAGAGCCGTAGCCGGCCGTCGAGCCGAGAGAAAGGATGGCGGCGGAGAGCCGTAGCCGGCGGGGAAGCCGCGAGGAGAATGTCTGCGTCTGCTGTAGGCTGGGACCGCACAAACCTGGCCTTCAAGTCCTCCAGGAAATGTGCGGTCCAGAACATCGGCTGAAGATCGCCGACAGGGATTCTCGCGGGGTCACAATTTTCTGGCTCGAAGTTACTGTTAGGACTTCGCAAGGCTGCAGTTGTGTGACCTCAAGTATGCAAGAATCCAGGAGAGCAAAAAGCAGGTAAGATGATTTTAATTTCATCAAAGTAAACAAAATAAACAGAAAGCAGTCTTGCATGGAGATGTTCCCAACATGGTTTTAACTTCGAGCACTGAGGAGTGCTCGAGTGAAACATATATAGACCTATGTTGATTGACAGCAGCTGTGGACCGCTGCCAATCAACGGCGAGTAAGAGAAAAACAGTGCTCAGTGGAGTAAACAGGAAGTACAACAAAATAAGAGCACTGAACAGGAAATAAAGTACAAAACACGGAAAACTAACAGAAATGAAGTGACAGATTGTCACAGACTCTACAATATACATCCCCCGCTACCACCAAACCCCGCCCACCTCAGTGTACTCGGCGCTGAGTTTTGCCGGCGATTTGGCGACTTTGATGGTCAGAAATTTAGATTTGAACTGCTAGTAATCCCTTCGCAGTTGATGTGGAAAAAGCACCAACTAACCTGCAAATAGAAAAGAGGCAATACATTTTTGATTTAAATTGTATTTAATATACAATTGATGTATTTTTGTTTGTTTTTTGAAAGTTGATTTTGCACTACTAAGTTATATAAGCGTTGCTTGTTCCATATTCAGTGTTAAAGCAAATCAGTGTAGCAAACTGAGCAATAATTAATGTTTTATTCATGCACCTTCTCTTGCTAATTCAAGGCTTGAATGTTTGATTCATTCATTATTGTTATTTTATTTTGAAATTTGTTATTAACCTGTGGAAAAAGTATTTTTGATATTTACCTCAGAAGGCTGCAAATAGAAAAGAGGCATTAATTTTTTATTTAAACTTTATTTGATATCCGATTGCTATTTTTTAATTATTATTATTATTATTATTTGAAACTCGATTTTGCATGTCACTATAAAGTTATATTGTCATGCCTGTAAATCTGTTTTTTATGTTTGATCATGTTTTGTTTTGTTTTCCTGGTTTGTTTTTGTTACCATGACAACTCATTGATTTTCACCTTGCCCTTCTAGTCACGCCTCTGCCCTCAGTCCCGCACCTGTTCCTAATTATCACAGCCACCACTTAAGTTATTTTCTTTCTGTCCATCAGTCTGGGAACATTTACTTTCATTGTAATCTACGACCTTTGCTGCTCATTGCTCCATGCCGTTAATCCCCGGCCATGCACCATTGCTATTTACTCCCCCGGTTTTTGTCACAGTAAGTTTTTGTTTGTAATTATGTTTTTGATAGTATATTTTGGTTGTTTTGTAGATTGTATTGCTGTTGTGCTGTTTTTGTTCTAAGTAAATTATTATCCGCCATCGAGCGTGCTTCTTGTTTTGCCTTTTTGTATTTTGAGTATAATTGAAAAATTATGTACCTGAATTCTCGCCTGGCTCGTCCTGTAATCCCTTTGCGTCGAAGTTCAAGCCTGACATATATAAGCCTTGCTTGTTCAATATTCAATGCAAAACCTTTTTGGGTCCCTATTAAAAGGTTAATTTGTTCAACCTTGGCTTGCAACTTTTTTCAGTTTTAAATTTTGGCCCACTCTGTATTTGAGTTTGACACTCCTGATATAATGTTTTAAAATCAGTCGATATTGATAACTATTCATGTTTTGTGACCTATCGCAAATAAGGACAAGGAGAAAAATATATTAAATGCAAACATTTTTATTTCAAATGTGTCACGACCGGAACAGGACTCTGAACACGGATGCAGGATTTTCAGAAACAGATATTTATTCTGAACAGGGAAGGGGTCCAAATTGGGAGAAACAAAACAGGCTATCAAAACAGATCTGACCTGACCCCTAAACCAGTGGTTCTCAAATGAGGGTACGCGTACCCCTGGGCGTACTTGAAGGTATGCCAAGGGGTACGTGAGATTTTTTTTAAATATTCTAAGAATAGCAACAATTCAAAAATCCTTTATAAATACATTTTTTTGAATAATATTTCAACAAAATGCTTACCTCCTCTCCAAGGTTCTCATAGTCATCATTGTCACCGACGTCCCACTGGGTCATTATTGTCACCGATGTCCCACTGGGTGTGAGTTTTCCTTGCCCTTATGTGGGCCTACCGAGGATGTCGTAGTGGTTTGTGCAGCCCTTTGAGACACTAGTGATTTAGGGCTGTATAAGTAAACATTGATTGATTGATTGAAAATATGAATGTAAGTTTATAAACTGTGAAAAAAATGCAACAATGGAATATTCATTATTGACAGCTAGATTTTTTTGTGGACATGTTCCATAAATATTGTTGATAAAGATTTCTTTTTATGTGAAGAAATGTTTAGAATTAAGTTCATGAATTGAGATGGATCTCTATTACAATCCCCAAAGAGGGCACTTTAAGTTGGTGATTACTTCTATGTGTAAAAATCTTTATTTATAATTTAATCACTTGTTTATTTTTCAACAAGTTTTTAGTTATTTTTATAACTTTTTTTTCCAAATAGTTAAAAAAAGACCTGATAAGGCATGTACACAGTCTGCTACTCTTTCAGCAATATGAACTGCTGGACAGTACCATACACTTACTGCTTCTGCTGCCATGCGCCAACACAGCTGTGCGCAATCATCACTCAACACACCTGCTGCTGATGACACCACTCCCCATAAAAGCCAGTGTGCCCAGAGAACCAACGCTGGAACGTAATCTCTGCTTGCAGTAAGCTTTCGTCTCTGGCTCCTCACCTTTGTTTGCTCACTCCTAGTGACCTTCGACCCTTGTGCTCATTTGTTCCTTTTGCTTCTCTTGTTTTCCCCAGAATTCCCTCTGTTTCCTTAGAAGTGAGCTGGGAGCCTCACTTCTCCAGACCCCTCTGGATTCTGACTGCCTCCCTCGATCCTCGACCCCCCACTTTGGACTCGGACCTGTTGACGCTCCTCTCAGCCCCACGGACCCCCGCTTGGACCACAGATTCTCCCACCTGCCTCGCCCAACTTGAATGGTCGCCTTTCCACTCAACACGCACTTAAAACAACCACTGGTAAATATTCTTTGTAACACTTCACATAGTCCTGCAAACAAACACAGTAGCATACAAACGCCACCGCATCATCAATCATAAAATAAATTGTTGAGCTTTACTCCTGTTGCTGTGTTGTCTCTTTCCCCACCATACATAACAAGACCACTACAAATGAGCAATATTTTGCACTGTTATACAATTTAATAAATCAGAAACTGATGACATAGTGCTGTATTTTACGTCCGTATCTCTTTTTTTCAACCAAAAATGCTTTGCTTTGATTAGGGGGTACTTGAATTAATAAAAAAATTCACAGGGGGTACATCACTGAAAAAAGGTTGAAAACCACTGTCCTAAACTAGCAAAAATACTAACAACTCAAAACGCTCCGGCTTATGAAGGGAAAAAGGGGCTAAGAACAAAACTACTAAATAAAACAAAAGGCGCGCCAACGGAGGCGATGTTAGGAAGCTAACCTTACCTGACAAAAGTCTGCAAACAAAGAATCTCCTTTTGTGCAAAAGGTCCAAAAAACGTTGCAATGGCTGAAGAAAAGACCGTGGAAAAGAAACGCTGGAGGTGCGCACAAGAAGATACGAAACACTCTGGCAGAGGACAGAAGGAGGACAAGACATTTATATACAATCTCTGTTTCCATATGAGTTGGGAAATTGTGTTAGATGTAAATACAAACGGAATAAAATGATTTGCAAATCTTTTTCAACCCATATTCAGTTGAATATGCTACAAAGACAACATATTTGATGTTCAAACGGGTAAACATTTTTTTTTTTGCAAATAATCATTAACTTTGGAATTTGATGCCAGCAACACGTGACGAAGAAGTTGGCAAAGGTGGCAATAAATACTGATAAAGTTGAGTAATGCTCTTCAAACACTTATTTGGAACATCCCACACGTGTGCAGGCTAATTGGAAACAGGTGGGTGCCGTGATCAGGTATATAAACAGCTTCCCAAAAATTACTCAGTCTTTCACAAAAAAGGATGGGTTGGGCGAGGTACACCCCTTTGTCCACAACTGCGTTAGCAAATAGTCAAACAGTTTAAGAACAACGTTTCTTAAAGTGCAATTGCAAGAAATTTAGGGATTTCAACATCTACTGTCCAAAATATAATTAAAAGGTTCAGAGAATCTGGAAAAATCACTCCACATAAGCGGCATGGCCGGAAACCAACATTGAATGACCGTGACCTTCGATCTCTTTGACGGCACTGTATCAAAAACCGACATCAATCTCTATAGGATATCACCACATGGGCTCATGAACACTTCAGAAAACCACTGTCACTAAATACAGTTCGTCACTACATCTGAAAGTGCAAGTTAAAGCTCTACTATGCAAGGCGAAAGCCATTTATCAACAACATCCAGAAACGCCGCCGGCTTCTCTGGGCCCGAGATCATCTAAGATGGACTGATGCAAAGTGGAAAAGTGTTCTGTGGTCTGACGAGTCCACATTTGAAATTGTTTTTGGAAATATTCAACATCGTGTCATCCAGACCAAAGGGGAAGCAAACCATCCAGACTGTTATCGACGCAAAGTTCAAAAGCCAGTATCTGTGATGGTATGGGGGTGCATTAGTGCCCAAGGCATGGGTAACTTACACATCTGTGAAGGCACCATAAATGCTGAAATGTACATACAGGTTTTGGAACAACATATGCTGCCATCTAAGCGCCGTCTTTTTCATGGACGCCCCTGCTTATTTCAGCAAGACAATGCCAAACCACATTCAGCACGTGTTACATCAGCGTGGTTTTGATAAAAAAGAGTGCGGGTACTTTCCTGGCCCGCCTGCAGTCCAGACATGTCTCCCATTGAAAATGTGTGGCGCATTATGAAACGTAAAATACGACAGCGGAGACTCCGGACTGTTGAACGACTGAAGCTCTACATAAAACAAGAATGGGAAAAAATTCCACTTTCAAAGCTTCAACAATTAGTTTCCTCCGTTCCCAAACATTTATTGAGTGTTGTTAAAAGAAAAGGTGATGTAACACAGTGGTGAACATGCCCTTTCCCAACTACTTTGGCACGTGTTGCAGCCATGAAATTCAAAGTTAATTATTATTTGCAAAAGAAAAAAAGTTTATGAGTTTGAACATCAAATATCTTGTCTTTGTAGTGCATTTAATTGAATATGGGTTGAAAAGGATTTCAACCCATATTTATCGGCGAATATTATCCGCCGATAAATGCTTTAAAATGTAGTATCGGAAATTATCAGTATCGGTTTCAAAAACTAAAATTAATGACTTCCGAGGATGTTGTAGTCGTAATGACTGTTATGCTGATGACACCCAACTTTACATGCCCCTAAAGCTGACCAACACGCCGGACTGTAGTCAGTTGGAAGCGTGTCTTAATGAAATTAAACAATGGATGTCCGCTAACTTTTTGCAACTTAATGCCAAAAAAACAGAAATAGTGATTATCGGTCCTGCTAGACACCGACCTCTATTTAATAATACAACTTTAACATTTGACAACCAAATAATAAAACAAGGTGACTCTGTAAAAAATCTGGGTATTATCTTCGACCCAACTCTCTCCTTTGAGTCACACATTAAAAGCGTTACTAAAACGGCCTTCTTTCATCTCCGTAATATCGCTAAAATTCGCTCCATTTTGTCCACTAAAGACGCCGAGATCATTATCCATGCGTTTGTTACGTCTCGTCTCGATTACTGTAACGTATTATTTTCGGGTCTCCCCATGTCTAGCATTAAAAGATTACAGTTGGTACAAAATGCGGCTGCTAGACTTTTGACAAGAACAAGAAAGTTTGATCATATTACGCCTGTACTGGCTCACCTGCACTGGCTTCCTGTGCACTTAAGATGTGACTTTAAGGTTTTACTACTTACGTATAAAATACTACACGGTCTAGCTCCAGCCTATCTTGCCGATTGCATTGTACCGTATGTCTCGGCAAGAAATCTGCGTTCAAAAGACTCCGGCTTATTAGTGATTCCTAGAGCTCAAAAAAAGTCTGCGGGCTATAGAGCGTTTTCCGTTCGGGCTCCAGTACTCTGGAATGCCCTCCCGGTAACAGTTCGAGATGCTACCTCAGTAGAAGCATTTAAGTCTCATCTTAAAACTCATCTGTATACTCTAGCCTTTAAATAGACCTCCTTTTTAGACCAGTTGATCTGCCGCTTCTTTTCTTTCTCCTATGTCCCCCCCTCCCTTGTGGAGGGGGTCCGGTCCGATGACCATGGATGAAGTACTGACTGTCCAGAGTCAAGACCCAGGATGGACCGCTCGTCGGGACCCAGGATGGGCCGCTCGCCTGTATCGGTTGGGGACATCTCTACGCTGCTGATCCGCTTGAGATGGTTTCCTGTGGACGGGACTCTCACTGCTGTCTTGGAGCCACTATGGATTGAACTTTCACAGTATCATGTTAGACCCGCTCGACATCCATTGCTTTCGGTCCCCTAGAGGGGGGGGGGGGGTTGCCCACATCTGAGGTCCTCTCCAAGGTTTCTCATAGTCAGCATTGTCACTGGCGTCCCACTGGATGTGAATTCTCCCTGCCCACTGGGTGTGAGTTTTCCTTGCCCTTTTGTGGGTTCTTCCGAGGATGTTGTAGTCGTAATGATTTGTGCAGTCCTTTGAGACATTTGTGATTTGGGGCTATTAAATAAACATTGATTGATTGATTGATTGATTGATTGATTGACTTTTTAAAACGGCGTTGTACGCAGCGGTACATATCTGGTAAAAAATGGATATAAACCCAGTCAGGCGTCCTTCCCCTCTTCCCTCTCCCACAAACAACACAGGAGTTGACGACTGCAGATGAGAGGTTTACTGGCGATGCTTGATGACCTCATCAAACCGCCGCAAGCGTAGCATAACAACAACAAGAGTGTGTTCTTCAGTGCTGTAGCCGTGGCTAACAAGCGAGCTCGCTCGGCGACTGACTAATGACACCATGTCTATGGTTTGGGATTATTTTAAAGTGTGTCTGACGGATAAAAAAACTGGCAATTTGCAATGACTGCAAACAGTTGGTTATGCGAGGAGGAACCAATATGTCTTCCTTTAATACGAGCTAATTGATCTCCCACCTCTTCAAGAATCATAGGGAGATACATGATGGATACAAGTTGAAGATGGATGAAAAGCAAACACTGAAAAAAAAGTAGTACCACACAGTTCTCGCTTAAAGACTCTGCAGAGAAAAAAAATATATATAACAAAAACCACCCCGGTGCGAAAGCTCACATAGTGGTCAGGGACAACGCACGCAGAATGGCAAAAACTACCGTGGTGTTTGGTGTGACTAGTCTGCCCTGCATGGCGCACACTTTGCAGCTTGCAGTGAACAGAGGTGCCCTGTGTCAACGCAGAATTTCAGAAGCTCTGGCTGACTGCTAGGCCACTTCAAGCACTCACCACTAGCTTGCAGCACATGTGTTACTCATACAAATACGTTAGAGCAGGGCAGATTGAGCCCAGTTTATAATTTCCTGTTATACAGTATGCCAGACAGTCTTGCACTAAATGAGGACTATGTTATTGTTTACTTTATTACTCTAGTATACTCTGGACTGAAGCTGTGTGCCTTCATTGTTTTTGTAGCTGTTGTTTTGAGGCATGTTTAAAAAAAATAAAGAATAACGCACTTTCTTAGACTTGGACCTAGACTTTGTCCATCCATCCATTTTCTACTGCTTATTCCCTTTTGGGGTTGCGGGGGGCGCTGGCGCCTATCTCAGCTACAATCGGGCGGAAGGCGGGGTACACCCTGGACAAGTCGCCACCTCATCGCAGGGTCAACACAGATAGACAGACAACATTCACATTCACATTCAAACACTAGGGCCAATTTAGTGTTGCCAATCAACCTATCCCCAGGTGCATGTCTTTGGAAGTGGGAGGAAGCCGGAGTTCCCGGAGGGAACCCACGCAGTCACGGGGAGAACATGCAAACTCCACACAGAAAGATCCGGAGCATGGATTTGAACCCAGGACTGCAGGAACTTCTTATTGTGAGGCAGACGCACTAACCCCTCTCCCACCGTGAAGCCCGAGTTAGACTTTGTGAAAGTCAAAATATAGTATTTTCCATAGTTGTAGTGGGTATCAGGATTATATCAGGCAGAGCATGTCCCAAATTACAAGCTGCTGTTTTGAGGCATGTTGAAAAAAAGAATGCACTTTGTGATTTCAATAATAAATATAGCAGTGCCATGTAGGCACTTTTTTCCATAAGTTGTTGTATTATTTTGGAAAATATTCTTACATTGTATCAAGCAGGGCATCACAAAAAAATAGGCATAATAAAGTGTTAAGTCCACGACCGTATATATTGGTATCGGTTGATATCGGAATCTGTAATAAAAAGTTGAACAATATCGGAATATCGGATATCGGCAAAAAGGCCATTATCGGACATCTCTAATAAAAATTATATAGAAAAGGCATAAATGGATCTATGAACATATGGAGAGGCTGCTGATTGTGTGTTTGAGGGAGAAGCAGCTCAATTTCTCTCTCCAAGTTTAATGTTACACTATTATTCCTTTACTTCATAAAACAACTACAGTTGTTGAAAGTACATTGTATTGTATTGATTATATAACATTTTTATCGAAAAAAAAATTTCTTCTTAAAAAGTATGTTACATGTTATAATGATGATGTCTTGGCGGCCAAGCACCAAATTCATTTTAAATAATTCACTGGGAGACTGTGATTTGAGATACAAGTGTTTTTATTCAAGAGCTCCATCACAGATCCAATTAAGCTCAAAAATTGAGCAACTGCTGAATATTGGAAGATATATTTCTTGTTTAATTGTTTTTGTTAGGAGGCACCTGAGTTACTTACTGTATCTGAGCTGCTTCTATTGTACCATGCATCATACAAAGCCAAATAAGACGCAACATAGAAGGTCGTGACCTCATCGAGAACACTGAGGTGTTTTGTCTGTAAAGTCAAATTACATTTTTAGGAGCTAAATTAGAATAACTTGACGTGCCAGCAGTAGAATGAAGAGTGCATACTCTGGTTATATTAGCGCAGCCAAGGCGTCACTCGGCCAAGTTGGTACGGATGTTTTCCCTCCCTGGCTGCTCCTGGGAGGATAAACAGACCATCCATAATTAAGAGACACTCAGTCTGCGTTCTGATCCCCCCCCCCCCCCCCCCTCTACCCCCTTGCTTTTAAAAGAACAGCCGTCACCATGGGTTAAAAAAGCGGAGAGCTGCAGACACAGGCGATGGGGGTGCTGACAGGGTGGGGCATAGGGGGTTCTAGATGCTGGGATCACGTTCAGGCTTGTTGCTGGTGACAGACATCCACACACGCCTATCTTGTACTAAATGCACACCCACACGGACAAAAAAAGTGTGCACTGTTGAGAGCGTGCAAACGCCAAGTCTCATTAAGGAGACAACCTCGGCTGAACACACACTAACACGCATTTACACACACGCCACTTCTTCTGAATCCACACAATTGCATTATTAGAAGAAACATGCAAATATACGCCAGGGGCGGTATAGCTCTGTTGGTAGAGTGGCCGTGCCAGCAACTTGAGGTTTCCAGATTCAATCCCCGCTTCCGCCATTCTAGTCACTGCTGCTGTGTCCTTGGGCAAGACACTTTACCCACCTACTTCCAGTGCCACCTACACTGATTTAAATGTAACTTAGATATTGGGTTTCACTATGTAAAGCGCATTGAGTCACTAGAGAAAAATATATAAATATAATTCACTTCACAGTTATTTCTTTTATTGTCTATCCTGTCTGACGTCCACTCACTTGCCACTTTATGAGTTACAGTCTTACAAGATTCTGAAAGAAAGAACTGAATGAGACCAAACAGCTGACTAACAGATAGTTAGCAGGGCTGAATGTTCTTTTTATTTTCTATTTTTTGATGTTCATGATGTGTAGTGAAGCCCTGTTTTTTTTGTATATTTATTTTTTGTGTTTTACAAAGGTCGTCCGTGGATGTAGACACATGGCCAGGAGCAGATCAAATGTGGTATCATGTCCACAAAAAAGGAGTTTTTCTTTTCCTGAATGAAAACTAAGATGTGGCGCAGTGGAAGAGTGGCTCTGCGCAACCCGAGGGTCCCTGGTTCAATCCCCACCTAGTACCAACCTCGTCACGTCCGTTGCGTCCTGAGCAAGACACTTCACCCTTGCTCCTGATGGGTGCTGGTTAGCGCCTTGCAAGGCAGCTCCCTCCATCAGTGTGTGAATGTGTGTGTGAATGGGTAAATGTGGAAGTAGTGTCAAAGAGCTTTGAGTACCTTGAAGGTAGAAAAGCGCTATACAAGTACAACCCATTTATCATTTATCATTTATCATTTAACATCCAAAAGTGCATCCTTTCAAAAAAGGAGAGCAAACTAGTAAGGGCGATTATAGATGATTTTGTTGTGTTTTAGTTTTAGCCTGCCTTTGTCATGATCCATGGTCCGGATCATGTTCAGTTTAATTATGTTCTGTTAGTTTTGGACTTCTTTAGTTCCTGGTTGCACTTCCTTGTTTGTTTTGTCAATATGGTTACTTATGATTTTCACCTGCCTCTGTTTTTTGGGACACGCCTGTGTCCAATCAAGAGACAATATTTAAGCCTGCCCTTTTTGATCACTTGTCCTGGGTTCCTTGTTTGCGGTAAGCAACAGTTACGTATTCCTGTTTTAGACTCTGGTCTAAGTGTTAGCCTTAGCTTCCCGTGCGTTCGGCACGCTGTTCTTTTGTTTGTTTCTGTCTGTTTAGTACAGTGTATTACTGTATTTATTAAATGAAATCCTACCTTTACGTTTTCGTCCGGAGTGTCCTTGTTTGCATTGGAGGAATGATCCCGCATAAAGATGCGACCCCCACGTGAGAGAAGGAACCCAGCAGACAGTTCCTTTGCCATGGACTCAGAGGAGGTGGAGAAAAGTATGTGGATGGTATTAAAGGCAATGGAGGCGGAGACTCTACGCCATTCTCCCTTGGAGCGCCAGGACCTGATGTGGGGTCCTAACGGCAAGTTGATCCCTATAAAATCCGTATGGCCCGAGGACATTACCACGCCACCGCAGTACCGGACGCGTCAGCAAAGACGGAAGCCGTCCAAAATGGCTTCACTTCTCTACCGGGACGCGCCGCTCCCTCAAACTCCTCCTCCGGACAGCAAGACACCACAAGCGGCCCAGTCTTCCTCGCCGCCGATGTTTGGTAATCCAATCACCTATTTTGACAAAAAAATTTTCGATTGGGCTGCAAGCCAAATGAACTCCGGCTACAACTCCACTCCGTCCACTTTTCATGTCGTCACTCCGCCCACTTCCGATGACGTCACTGAATCGGCTCGTGGCGATGACATCATTCCGCCGGCGTCATCAAAGAAAGTCACGGACCAGAATTTTCTTTTTGTGCCTTCTGTCTCCCTTTATCAGCCACCTCCTAAAGACTTTATTCCTAAAATAAAACATTATAGGGACATTTTTTTCGCAATTTAGAACCTTCTGATTTTCGAGCTCAGTCCCATAATACTCAAGCCCCGCCCACATCATTGACCTTTTCCTCTCGTCCTCTCACACGATCTCAGGTGGGGGATGGGAAAAGACTGTTTGGACAATTTAAAGGGGAGGATTCTACCCCCCTACTTACTTCCCTCCACCCACCCCTAAAGACTGTTCCAGACTGCAAGAAGCGCGTCTGGTATCCGCTCCTTGATGGGGGAGTGAGGGATGGGAACTGTACGGGTGGGGTGGCTCAGCGGTGTCATGCCAAGCCGCAGCCTCCGGCCCGGCCACCACCACCAGTCTTTCGGCCTGCCCAGCTGCAACCTCCCGCCCGGCCACCACCACCAGTCTTTCGACTAGCCACGACAAGTACCAGTACCAGCTCCACGACATGTACCAGTACCAGCTCCACGCCGCCAAGCGCTTGACCCGTCTGCTGCTGCGTCCACGCCTGACTCGTCCGCTGCTGCATCCACGCCTGACTCGTCCACTGCTTCCAAGCCTGCCACGAAGACGGCGCCGACGCGCCCACCTCCACGTCGACCACGAATGTGGCCGCTCCCTGGCCGTCCGCCTCGCCAAGTGCGCCCACCTCCCCGTGCCGTACCCGTGTCACCTGCCTCACCTGCTGCAGCGGCGTTCCACTCGCCGCCAACACTTGACTTGTCCTCGATGGATTCGGAGACACTTGGCCTGGCGACCCCTCGCTAAGTCCTTCACCCGCCCTCTTGTGACTTTTGACCTTTCTTGGTTTTTGTTTGTTTGTGGACATCTGGAATCTGTCCTTAAGTGGGGGGGGCTCTGTCATGATCTGTGGTCCGTATCATGTTCAGTTTAATTATGTTCGGTTAGTTTTGGACTTCTTTAGTTCCTGGTTGCACTTCCTTGTTTGTTTTGTCACTATGGTTACTTATGATTTTCACCTGCATCTGTTTTCTGGGACACAACTGTGTCCAATCAAGAGACAATATTTTAGCCTGCCCTTTTTGATCACTCGTCCTGGGTTCCTTGTTTGCGGTAAGCAACAGTTACGTATTCCTGTTTTAGACTCTGTGCTAAGTGTTAGCCTTAGCTTCCCGTGCGTTTTCAGCACGCTGTTCTTTCGTTTGTTTCTGTCTGTTTAGTACAGTGTATTATTTATTAAATCAAATCTTACCTTTACGTTTTCGTCCGGAGTGTCCTTGTTTGCATTGGAAGAACGATCCCGCATTAAGATGCGACCCTCACGTGATAGCCTTCGCCTTTTCTGCAACTGTGTAATCAGTGTTTCATCCTCGGCAAGGGGCGGACCTTGTGTCACACCTGCTCTCAAATAACCCGGCAGTATTTAGGTTCGTCACTGACAGCTTGGCCTCTCCGGTTATTGTATGTCGTGCATGCACCTGCTAAACCAGTCCTGGTACGTTTTTGCTACTTTGTCCTTAATTCCCTAACCTCTTGTGTGTTTATTTCCTAGTCCCCCTGAGGTAAAAGGATTTCTTGTGTTGGACTCTTGCCCTTCTCAGTGTTCCCTTGCCCTTTCTCCTGCCGACCTCTGAGGAACCTAATTTGTCCAGATTACATGGTGTGCATTTCTGCCCCTTCGCCCTTAAATATCCCTTTTTGTCAAATTACATTTTTTCATTTTTTGTAATCCCCCCACTTGACCAAGACCTTAACATTGTTTCTCGTTTGCTGCTCATAGACAGGAGATTTTAGGGGGAAAACATTACCCTTACTATCTTTAACATATTTTAAAGGTAAATTTGACTCACATTTGAAGTAACTCTGATGAAGTAGTTCTCAACTATTTTTTAAAAAAAAATCACATATGCTGTGTATTGAAATACTATTGAGAACCTGATAATTTTTATGTGTATAATTGTTGACAAACACATGCCACGCATAAAATATTATTCAACTTGAGATTTTTACTGTACATTTTTGTGTGTATGTCTCACAATACGAAGGTCCTAGGCTTGATCCTGGGCTAGAGATCTTTCTGTGTGGAGTTTGCATGTTCACCCCGTGACTGCGTGGGTTCCCTCCACTCCGGCTTCCCCCCACCTCTAAAGACATGCACCTGGGGATAAGTTGATTGGCAACACTAAATTGACCCTACTGTGTGAATGTGAGTGTGAATGTTGTCTGTCTATCTGTTTTGGCTCAGACATGAGGTGGCAACTTGTCCAGGGTGTACACCGCCTTCCACCCGAATACAGCTGAGATAGGCTCCAGCACCCCCGCAACCCTAGAAGGGACAATCGGTAGAAAATGGATGGATGGAAGTACCGTTTTCACCATATTCCAGAAAGAAGAAAAAATGTTGTCCTTTCCCACTCTCACTGCGGCTATATAAATAGTCTTATTTGTCCATAACATTCTTTTAATTACACCTCTGTATAACGTTGTATCTTTATTAACGTTTAAAAAACAAAAACATGAATAAAAAAATATTTCTAGGTCAACCTACAGCAAAGAACTTTATTAACATTGTGTTTTAGTCTGTAACAGAAAAGATTTAAAGTGAACCAATTTGCACAAATTAAAAACAAGTCCTTATTGCATGGGTGTCAAATTCTGGCCTTGAAGCAATATCAAATTAACATTAGAGCTGGCCCGCCGGTACTATAAAGGCACTGCCTTTAGCGTTGTCTACAATATGTTGTCACGTCCACTTTTACTCCATACAAACAGCGTGCCGGCCAAGTCACATGATATAAATGCGACTTGTACACACACTTAAGTGAATGCCAAGCATACTTGCTCAACAGCCATACAGGTCAGACTGAGGGTGGCCGTATCAACAACTTTAACACTGTTACAAATATGTGCCACACTGTGAACCCACACCTTACAAGAATGACTGACACATTTCGGGAGAACATCCGCACCGTAACACAACATACACACTACAGAACACATACCCAGAACCCCTTGCAGCACTGACAACCACCAACACCCGCCCCCCACCACCAACCCCACCCATCTCATTATTATTTTATTTTAAGATTTATTAGCGTGTGGAAAAATGTAATGTTGATATTTACCCCAGAAGGCTGAAAATAGAAAAGAGGCATAAAATGTTTTATTTAAATTGTATTTATTTGACGATTTATTTTTTTTTCGTTTGTTTTTTGAATGTTGATTTTGCACTATTAAGTTATATAATTATTGCTTGTTCCATATTCATTGTTCAAGCAAATCAGTGTAGCAAACTGAGCAATAATTAATAATTTATTCATGCACTTTCTCTTGTTACTTCAAGGCTTGAATGTTTGATTCATTCATTATTGTTATTTTATTTTCAAATGTATTATTAGCCTATGAACAAAGTTTATTTTGATATTTACCTCAGAATGCTGCAAATAGAAAAGAAGCACTAAATTTGTATTTAAATTTTATTTGATATGCCATTGATATTTTTTAATTATGATTATTATTATTTGAAACTCGATTTTGCATGTCACTATGAAGTTGTATCAGCCTTGCTTGATCAATATTCAATGGAAAAGTTGTTTGGGTCCCTATTAAAAGGTTCATTTTTTCAACCCTAGGCCCGCGGCTTTGTTCAGTTGAAAAATTTGGCCCACTCTGTATTTGATTTTGACACCCATGCCTTAGTGTAACAGTTGATCGATATATCAATAGGTTAGAGTGTCTGCCCTGAGATCGTTAGGTTATGAGTTCAAACCCCGGCCGAGTCATAACAAAGACTATAAAAATGGGACCCATTGCCTACCTGCTTGGCACATGGCGTCAAGGGTTGGAATTGGGGATTAAATCCCCACAAAATATTCCCGGGCGTGGCCACTGTTGCTGCCCACTGCTCCCCTCACCTCCCAGGGAGATGATCAAGGGTGATGGGTCAAATGCATGGAATAATTTTGCCACACCTAGTGTGTGTGACAATCATTGGTACTTTAACTTTAACTTAATAGGTCGATTTATATTCCTAACTTTCAGGTATATCAGTCTTTGCTCTGCAAGTTTGCCTATCAATCCAAGATCGATTTAAAAGGGAATAGACACAAATTACCTTTTGTGTCAAAGATTTTGGAGAAATGTGTTCTGACACAACTGCAGCCTTTTTTAGATGAAAATAGCACTTTAGATCCATTTCAGTCTGGATACAAAGCTTTGCACAGTACTGAATCTGCACTTTTAAAGGTTTTTAATGACTTGCTTTTAATATCTGATTCTGGCAGCTCTGCCATTTTAGTGCTTTTAGATCTTACAGCTGCCTTTGACACAGTCGACCACACAATTCTTTTAGACCGCCTGAGAGACTGTGTGGGTGTCAGGGGGACTGCGTTAGCGTGGTTCAGATCTTACCTGTCTGAGAGGTCCTTCTCTGTCAGGCTGGGGGACGCCACCTCCTCTTCTGCCCCGCTTTACTGTGGTGTCCCACAGGGATCTATTTTAGGCCCCATCCTGTTCGCTCTTTATCTCCTCCCTCTTGGAGATATTTTTAAGAAACATGGAGTGTTTTATCACTTTTATGCAGATGACTGCCAAATTTATATGCCGATTTCAAAAAGCCACGGCCCCCTGACACCCCTTCTTAACTGTCTATGTGACGTCAAGGCTTGGTTAGCCCAGAATTTTTTAATAATGAATGAGGGAAAAACGGAAATTTTAGTTTTTGGTCCGGCCCTCACTGACTTGGGACCATTGCAAAATTATGTGCGTCCCAAAGTCACCAGCCTTGGCGTCACTATAGACAGCGATTTTAAACTAGACAAACAAGTCAATGGCGTTTTAAAATCGTGTTTTTATCACCATCGTCTTTTAGTAAAGGTTAAACCGTTTTTATCTTTTAACCTTTTTGAACAAGTCGTGCATGCTTTTATTTCAAGTCGCCTGGACTACTGCAATGCACTTTATGCTGGCATTAGCCAAAAAGCTCTCTCCCGGTTGCAGTTAGTCCAGAACGCGGCAGCACGACTTTTAACAGGGGCGAGGAAACGCCAGCATATAACCCCAATTCTTCAGAGTTTGCACTGGCTCCCTGTTCATTTTAGAATTGATCTTAAAACATTGCTGTTTGTTTTTAAATCTTTACATGGACTGGCACCTCAATATATCACGGACCTTATCCAAATTTACATTCCTGCGCGCGCTCTGAGGTCCGAGAGCCAGTTCCAGCTCGTGGTGCCCAAGACCAGACTTAAGACCAGGGGAGACAGGGCCTTCTCTGTGGTCGGCTCTAAGCTCTGGAACACTCTGCCGCTCCATGTTCAAACTGCTTCCACAGTGGAGTGTTTTAAGTCTCGTCTTAAGACCCACTTTTATTCTTTGGCTTTTAACACTACATGAGTTGTGTGGTCCTCTGTCCTCTGTTGTCCTCTGTGTTTTTTTTATACACTTTGATTTCTATGTTACTGTTTTAATTGATTTTACCCTTTAAAATAGTTTTTAATCATATTTGTTTTTATATTGTTTTTATTGGTTTTATATTTATTTATTTTTTGTTTTTATTCAGTCATTGGTGGAGCATAATATATATATATATATATATATATATATATATATATATATACTTTTTTTTAATTTAATTTTATTTATTTATTTATTTATTTTTTTTAACAATTGTTTTTCACATGGCTGTGCAGCACTTTGGAAACGTTATTGTTGTTTAAATGTGCTATATAAATAAAGTGGATTGGATTGGATTAGATCGATTTCATCAACACTAGAAAAATGAAGACATTGGATATGGAAATGGCAGACTATATGAAGTTCAGCATTTTTAATGATTATGACTGTCTGCCCATCTATGCAAAAATGGCGGATAATTACGGTGGTCGAGAAAGGTCAGACAAGCAAACGCCACGAGGCAATGTCATAAATTATAACACAACAACTTTCAGCTACAGCAAAAGCCACAACAAATACAAATGACACAAAACAATAATATGAAGCCACAAGACAACTACAACGTGACCAACACAATGGAAGTGATAGGGGTGCAAATTACCCAAATAATAATGCCAACTAATTGTAAACAAAGAATATATATATTTGTTATTATTTTTTATACTTTTTTTTTTTTTTTAAGACAATTATTTTTGTTGTTATTTTTGGCTGATGTCAACATTAAGTTTTTTCCTCATTGTGCTTCTTGCTGTTTTTTAAATTTTTGCTGGTGTTTTTTTGTAATGTGCCGAGCTAGGGCCAATGTCAAAGGAGTAACGGGCCTGCACAGATGGCCCCTATGGCACACTTTAGGCACCCATGTTGTAGAAGCTTACTGTTTATGCTCACTGTAGTCTTGAGAAAAAAAAAAAAATCTTCATCCTATGGTCACATATGGGAGGTGAGTCACATGGTTTTCTTACATCAGCGCCGGAAATAGTAAAATCAGCTGTTCACCTGGCAGGTTTTTCCCGTGTGATAAAGATGGGATGGACCGTGAAGTCCTTCTTTAGCTGACAACTTTGTGTTATCATATATCACTGCCTTTGCACATGGCTATGCAATTGCACAATAAATCAACTAAATATCCGAACTTTGGAGCAATGTTCAGGGACTCCAGTATTTGCCTTGTTAGCTTTACGTCGCAGGCGAGCAATGATGGCCGTGATTAAGGGAAGAGTTATTTGACGTGGAATGCTAGATAATATCCGATGCGTTGCAACAGTCAGCCTTAATACATTGTT
Organism: Nerophis ophidion; assembly: GCF_033978795.1. NCBI lineage: Eukaryota > Metazoa > Chordata > Actinopteri > Syngnathiformes > Syngnathidae > Nerophis > Nerophis ophidion. The sequence goes on along the minus strand of NC_084621.1, from coordinate 34,310,843 downwards.
GCAGCTCGGTAATTTTTGTGCACGTCATGCCATGCGGGTGTAATGTGTGGCCGTGGTTGGGGGGTGTGGCCGCGGTGTTGAGAGCGGCTGGATCTGAGGCTGAGGAGAGAGAGGCAGAGGCCTGTTGGTGATACTATTACAATACTTTTTCTATTATGTCCGCGATCGACCGGTAGGGTCCCAAAGATTGACTGGGTTGGAACGGGCTGGCGACCCCTGCCTTACAAGAACTCACAGAAATATAGAAAACTTCACTTATAGTTGCAAGTACCCATTAATTATTTTACAGTCTCACGTTTTGATTGTTTGGCTAAAAAAGTTACTGAATCGATTTCAACTAACTAAATTGTTTGGGATTGTATCATTCTAAAAAAATGTGTTGTCCCTAAATCGTATTGACAACCAAAAATATTGAATCAAATCATTGTTAAAATAAATCGTTTCACCCCCAATCCTTATAACTATAAACATTCTTTTGACCAACATTTGGAATTGAAAAAAAAAAAAAAAATCATAAATAACTAAAAAATGATACATTCAAATTGATCATCAATATTAACTCAGGAGCACATTATACAAACTTCAACATACAAAATAAATAAAATAGTTAGTTCAGATTTTTTTTTTGTTATCAAAATGGGGAAATCAGGATTCATGACTTAAATACATTTTGTGGTGCACAGGTTTTAAAAGCAGGGTTTGAAGCATAATAATAATAAATCATGTTTCCCAGGGTCACACTGTCATGATCCGTGGTCCGGATCATGTTTGGTTTAGTTATGTTCTGTTAGTTTTGGACTTCTTTGGTTCCTGGTTGCACTTCCTTGTTTGTTTTGTAACTATGGTTACTTATGATTTTCACCTGCCTCTGTTGTTTGGGACACACCTGTGACTAATCAAGAGACACTATTCAAGCCTGCCTTTTTTATCACTCGTCCTGGCTTTATTGTTTGCGGTAAGCAACAGTCACGTTTATGTATTCCTGTTTGAGAGTCTGTGCTAAATTGTTGCCTTAGCTTCCCGTGCGTTCGGCACGCTTTTCTTTTGTTTGGTTCCGTCTGTTTGGTACGGTGTATTGTGTATTAATAATAAATCATATCCCACCTTCATGTTTTCGTCCGGAATGTCCGTGTTGCATTGGAGGAATGATCCCGCATAAAGATTCGACCCCCACGTGACACACACAAATTCCCTCCGACCCCCGGCATCGATGCCTGCCCCACTATTTGAGAAGTACTGCCATATTCCAAGTGCTTTGTATACTTCGGCATATTTTCTGGTCAGCATGTTTATCACTTTAAGTACTGCCGCCACCTAGTTAGAGGCTTGTGTATCGTTTGAGCATGAATAAATACGCAGACACTGGAAGTCCACTTGCCTCTCACGGCCCACCTGACACCTCATCACATGAGTGACATTTCATATAATTAGGTTAGTGTTATGATCCGTTGGCAGGATCATAGTTTGTTTACGTTTATTTAGGTTGTGATTCACTTGTGGTTTCATTTCGGTTTTCAGCAACCATTGAGTTTGTGTGTTTTGCTTGTCATGGGTACTGATTGTTTTTACCTGCCTCTGATTAGTGTTCGGCACGCTTACCTGCTGCCGGGCACTAATCAGAGAGCTATTTAGTCCTGTCTGTTCGCCTCACTCATCCTGGTGCTTTTGTTTGCTCTCATGCAACTGTTACGTATATGCCTTGTGTTTCTTGTGCTAAGTTCCGCCTTAGTTCTCCTTGTGAGCTTTCTTGTTAGCTTCCCTCGTGTTAGGCACGCTTGTTTTGTTTGTTTTGTATTGTTTTCCTTGATTTATGAGGTAGCGTGTTTTTTGACTTATTGCTTATTTTATTTTGTATGCCATTCCTAAAGCTCCTAAACAATCGGGTACAAGGAATACAGTAGATGATTGCAATCATCAATGAATCAATTAAACTTTACTTATATAGCCCTTAATCACAAATGTCTCAAGCTGCAACGACATACTTAGCTCAGACTTCACATAAGGGCAAGAAAAAAACTTAACCCAATGGTAACAACAAAAAAACCCTTGCAAGATGTTTTGAATATCTGAATGTATGAAAGCGTGTTTACCTCCCCTTAGACAACAATTGTCTGTGTAAACTGTAAGAAAGCAGCAATGGAGAGATGTTTTAAAGAAATAAAGACCAACCTCACGGCCACTGATCCTCTCCTCTTACCACAGCTGTTTTGTAAACAAACATGAGTTTGGCTACACATTTTCCAATATTCATGAATTAAATCCAGTTAATCATTACTTTATGCTAATAATCATTGGCACATCATCGGTTAGGAAAGATGTGTCTTTAAACAACTTTGCGCATTGTCAGAGGATGGGGGCCTGAAGTCGGTGTGGTTAGGTATTGAATTCAGTACCTCATACTGTTTGTACCGACCAAATGCCATTCGTTCTACAGTGAACTGATTCAGGTAAAATCAGCATCATATTTTGATAACCTTTTTTGCACGTGCCGTCACGTCTGGTTGCTGGCTCCCCACCGACTCAAGCATGAAGCCACACTATTAAGTAATAGGTTATGGGTTAGGGGTTATAATACATAAATGCTCTATGTCAACAAAGCAAGAAAAAGGCGCTCAATTAACAGTATGGCTGAGCTTTGAAAAATGCGCTAGCCATGCTAACAATGAGCATTAGTAATTTTTATAGATGTAATATCGGCCTGGCGATATGATCGGACGATAAATGCTTTAAAATGCAATATTGGAAATTCTCGGGATCGGTTTCAACCTCCCAATTTTCCTGGAAAACTCCCAAATTTCAGTGCTCCTCCCAAAAATCTCCCAGGGCAATCATTCTCCCATTTTTTTCCACCCTTGACAACATTATTGGGAGTGTGTCTTAAAGGTACTGTATTTAGCGCCAGTGGTTCTCAAATGGGGGTACACGTACCCCTGGGGGTACTTGAAGGTATACTAAGGGGTACGTGAGATTTTTTTTTAAATTTTCTAAAAATAAAAATTCAAAAATCCTTTATAAATAATAATGTTTTGTAAAAATGTTTAGAATGAAGTGCATGGATCCAGATGGAACTCTATTACAATCCCCAAAGAGTGCACTTTAAGTTGATGATTACTTCTATGTGTAGAAATCTGTATTTATAATTGAATCACTTGTTTATTATTCAACAAGTTTTTAGTTATTTGTATATCTTTTTTTCAAAAAAGTTTGAGAAAAAACAGTACAAGTGAGCAATATTTTGCACTGTTATACAATTTAATAAATCAGAAACTGATGATACTTCTTTATCTCTTTTTTTCAACCCAAAATGCTTTGCTCTGATTAGGGGGTAGTTAAACTAAAAAACAATTCTCACGGGGTACATCACTGAAAAAAGGTTGAGAACCATTGCTCTACAACCTGTCGTCACGTCTGCTTTTCCTCCATACAAACAGCGTGCCGGCCCACTCACATAATATATGCGGCTTTTACACACATATAAGTGAATGCAAGGTATACCTGGTCAACAGCCATACGGGTCACACTGAGGGTGGCCGTATAAACAACTTTAACACTGTTACAAATATGCGCCACACTGTGAACCCACACCAAACAAAAATGACAAACACACTTCGGGAGAACATCTGCACCGTAACACAACTTACACACAGCAGAACAAATACCCAGAAACCCTTGCAGCTATTTTATTTTTCATTTTTAATTTTCCAAAAATACAATCAAGATGAATGTCACAATCAGACAGCTGCTGCATAATAAGTACGATACTACGAGTATACATGTTTTTTTTTTTTTATAGCTAAACAAGATAAACGACTGGCCCATTCAGCTTAATGGCAAAGACTACTTCCTGGCTAATGTAACACATCATAAACTGGACAGCACACTTATTAACAGACAACTGGTAAATCCATCCATCCATTCATCCATCCATCCATTTCTACCATTTAAATAAAAACAAATGTGGCGACTTGTCCAGGGTGTACCCCGCCTTCCGCCCGATTGTAGCTGAGATAGGCGCCAGCGCCCCCCGCGACTCCTAAAAGGGAATAAGCGGTAGAAAATGGATGGATGGATGGATTTTACTATCAAACAATCAACATTTTTAAACGACTTGAACACACATAGAGGTATTGTACAGCTGTAGTAAGTGTAGTTTCCAAAGTTACGATACTCCCGTGTACTAAAGTATTGTCAGATCATTACCTTATAAAATTACCTTACAAAACTACCTTATAAAATTCGAGGTTCAGACGCATGTTCGTCAAACTAATAATAATAATAACTGCTATAGCAGCCGCAACATTAATGCTGCCACAACGACAACTCTTGCTGACCTACTGCCCTCGGTAATGGCAGCATTCCCAAAGTATGTGGGCTCTACTGATAACCTCACTGACAATGTTAACGATGCAATGCGCGAAACCATTAATAACATAGCACCGCTAAAGTTAAAAAAGGCTCCAAAAAGTGTACCCCGTGGTGTACAGAAGAAACTAGAGCTCAGAAATTATTATGTAGAAAGCTGGAACGCAAATGGCGCACGACTAAACTTGAGGTGCACCATCAAGCATGGAGTGATAGTTTAATAACTTATAAACGCATACTTACCTTAGCTAAAGCTAAATATTACTCAAATCTCATCCACCGTAATAAAAACGATCCTAAATTTTTTTTATTACGGTAGCATCGCTAACCCAACAAGGGACCCCTTCCAGTAGCTCCACCCACCCAGCTGATGACTTTATGCAATTCTTTAATAAGAAAATTGAAGTCATTAGAAAGGAGATTAAAGACAATGCGTCCCAGCTACAACTGGATTCTATTAACACAGATACGATTGTATGTACGGCGGATACTACCCTCCAAAATAGTTTCTCTCGTTTTGATGAAATAACATTAGAGGAATTGTTACAACGTGTAAATGGAATAAAACAAACAACATGTTTACCTGACCCTCTTCCTGGGAAACTTATAAATGGGTTGTACTTCTATAGCGCTTTTTTACCATCAAGGTACTCAAAGCGCTTTGACACTACTTCCACATTTACCCATTCACACACACATTCACATACTGATGGAGGGAGCTGCCATGCAAGGCGCTAACCAGCACCCATCAGGAGCAGGGGTGAAGTGTCTTGTCCAAGGACACAACGGACGTGACGAGGTTGGTACTAGGTGGGGATTGAACCAGGGACCCTCGGGTTGCGCACGGCCACTCTTCCAAGGAGCTCTTTGTATTATTAGGTCCATCAGTGCTAAATATTTATAAACGTATCACTTTCCTCTGGCACTGTTCCCCTAGCATTCAAAAAAGCGGTTATTCATCCTCTCCTTAAAAGACCTAACCTCGATCCTGACCTCATGGTAAACTACCGACCGGTGTCTCACCTTCCCTTTATTTCAAAAATCCTTGAAAAAATTGTTGCAGAGCAGCTAAATGAACACTTAGCGTCTAACAATCAATGTGAAACCTTTCAATCCGGTTTCAGGGCAAATCACTCTACGGAGACAGCCCTCGCAAAAATGACTAATGATCTATTGCTAACGATGGATTCTGATGCGTCATCTATATTGCTGCTCCTCGATCTTAACGCTGCTTTCGATACCATCGATCATAATATTTTATTAGAACGTATCAAAACACGAATTGGTATGTCAGACTTAGCCCTGTCTTGGTTTAACTCTTATCTTACTGATAGGATGCAGTGCGTCTCCCATAACAATGTGACCTCGGACTACGTTAAGGTAACGTGTGGAGTTCCCCAGGGTTCGGTCCTTGGCCCTGCTTTCTTCAGCATCTACATGCTGCCGCTAGGTGACATCACACGCAAATACGGTGTTAGCTTTCACTGTTATGCTGATGACAACCAACTCTACATGCCCCTAAAGCTGACCAACACGCCGGATTGTAGTCAACTGGAGGCGTGTCTTAATGAAATTAAACAATGGATGTCTGCTAAATGCTGATTATCGGTCCTGCTAGACACCGACCTCTATTTAATGATACAACACGGTAAAGAATCTGGGTGTTATCTTTGACCCAACTCTCTCCTTTGAGTCACACATTAAAAGCGTTACTAAAACGGCCTTCTTTCCTCTCCGTAATATCGCTAAAATTCGCTCCATTCTGTCCACTAAAGACGCTGAGATCATTATCCATGCATTTGTTACGTCTCGTCTCGATTACTGTAACGTATTATTTTCGGGTCTCCCCATGTCTAGCATTAAAAGATTACAGTTGGTACAAAATGCGGCTGCTAGACTTTTGACAAGAACAAGAAAGTTTGATCACATTACGCCTGTACTGGCTCACCTGCACTGGCTTCCTGTGCACTTAAGATGTGACTTTAAGGTTTTACTACTTACGCATAAAATACTACACGGTCTAGCTCCATCCTATCTTGCCGATTGTATTGTACCATATGTCTCGGCAAGAAAGGACTCCGGCTTATTAGTGATTCCCAAAGCCCAAAAAAAGTCTGTGGGCTGTAGAGCGTTTTCATTTCGGGCTCCAGTACTCTGGAATGCCCTCCCGGTAAAAGTTCGAGATGCCCCCTCAGTAGAAGCATTTAAGTCTCACCTTAAAACTAATTTGTATACTCTAGCCTTTAAATAGACTCCTTTTTAGACCAGTTGATCTGCCGTTTCTTTTCTTTTTCTCCTATGTCCCACTCTCCCTTGTGGAGGGGGTCCGGTCCGATCCGGTGGCCATGTACTGCTCGCCTGTGTATCGGCTGGGGACATCTCTGCGCTGCTGATCCGCCTCCGCTTGGGATGTTTTCCTGCTGGCTCCGCTGTGAACGGGACACCCGCTGCTGTGTTGGATCCGCTTTGGACTGGACTCTTGCGACTGTGTTGGATCCATTATGGATTGAACTTTCACAGTATCATGTTAGACCCGCTCGACATCCATGGCTTTCCTCCTCTCCAAGGTTCTCATAGTCATCATTGTCACCGACGTCCCACTGGGTGTGAGTTGTCCTTGCCCTTATGTGGGCCCACCGAGGATGTCGTAGTGGTTTGTGCAGCCCTTTGAGACACTAGTGATTTAGGGCTATATAAGTAAACATTGATTGATTGATTGAAACCCTTGGAGAGAAAGAAAATGATGAAGAGGAAGAAGTTTATGATGAAGTTGACGTTGAAGTATACGTTAAAGAAGAAATTTACGTTGATGATGATGAAGATATGATGAAGATACAATTTATGTTAAAGAAGGCAAAGATGAAGAAAAAGTTAAAGAATCTCAAGAAATTGAGGAAAAAGAGAAAACACTTGAAGAAAGCCTGGAAGGTTATGTTGATGAAGATGATAATGAAGATTATGAGGAGGATACAATTTATGTTAAAGAAGAAGGTAAAGATGAAAAAAAGTTAAAGAATCTCAAGAAATTGAGGAAAAAGAGAAAACACCTGAAGGAATCCGGGATGATTATGTTGATGAAGAAGAGGATGATGATGATGATGAAGATGAAGAATCTGATGAAGAAGAGGAAGATGACGGCGCAGACAAGGAGCAGGAAGAAGTTAAAGTACATGCTCCACGCCGAGAGGTACCAGTGCCTGCGCCACGTCAGACCCCGGTGCCTACGCCGCGTCGAACACCAGTGCCTGCACCGCAACCAGTGGGGCGAACAGCTGGAAAAACTGAGGACAAGAAAATGCCCGACGAGGAAAGCAATGCCAAGGGTCCGTACTCCATGCTCACTAAGGAGGAACTCATCTCCCTGGTGATAAAGCAAGAAGGGCTGCTAAGAGCAGCGGAGGAAAGAGTCGCGGAAGAAGAAGAGAGGAAAAGGACTGAAGAAAACGCTAAGAAAGAAGAGAAGAGGATGAGAAGCGAAAAACAAGTCCAAGGCAGCAGCGGCACTCTCCCGGCGGACGACACAGGAAGTGAGGAGTTGGCAGCAACGGTTGCCATGACAACGGCCCCACAGCAACACCGGCGCCCTGAAAACCTCAACCTAAACGAAGTGGGGCAGAGTCGAAACTCAAGGGAGAAGATGCCAAGGAAGGAAGGAGACAAGCGGCCAGGGCAGTCTTTTCCCGCTCCTTCAGAAGACGTGGGGGAGGGGAGTGAGCTCTGCCAGACTGAAGCCCAGCTTCGAACTGGCGGGGGAGGTATGTGGAGAGACGGAGCCGAGGAGCCGACAGCAGGGTCGGACTAATGCCGGTCCTCCCCGCAATGGCGGCCAGGAGGCGGGGCGTGCGGCGGAGAGAGGAGGCGGGACGCACTCAGAGCGATGCTCCAGCCAGCCAAGTCAGGTGCGTTCACCACACACCTGCGCTTAATCTGCTCATCTATTGTTACAGCACAAAAGAAGGGAAGGAGGAACGATCGGAGGAGTAGGCGAGGACACCACGGCAAACAGACAACGAGCACGACGATCGAGGACAAGAGAGAGAGAGATGACCACCCCCCGCAACGGACGAAAACGCCGGACGCCGAAAGGCCTGCAGCGGCGGCAAGCAGGAAGAGCATGCACGCTGAAAAGTGACGCGATCGGATGGCCAGAAGAAGACAGGTTTATTGAACTAATAAACACCAGTCAAACCTGCTATGACGCGTCTTGTGTCCAGTGTCACGGCAACCCACACGGTGACGGCGGCTGGGAGTCCGCCACACGGTCCTGCTAGACACCGACCTCTATTTAATAATACAACTTTAACATTTGACAACCAAACAATTAAACAAGGCGACTCGGTAAAGAATCTGGGTATTATCTTTGACCCAACTCTCTCCTTTGAGCCACACATTAAAAGCGTTACTAAAACGGCCTTCTTTCATCTCTGTAATATCGCTAAAATTCGCTCCATTCTGTCCACTAAAGACGCTGAGATCATTATCCATGTGTTTTTTACGTCTCGCCTCGATTACTGTAACGTATTATTTTCGGGTCTCCCCATGTCTAGCATTAAAAATTACAGTTGGGACAAAATGCGACTGCTAGACTTTTGATAAGAACAATAAAGTTTGATCATATTACGCCTGTACTGGCTCACCTGCACTGGCTTCCTGTGCACTTAAGATGTGACTTTACGGTTTTACTACTTGCATGTAAAATACTACACGTTCTAGCTCCAGCCCATCTTGCCGATTGTATTGTACCATATGTCCCGGCAAGAAATCTGCGTTCAAAGGACTCTGGCTTATTAGTAATTCCCAAAGCCCAAAAAAAGTCTGCAGGCTATAGAGCGTTTTCAATTCGGGCTCCAGTACTCTGGAATGCCCTCCCGGTAACAGTTAGAGATGCTACCTCAGTAGAAGCATTTAAGTCTCACCTTAAAGCACATTTGTATACTCTAGCCTTTAAATAGACAACCTTTTTAGACCAGTTGATCTGCCGTTTATTTTCTTTTTCTCCTATGTCCCACTCTTCCTTGTGGAGGGGGTCCGGTCCGATGGCCATGGATGACGTACTGGCTGTCCAGAGTCGGGACCCAGGATGGACCGCTCGCCTGTGTATCAGCTGGGGACATCTCTGCGCTGCTGATCCGCCTCCGCTTGGGATGGTTTCCTGCTGGCTCCGCTGTGGACGGGACTCTCGCTGCTGTGTTGGATCCGCTCTGGACTGGACTCTCGCGGCTGTGTTGGATCCACTAAGGATTGAACTTTCACAGTATCATGTTAGACCCGTTCGACATCCATTGCTTTTGTCCTCTCCAAGGTTCTCATAGTCATCATTGTCCCCGACGTCCCACTGGGTGTGAGTTTTCCTTGCCCTTATATGGGCCTAGCGAGGATGTCGTAGTGTTTCCTGTTGTGGTTTGTGCAGCCCTTTGAGACACTAGTGATTTAGGGCTATATAAGTAAACATTGATTGATTGATTGATAGTAGCAGGAGCTGTAGTATATAGGCTAACGATATTGTCAAATCCCAAAAAGAGGACAAAAAATGCGTGCCAAGGCGGGCAGCATGCCAAGGCCGGGACTTAGTGAAAATTTGCCAACGATACTCATACTTGCTTATAAATAATATATTTTTTTAAATTAAGCATTTTTTTCCCTTTTGTTGACAGTAGTGTTGGCGCTAGGAATTTTCAAAACGGGGTCCCACAGTAAGTCTTTGGGGTCTCACTTTTTTGTAAGCGTTTTGAAAACAAATGATAAACGTATGCATTATTCTGTTATATCTCACATTCTATATTGTGTTTTGGAAAAAGGTTGTCATAAACGTTACTTAATTCATTAAAAAAATAAAAGTAGAAGAAAACAAATTGGGATACAAATGTCAATGTTTTCAGTTGTAAACATTCGTTCACTTTTTTTTTCCTTAACGGATCTGAACTTTACCGCTGCTGGTAGTTTTTTATATGTTTGTATTTAATAAGTTGTAGGTGTATTTATTTCAGTATAAAGTGTAAAAAGTGTTTTACTTTGGTCATGAAATGATGATAATGGTGTGCCAGGGCATACATACATTTTATATTTAACGCTTAAATCTCTGGAGTCTACATCAACTTCAGATCAATCCCTCATTTCAAAATGTTTTATTTTTTTATGTTGTTGTTTTATTGTTTGTTTTCTGCCCTTTTTTTGTCAAACAAAACTATGTTTTTAATGGCAAATACACAAAATATGTAAAATATTCTACCAAAAATATTTTTCAAAGTGAAATATTTGATGTGAAGTAATCGGAACCTTGGATAGGTCAATAATTCATAACAACATTGATTTTGATTCAATATTATGTTTTGAGCAATGACAGTTTGAAAGAAAAAAAACAGTTTTGTTTTATTAGTCAGCATTGCAACTTTTTCTAAATTACATTTCACCTTTAAACTTTTTTATTTCACTTTTGTTATGTTTTTGTTTATTTTAATAGTATTTTTAGAATGTGCCGTGGGCCTTTAAAACATTTGTTGTGGGCCACAAAAGAAGATTAAAATAAAATTAAAAAAATCGGTCTAGGCCCTGGAGTGGGGGTGCAGACTGAGGCCAAGGGGAAAAAAAAAAAAAAAAAAAATATGCAGTGCAATTTCACACTACTAAGAACTCCAATAACCACACACAAAAAAACATATTTTTATATTAATACCTTTTAAACAGTTTTTTTCTGGTAAAAATCTTTTTTTATAAACTTCTGGTATTGGCTCTTGTCAAATTCCAGGGAGTAAAACAAAAACGATCCACCCTGAAAACAAATTAAGGTTCTCAAATCTGAGTCTTTCGTTCTGCCTGAGGGAAGTAAAGCCAGACCGCGGCATCTTGGTTATTATTTTCCTGAACATTGCAAGTGTGTGAAGAGTAAAAATGAATGAATGTGAGGAGAACTTGCCAGAACACACAGCGATTTACTGCATTACCAATGTTCCACAAAATATGATGAAGTTGATGTTCTTCAGTTCCAGATTCGTGAAAGAATTCGGCTTACTGACGGGCTTGAATGTGAAAGTTTGATTTAATTTGCCCTGTTTTATCGAACGTTTGATTTTTACGTGATTCATTATGGATGTGTGTTGTTACACTAAGATCGCACGCATCGGAATCCAGGCCAGTTGTCATGGGGACCAGTCTGGTGGTGAAACAACAACAGTTGACTGTGTTGAGAGTGTCTGGCACGGAAAACTAGTCCTGTTCCTTTGTATCTTCTGTCTTCTCCCGTCTCCTCTTCTTTCTCCCTGCTACTTTATTATCCCGTCTTGTACCTCTCTTCCTCCTCCCCTCCAAGCAATGCAATCGTCCCACAGCAGCAGTCTCATTTAAATGTGGAACAAATGTAGTGACAGACTAAAGCTGGATCCAAGTCCTCATCCTCTGAGTGAGAAGTGAATTATGCTTGTTGAGTGAGCTGCTGGCATACGCTCATTGAAAAGGGAATTTGGTGCTAATAACTCACCTTTCAAACTTTGAAACCGATAATTCCTTAATTCCACTACAGAGACATTCATGCTTGGGCCATTCCACCGAATCTGTGCCAGGAAATAAAATGCATAAATCCATCCATCCATTTTCTACCACTTATTCCCATCGGGGTAACGGGGGGTGCTGAATCCTATCTCAGCTACAATCGGGCGGAAGGCGGGGTACACCCTGGACAAGTTGCTACCTCATCGCAGGGCCAACACAGATAGACAACATTCACACTCACATTCACACACTAGGGCCAATTTATTGTTGCCAATCATTCTATCCCCAGGTGCATGTCTTTGGAAGTGGAAGGAAGCCGGAGTACCCGGAGGGAACCCACGCAGTCACGGGGAGGACATGCAAACTCCACACAGAAAGATCCCGAGCCCGGGATTGAACTCAGGACTACTCAGGACCTTCGTATTGTGAGGCAGACGCACTAACCCCTCTCCCACTGTGCTGCCGAAATGCATAAATGCAGGATGCAATTACACATTTTTAACCAAGCCAAGTGTTTTGCACTTTGATCTTTATTTAACAGATAAAATACAATATACGGATTTAAACTACCGTATTTGTCGGATTATAATTCCCAGTTTTTTTCATAGTTTGGCCGGGGGTGCGATTTATACTCTGGAACGACATATGTTTGAAATTATTAACACGTTACCGCAAAATATCAAATAATATTATTTATCTCATTCACGTAATAGATTAGGCCGGGGGTCGGCAACCCGCGGCTCTGGAGCCGCACGCGGCTCTTTAGGGCCGCCCTAGTGGCTCGCTGGAGGTTTTTGAAAAATATATGAAAAATGGAAAAAATTAGGGGAAAAAAACATATTTATTGTTTTAATATGGTTTCTGTAGGAGGACAAACATGACACAAACCTCCCTAATTGTTATAAAGCACACTGTTTGTATTAAACATGCTTCACTAATTAGAGTATTTGGTGAGCGCCGTTTTGTCCTATTAATTTTGGCGGTCCTTGAACTCAACGTAGTTTGTTTACATGAATAACTTTCTCCGACTTTCTAAGACTCCTACATGCTGGATTTGGGGACACATGGGCTGGCGACCCACCACCAACACTTCCCAGCGCCCTCCTTTAACTTTGGACTTGTTCTGTGTTTTGGGATGTTTGGGTTCCGTCCCTTGAGGTGGGTTACTGTCATGATCTGGTGACAAGGTAATGTCCTGTTTTCTGTGTAGTTAAAGTTTTCCAATGTTTATCATACTTTTTGGAGCTTTTCTGGTTGCTAACAACTTCAGCTGCTCTGCGGCTTCAGTGCGGCTCTAATCAGGCCCATTATAATCCCGCCATTGCCATTCACTCTATCTGGGTGTCTTGTTAGCTGTATACGTTTTTCCCTTGTTTTATTTTGCTTATTATGCTATTAGTTGCATGTTCCTACTAAAGTGAAGTGAAGTGAATTATATTTATCTAGCGCTTTTCTCTAGTGACTCAAAGCGCTTTACATAGTGAAACCAAATATCTAAGTTACATTTAAACCAGTGTAGGTGGCGCTGGGAGCAGGTGGGTAAAGTGTCTTGCCCAAGGACACATCGGCAGTGACTAGGAACCTGGAACCCTCAAGTTGCTGGTACGGCCGCTCTACCAGCCGAGCTATACTGCAATTCCATGTGCAACTTCAGATATAAATTAAACACTTGCTTACTTGCACACTAATTTTGCCGCTCCCTGCCTTTCCTTTTCACATCCTGAAAACACGACCTTTGCAGTAATGCAACCACAACCTGACAGAGCCTTGAGAAAGAATGCCGCATAAGTATATTGACAGCAATCAGTGAACAACAAACAAATGATTGGGTATTATTATATATTTTTTTTTGATAAGTTAGTTTATATAATGCAAAGTAACAGAGCCTTTCCTATATACAGTTCATGTGCTGTGCGTAGGGCCCCTTAGTCTGTGGGGTATCCAATTTTGCGTGAATAAGCGCGTGTAAAATGTCAATTAATGAATTACTGGGCGCTTTATGTGAAATTTTACTCCAAACATATTCCTTGCCCCTTCCTGCTCCATCAATGGTACGAAAAATAATGGCAAATTTCCCCAACTAGTGTCATTGTGCCCAGTAGAGTGCAGTGTTAGAGCTGGACTTATTAAACAGTCGTATCAGAATTGAATAATGTGTCAAGAAGACATGCAAAAGTGTGCTTCAATAATGCAAAATTTGCAATTTGAACTAAAAATACTTTATTGAACAATTTAATTGTTATTTTAATTTGTTTTAGTACAAAACATGCTTTAACTTGTATTTAAAGTTAATTAAAACAGTACAAAAATTGTTTCACTTAAATAAAAAGTGTGCTTGGAGCCCCAATTTAGTCATGGGCCGGCATGAAAGCATGTAATTAAACAAATAATCTGATTTCAAAAGTGTGATATTAGTTGCACAAACAAAACTCATTTTACTAGTTGCAGTTTGTAAGGAAAAAATGCATCTTTGTGAAAAAGTAACAATATAAAATAAACTTGACCAAGTATTGAGACAAACTTTCCTCTAATTTTACTTTGCTGATAAATCACTTGTGTAGCAGATACTTTTTTGTCGCAAGTTGCACTTGCAAGCCACTTTTAAAAAGAGAAAAATAAGTTATTGAGTTTGAATGTTCCAGATTGCATCTTTTATAATAACAACACATCAATGTTTAATCGTCTGCAATGCGGAGCAAAGGCTTTTGATACTCAAATGTGAGCGTGGACTTTCTGCATGTCAATGAGTCAATTGAGACAGCAAAGCAAGATGAGGGATAAAGCAGCAAATCATTTAGGCATGTGTGATAAATTGATTTAAAAAATGAATTTAAATGCTTTACAATTACTTTTACAAACATTCACCTAGTCAGATTGCTATTTGGGGCCATCCCTGAGTCGACTGCCAAGTCTGTTTCATAACAATATGATGCAAAGTGCCAGCTGGGACAACGATAAGACGAGCCATCTTGCTGCCAACAGCACGCAGGACACAACATGAAACAATCAGCACAAACTGGCAAATGCACTTTTTTACTTTTAATAAATCTATTAGATTTACTGTGCCAAGGATAAGTAGTTATTCCAAGGCTGTGTGCTCCTTTTTTTTCTTCTTTTTTTTTGGTTCAAGGCTCTTGTTGCTATTACAAAATGCAGCTCATTTGGATACAAACAAAGCTCAGACAAGGACAGTGTATTTCCATAAAAATGAATAATGTGCATAATGGCAAAGTGTTTTTCAGGTTGGTAGCAAATAGGATATTATTTTGTGTACATTCTGCAGTTAACACAAGGGTCCCAAAATGCTTTGGGGGAATTTGTAGATATGTGGGGACAATAGCCATTATGTTCCTATCAATGAAGGAGCAGTAAGAGGCGGGGAATATTTTTGCGAAACATTTCACATGAAGGCTCCAAATGATTTCATATGGTGATGCTTGTAAAGTTTGATTGATGATTTATGAGAAGCACACTGTCATTCATTATTTGACATTTTAACATAGATTTTTAATGCAAAACAGGGAAAGGTTTCCAAACGTGTCCAACCAAAAGTGGCATACAAATAAAACCGAAAGATGCTGGGAATTGCTTTGATATTGTCCGCGGGGCCAAAATCAATATATACTATATATATCCATCTATCCATTTTCTACCGCTTATTCCCTTTGGGGTCCCGGGGGGCGCTGGTGCCTATCTCAGCTACAATCGGGTGGAAGGCGGAGTACACCCTGGACACGTTGCTACCTCATTGCAGGGCCTGTAGGTCAATTTATGTAATATGTTGTAGTTAACAAAGGAGACTGTTTTTAGTGTCCATCTATACATCCATCTTCTACCGCTTATCCAAGGTCAGGTATCGGGAGGGAGGTATCCTGAAGTGTTCCCAGGCCAGCTGGGAGACATAATCCCCCCAATGTGTCCTGGGTCTTCCTTGTAGCCTCCTGGGATGCCCTAACCACCTCATGTGGCTCTTTTCGATTTGGAAGAACAGTTGCTTTACTCTGGGCGCCTCCTGAATGACAGTAAATCCCACCCTATCTCTGAGGAAGGGACCCGCCACCCGGCGGAGGAAACACATTTCGGCTGCTTGTATCCGTGATCTTGTCCTTTCGGTCAGAACCCAAAGCTCATGACCATAGGTGAGGATGGGAACAGAGATTGACCGGTAAATTGTGAGCTTTGCGTTTGGCTCAGCTCTTTCTTCATTATGACCAATCGCTACAGGGTCCTCGTCAGTACGGACACTGCTACGATCCTCCTGTCGATCTCACGATCCACGTGTCGATCTCACGATCCACTCTACCCCCATTGATGAACAAGACTCTGAGGTACTTGAACTCCTTCCTTTTGGGAAAGATCTCCTCCCCAACCCGGAAATAGCACTCCACACTTTTCCGTGTGAGAACCATGGACTCAGACTTGTAGGTTCTTCACACTTGGCTGCAAACTTATCGAGCGAGAGCTGAAGATCCAGATGAAGCCAGCAGGACCACATTTTCTGCAAAAGGCAGTGACCTAATCCTGCAACCACTAAACCAAATCCCCTCAACGCTCTGACTGTGCATAGAAATTATGTCCATTAAAGTTATGTACAGGATCTGTGACAGAGGGCAGCCCTGGTAGAGTCCAAGCGTAATTGGTAACGGGTCCGACTTACTGCTGGCGATGCGGACCAAGCTGTGACACCGATCAGACAGGGAGTGGACCGCCACCTTCAGGCGGTCCAATACCCCAATACTCTCTGAGCACTCCCCACAGATCCTCACAAGGGACACGGTCGAATGCCTTCTTCAAGTCCGCAAAGCACACGTAGACTGGTGCACCCTCAAGGATCCTGCCGAGAGTATAGAGTTAGTCCACAGTTCCACGACCAGGATGAAAACCACACTGCTCCTTTTGAATCTGAGGTCAACTATCCAGCGTAGCCTCCTCTCCAATACATCTAAATACACCTTAATGTCTAAGATGAGGAGTGTGATAGCTTGGCAGTTGGAAGACACCCTTCGGGTCCACTTCTTAAAGAGAGGAACCACCACCCCGGTCCGCCAATCCAGAGGCAGCGTCCCTAATGTCCA
The DNA here is from genome assembly GCF_033978795.1 of Nerophis ophidion. Taxonomy (NCBI): domain Eukaryota; kingdom Metazoa; phylum Chordata; class Actinopteri; order Syngnathiformes; family Syngnathidae; genus Nerophis; species Nerophis ophidion. The sequence continues at coordinate 34,293,921 of NC_084621.1, read as the reverse complement.
TGCAATGTTGCAGAGTCTTGTCAACTAATACAGGCGCACGGGATCCAGAGCCTTAAGGGACGAAAAACTCATACACCCCTGAGAGCCATCCACCGAGGAGCTTTTTGACTACTTCGGCAACCTCAGCCCCAGAAATAGGAGAGTCAGCCACTGGTTGCTCAGGTGCTACTTTCTCCTAGGAAGACATTTAGGTGGAATCGAGGAGGTTTTCAAAGTATTCCCTCCACCGATTGAAAACATCCCAAGTTGAGGTCAACAACACATCATCCCCACCTTACACAGTGTTTACAGAGCTCTGCTTCCCCCTCATGAGGCGGCGGATGGTGGTCCAGAATCGCTTCGAAGCCTCCTGGAAGTTGTTTTCCATGGCCTCTATAAACTCCTTCCATGTCAAATGTTTGCCTCTTTGACCGCAGAAGCTGCACACCGCTTCTGTCTGTACCTGTCTGCTGCCTCCAGAGTCCCAAAAGCCGAAATGACCCGATAGAAATCCTTCTTTAGCTTGACGGCATCCCTCATCGCTGGTGTAAACCGGTGGGTTCTAGGATTGCTGCCACTACAGGCCCCAATCACCTTGAGGCCGCAGCTGAGATCGACCACCTCAATAATAGAGGCACAGAACATGGTCCACTCGGACTTAATGTCCAGCGCCTCACTCGTGACATGTTCTTCCAGAGGAGCGAATTACAACTCTTTCTGACGGAAGACTCTGCTTGATGTTCCCAGCTGACCCTCAAAATGTGTTTGGGCCTCCCCCACCATCAAAGCCAACTCACCACCAGGTGGTGATTGATGAAAAGCTTCACTCCTCTCTTCACTGCTAAGTGCACATATGAACACCCTTATGTTTGAATATGGTGTTTGTTATGAATAATCTGTAAGAGGACAAACATCCGAAACATCACTCCAGTTTAGATACCGGTGGCCATTTCTCCCAATCACGCCTCTCCAGGTTTCACTGTTGTTGCCAATGTGAGCGATGAAATCCCCCAGCAGAACAAGAAAATCACCAGGTGGAGCACTCTGCAGTACTACCTATAGGGACTCAAAAAAGGGAGGGTACTCTAAACTGCTGTTTGGTGCGTAGGCGCAAACAACAGTCAGGACCCAGAGGCAGAAGGAAACTACTTTGTCGTCCACGGGGTTAAACTCCAACGTTCAGATTTCTGGGCCGCAGTGTGCCAAGTATTGCCACCCCCGCTTGTCACTTCCCACCGCTTGCAACGTCAGAGTGAAAGATAGCCCAGTCCTTCTTGAGAGGACTGTTTTTAGAGCCCTTTCTGTGCGGGAACTTCTTCAGTTCGTGCACCAGCTCAGCTTCGGACCGCCAAAGGACCTGTCTTCGGCCGCTGCCCTGCCCACATTTCACTTGACCCGTATCCCCCCTCCAATGAGTGGTGAATTTGTTGGAGGGGGGACCCATGTTGCCTCTTTGGTCTGTGCCCGACTGGACCCAAGGCAAATGAATAAAACATTTAGGGCCTGATCTACTAAACCTTAGCATGCATTAAAACATTTGCAAACTTCATAGCACATGCAAAGCTGATCCACTAAACTTGTGTGCAGATGAGTGTGTCTCATAGCTGCTGGATGACTCAAGGGGACTAATTAAAACAAATTCAATTGATGCATCCTTGTGTCTGCCGGCGTTTTTTTTTATGACAATCGTTTTTTCATTTATAAGTTCTGTATATGTAAACAATTATTGCAATATGCATTTTCTTGGGCCTGGTTCATTAGACCGCATTTTCGCAGTTACTGCCATGAATTTCAACACCTTGAAAAAGTGGTTTCCAAGAAGATCGTACTCCAGGACTGCCTCTAAAACGGCCATAACAAGTTTTACATGTCTGTTGCATGTTTCACCATATAGCAAACCACATTAGGTAGAAGAAGATCACATGAATGTGCAGTAAAAGAGTGTCTCTGTGGTGCATAGTACGCGCAAAAATAGTAAAATAAGGCGGTCTGCAGCAGTCAATTTGTGTTTGCACTTTTGATAAGACACACGCAACACACACTAATAGTAAAGGACATTTTATAGATTGTGTGCTATTTGGATTGTATTGTAGTGAATCGAGCCCAGAATAGAACAGAATTGTTGTGGCCTCCAAAAAAAAAAAGAATCCAAATGCAGATCAGTAAAAAAAATATCTATCTGATAACCAAAAATCACTTGAGAAAATAAATTAATAGTAACGAAAGATCAGCTTGAGATAAACCAGGTCAAAAGTCTGTCCTCCACCTGAGGAAATACAAAAAACAGGAATTACAAACGGTTCAGGGCAAAGGTCAGAGTAAGTGAGCTCGGTCTGGATTCGACCGCAGGCAACAGACAAACTCGCACCGGCTGAGTGGAGATCGAGGGTTTAAGTCTGGTGGTTGATTAGCAACAGGTGGGCTTGGATGACTGGCAGCACACCTGGAACTAACGACAGGGTAGGAGACTTACAGACACAGGAGGAAAGAAAAAGCAGGAGAACTGCCCTCATGACAAGAATGGAATGGACTTTATTGTCATTGTATTTGCATATAACCAGATTAAGGACTCCAACTTAAGGTGTGGTAGTGGGAACAAATATGCGATGGATATAAATTACACAAGAGGTAATAAAGATCAAACTAAGAATTGAAATAAACAGACTGCAATCAAATACAAATAATAAGCAATCCTGTACAATATACAAAACACAATACAAAATACTGTACAACATACAGAACACGACAAGAGTACTGGAGTAATAAATAACAATCAGCGTCAGAAATAACAATCAGTGTCGGATAATCTAAGTCTCTTATGAAAAAAGACAATATTGTGATGACTCTTCTTCGGCATGGTAATGCCGGTGTTGTTTTCCCGAGGATGCGTCGAAGCAGAACACAGCAAAGGTAAGATATAAAGGTATTTATTAAATAATAAAAGGCTAGGAACAAAAACACTGGTGTGAAGAGAAAAGGTAAACAAAAGACGCTAGCGTGAAAGCTAGGATAAACACAAGGAAAACTAAAACTTGGTAAGAGGACACAAAAGAGTAAACAAAAACATTCAGCATGAAAGCTGGAATATAAAGTGGCTTAGCGTAAGAGCTAGCGAGAAAATACACACGAATGAAAGATGAGAGTCGTCACTGTAGCACATAGGCAAATTAGGATCCGAGAATGAGTAAACAGAAAAGGCGAGCTTAAATAGGAGGGTGAAAATTATTAGCAGGTGTGCGGGGCAAGACTAGCAGGTGGACTGATGAGTGAACCATAGTGATGGACAAAACAGGAAATAAACGTGTCGGACTGAGAATGAAACAAATATGGAAAAAACAAACATGTGAAGATCTGAGCAGCAGATCGCAACAAATATGGTTCTTTAACTACCACCGGGTTAAAAAACATTGGCCTTAACAGCTATGGCTGTAGGCGATCTGATTTAGTTTTATAAGCAATGCCCGACACACGATGGGAGTACTTGTTTTTACAGTATCATGACAGGTCTTCATTCAGCAGCTTTACATGTATCTCGCTCTGTGTGCACTTTAAAATGTTGGTTGAGCTACCCGTCCGTTGTTGTGAAGGTCATGTGTGCTACACTTGCTGTACGGTTGTTTACTATGCATTTATCAGTCTAATTCATGCTCACTGAGCAGCTTACTATTACTATTGCTGCTGTGTGGTGCAACATATTTGTTCATTAACATGACTAGGTTGTATTCCTTTACAATTTCTCATGCTCTTTTAAAGGCCTACTGAGATGAGATTTTATTATTTAAACGGGGATAGCAGGTCCATTCTATGTGTCATACTTGATAATTTCGCGATATTGCCATATTTTTGCTGAAAGGATTTAGTAGAGAACATCCACGATAAAGTTTGCAACTTTTGGTGCTGATAAAAAAGCCTTGGCTTTACCGGAAGTCGCAGAAGATGACGTCACAAGGGTGAGGGCTCATCACGTCCTCACATTGTTTATAATGGTAGCCTCCAGCAGTAAGAGCTATTCTGACCGAGAAAATTCTGGGAAATCCCTTATCTTTCTATTGTGTTGCTAGTGTTTTAGTGAGATTAAATAGTACCTGATAGTTGGAGGGGTGTTTCCACAGGTGTCTTGAGGCCAGTCTCTGAGGGAAGTCGAGGTCAGCTGCATGGACGGCGCAAACTCAGCTGGCGACTTTTTACCAACATTTTCTCTCCGAAACCTACCGGTTGACATGTGCTCGGGAACGATGTTCGCTTGACCGCTCTGATCCATAGTAAAGCTTCACCTCTGGGAATTTTAAACAAGGAATCACCGTGTGTTTGTGTGGCTAAAGGCTAAAGCTTCCCAACTCCATCTTTCTACTTTGACTTCTCCATTATTAATTGAACAAATTGCAAAAGATTCAGCAACACAAATGTCCAGAATACTGTTTAATTGCGCGATGAAAAGAGACGACTTTTAGCCGCAAACAGTGCAGCGCTAATATGTCCTGACAGTCCGTGACGTCACAACATTTTTAACAAGAAACTCCGCGGGAAATTTAAAATTGCAATTTAGTGAACTAAACGGGTCGTATTGGCATGTGTTGCAAAGTTAATATTTCATCATTGATATATAAACTATCAGACTCCGTGGTCGGTAGTAGTGGGTTTCAGTAGGCCTTTAATCATAATTACAGTTAAAACATTTGTTTGTGTGTATGTATTCTTAAGCAGTTACTGTTTTTTTTATGTTCACTTTCATATGAGATATGGTGTAAAAAAGCAAGCTGTTTGTTGCACCCACTTTGTCACCCGCAGGTTTGGAGCAGGCATGTTTTGTTTGGCCTTTGCTGCGGTCTAGACTCATTCTAGATGTCTTTTTTGAGGGCAGTGTTATTGATGAAAATCTATTATTGATTTTTTTTCTCTTTGTGCACGTGTGCCTAATGAAGTGTCCAGTGAGGGTGATGCACAATGGGAGTATTGATACCACTTGCTAGATTACATACATTACCTTCTTTAAAGCAGTGCTTCTCAATTATTTTCTGTTATGCCCCCCTAGGAAGAAAGAAAAACATTGCGTGTCCGTCTCCCCCACTCGCCGTGACTATATATACTATACTTTGTTTATAAAATTAAAAAAGTACAGTTTTGCACAACATTCAATCAATCGATCGCTCAAAGTTTATTTTTAAAGCCCTTAATCACAAGTGTCTCAAAGGGCTACACAAGCTACAAAAACATCATTGGCTCAGATCCCACATAGGGCAAGACCAAATTCAACCCAATGGGAAACAATGAGAAACCTTGGAGGGGTCCGCAGATGTGGGGACCCCCTGGGCGACCGCTGCAATGGATGTCAAGTGGATCTAGTTAATAGTGTGAGAGTCCAGTCCTTAGTGTGGCCAACAGAGTATCCTCTCGAATCGAGACAAGTCAGCAGCGCAGAGCCGTCCCCAACTGATGCACAGATGAATGGTCCACTCCGAGTACCAACTTTGAACAGCTAGCGCTTCATCTGTGATCACCAGATGACCTCTCCACGCAGAAGAGGGGAGCTGAGCAGAAAAGATATGGCAGATCAACTGGTCTATTTAAATGCTAGAGTATACAAATGAGTTTTAAGATGGGATTTGGAAACCGCACTAAAAGAACACCTCCAAGCAACTACATCCCTAATCTAACACCATCCCCCTCCACATCCCACCTCTCCGGATTGTAAATATTCAAATATAAATAATCAAATGTATATACTTGTTCGTATGCTTTCTGATCTCTCATTGTCCACTACTTGCTGTAGATATCCTACCAAGTCAGACCTACACTGTTTCAATGTCCATTTCTCAGATGATGCAATTGTTGATGACTGAAGTGCTGATATCAACCAAACCTCCCCCTCCCCCCACCCAAATACCACCCCCTGGATTGTAAATATTGTAAAAAATTAAATGTATGTACTTTGATGATTAACTTGTGTGATGACTGTATTATGCTGATAGTATATATTGATACCATGAATTGATTTACGTGTACCGAAAAACTTTTTCGGGTGTTACCATTTAGTGGTGAATTGTACGGAATATGTACTGTACTGTACAATCTACTAATAAAAGTTTCAATCAATTAATCATTCAAATCTTAAATGCTTCTATTAACATAAAAAATAAAACAAATTCAATAAATATCAACTTACAGTAAAAAATACAATCACTAACATTGTTTTTTTAGTCTTTAACAGAAAATATTTAAAGTGCATCAATTTTCCTGAAATTTATTAAAAAAAAAAAAAGTATCTAAAGCAGTGGTTCTCCACCTTTTGTCAGTGATGTACCCCCTGTGAACATTTTTTTAATTCAAGTACCCCCTAATCAGGGCAAAGCAATTTCGGTTGAAAAAAGAGATAAAGAAGTAAAATACAGCACTATGTCATCAGTTTATGACTTATTAAATTGTATAACAGTGCAAACTATTGCTCAGTTGTAGTGGTCTTTCTTGAACTATTTGGAAAAAAAGATATAAAAATAACTAAAAACTTGTTGAAAAATAAACAAGTGATTCAATTATAAATAAAGATTTGTACACATAGAAGTAATCATCAACTTAAAGTGCCCACTTTATGGATTGTAATAGAGATCAATCTGGATTCATGAACTTAATTCTAAACATTTCTTCACCAAAAAATTAATCTTTAACATCAATATTTATGGAACATGTCCACAAAAAATGTAGCGGTCAACACTGAATATTGCATTGTTGCATTTTTTTGCACAGTCGATGAACTTGCATTCATATTTTGTTGAAGTATTATTCAATAAATACATTTCTAAATGATTTTTGAATATTTTCTATTTTTAGAATATTTAAAAACAAAAATCTCACGTACCCCTTGGCATACCTTCAAATACCCCAGGGGTACCCGTACCCCCATTTGAGAACCACTGATCTAAAGTATGAACACTTTTAGACCATTTGGTACTGAAAAATATGAATACATTAATAATTCATGAATATTAATTAAATCAAATTTATAGATAATAACACATTCAAACTGATCAGCAACATTAACTCAGGAGCACACTACATAAAACACTTTAACCTACAAAACACAAGTGACTTAAACAGTTATTTTTTTATCATAATGAAAAAAGTCATAATTAATGGCTATGAGCACCTTTTTATATAGGGTTGGAGGCATGATGCTGCATGATACTGATAAAGCACTTTCCCCGAGACCACTTGCTCCACCCCCCTCCGAACGCCCCCAGGTGGGCCCGCCCTCCTATTTGAGAAGAACTTATTTTTAAAGGGACCACAACACACAGACACACACATGACACAGGAACACTGAATAGCCATCCAACGTGGTCTTCTAGAAAGTGTAAGATCAGCATGAGCCAGCATGCTCTCACCCTTTTGTCCCCTTTCCGTCCTTCCCCGGTCCTCTCATCTCGTGGCCCCTTTGTACCCCTTCTCTCTTTCTCTCTCCTCCTGCCTGTGTTCTTGCTTTCTCACTTGCAGCCTCTCTTCTCCTTCTTCCTCCTGCTTGTCTTCTAATCCCTCCTCTCCACCCTAATTTAAACTCTTTGAAGCCTTCAATAAGGCTCCATAATAAGCTTCTCCCTCTCCAGGCAAGACAGGGGAACAGCCTCCCAGTTGCATTCTAACTGCACGTGTGTGTGTGTGTGTGTGTGTGTGTGTGTATCAGCATCCCTGCTTGTCAGCTTTCATGCCTGTGCTGTGGGTGCACCGGCAGTGCGTGTGTGCGTGTGTGTGTGTGTGTGTGTGTGTGTGTGTGTGTGTGTGTGTGTGTGTGTGTCTGTTTGTGTGTGTGTGTGTGTGTGTGTCTGTTTGTGTGTGTGTGTGTGTGTGTGTGTGTGTGTGTGTGCGTGTGTGTGTGTGTGTGTGTGTGTGTGTGTGTGTGTGTGTGTGTGTGTGTGTGTGTGTGTAAAGTGGGAACACAAATGCTGAGCAGAAAGCCGATAGGGGAGCAGAGGAGCTTATTGTGGAACTCATCAGAATTGGACTCTGCTGCAGATTAAACTGCTAAAGTAGGTTATAGATGCAAAGTGCTCAGCAACAGTTTGAGTGCATGTGCTTATTATTGATTCGATTCGATGTGAACCGAGTGGAGGAGAAACACCTTTAATTGAAAAAATGAGTGTTTCCCGTACTAATTTGACAACTTGGTATAGAAACATCTACTGGAGAGATGACGTGTGCGGGTTGAATTATTAATACTTCAAGTGACATCACTGTACCTTATAGCAGTGGTTCTCAAATGGGGGTACGCCTACCCCTGGGGGTACTTGAAGGTATGCCAAGGGGTACGTGAGATTTTTAAAAAATATTCTAAAAATAGCAACATTTCAAAAATCATTTATAAATTGTTGCGATCCGTGACTCGGATCTTTACATATTATCGTTTATTTTTCCATCTTTGTTCTTATTCTCCGTTTGATCCGTTTATTTCCCGTTTAGTCCATCACCATGGTTACTTATTAGTTTCAGCTGTTACTCCCGGTTCCTGCACACCTGTTCTCTGTTAATCACCTTCCCTTTATAAGCCTTCCTCTTTTCATTCTTCTGCCTGGGACTCTAATTTGCTTTCACGCAACGAGTTACGCCTGCACTCTGTCACGTAGGTACATTCTCGCTAGCTTTTCACGCTAAGCCATTTGTTCATTCCAGCTCTCATGCTGTATGTTTTGTTTTACTCTTTTATGTGCGTACGTGCCAGTTTTAGTTCTCATTGTGTATATCCTAGCTTTTATGCTAGCGTCTTTTGTTTGCCTTTTCTTAGCTCCAGTATTTTTGTTTTCTAGCACTTTTTGTTATTCAAATAAATAGTTAAACCTTACCTTTGCTGTGTTCTATTTCGACGCATCCTCGAGGGAATCGAACCCAGCACTACGATGCCGAACAGACGTAACAATAAATATATTTATTGAATAATACTTCAACAAAATATGAATGTAAATTCATAAACTGTGAAAAGAAACAACAATGCAATATTCAGTGTTGACAGCTAGATTTTTTGTGGACATATTCCATAAATATTGATGTTAAAGATTTAGTTTTTTGTGAAGAAATGTTTAGAATTAAGTTGATGAATCCAGATGGATCTCTATTACAATCCCCAAAAGGGGTACTTTAAGTTGATGATTACTTTTATGTGTAGAAATCTTTATTCATAATTGAATCACTTGTTTATTTTTCAACAAGTTTTTGGTTATTTGTATATCTTTTTTTCCAAATAGTTCAAGAAAGACCACTACAAATGAGCAATATTTTGCACTGTTATTCAATTTAATAAATCTGAAAATGATGACATAGTGCTGTATTTTACTTCTTTATCTCTTTTTTTCAACCAAAAATGCTTTGCTCTGATTAGGGGGTACTTGAATTAAAAACATTTTCACAGGGTGTACATCACTGAAAAAAGGTTGCGAACCACTGCCTTATAGCATACTTGCCAACCCTCCTGAATTTTACGGGATACTCCCGAATTTCAGTGCCTCTCCCGAAAATCTCCCGGGACAACCATTCTCCCGAATTTCTCCCGATTTCCAGCCGGACCTGAGTGAGGACAGCCTGTAGTCATGTCCACTTTTCCTCCATGTAAACAGCGTCACGTTATAACATCTACGGCTTTTGGAGAGTGCACAACTGCACACACAACAAGAAGGGGACTATTATATATGTCTCCCTTATCCATAGGTTTGTTATTTATAACCCATTAAGTAGGCAGGCATGGAGCTATTTCTCAGCGTGTATTTATTCCAGCCGGCATGTTAATACACTGACACACAACATCCGGAATCCCATCATGCATTGCTTCAAAACAACGGTGTGGAGAGGCGGAGCCGACAGGCCGACGGCGGCAGCGCGCCCCAAGTTTTAAGAAGTAAACTACATTAAGAAGCTAGCATTTTCATGTAGTTTACTTCTTAACACTTGAAACATTTTCTGCTGCCTTGTCCTTGTTTTCGCCTCTGCCATAATTATCCACACTTCCTCCGTCTCTCATGTCTTGCCACCTGTCGTTCTTGCTCTTTAGTCGCTGTTGCCGGCTCTCCTACTCCTTCCCCGATCTCTCCTCCTTCTCCCCTTTTATACATCATGAGGAGATGGTTAAATTGTGTCCTGGTGTGTGAGCCACGAACCTGAGTTAGATTGCGGCGGGGTCGCTCCCGACACACCCCGCCTCTCCGCTCCGCCGCATTCTCCACCTCCTTGCCTCCATCTTGCTGAGCCCTGCCCCGCCGTCGGCTCCGCCTCGCCACAAATGACAAGTAGTGACAGAGAACAGAACAAGGATGGACAACTCAACCCCAAACTCACTCCTTTCCTGCAAATTAAATGTCACAGATGCTGCCCATACCTATGCTCCTTCAAAGGCTGTGCTACTGGCTGCAAAGCATTGCACTTTTAAATACAATAATGAGTAGAGAGGAGTGTTATGTGTGCGTATATGTGTAAATAAATGAACACTGAAATTCAAGTATTTATATACACATATATATATACATATATATATATATATATATATATATATATATATATATATATGTATATATAATATATATATATATATATATATATATATATATATATATATATATATATATATATATATATATATATATATATATATATATATATATATATATATATATATATATATATATATACATAATAAATACTTGAATTCCGGTGAATGCTAGCTATACATATACTCCTCCTCCCTTAACCCCGCCCACCTCAACACACACCCCCTCCCCCCCTCCCACAATATCCTGAATTCGGAGGCCTCAAGGTTGACAAGTATGCCTTATAGAAGTAATTATCAATGTGGTCATACACTCAAAACTCTTATTTTAGGAACATAACCTCATCTCACAATAGAGAGTAACCTGAAAGAGGCGCGCATTTAGCCTCTTAGAAGGGGTCACATTATGATAGAGTGTTCTACTTTTAAACAGTTCCTTGTGGTCTACATAACATGTAATTAGGGTTGTACGGTTCACCGGTATTGGTATAGTACCGCGATACTAATTAATCATATTCGGTACTACACCGCCTCGGAAAAGTTACGGCCCCCCCTGCCCCTCCGTCGCCGTCATGTCATGACATTGCTGGTTTCTGAGCACAGGAGCATGTTTGGCAGTGCACAGTCACTGAGTACTTACTTGCAAGCAGACACAGGGTGTAGACCGAAAAAGGAGAACGGGAGCATTTTGGCTTAAAAACTAAAGATAACGGTGGACCTATAACACTGAAACGCCCCCAGGAAGAGGTGTTTTAAGACATGGCTAGCTAGCTAGCTAGCGGCTAAATTCCAGCCACGGTCGGCAGTGTTTTAGCTCTTCAAAATCACTCATCCTCGCCTCCATGGCGACAAATAAAGTACGTTTCCTTCAAGTATCATCCCTGCAGGACGAGGAATAGCTAAACATGCTTCACTAGACACCGTATCTCACCGGCGTCAAAATGTAAACAAATGCCATTGGTCGATCTACACCTGACATCCACTGTAATAACAACTACAAGAGTGTATCTAGTCGATACTAATATGATTACATCAATATTTTTAGCATCGCACAATCTTTTTTTCTTTTTTTTGTGTTTATATTATGTTTATAAGCATAAATATGTCCCTGCACACATTAGAACTTTGAATATGACCAATGCATGATTCTGTAACTACTTGGTATCGGATCGATACCTAAATTTGTGGTATCATCCAAAACTAATGTAAAGTATCAAACAACAGAAGAATAAGTGATTGTTACATTTTAACAAAAGTGCAAATAGAGAGTCAACAGATCTTAAACAGTAAATGAACAAGCAGATTAATAATTCATGTTCTACCACTTGTCCTTAATAATGTTGAAAAAATAGTAGAATGGAAAATGACACATGTTCCTGCATATGTCAGCAGACAAAATTACAAGCCTTTTGTTTGCTTACTTTGTCAGACATGTCACTGACAGTTTGGTTATGTTTTGGTTTCCCCTCTGTGTTTGTTTTATTTCCTGTCAGCGCTCTTATGTTGGTTCCTTTTCCTGCCCGTCTCCTTCAGCGCTTGTTTCCCTCATCTGTTGCTGATTGGCAGTCCGGCATTGTATGCTGTCTCAAGTTCTCCCTGGTTCCTCGTCTCCTGTATCATGTTAGCTGTTTCTTACTCAGTGGCCTAGTGGTTAGAGTGTCTACCCTGAGATCGGTAGGTTGTGAGTTCAAACCCCGGCCAAGTCAAACCAAAGACTATAAAAGTGGGACCCATTACCTCCTTGCTTGGCACTAAGCATCAAGGGTTTGAATTGGGGGTTAAATCACCAAAAATGATTCCCGGGCGCAGCCACCGCTGCTGCTCACTGCTCACCTCACCTCGCAGGGGGTGAACAAGTGGATGGGTCAAATGCAGAGGACAAATTTCACCACAGCTAGTGTGTGTGACAATCATTGCTACTTTAACTTAACTTTAACTGTATGCTTTGAGGTGTTCCTTGATTCCTGTTCCTGTTTGCTGTATCCTGTTTCCTGTCACCTGGCTCCTGGTTCGCTGCATCTTGGGGTTAGTCACCACCACATCCTGACAACTTACTACTAAAAGACAAGTTGTCTTGTATGTTCACAATTTCATTTAAGAACAAATGTGTTATTTGATTGCAATAAGAAACATGTTTATGTACTCTAAGATTTTTTTGATCAACTAAAGCCAATTGTCAAAGTTTGTAGGTGACGAACCCCAAGATGCAGAGATGGAGGCAGGCATTGGATATGAAAACAAGATTTAATTAAATCTAAACAAGAATAAACAAAAAGAACGCACGTGGGCGGAATAACAAACTAAGGGAGCTAGCACTGGGAGCTAGAAAAACAAAAAGGAAATTTAGCATGGAAGCTAGTGGATAACAAACAGAAAAACTGGATATAGCTAATTACTAACAAAAACAGCTTACCGCTACGACGACCAGGACAAAATGTAGCACGACAGATAATAGCTGAAATGATCACATCGACATGACAAGAGCGACATGTGGCAACGACAATGCAATAATCCAGCAACTGACACAAGACAAAGCAGGTAAAAATAGGAGCGGGCTGATTGGCAATGGGTATGGCCAGGTACCAATCAGCCGCAGCTGAGGAGGAACACAGCACTCAGGGAACAAGACAGGAAGCTGACAAAATAAGAGCACTAGACAGGAACTAAGGACAGGGAATACTAAACACACAAAGGAGAAACTAAAACACAAACAAACTGTCAGTGGCAACTCTGACACCAATAATGCCATCTTTTGTGGTCCCCTTTATTTAGGATAGTATCAACGTATTGAAATAAATTTTGGTACTGGTACCAAAATACTGGTATGGGGACAACACTACATGAAATATTGGTTCTTTGATCAAAATATTGCAAAGATTATCTATAAGAGACCGTTTTCAAGACGCTTTCTGACTGTCTCTTCAAGGTGCACGGATTTGAAGGTTGTCTTATACACGTGCCTCCACTTTGACAGTGTCTTCTCTCCGTCAGCCATGTTGTAGTTATTAGTGCTTCCATATGGTGTCTACTGACAAATCTAAGTTCAAACTATTGGCTAATTTTTTGTCAGAAATTGCAATAGTGGAGGATGCACGTGCATGCATGAACCAGTCTGCCCCATAACAAGAGGATAGAGGGAAAAAAGGATCTTATTGACTACGTCAGGCTACAATGGCGGACTCAGGCAAAGCACTTTGGGTAAATTTCTACAATATATGGAGATATATACTGACAGCACAACTGGGAAAAAATATCAAATATTGGGCCAATTACAAACGGCTCAGTGGAAGTCGCTTCCTTGCATTTCCACTGTTACACACGTCACAGGAGCCAGGCGTGCAGTTTTTGACAAAGTTTCAATGCTCATCAATTTATTAAATGTATTTCCAGTAGGTCGTGCGTTTTCAGTTAGTCCAAATTCTACTCCTTCTCCTGTTCCCGGCTGCTACTGTTAAAGACAACAGGTGATTAGATAACTTGTACCACCTGGGAGATCTAAACACCTGTTCAGCTGTGTCTAGCCATTGGCACTGGCACTCCCCCGTCTGATGGTGCTCTATCCTCAGCACCATGGACAGAGGCGGTGTCCTCCGCTCCTGCAGGCAGCGCTGGCCACACCTCCCTCCACAGGCTCATGTACAGGACATGTTAAGGAAGGCAAGGATGTTTTATAAATAGTGTATTCCCACCACCTTCACTATTGTGGGATTTATGCAGATCCCAAATACACAAAAAAATGGTACAAAAAGATAACAATGTTGGTTTTGCATAATGCTGCAAATGTTCGTGCACTCCAGTTTTAGTTTGGGGTTCATGGTGTGAGACCTAAGTAATACTGCACCTCACCTTAAGGCTGACAATTGTAAAGCATCAGTTAGTTCCAGCTGCAGCAACATTCTTCTTCTACCATTTAATTAACAGGTAGCGTACAATCTAAACAGGGCTGTTGTTGCTCACAGAGTTGACATGGTACGTTCGAGAGTAAACAAGAGCTGCAGACTGGACCCACCAACAGAATGCAAATGACCCCCTGGGTCATATGCGCCCCACGGCATGTTGTTTGAAAAAATATAAAGCAAGAACTATAGCAAGAATTTGAAGAAATATTGCAAAAGACATCATGGAAAAAAGCTGGGAATCTTATACGTTGCTGTCAAATTGTTATTATCATATTTCATCAAATTATTCACACTTTTAAATTGGGATTAATCACAAAAAAGTACTTGCCTATGTCATTTAAATGATCCTAAAACAAATGTAAACATTTGGACACATGCAATTTTTATTGTCAAAATGTAGTACAGGAAAATGTGTTTCAATGTTTTACTTATAGGTACGTCATTTATTTTGTTCAACACCTTGGATGAGTTTCAAGTGAACCTTTCCAGCGAGCACAACAGTTGGAGTTTCCTTAGTCGTCTTTGCTCTGAATCGAATTGAACTGCACTGAACTGAAATTGCACAATTAATCTGCATGTATGCCTGATGAATGTAGTATTTTTTTGTATGTGTGATTAATCACATATGTTATGTTTGACAGCCTTACTTGAAACTCATGACTAATAATAACTAGGGCTTTCTAAGTCACTCATGCGATTAATCACAAAACATATTGCAACAATCATAAATCAACGCATATTAATCACTTCCTTGCTTCAACAACTGATGGTTACCTGAAAGTTGTTGTGTTACGGTCAGTGACCAGGTCAATGAATACATCAGTCCAAAGACCAGTGAGGAGTGAGCAACGTTGTGTTCTGTGGCAAATTCTGCCCGGGACTTTAGGTAAAACTGTGACCAAGTTTTGAGCAAATAAATTAAGGGAATGTTTAATTGCAAAAAAAAATGTGTTTGACCTTCGGACAATTCCATTAGATGAATAGATAGATAGTGCTTTATTAATTCCTTCAGGAAAATTAAAATGAGATTTGTGTCACAATATTGGGCTGGGTTTTTCCTATTTTAAATTAAAGAAACATTTAACAATGCAAAATATTTACTATGATTAATCACAATTCAAAAGTCTGATTAAGCTTATTTAGAAAATAATCGTTTGACGGCACTGCTAATAACCAAAAGCTTTCTCTTCAAATTTGTATCAATTATATGTTCTACTTTTTTCCAATAATAGATACACATTTTAGGGATGGGGTGCAATAATCCACAAAGTACAAACCCTGTTTCCATTTCAGTTGGGAAATTGTGTTAGATGTAAATATAAACGGAATACAATGATTTGCAAATCCTTTTCAATTCATATCCAATTGAATGCACTACAGAGACAAGATATTTGATGTTCAAACTCATAACCTTTTTTTTTTTTCAAATAATAATTAACTTAGAATTTCACGGCTGCAACACGTGCCAAAGTAGTTGGGAAAGGGCATGTTCACCACTGTGTTACATCACCTTTTCTTTTAACAACACTCAATAAATGTTTGGGAACTGAGGAAACTAATTGTTGAAGCATTGAAAGTGGAATTCTTTCCCATTCTTGTTTTATGTAGAGCTTCAGTCGTCCGGGGTCCCAGTTGTCGTATTTTACGCTTCATAATGCGCCACACATTTTCGATGCGACACACGCGCTGAATGTGGCTTGGCATCGTCTTGCTGAAATAAGCAGGGGTGTCCATGAAAAAGACAGCTCTTAGATGGCAGCATATGTTGTTCCAAAACCTGTATGTACCTTTCAGCATTAATGGTGCCTTCACAGATGTGTAAGTTACCCATGCCTTGGGCACTAATACACCCCCATACCATCACAGATGCTGACTTTTGAACTTTGCGTAAATAACAGTCTGGATGGTTCGCTTCCCCTTTGGTCCGGATGACACAATGTCGAATATTTCCAAAAACAATTTAAAATTTGGACTCGTCAGAACACATAACACTATTCCACTTTGCATCAGTCCATCTTAGATGATCTCGGGCCCAGAAAAGCTGGCGGCGTTTCTGGATGTTGTTGATAAATGGCTTTCGCTTTGCATAGTAGAGCTTTAACTTGCATTTACAGATGTAGCGACCAACTGTATTTAGTGACAGTGGTTTTCTGAAGTGTTCCTGAGCCCATGTGGTGATATCCTTTAGAGATTGATGTCGGTTTTTGATACAGTGCCGTCTGAGGGTTCGAAAGTCACGGCCATTCAATGTTGGTTTCCGGCCATGCCGCTTACGTGGAGTGATTTCTCCAGATTCTCTGAACCTTTTGATGATATTATGGACTGTAGATGTTGAAATCCCTAAATTTCTTGCAATTGCACTTTGAGAAACATTGTTCTTAAACTGTTCAACTATTTGCTCAAAGAGTTGTGGACAAAGGGGTGTACCTCGCCCCATCCTTTCTTGTGAAAGACTGAGCATTTTTTGGGAAGCTGTTTTTATACCCAATCATGGCACCCACCTGTTCCCAATTAGCCTGCACACCCGTGGGATGTTCCAAATAAGTGTTTGATGAGCATTCCTCAACTTTATCAGTATTTATTGCCACCTTTCCCAACTTCTTTGTCATGTGTTGCTGGCATCAAATTCTAAAGTTAATGATTATTTGAAAAAAAAAAAAAGATTATCAGTTTGAACATCAAATATGTTGTCTTTGTAGCACATTTAACTGAATATTGGTTGAAAATGATTTGCAAATCATTGTATTCCATTTATATTTACATCTAACACAATTTCCCAACTCATATGGAAACAGGGTTTGTATATCTGGTTGGATTATTTTGGGAAATTATGAAACGTCACTGTGGGGGGGCAAGGCGGGGTGTGCCAGGACCGGCTTCGAGATCAGCGACAGGTGCGTAGATGACACAGCTGAGAGTGTTTGTGTGATCACCTGTCGCTCTGTTAAAGGCAGCAGTCGGGAAGGAGAGGGGGAGTTGTTGTTGTTGGATGGCAGAGCACGTCAAGAGAGAGAGAGAGAGCTAGACTGACTTACAGACCAAAAGACACTTGCTGAAAAAGCACGGAAGAGACAATTTATCGAAACATAAATCATTGTTCTCCACGATCATGGTCATGTCCATGCTTGGTTGTCAGAAGAGCCCGGAAGAGCCAATCTTCCACAGTCATGTTACCTTCTCAATCACATTGATAACAAGTTTGATGTCACACAATCAGCACAATTCACACTATGATCAACATTTACCGTTTGTTGCCTGATAAAAAGTCTGAACAAGAGTTGAAGTCTTAATAATTACAGGCTTGAGATTTTTAGATGCAAACCAGAGGGTGTTGCCAAATGACATATCCCCAAAAGATTCAGAGCTTTTCTTCCTATCACTCACACAAATCAGCGACCCTGGCTACAACCAAACACAGTGGAGTTTTAATGCTCATTTTAAATATATCCATCCATCCTACCCAACTCAGCTACAATCGGGCGGAAGGCGTGGTACACCCTGGACAAGTCGCCATCTCATTGCAGCATTTTAAATATATATCAGAAATATTAAAAATGTAGTCTTTTTTTTTAAACATGTTAAAAAACACTAGTTGACTTATATTCAGGGGCGTTGTATGTTCAATCAATACAATGTTTTTTTTATTACTGCATGCGACAAAATATGAAAATATTACCTCGATTGCTTTGAAGCATAGGGAGAAATAAAGTAGTGAGGAAAAGTGAAATAAATTACATTTGGAAAGCGCTTTTTCTTTAGACTCGAGAGGCTCAAAGTGCTTTACATAGTGAAACCTATTTTCTACATCGTGTGTGTGGCTCTGGCAGCAAAGTGGGTAAAGTGGGTAAAGTTGGTAAATTATCTTGCCCAATGACACAACGGCAGTCACTAGGATGGCGGAAGCTGGAATCGATTCTGGAACCCTCGAGTTGTTGGTACAGCCTGTGTACCATCTGAGCCACACCGCCCCAAGCAGACCCTCAAGAAGAGCAAAAGAGGGGTCGTCTTATATTCAGGTGGGTGTACAGTAGTAGTAAAGTAGCAGATAACAATAGAGGTGATGGTGGTATTTCTGGCTGTTTAAAGGCAACACATTTCTAAAACAATCATTTTTTCATTTATCTCTCAGTGGCTTTTAACTGAAAATGGAACATCAGTGAGTCTGAGGTTACATAAGGAGAGGGGGGAAAAAAAAATCCGGTGACACAATTTGTTGTCTGATATCAATGGCAGCTCACACTACATTTCCAGTTAAATGTGAGGAGATGTTTACTGTCACTCTTTTACGCTAGGAATTTGCCACATTATTTCTGCTTGTTGTCGTTCTTTTTGGGCTATAACAGATTTAGCGGCTCAAACACACTGTGATGATATGCATCACTGACCACATAACACACACACACACACACACGCACACACACACACACACACACACACACACACACAAGCACACACACACACACACACACACACGCATGGGTTTATTTTCATGATGATAGTAATCAGTAAGGAGCCCACTGGCTACAGCAGCAGGCTGCTTGCTAGTCATTACCGTTTGCCTAACTGTTTACACCCGTTAATCAAATTAGCAAGACACACACACACACACGTGCACACACACACATTCGCCAACACGCTTACACACAGTGAATATGCAAGAGTTGTCCTATTTTATTCAATATCAGAAACATTGGCTGCATTCAACTGAAGGTCAGTTGCAATTGCTTGTCTATGAGTGAAATGCATCTGTTTATCCATCCATCCATTTTCTACCGCTTGTCCCTTTTGGGGTTGCATGGGGTGCTGGAGCCTATCTCAGCTAAATTCGGGCTGAAGGCGGAGTACACCCTGGACAAGTAGCTAGCTCATCGCAGGGCCAACACAGAGAGACAGACAACATTCACACATGAGGGCCAATTTTAGTGTTGCCAATCAACCTATCCCCAGGTGCATGTCTTTGGAGGTGGGAGAAAGCCGGAGTACCAGGAGGGAACCCACGCAGTCACGGGGAGGACACGCAAACTTTTATATTTATAAAAATGTAAACAGTACAGATATTTGTCGTCTCAAGCCTTTGTTAAGTGTGACGCAATCCATTGTCTTATCATGTTAATCCAACACATCATCAGAAGTAGAGATGTACGATAATGGCTTTTTTACCGATATTCCGATATCGTCCAACTATTAATTACTGATAACGATATCAACCGATACTGATATATACAGTCATGGAATTAACACATTATTATGCCTAATTTTGTTCTGATGCCCCGCTGGATGCATTAAACAATGTAACAAGGTTTTCCAAAATAAATGAATTCAAGGTATGAAAAAAAATGCCAACATGGCACTGCCATATTTATAATTGAAGTCACAAAGTGCATTATTATTTTTTTAACATGCCTCAAAACAGCAGCTTGGAATTTGGGACATGCTCTCCCTGAGAGAGCATGAGGAGGTTGAGCTGGGCGGGGTTGGCTGTTAAGGTGGGGGGGTTAGGGGGGAGCCGGGGGTGTATATTGTAGCGTCCCGGAAGAGTTAGTGCTGCAATGGGTTCTGGGTATTTGTTCTGTTGTGTTTATGTTGTGTTACGGTGCGGATGTTTGGTGTGGGTTCACAGTGTGGCGCATATTTTTAACAGTGTTAACGTTGTTTATACGGCCACCCTCAGTGTGACCTGTATGGCTGTTGAGCAAGTATGATTTGCATTCACTTGTGTGTGTTTGTGAAAAGCCGTAGATATTATGTGAAAGGGCCAGCACGCAAAGGTGGTGCCTTTAAGGTTTATTGGCGCTCTGTTCTTCTCCCTACGTCCGTGTACACAGCAGCGTTTTAAAATGTCATACATTTTACTTTTTGAAACCGATAATTTTGAAACCGATAATTTCCAATATTACATTTTGAAGCATTTCCAATATTACATTTTAAAGCATTTATCGGCCGATAATATCGGCAGTCCGATGTATTCGGACGTCTCTACTCACAAGTCTTTGGGTAAAGGTGATGACTGGCAAAAGCTATACTTGTCATTCGAAAATTATTTAAAAATCAGTGCTGCTGTACCAATTCACTGTCCCACAATTGGTGGCTCCTCAACCACACGGTCCTCGCTACAAGTGTTGTACAATCTGCGTTT
This sequence comes from Nerophis ophidion, assembly GCF_033978795.1. NCBI lineage: Eukaryota > Metazoa > Chordata > Actinopteri > Syngnathiformes > Syngnathidae > Nerophis > Nerophis ophidion. Next base: position 34,273,388 of record NC_084621.1, on the reverse strand, counting down.
CTAAAATTCCTGTTCCTTTTTTCCTTCTTAAATTCTTACGCCAAATTAATTGGTAATAAAAATGTTTGACTCTGGTTGCACAACATCTTTGCAATCCCAGTACATTGGAATGGATACCGGACCAATACTCAATGACACTTATTTTCAGCACTTCTGTCTGTTCTCAAGTATATTAATACATGTTAATTGTACTATTTATATATTATTCAACACTTAACACTGAGATGTGGTATTCATTTTTTTCTACATGTCCGTCTCATTTGCAAGTACTGTACTGCACTTGCTATTCTGTACTTACTATATAACATACATCCATAAACGTGATTTCATATGCAAAAGTGCAATATATCTATCTGTACATAAATCTGTTTATACTCAATGACACTTATTTTCAGCACTTCTGTCTGTTTCTCAAGTATATTAATACATGTTAATTGTACTATTTATATATTATTCAACACTTAACACTGAGATGTGGTATCCATTTTTTTCTACATGTCCGTCTCATTTGCAAGTACTGTACTGCACTTGCTATACTGTACTTACTATATAACATACATCCATAAACGTGATTTCATATGCAAAAGTGCAATATATCTATCTGTACATAAATCTGTTTATTTATATATGCACCTTATTTCCCTTCTATCCTGCACTACAACGAGCTAATGCAACATAATGTTCTTATCTGTATTGTAAAGTTCAAATTTGACTGGCAATAAAAGGAAGTCTAAGTCTACTGTAATATATACATCCATCCATCCATCCATCATCTTCCGCTTATCCGAGGTCGGGTCGCGGGGGCAACAGCCTAAGCAGGGAAACCCAGACTTCCCTATCTCCAGCCACTCCGTCTAGCTCTTCCCGGGGGATCCCGAGGCGTTCCCAGGCCAGCCGGGAGACATAGTCTTCCCAACGTGTCCTGGGTCCTCCCCGTGGCCTCCTACCGGTTGGACGTGCCCTAAACACCTCCCTAGGGAGGCGTTCGGGTGGCATCCTGACCAGATGCCCGAACCACCTCATCTGGCTCCTCTCGATGTGGAGGAGCAGCGGCTTTACTTTGAGTCCCTCCCGGATGGCAGCGCTTCTCACCCTAACTCTAAGGGAGAGCCCCGCCACACGGCGGAGGAAACTCATTCCGGCCGCTTGTACCCGTGATCTTATCCTTTCGGTCATGACCCAAAGCTCATGACCATAGGTGAGGATGGGAACGTAGATCGACCGGTGAATTGAGAGCTTTGCCTGCCGGCTCAGCTCCTTCTTCACCACAACGGATCGGTACAACGTCCGCATTACTAAAGACGCCGCACCGATCCGCCTGTCGATCTCACGATCCACTCTTCCCTCACTCGTGAACAAGACTCCTAGGTACTTGAACTCCTCCACTTGGGGCAGGGTCTCCTCCCCAACC